>NW_025999968.1:35736832-35843520 GCF_001458135.2 Marmota marmota marmota | reverse complement strand
TATATATATATATATATATATATATATATATATATATATATATATATATTCACAATATATATTTCATGATAAAATTATGTATTTTTTAAATTGCTCATATTACACCTCATTATTTCTAATCAGGAGACTTCAGATACTACCAGAAAGCTTAATCCAAGTTCCCAGAGCTTCAACTCAGTTTTTCTTCACTGGTGACACAATACTTAAGAAAATCAACTCAAAGGATCATTGGTCTAATGAATGAATGTCTGTTTTTACTTCTAAATCAAAATAAGTATATATTTGACATTATTATGTTAAAAAAAAAAGACTTTTTTCTTGTGTTGTGTGTCTTCTACTTAGTACTCAAAACCCATCATCCTATTCAGTGCCCTGGGGAAACTGACCGTTTTGACGGCATCAACAGCCTATGCTTGAGTCTGGCCAGGGTGAGCACTTCTAAATGATGATAGGGCCAGGGAAGGGTTAGACCAGGAAGTTTTCCCCAGACTCCCTTCTAACCCAACTGACCCATGTTGGCTGCATTGCTCTAACTCTCTAGATGTTTCTTGTCTTCTCGGCTGGGTATCTCTCTACAACTCCATTTTTCAGGCCTAGGAGTGATGGTAATTCCTTCCTGTGACTAGCTCCAGTGTAGTTTTTCCTTAAACCTTACATAAACTTTTGTAAAAACCTTCTTTATTAAACTATTCTCAAAATATCAATAGGAATGTGCCCTTTGTGTCATGCTGTGACCCCGATTGAAATTTCAGATAAAAAAAAATTTCACACAGATTTAAAAAATGATGAATTAATTCACCATTTAAAGAGGCATGATTTAAAAACATCAGTAATTTGTGAACCCAACTTATAGCTACTTTATCTAGGCCTGAAATTTCTTTGAAATGTATTCTTTTCTCACTAAAATCTCAAACTGAATATGTACATAAATAAATGGCTACATAAATTTTGATGAATATATGAAATGTATGACTATTTCATCTATTGTAATACAAATAAATAAATAGAATGCAAATAACTTTGATATCTCATTAATATATTCGAGGATTGCAATGTGGCTTTCTGTATGCCTGGGGGCAATACTGCACTCTACAGTTACCTGTGGTCCATTTTGAGAGACATAAGTTCAGTGTATAGAGACAGAAAAGAGTTGAAATGTGCAAGTTTATTTCTGGGATTTTATATCCTTTGTTGACTTCCTATTATATCAAATCTTCAGGAAACTTCTAGCCTAAAGATAAGCTTCCTTCATTAGAATTTAGTGTTAATAAAAAAACAATAGATAGATAATTTTGTGACACTATCAAGCCAATTTTAATAATGTGAATTTAGTCTCCTGGCAATAGCATGTATGCTTTTGTTCTGAATTGAAAAGTCACTTGAAAATAGGAATTTCAGTTGCCTGAATGGAGAAAAATAAGTTAACCACTGGATGGTAAGCTTTTGTTGCTAAGATTTGCCTAATAGAATCTCAGAAATCAATTATTTCCAAATTTGTTTGATTGTCACAATTACCCAGTAGACTTAAACGTTTGGAATGTCAGAGCCTCCTCCGTAACTTTAGATACCTAGGAGTTAGCTGGTTATCTTTATTTCAACAATCCTGGCCTTTCTGATAAAGAGCTGCTGTGAATTACACTTTGAAGTATCTTCCTAAATCCAGGTCAGTTCTATTTCCCTTTGTGTAGGCAAATTTTTATTAATTCCACATTTGCATTGTCTGATTTGTCACTTTTTCTATTTCACTATATGATTTCAGCTTACTTAATAGCATCCCTTTCTATGGGAAGGAAGCATTTCTGTTTTGATCTTGGGTATGACAGAATTAGAAAGCATAGTAGACTATTCATTAAAGAAATAAATTTCTCTAAATCCTTTTATCTGTAAGAATTGACCAACATTAGTGTTTTAGTATAATTTGTAATCACTTGGCATCACATTCTTAATCTAATAAGAATTGAGATAATTTTTAAAGGAAAGTAGAAAAATAAATTAAATTATAGGTGTACCTTAATTTATAAGATAGATGTGCTTCTGAGAGATTGGCTGTGGTGGAAATTAACTAAATTATATTTTCTCATTGACTGGGGCTTATAATTGGAGAGTCGTGATTTTTAGAGTAGGGAAGAAAGCAGAATGTGGTTTTGAGGCTAAAAAGGAAGCAAAAATATATAACTTTGATGTAAATTTACTTCAAGACTCATATTTAAATATAAATGGCAGGTATTGATAAAAATAACAATACTTAAATACATCAGAAAATAGTACACCTTAAATTCCATGCCTTTAGGGCTCTGGTTCTAATGGAAGGGCTCTGGTTATAAATGAACTCTATAAGGAGAAATAGATTATGTAACATGTATTACTATTTTCCTACTATTGGGGAAGATATATCCCTAGTAAGATAGATTCTCCTCCTCTTAAGATCCTGAGTTTAGAACCACCTCTATGACTAAGACCTCAATTATTTGCTTATAGTATGAGGGCACAATACTATTGAGACTGAGGAGGTTTAGTTAGAAATGTTGTTTCTAAATGGTAGTAGTTTTATGCATTTCCAATAAGCTAGAAGATTTTCTGATATCTCTTACTCAGTTTAGGATTTTAATAAACGTAAGTTTCTCCAAATTTAATTTCCTATTAGAAAGGTCTGCCCAAATATTTTCAGGACAATTAAAATTTTGTGGAATGCATTGTCTTCATTTTTAAGCCTGAATTCCATAAGGTATTAACATTTTGTCTGATAAACTCCAAAATTTTAACACATTAAAGTTTTTGAACAGCTGCTAAATTGGTCCTGTCTCTTATTTTACATTCCCCACACTACCACCTAAATGGATTATTATTTCATTCTCTGTCAAGCAACTTAGATAATTTGTTCACTGGAAAACCCTGGTAAAACTGTGATTAAACTCACAGCAGATAGTGGGATTCAGTCCTTCCCCACTACAGCTGCGATTGAATAGAGGTCTGACTGAGATGTTCACAAGGTGAACTGCATAATGGCATGTGACTCCAAACGGGGTGGCAGCCTATGATACAGAACACAGCAGTTTTCACATTCACTTTAGAAGATGAGAAACCCCAGAAAACAGGACATTGGGTTGGAAGTCCTGACCATCAGTATCTTGCATTTCTATTTAAACTGTGTAACTGTCTCTTGAATTAAAATGCAAGATACTGTATCAGAAAAGACCTGGTTTTGTTAAGGGAATGAACAATTGGGGACAGCTGGGGCCTGGGGGTGGCCAACAGACCACCTAAGTGTTACTCTATTATCAGAGACAAGCAAAGGAATTGGTGGTTAATGGTGGTCCATTAAAGCAGGAGAAAGAAAAAGGGAGTAAAGGAAAACTAGCCAAATGATCAAGCAGACGCTTATTCAACATCTGAATTCCGGCTTTCTTAGATTTTTCCTGAATGATGAATCTTTCACTTGGTAAATTATATTTTTATTATTAAATTTGTTGTGCTTCTATTACATCAATATTGTAGGTTGTCGTCATAATTATGAAATGAACTCTACTGAACTTACGTTTTTCAAAAAGGTATTTGCATCCTCAATAGTATTTTTAAAAGTTAAACTTTTTAACTCTCCTTAAAAACAGAGAATTAATTTAAGGGGGAAAAAAAGGAAATATAGCATTTCTAGACAATGCTTCAGGAGAAATCTTGTCATTTCCCTCCAGTGCAGCTCATCATAAAAGCTCGGAGGAAATAGTGTCTAAAATCAATTAACCAAGAAGGCCAAAATCAATTTAACAAGAGTTAGCTAATGTTTTACTAAAATGAGCTCTCTTTAAAAAAAAAAAAAAAAAAAAAAAAAAAACATGATTAATATCATTTAAGGGTTGTTATTAGTGGTGTCACTTCCAAAAGTGTGACCAATTTGTAATGAAAGGGCCTTTGTGTACACATAGGGGATTTATGGGAGGCACGGAAATTTAACTTGGTATTAGTGATTACATCTTTTCCTTTTCTTTGATATTTTAAGAGAATACTCCATTTTTACTCTATCTCCTTGGAATGGCTACTAAAAGGTCACTGAAGGATCAAGAAGTATTTAACCTATAACCATCTATGATTAAAGCAGCTCTATTCAAATTATATTCTAGGATGACATTTAACAATGTTGGTATTGGGCAAAATCATAAAAATCAATGCATTAGAGTTAGAAGGGACTAAACATTTTAGGCCCATACTTTTCAAACTATTTTAACAGCTTATTTTTAATAAGAAACACAATATATACAAATGCTTTTAATGTTTTTGCTGTGATTGAAAGGAGGGGCTAAGCTGGGTTTCTCCATCATGGTGATTCCTTGTCTTCAGACCAAGACCCACAGTTTGAAAACCCAACAATCTGCTATCTTAACATAAAAGCAAACAGAAACCTGATGTGTTCAGATGACTATGTTAGAACATACCCACACACTAGAAATATAACTTGATCTATACACTATGACATCTTCCCCATTATCCATGTACTAATATATTGTTTTGCACTATAGAATTTTAGTTTTGCATTTTAAGTTGCCTTTTCAGGTCTTAGTGCTACCATGCATAAATCTGTGTTTCTCTGAAAGAAAGATATTGTATTGATTGTAAATAGCAAACTTTTCATTATCTTCATATGCAATGACTTCCAGCCACCAAACATAGCTCCACATTTATTTTTGTAAGTCCAGCTCCTGGCAAAAATAATGTTAATAGCAATAGTCATGTTAATTATGTTGGATCTTACAAAGCGGTCAATCTTTTTATTCTACAAAAACAGTTTTATGTGGCTTAACCTATATATTTTCTAATTTTTTTCAATAGCTCTGTAATGCAACCATTAGCCCCATTCTCTAGGTGAGAAACTTACATTTTACAGAGAAGAGCTTTACCCTTGGTCACAATGTCAGGAGTGCCAGGGTGGGCATTTAGCCCTACACATCTCTAAATCCCCTATCTTTTCCCTCGTGCCATGGTACACAGTTCAGATAATTTTGATATAGAAAAAGCAATGTTCCATATGTATATGTAAGTGAGAAACATATCTCAAACCATATTTCTTTATGAAATAAGTTATATATATATATGATAATACTACTGAAATTGTGATCAGATACCAGCTCTATGGATTTTTAAAAGACTTTTCTTCTACCTCTGAAGCCTTCAGCAACATGGCTGTCAATCATATTTAATTTACTATAACTCATATGCCGAATACAATAATCTTGCCACTTGTTCTTATCACATCAGGAGGTCTTTGTTTTGTCGAGAATTTTGAACTAAAATAAATAGTAGGACACGAAACAACAGAAGATGGCTATTAGAATGGAAAAATGTTGCTTCATTTAATGGGAATTTATCTCATTTCAGAACTGCTAAGTGGAAAAATAATCAGCTTTTGTGTCTGTGACCTTCCATCTTTTAAATTCAAAGGAAATGAGTTAAAAACAAAACAACCACAACAAAAAAAGCCTTCTATTGAAAAAAGGAAGACAAAGTCAATAAATGGGGGAAGTAACACTGATTTATGAAGAGATTTTTTTACCCCATCAGAGATAGCATCAAATGGCTACCAGGACCCGAGAAATTAAAGTGAATCCAAAGTAAATCACAATCATTCCAGAGAATTAATTCAAGAAAAGTATACCATAGTTGCTTAAGGGAACAAAATGAAAAAAATTTAACATTTTATGATATTTCAGCCTCTTACATAAATTATTTATTTAAAAGTGAGATATATTAGAAACTCAAATTCATGAAGATTTCTCATTGTTTTTGCTATGTTCTTTGTATATTATTAAGCAGATATTGTATTTCACACAAAAAAATAAATAATCTCATTTTTTTTCTTGAACTATACCATAATTGATAATTCAAAATCCTATGGGCATTTTGTTTGAAAACTGCTTTTCTAACGTTTAGGGTTTTTTAAGAATTCATATGAACAGAATATTGAAAACTAAGCCCATATCCTACAATATTGCTTTCATATAGAAGATCTTAATGATTATGATATGTATGGAAAAGAAAAGGAAATTTAATAAGCTCTTATTAATTAATGATATTTAAAATATCATCATATAGAGAGATTTTAAATAGAGAATTAACACAGAGATTTTTTTTAAAGTAACTATTAATTAGGATGTATGTGTAACCTGCTGCATCTTCTGTCACTTCACTACTGTATTGTCAGAGCTGATTCCATGGCTCCTGATAACCAAGAAAAGCAGACCCCTGATCTGGCCTCCTCCCTTTGCAAGTATGTATATGTCAAGGAGGAAATCCTTCCAAATACAGCATCCTTATTTTCTCAAGGATCCCACACAATATAGCAATAGTTCTCTATTAGAAACTCAAAGAGGTTAGGATTAATTTCAAATGAGTTACCTTAGTCAATTCAGGCTGCTATAGCAAAATACCAGAAACCAAGTAGGTTAAACAACAGAGACTTACTGCTCACAGTCAAAGCAATAGCAGATTCAGTTTCTGGTGCCTAGGTAACTTCTAGCTGTACCCAAACATGATAGAAGAGGCAAAGTAGCCTTCTGGGTTCTCTTTTATGAGGACTCTAATTCCATTTATGAGGGCTGCTCCTAAAGACCACCTCTTGATACCATCACCTGAGGAGTTAGATGTCAATATAAGAATTCTGGAGACTCCAGCATTCAGACCATGGCTTCAGAGCTCCTAAACATAAGTACTAAAGAGGACAGAGAGTTCTATGACCTGAAGACTTCAGGAAATTCTTTGTGAACAGAGGGGCCTTCAGAGGAATGGTAAGGAGCAGCTCAATAGAAGGAATAACAAGGGATTCCATGAGAAGAAATATTACAGAGGGTGAAGCCAGAATTATAAATGCTCAAACTAATAGATTCTTGGTTTTTAGGATTTTTAACTCTTTCTCTTTAAATGGATTTTGAGCGACCCTTTCATACACAAACATTTATACCTTAGACACCTGAAAGCATTTGTTTCAAAAACTCTGTGGAAAACTTTGAGAAGACGAGTTGGTTTCTGTAAGGAGATATCCTGCATTGCTCCTTGAGGTTAGAACTTTGGACCCTAGATTCAGTCGGATTTGGGTTTGAACCACACTCTATCACTCCTGGCAGGTTGAGTTGATGACGGGACTAACAGTATTGGAGACACAATAATGAGATTACAAAGGATCTTCTTCAAGTGGAAATGAGTCATGGTATAAAAAACGCTTACCCCAGCACACACAACATAATCATTATCTCTAGCCATTTTGACTTACAATATATTTTAGAAACTATTAAAGGGGCCCTGCTGTTTTTAAATCGTAAGAACAGGAAGAATTACTTAATAAATGAAAACTGAATAGGAAAAATAATTTAGGCGTTCATATCACCCTATACTAAAAATAGAAAGTGCATCTTGATTTTATGGTTAAATATAAAAATGAAGCCACAAATGAAGCAGCAAAAACTGAGGACTGAATAATTTATCAAATATCTGGATGGGAAGAACTTTCTATATATAAAAGCATTAGTGAAACAGAAGCTCTTATTCACAGCTGGGGAGCCTGTAAATATTTTTCTTTTTTTTTCTCAGAAATATTTTTGCTATGCATTTTGAAACCTTAAAAATGTTCATATACTTTGAGTTAGTAATCCAAGCTATTTAAGCAAACATTTAAATTCTAATGAAGCAATGACAAATTTTGCACTATAACTGATGGAATAACCTGTTCAAGTTAGAGCTTGTTAATCTAAGGGAATAAAGAATAATCCTGGAAGTAAGCTAAATGTCCAAAAATAAGGGAATATTAAATAAAGTGATATGTCCACACTATATAATATCACCAACTATAGAAAATGGTATTCATAAGCCTAATTATATATGATAGCTTTACTTTTCAATACTGAACAAAACAACAACAACAAAAAAACCCAGCATATAGAATAAGGGAATAAGCTTATAACTATAAAGCAAAATGCTGAGAAAAACAGTAAAAAATTATAAAAATGTGCTTTTTTCTTGAATGGTGAGATGCAAGTTTTATGAATTCTTTTCTTTATTCATTTCAATATGTAAATATTTTCTATAATAAAACAGTGAGAAAAGCTACTTTGCTAAATATAACATATAAGACTTTTTCAACTGTGGTAAAATATACATTTACTTAAAATTTATTATTTTAACCATATCTAACCATACATATAGGTGGCATTACGTATATTCACCTTGTTGTACAACCATCTCCACAGTCCATCTCTAGAATTATTACATCTTCACAAACTGAAACTCACCTCTCTTTATCCCCTGGTAACCACCAATCTACTTTCTGTCTGTATAAATTTGATTTCTCTCAGAATCTCACATACTGGGTAAATAGTGTTTGTTCTTTTGTGACTGGCTTGACAATTACATTTGTGCAAACCATTTTTCCCCTTCCATGAAACAGTAAGCCAAATGGTGTATGAGAAAGTAAAATTTAAAAAAAAATGGAACAAGGCTGTAACAATAGTTGCGATACCTTAGGAATGGGTAAAATTTACAGAGTGATTTATGATAATTTTAAACACCTATTTTACATCAAATATTTTAGTACTTTTAGAGTACAAGGAATGAAACCACTACTGAGAGGACATAGCCTCTTAGTGAAAAACAGAAAAAGAAATTAATTAACCCCTGGTCAATATAGAATTTTTTCAACATACTTTTTTTGAAACATAAATCTAGACAGAAAAAAATTAAAACTTGCTGATACTGAAGAAAGTTTCCTGTGAAAGTACTGACCTCTCATTTTAATTATTCTGTTAGTCTACTTTTCTACAGTCATAGCAGATTGTAGAAATATTCTGATTATACTTAAATCACACAATAAATATAAAAGTTACAACAAAAGACTCATGTCTATAGTTTTGAAAATTACGAACATCTACAGCAAGCTTCATAGTGATAATTGGCAACCTTAATAACTCAGATTTTCTGTATATAGCATACACATGTGACATATTTATGCACAGAAGCTCAATTATATGTAGAAGGAACACACAGACCAGTATGAATTTATTTAGCTAAAGTAAGTTCATAGGATTGCCCCAGAGTTGGTGCTTTATACATTAGTCTTTCCCTACCAAGTTAGACATCTGAATTTAAGTAGACAGAGACTCGTGTGGATATCACAGTACACATCAAATGAAGGCCTCAGGAAACTTCAAGAGGGATCAAAGGGGAGAGGACACAAGAAAGGTACTATGAAGAGTCAGGTGGAAAGAGCACACGCCCTCCATGTCTGTTGCTCTGCATGTTAGTGTGAGAGCTGTCACAGGTCTGGCCCTGAACTACACAGTGTCAAGTGAGGTAGTAACTGTTTTGATACCCAGTACTTCATCTGTTCCTCTCTTGTGCCTACCATTTCCAACCTTTAGTAGTCACTGTTCTATATTCAGATTGGTGTTTCTTAACTTCCACATATGAAAGGGCATATGTGATATTTGTCTTTTTTCTCTGGATTGAAGAAGTAAGTCCTAGTGTTCAACAGCAGGGTGACTGTGGTTCACAATAGCTTATTGTGCATTTTATGAAGAATATAGGAGCTTAAAGGCTCCAAACATAAAAAATAAGGAGAGGGAAGAACTAATTATTTTGATTTGATCAGTACACACTCCATACATGTGTTTAAATTTTGCACTGTACCTGGTAAATACACAGTTACTACATGACAAGTTTTAAAGAGGCAGGAAAATCGACTTTGAATTGTTGACTGGCAACAATTAAAACAAGGAATGATCTCAGCTCCAAAAAGAAATTGTATTACACGAACATAAACATATACAACACACATACAAAATACGTACAGTGTTCTGGTCCAGTGTTTAGAGGGGATGGTGTTCTTACAGTTAAGCTAGAATTGGGGATTTGTAGACTCAACTGCATTGAGAGAAATGACAAAGAGTTAAATACTTGGGCTGGAGTTGTAGCTCAGTGGTTGAGCACTTGCCTCCCATGAGTGAGGCACTGGGTTCCATCCTTAGCGCCACATAAAAAATAAAATAAATAAACATTTTTTAAAAAGTCCTACATTAAAAAAAGTTAAATATTTTGCACTGAGAAGTACCTAGAGGTTGGGGATTTGGAGACTATGTACCAATTGTTGTGGAATGCATTTTGAATAATAATGAAACAAATAATGAGAGAAAACAAATTTAAAATTTGCTTTTATAATGTAAAGTTTATATCACTGTCTTGGAACATTTTTATACATTTTGCCCCCCAAAATCTTTGTCTTTCTTTGAATTTGCGAGTTAGTAACATATTGGGGTTGGAGGAGGACATGTTTTGGGATATAGAATACCATAAAGTGAAGACATTAAAGCATTAGTGAAGTGACCACTAGTTTGACCTTTTCCTGTCCCTGTGCCCCACCCCCCTACCCCTGCTTTTTTTTAAGATTGGCAGTAAATTAACTTAGTGTGCCTTCATTAAAAGGCAGGAGACCATGAGACAGAATGGTTAGCTCTTCCCTTTAGAATGTGTGGCAGTTAAATCTAAAGGAAGTAGCCATAAACTTCTAACATAAACTGTTTCACTCTAATGGCAAAGTTATTTCTTTCTTTTTTTTTTTCTTTTGTTATTAGACATTCCAACTCTTAGTTATTGTTTTGTACTCATCTTCACTAATGACTGCTTCAACCTGCCATCAGCTCATAAGAATCCCCTCAAATTGTTTCCTTTTATTAGAATTCTGTGACCATGTTGAGCCTTGAAAACAAAATATAATAGAATGCATCCCAAGAGACAGCAATAATTAAATGTGTGGAAGCTGTCCAGTTTCTTGGGTGTAACAAATTCAAATATAAATTGATTGCTAAGGGGGGAACAAAAGTAATGTCCTGCAGTGACTTGAAACTTTTAGTTAACAGGACAACTAACAAAAGTTTCTGAAAGAATAGACAAATTGCTCCTGATTGAACATAAAGGGAAATGACATCAGGTTGGACAAGGGATTCATGATTTATGGTGAATTTCTTTTGAAATGCAAACGACCTCAAGGAATCTTTACAGCTCCCTTAGGAGAAGTCTCTTGGGTGGTATCATTTGTGCTGCAGGACTTAGAAAGGGCTGGTGCAATGATAATGGAGAGTCTTAGGAGCTTGATATTGGGGGATTTACATGTAGGAATCCCTTGAGCACTTACTGAAGACACCCACATAAATCTCCACATCATTTCTTGAGAGGCATTTTCCTTACTGCTGCTTTTAGCTGGATGCTTTAGTTTTATTTCTTAAGAGGTACCTGATAAGAAAACAGCCTCAACACCACATGGGGGAGGCACAATTCTGATAGGAGCACCTCAATATTTCAATTTATGGATTGATTCTGAAAATCGCCTTTGCCATGATCATCACCACCATCAAATCAATCAAATTTAAATGTTTATGGTAAAAAGACACTCAAATGGGAAAGTATATATGCTTTGTATGCTGGATATTAAGATATATCGCTGTAGTTTCCTTCAGTCCTATGGGTTTTTAATGGTACATCTCTGGAACCCCTATTGACCACTTAATAGCCACAGATAAATTTTGACCTTCATGATATCCAGATCTGTGTTATTACAATGACACTAGTATGATCTTTATTTTAATAGAACTTTGTGACTTCTAGCATAAGGCAGATATATTATTCCTGTGGAATATATATAAGTAGCTACCCAGAATGACCCCAACTTTCTAGTCAACACTTGGACCCAAAGAACAACTGCTAACACTTGCACAGCTTCACATAAAAAATAAGCATAATGGATTAGACCAGACATACCAATATTAACAATTAACATATGTACCACTTCACAATCATAGCTTTCAAAGTAATGTTATTTCACATATCCTAAACCTGGAAATAATGACTGTTTATAGTTCTGCAAAGGGCTTAGGCCCAACAATTGATATAACAGGTGACTCTTTGGAAACATCTCCTACCTGAGCAAAATAAATTTTAAAAAAATATTTATTCTTAAAAAGTCTGGGCTATAGAAGTTAGTAGTCCAAGTGTTGTCATTGTACACATGAAAGGCAAAATATGTTTATAGGGCAGATGCTATTCACGTTATACCCTGGCATATAACAGTATTCAGTGAATATTTGTTGATAGATTGAACAAATTTCCCCCATGATTCTCTTTATTCCAACCACTGTAGCCTTTCTGGCCTAGAAGAACTATCCAAAGATATGCAGGCATTTTAACAAAGATGATGTGTTTCGATATTTATTATGTGGTATAAAAACTTGATATTATTAAAGCAACAGTTTTAGGGCAGGGGAGGTTAATGGATTTTTAACTAGAAGAATAGAGTCATGCTTCTACTTATAAACATTCAGATAAAAAACTAAATTACATCAGCAGTGAAAAGTCATGTAGCCAACATCAAGTCTAATTTAAAAAGCATTTCTGTAGAAAGGCAAAATAGAATTCTATTCCTCAGTTGAAGCAATACTATTTCAAGGAAAATTAATATAAGTCTGACAACAATGAGGTTAATAATCCCCTTACATGTCTTTCTGGTGACAACAGTGATGAGATTGTCATATTACAAAAAGAAATCTCTGTCTGAGAGAAGTAAGTAGGAAAAATTCACCTGAAACCCCAGTGCACTCGGGTCTCTTGTGAAGCTCGTGGCCACGTGAAAAGTGATATCTCTACAGAGCTGGTTTACTGTATGTGAAAGTGATACTTGGATTGCTACGCTATTGTTTCCAAAGTTCATGCAAAAGAACACACAGACATTATCAGTTTGAAAACCCCAGAGAGTATATACAACATGAAAAGTCAATTGGACAGTAAATGTAAAACCAGATTCTGAGTGGTATGTAAAATACCAGTGACAATTGTTAAGTGGTTTCCTTCGGCTCTTTTAGTGTTAAAGGATAGGAACCATTAAAAAAAATGTCTTTGGCATATTGATGTCAACATGGTACTTTCTTGAACTGCAGCAGCTAAGAGAGTCATTTTGGCATTGAGAGCTAGTTTAAGGACTAGGGAGGGTCAAACGAAGAACTCTACTTAAAAGGTAGGAGTCAAGAACTACTCTCAGACCCACTTAGCATATTTAACTAAGTGTGTGGGGCAGGGTAGGGGGGATCCTAGCTAAACTAGCTCTAAAGCCCTGTGGTGTAAACTAATGAGGTCAGGTCACATTTTGTCATGCGAAAGAAATCAGGAGTTCTACTCACTAAGAGCTCCAAACACTAGCAGCCCAAAGACTAGCAGATCACACCAGGCGCTTTCTCTTGCTATTGTTTCAGTGAAATGAGGCTTATCCACATCCTCCCCCTCACCTTCCTCACACTCCTGCTTTTCCTTCCTCCCACTTTTGCTTTCCTTTTCTTCTGTTTCATTTCCACCCTCCTCTTCATAACCTGTTGAGGCAAGTCAATAAGGGACTGTTCATGAAATCCCTTGCTCAAAAATCACCAATTCTTTTCTCAGAACTGTTCCCCACACCCTCTCTTTAGGCAAAAAAAAAAAAGATTAACATCAAGTTGGGATACACAGGATGGTGGAGATGCAGTGAACTGTGGAGGGCATAAAGTTGAACTATTTCTCAAGCTATATTTATATTGAGAAACATGAAATTCAGACCAATATCTCAAAACAAATCATAGACTTCCCAATCGAGCTCTTGTTTATTTATTTACTTTTACTGTCAGTTCTTTTTTCAAAGCCTCCATACTCGTCATACACAATAAATGTTCTTCACTACATCTCTGATCTGAGTTCTCCAAAAACTTTCCAAACCATCTTGACATTTCTGGTTGACTTTTTGCTGGTTCTATGCATTTGAAGTTTCTGAACTTTCTTCCAATGTTGAATTCCTGTTGTCATGAATATGGCTATTTGTGAAATGCTTTTTTTTCTTTCAAAAAATCTTCTAATATTTATTTTTCTGTACCTTACTTAGGTGACTATAAGAAAACTGACATTGCCTATCTTTTTTTCCAACAACTTTCTTCCACACTGAGGGTTTAGTGTAACACATGGCACCTTGTATTATAAGTAGTAAAATCGATTGGGATGTCTATGATTTGTTTTGAGATATTGGTCTGAATTTCATGAATGTTTCTCAATATAAATATAGCTTGAGAAATAGTTCAATCTTTACTATGGATATATTTTGGACTAAAAGTAAGAGGCTGATGTGACTTTGTTCCTTCATTTAATATAAAATATCATCCGAGAGAGAGAGAGAGAGAGAGAGAGAGAGAGAGAGAAAGAGAGAGAGAACGCACACATGTGTATTCTCCCTTCTTGTTAATGATTATACTGATTCCCTGTCTCAGGCCTAATGTATATGGAGAAAATTTCCAAAATAAAGAGTATTTCCTTTTTTCTTCTTTTCAAAATCGAATGTACAAGAAAACTGATGTAGGTGGACTAGGGCTGTAGCTCAGTGGCAGAGCACTAGTCTAGCATGTGTGAGGCATTGGTTTTAATCCTTGGCACTACATTAAATAAACAAACAAACAAACAAATAAATAAATAATTGTTTTAAAATATAAAAAGAAAGGAAACTGATGGAGGTTGTGACATAGAAACTGAGCTTTGTCAATTTTTTTATTTTAAAACAGGAAAGCTATTAAAGAATCAGTTAGGCCTTCTTCTTCTCTAAGACTACATTAAATAAATAAATCAACAGAAGAAATAAGTCAAGTCTTCTATTACTGCCATAAGCACTTGTGTAAATCTGGTACTCTGATAACTTTTACTACATTTTGCAAGAGGCATTCTGCAAAAAAAAAAATCAATAAAAATCAGGACTGAATATTATTCTTATTTAGAGACAATATTTGGTTAGTATTTCTTCTAACATTTCTGTGTTTTAAATTTTTGATATTTTTTTTCTAATTACACACACACACACAAACACAAAACAAAGTATGTTTAAATGTACAAAGCAAGATTTTAGTCAAAATCTACTGGCATTTGCAATACCTATTAATGAATGACAAAATATAAATGACTAAATTTGCCATGGTGAAATTACTATAGATTTTAAAAGACCAATTTATTAATAAGGTATCTGTTATTAATTTTAATTGACCTGCTGTCCTTGAGATATATAACAGCAAAATTACAATGGTTGACTTAAAAGATACCATTCAGTTCTGAAATTCTGAGATGGATCTTTTACACAAAATTTTTACATTTAAATTTTCTTTCATTTAAATGTCTTTAATATTTATAAATGGATGTGTATGTACATATATGATAAAGTTTTAAACAGATTTAAAATGATTATTACCTGTTCCCAAGACTTCTACACTTGACTCTCACTAAGTAAAAAATTATTTTCGCATTTTGAATTTATCAAAACAGGTAATGGCTATATTGGTTTATTATGGCTACCATAAAAATATTACTGTGAATTTAGTGGCTTTAAATGACAGAATAATTCTTTCAACATTGTATAGACTAGCTGTCCAGAATCAAGGTGCTGGTGGGACTGCTCCCTCAGAAGACTGTGGAGAAGAATCCTCTCTTGCCTCCCACATACTGTGCTAGCCCCTAGCAATCTGTGGATTTTAGCAGTTTATGGCCAGTCTCTACCATTATCTTCACATGATTGTCTTCTCTGCACAGTTTCTATAAATAATAAATTCCCCTCTTCCTTTTTTTATGTATTAAGTTCATATACATATAATACATAAAACATGTATACAATTTAAAAAATTATTTTTATGTGGTGCTGAGGATCGAATCCAGGGCCTCTCACATGCCAGGTGAGTGCTCTACCACTGAATCACAACCTCAGCAATTCCCTTCTTCTTATAAGTACAGTAGCCATTGGCTTAGAGCTCATCCTAATCCATTATGAACTTAACTCCATTATGTCACCAAAATCCTTATTTCCCAAAACATCCCATTCTGAGGTTCTGAGTGGACATGAATTTGGAGGATGCCATTCAACCCAATACAGAAACACATTGTGGTCTGTCATTTCTCTTTATCCTACAATAACCTATCCCCCCTGCCACAATGAATTTATATTCCTTCCCAAAGTGAAGAAATCCACAGGAGGTGAATGTGTGAGACACTTGGCAGAGATGGCAACAAATATCTCTAGTTTTTTGTCACCAGTGGAGTAGGAGGTGAGCTTGGGCATGCATTCTGCTTTGGTAGTGATATATAAGAAATCATAATATTTTTGTTCAGCCAGAAGATTTAACAACCACCTTCTGCCTTTTCATTTGTTTGTAAAATAAGAGCTCCATTTCCCAAGCTCCTGGCAAGAGAATGATACATAGGAATCCCTGGTTAATTCAAAGTAACAAGAAATAACAGTTGTTCCTTGAGATCTAGAAATGGTTCCTATCTGTAAAATATTCATTCTCACTGGAAGTAATAGGAAAAACTTTCTCTTTTTATGTACTAAGTACATATACATATAATACATAAAACATGTATACAATTTACCTGTGGTTAAAACTCCATGGAGAGGTGATTAGGAAAAAAATCTAAAAATGCGCTTTCTTACACTGCTCAGGTTGCTATTATAAAAACAAAAACCTTAAACACTGGAAGGCTGAAAAACAACATAAATTTAATTTTGACAGTTCTTGAGGCTATAAAGTGTTAAGAATAAAGTGGCAGCAGAATCTGTGTCTTCTGAAGGCTTGATTTCTAGTTCACAGACAGAATGTTCTTGCTGAGTCCTTAAATGGTGGAAAAGACTACCTATTTTTCTGGGGTCTTTTTATAAGGACATTACTCATAAGGAATCTGTCTTCATGACCCAATCACCTCATAAAGGATCTATCTTTTAATAACATGACCCAAGATTAGTATTTCAAACATTCAGATCTTAGGAGCTCCTTAGAAGAGTGACAAAAAGAAAAACTGTCAAGATACATTAGAATAATCTAGCTTATACTGGGTGATAATGTAGGGTTTTTGAGAGTGTTTATCAATCTCCCTTGCACAGTTTCAACTTTAGAAGATCATTCCTCAAACTGAGAGTGGTGGCATTTGTGTGTAATCCCAGTGACTCAAGAGCATCACAAATTCAAGACCAGCCTGGGCAATTTAGTGAGAAGCCGTCTCAAAATAAAAATTTTAAAAAGGGGGATGGGGATGTAGCTCAGTAGTAGCTGAGTTTACTCCCCAGTGGGACAAAATAAAAAGAAAACAAGAGAGATATATCAAAGTGGTTACCATATAGAAGTGGCTTTAAATATTTACATATTTAGACATTATTATAATTTAATTGCTGTAATATTAACCATAGTTTAATGTCCTATGGAGAAATAAATGACAACATTTCCAATAAAACTTTAGGCAATATTCAAAGTAATTGATTATGTTTATCAGGATAGATTAAATGCTAAAGTAAAGACTATTAAAACTTTGATAACTCAACACATTACCAGATACTTATCACTCAAGTCATAGTCCAAAGCATTTGAAAGAGAGTGAGGTTGCATGAGTCTACTCTGCAGTATCACTCATCTATTCCATCTGCTGGCTCAGTGTTTTCTACAGGACTTGGCCAGGAGACAATAGTCAAAGTACCTGGGAGGATGAGGGAGGAGGAATCTTAGAGACCATATATAGAAGTACCTGCATCCAATGATCAGAACACAGTAATGTGGTCCAAATTGACTGCAAAGGAGGCTAAGGAGTTTGGCCAATCTCTGTGTACATGAAAGAAAGGAGGTGATTCCTAGTTAGCAAAGAGTATCATCTCTGCTATCCTGATGGGGGTTCATGAGGATACACCAGCAACCCTAAATCTAAGAAACCAATTAAAATACATGAAGTTCTTTAAATGTAAAATCATAGTAAATAGCTATTATCATCTTTGTTTTATGGTTGATGTAGAATCAAAATGTAGAATGCACATCTGCCTCCCAGGTCTGATTCCAGATTTCTAGTTCTCAGTCAGTGTGATCTGCCATTTCCTTATTCAGGAATCATCATCATCCCAAGGGATAATGGAAGGGAAAATCTACTTCAATGTTAGATTTTTAAAAATTATTTTTTTTCTAATATCTAGTAAGTGGCTTACTTAAGTAAGAATATTGTGAAATCTCATTTGGAAATCTTTAAAATAAATTAGGTTTCATCTCTTTGGATAGTTAGATATTATTCAATATAAAATTTGGGGAAAAAAAGACACCACAACCCCTATAAAAGTTCCTCTAGCATTGTCATATAATGTCATTTTAAAGTGTCTATATGATGGGGAGGAGAGAAGCAAGATACAAAGTAGGTAAGTAATAACCTGGACTTTAGTTGGCTGTACAAACTAAAAAAAAAAAAAGAAAGAAACAACAAAACAAAAAATCCACAGTGCTCATCATAATTTCCACTGACCCTATTTATAAGAATTATACTTCAAACACTAACATTTGTCAGATTACTAAGAAGAACAATACAACAAATAATTTTAGAAAAATGAGAAAATAAGGTATACAGATTTGGTTAAAAATGCTAAAAACCATAATAAATTTAGATGTGAAATATACTTTATATCAGATACTGTGTAAAATATTTAAAATGTGTATTTCTAATAAATATAATGAAGTAATCATTGAAAAAAAATATAAAACCAATAAGATAGGAACCTTACTGTATAATTTGTATCTAGTTGTCAAAAGCTGACATACAGTTTTCTGGTTTTTAATATTTGGTCCTGGGATTCCCTTACATTTATGTTAGCATATACTGGAAAGGCTAAAACTACTCAGAAAAAAATCATTATTGCTATACTATTTCATGAAGAAAATAATTGGTAGAAAAACCAAATGCCAAATGTCTTCTTTGATATAAGGAGAACAACTAAGAACAGAGCAGGGAGGAAGAGCATGAGAAGAAGATCAACATTAAACAGGGACGAGAGGTGGGAGGGAAAGGGAGAGAGAAGGGAAATTGCATAGAAATGGAAGGAGACCCTCATTGTTAAACAAAATTACATATAAGAGGAAGTGAGGGGAAAGGGAAAAAAACAAGGGGGAGAAATGAATTACAGTAGATGGGGTAGAGAAGATGGGAGGGGAGGGGAGGGGAGGGGGAATAGTAGAGGATAGGAAAGGCAACAGAATACAACAGACACTAGTATGGCAATATGTAAAACAGTGGATGTGTAACCGATGTGATTCTACAATCTGTATACGGGGTAAAAATGGGAGTTCATAACCCACTTGAATCAAATGTATGAAATATGATATGTCAAGAGCTTTGTAATGTTTTGAACAACTAATAATAAAATTTTTAAAAAAATTTACCATGAAAAAAAAAGAAAATGTTTAAGAAAGAAAAAGACAATTTTTCATCCAAACTGAAACATTTTGATATAAAGTATCTTATATATCATATCCTAGCTTTATTGTAGGTTTGTCTATAAATATGAGTCATAAAATTTCTTTCATTTATTTCATTTTATCCTTTAAGGAAGAGAATGTACATTTACATGTCTAATTTAAAAAAAAATTACATTACTGAGATTCCCTGCTGGTATCTAACAACTAGAAACCTAGTATTCTCTTTAAAAAGGACTTCAGAAACTTCACAGGCAGTCAGAGTTTACTTTATCAGGCAGAAATAAGATACTTTGGATATTGGAAGGGAATCAGAATTTGCTCCCAAACAGATTAGTTCTCATATGATAGAATCCTGGGCAGTGCAATTGGATTACATGTGCCCTTGGATTAATTCCATGGTATTATTGGAAGGGAGAATAAACAACTTTTTCCTAATCTGAAGAATCCATTATGAAACATATCTAAAAGACAATGCTGAGAGCATATGGATAGTTCTCAAAATCTGGGACCTGTGGACAGGCTGAGTCTTTCCCCAAATCTTTGGCAATCTTCTTTTTAAGGACAAGAAAAAAATCTATTTTGGATATAAATTAAAATTTCCTATAAGGATTACAGTTATGTGTTGCTAAAATTTAATTATGCAACATCCAGATTGAAGCAGATGGACTTGGAATAGTTTGGCAAAGAATCAAAGGGATTTTCTTGGTTTCAATATATTGCGGTATAAAAATAACAAAAAGTGTATTATTTTACATCATTGAAGTCAGATTTTATGTTAAAATAAGAAATTCAAAAGAAAGAAGAAAATAATAGGAAGTGAGGAAGGGATCTCTGAACACATATCAGCCTAGTCACAATCAATGACTCGAATTGCACTTTTCGATAATTTTTAATTTTGCTTATTTTGTAAAACCATTAGCCTAACCTGGATGAAAGGTTATGATCTTTGCTACCAGACAGCTAGTTTTTCACTTTATTAGGTGTTTAGGTTTTGTACTTGACTAAGATATGTGTTGGCAAAGGTGATGGAAATTTATACTGACATTATGAGGATAAGTAAAATATCACCAGTAACCCCTGAAATACTTTTATGTGATTATAAAATATTTAAATTTTAAGACATATACACTTTGAAAAATTATGCCTTAATGTCATGTGCTACTTACTGTGATTTTTTATTATTCAAAAACCATGAAGTTTGGAAATATCAGTAAAGTCTTCAATTGAGATAAAAAAGATT
Source organism: Marmota marmota marmota (assembly GCF_001458135.2). Lineage (NCBI taxonomy): Eukaryota > Metazoa > Chordata > Mammalia > Rodentia > Sciuridae > Marmota > Marmota marmota. The sequence goes on along the minus strand of NW_025999968.1, from coordinate 35,822,994 downwards.
TACTAAATTTATTTTAATTCTAAACAAAGTTTTCTTTCTTGAAACAGTTGGCACATGTTTGTCAGAAAAGCACTTAATTTTCAAGTGAAATGTTACTATATTTTCTTCAACTTAAAACTCAGGCTTCTAATATATTATATTAATAACTCTATATAATGTACCAAAACACCATCTGTACATAGATACATAAAATTATTGCATATGAAAATGATCAGTACTTCAAAATTAATTCATTGAAATCAGATACAACATCTTCCATAAGATTTACCTTACATTTTCTCTCTCAAATCCTTTGGGGAATAAGGTAAAAAATAATTTTTTAAAAAATGAAGTAACAAGTGAGTCACTCTTCTCTGATCAAGTCTGTTAATGCCTCACTTACTTTAATTTTCCTATCTTCTTTTGTAGGTAATGACCCATATGTTTGATTTAAATGTGATGTTTCTACATTGTATGGTAAACAATCTTATATCTAGAAAAAATTCAACCTGAATAGATAATAAATGATGATGTTTTGGCTTTAAAAAGATCCTTAAGTTTTAAAAAATTATCATATTTTTGTATGTTGTGATGTGTAAGGGCTTTTTTAAAGTTGATCAATAAAAGAAAATACTTATAGTATTACAGTAGTCCTATAATGTGAAATATGTTTTAAATTAATCCCAGAAAGCATAGCCTAAATTAAGAACATAGATTATTTTATAGTAACATATGAATTTAAATGAAGAGTGTGTCTTTGATTAAGTTGGGTTAAGTATCTGATCTTATAATTTTCTCATCTGTACAATGGGAATAATATCAACTACATAAGACTTTTATAGAAATTGAACAACATAATACTTTTTTTACATAATACATTTTTTAAAGACTAGAGAAATTCCTGAAATATTGTAGTAGATACTCAAATTACTATTATGAATCAAACATTTGACTTTCCTAATATGAGCCTTGCCATTATGAGCATAATGGAAAGAGTAAAGAACAGAGTTGAAGCTTTATGGTTTATACCATATCATTGAGGAATATAGTTCAAAAATTAAATATGTAATATCTTATATGTCATATTGTACATATTGCCTTCATATGGTTATTTTCTAGTTCTTGGGGATGGCTAACTTGGAGGTTCAATCACAAAGCAGGCTATTTGATCACCTTACTCAAATTAGGGTAAATTATAGTCACCCACACATAGTAATCTCTACATGTATTAAAATATATTTATCTGATAGGCATATTTTGAGTACATAATAATATCATTCCAAGTTTTACATAAAAGAAGCCTAGATTTCATGTATATTTCTATATTCAGCTGCCTGTTTAGAAAAGAAATAACTCATCCTTGAAAGAAACTGAAGCCAAATCCCCATTTGATTCTTGTTTCTTAAACCCTCTGAATTGATGATGCTGGGGGGGTGTTCCGTGTTCGAATCCATTTTTGGCTTTTGTCTTAATGGAAAAAAATTAAAAACCAATTTTTTTTTTTGGATTACAGTAATGCTAAACTGACTCTTCAACAAAATTAAAGTGAGAAATCTATATCTTATACAGACAGTGCTTACTAAAATGTGTTGTTTAAATGAAATATGCACATTTTCCCAGGACACATCAAATTTCTCCAAAGTTGGTGTCTCTGTTCCTCTATTTAGTGTTATTCATATTGAATTTATGATCCTTACCATTGCTGATTTAGCATAAGAGTTTTAGTCATAATTCTGAACTGTTAGGATAAGATTCGTATAATAATCATCTGTTTTCTTTAGTCATATTCCATAAAAAGCGGCATGTCCACAAAGCATTCTTTCAAAAACTAGTTTATGAACTTGTCTTTGAGGAAAGCAGAAAACACGAATTCCAAATTTCATTTGTTGCAGGTATTATTCCATAATACAGATAATATATAGCACAAAGTTGATACCAGCCTATAATTACTGGTTTTGTTAGTTTTAGTAGGTAACTATGAGTACAAAATGATAATGCTTGGCAAAAATGCCCACTAAATATAGCCCAGTGATTTGCCTGAAATAAAACTCTAGTTTGTATGCCATCATTGGTCATCCTCTCTATTTGCTCTCCTTAAGAGAAAAAGTAATGTTTTTTTGTCCTAAGGACAACAGTAGTGGGTGGGTGTGTCTCCTCCAACCTATCTCTCCTGCCTCCCTCCTCCACAATTTTTCTGTCTATAGGTTACTTAAAGACATAGTTTGTGAGTCTATTCTGTATGAAATCAAATATTTTGCCTAATAAACATAAAAAGACTCTTCCAGGTGAAAAGTTTCAACGTTTTCCTTTCCAAGATCCATCTTCAAATTAAAGGTCTTGTAAATGCATGGCTTTGTTAATTCCTGCATTATTTTATTAGAGAGATTCTATTATCAAAATTTTTTGTTGCACTCATATTTTAAAAATGCAGATATGGTGGTGGGGTACATTATTTAGAGGAATGAGTTAGAATTTTTCATTTCTGACTTTTAATCTAGTCCAAGTGTTTGAAATCAAAGTTTGCTGGGTGGTGGCAACACACACCTAGTAATCACTTTTATTAGAGGAAGCTGAAGTTGAACGATTGCAAATTCCAGGCCAGCCTGGGGAATTTAGGGAGACTGTCTCAAAAATGAACTCAAATAGAAGTTTTAAAGAATTATCAATTATTTTTCAGTATCTTAGAGAGAGAAAAGAAATGTTAACCCAAAACATTTTTGGATTTTCTAGACCACAGTATTATCTAACAGACCTCTAAGTCCTTAGGGGTGTGGAAAGGCATCTTGGAGAACTTGTTTCCCTTTAATGGTTTAGTCGTGTTTTTCCTCTACATAGTACAATTTAGAATCACTACTGTGCAAATTCAAATGGTTATCTTCAGCACATTAAGCCCCCCACCCCTTTACAACCAAATACTGTAGATCAAAAGTGTGCGGAAATTACTCAATGTTCATGAGAAGAACGGCTTACAGTTTTTGCAAGACTGATTTATTATACAATTTTTAAGCATGCTGGGGTTCCATAAGAACTCTCCTAACTGCCTGAATGTCGGTGACGATTTTTTAAAACACGCAGCATCACGCCTGTGATAGGGAGGGAAGAACAAAGTTAAGTGGCTGCACCAGAACCTTTTCAACCAGACAAAAGGCTCTTCCTTCAACTTCCTTAAACGTAGGGGATCTTTCCTAATATTTTCCAGTAGGGGGAACTAAAGACTCACCACCCAGCATTAGCTAGGCTCTGGGAACTGCGTGAGTTCCTGTAAACCGCCTTCTAATCATCGGACAAGCATCAAACAGATACCAGGAGCCTGTGATCACACGTGGGCCCGGCCACACCGGACGCACCGGGGCACCACAGACATTGGCATCCCTTTGATCAAACGTGGCCTCTCTTAATCATCACCGGTCCCGAATGACATTCACTCTGTAGATTTTGCCGTATTTTCGCGGTGTTATCGTCTCTGGGCAAAAATCCGGCTCTTTTAGAGCAGCTGGTGTTAGCTTAGTTAGGTTACCTAGATCTCCCAGATCAGAATCTGTGTTTACCAAATTTCCTTTCGGACGTGCCCTTCTCTGGAGTGTAAAGGCTTTGGATATCCCCAGCCTCCAAGCTCTTAGTTTCTCGCTTTCCCCATCTTCTGGTGAACTCCCTAGCGTCCCACGATCCCGCGTCAAACTCATCTTTGAGAGGTCATAAGGCAACTGAGTACTGTAAAAGGGGATGCCACCTCTTCCTTTGCCCCCAGCGCCTGGAATTCTTTAGGGCTATAGATCTTGGCTAAAAGGAGCTGGTAGAGGTTAAAGATTTCTCTCCCACGCCCCCCCCCACCCCCGTCTAGGTTTTTCCCCACTTCCTAGTGTCTTTCATAACCATGTAGGAAGTACCAGCACACCACCTTCCCACTCCAAAAGGTGGTTTTATTTCCTTCCTTTCTCCCTCCTGCTCAGCTTCTCATTTTGCTAAAAGGTGAAGAGTGAGTGTTTGTGTGATTTTTACGCGTAATGAGGCTGCGCCCTGGGTCCTAGAGGATGATCTTTTTTTTTTTTTCAGAAAGCGTGTGCAGCTCCAGCAGACGGAGGGATGAATAATTAGAAAGGGCTTCCATGAAATCACTCACAGAGAAAATTACCTGCCCATTAAACGGGACGCGGCGAGGAGCAGGAGGCTAGAGCCCACCTATCGCCTCCCGAGGCGGGAAGGAGGGGGACGAGGAGGCGCAGAGAAGGGGAAGGAGTTGACCGGTGGCCCCGGTCCTTGGCAGCCAGCGGAGCTCCAAATTTGTTAATTTCCGTCCCCCTAGGGCTCTCGACTCTCCAGACCCCTCCACAGTCCCCGGCGGTCTGTTGCCCCTGCACGAGGGGGTGGCGGAGTCTGGAGGTGGAGAGCTCAGTGCACCCCCTCATCCCCCCACCCCTCCCCGGGGCAGACTCCCAGCAGCTTCATTCCTCCCCTCCCCTCCCNCTGGACTGTGCGCTCCTATTCTCTCCCGCTCCTGGGTCTTGGGCTCACTCGCCCAGGGCCGCTCTCGCCCTGTGCCGCTGGGTGCACAATCGCTCAGAGGCGGCACCGCCGGGTGGCCACAGCCTCAGCCCTGCCCCTCCCTCCCTCCCTTCAGCCTCACCACGTAGGAGTTCGGATTCTCCACCCGTTTTCTTTCCCTTTTCCTCTCTTTTGGAAACGAGAGGTGGAGGGCGGCAACAAGGCTGCTAAGGAGAGGCCCGCCTGCAAAGTGTTGCTTTGACACATCCTTATTATGGAAGTTAAGTGAAAAAAACAAAAAACAAAAAACAAAATCCCAAAAAAACTCCGGGACGTGTTGCTGCTACGGAGAAGGAGACGGGGAAAGGAAACCAGTGGGCAGGCCAATGGTTTCTCGGCAGCTCTCTGGCAAGTTTGTGGAACACTTTCTAGGAATTAGGTCTTTTTCCTCCTCCTTCATCTTCTTGACTTCTGAAGAAAGAACTTGGCTTTGGATTGCAATGGAACCAAAGGAGAGAGGGTTAGACACACTTGAGTAATCTCTCCGGCTGGGGTAAATTTGTGGGAATTTAGGAATCAGAGTGTGGAAATACAGCAGCCTTTGAAGTGCCCTCCGTTAATTTGGATGGATCTAAGCGTGTCCCACTCAAGAACTGGACACCAACCCCTTGATCTTGTGATTTGCTCTTCTTGATTCTAAGTAGTATTTAGAAAAGTCTGAACTTTGGACCTACCTCTTTCTTTGATACTTATTTTTGTACTTTTGCTCTCTGGGATTGGTTTCTAAAACAATCTGGATCGTTTTTAATATGTCAAAATGAGTCTGCTGATGTTTACACAACTACTGCTCTGTGGATTTCTATATGTTCTGGTTGATGGTAAGTTAAAAACGCTTTTATCCTTTTTCGGTCGTCCCACTCCCAGCATTTCTTTCTGAGTCTGATGTGGGTTATACATAAAATGACATTATGTCTGCTGGTCAGTTTGGCCAGTCAGGAGTTCTCTAGGGGCAGAGGTTTTAGGTCTTTTGTTTCTATACTGCTGCAAGTGGAACATGTTAATAGTACCTATTGTCGTTATTTTTGTAATTTACTTAATTAATTGAGAAATTGGATAACAAATGATGGGCTCTCAGCTTTGTTAGGAGAAGAAATATCAAAGTGAATATCCTGAAAGACCCTAATGCCTAATGTGCCTGCTCTCTGTTTGGTGTTTACCCTGATATCTAAACTTTGGTTTAGAAATTCAAGGGAGGAACTATTGTAACAGACACTCTGAGGCAGGTTCAATGGGTCAGGAATTTGAGATTGGATATCACAGGGATCAATGTGTATCACCTGCGTGCCAGTGAATGCTATCCTAGCATGAAATCAGAATGAAGAATTTAGACCACAGAGAGAAAACTGTCAAAAGTGAGACTGGGCGAGGCTCCAGCAAGGGGCAGATGCAGGCATGGAGCACTCAGCTCAGTCCCCAGAGGGCAAACACAATGGGGACCTGAAACAGGTGCTATAGGTGTCTCCCTCTAGGTTGAGTCAGTCTGTCAAGCAGATAGCATTCTGCCTCTGATTCTCCTGTCTTTTGTTCTGATTCTGTTTCATGGGCTATTTTCATAGAATGTCAGTATTTTGTGAGACTATTACAAAACCTTTTTTGTAGCTGTTTTTAATGAACTGTGGAAATAATAATAAGGAAATCTTTTTCTTCAATGGAAGAAAGTCAAACAGATATTTGGTATTAGCCTTCTGTGGACTTTAAATTTATTTTATCAATGGAAAATATTGATAAGAACACCCCTCCCCTCTGGAAATAGGGATTGTAATACTTTTGTTTTCAGTTATGAATTTGTAAGAATTTGAGCTGCATTAGTCCAAATATTGGAGTCATCAAAATAATGTGTTGTCACATAAACTTTCCTTTAGCATTTGCATTGTGGATAAATTCATTATTTGGGACACTGCCCATTTTTATCCATCTGTGGGAGCTAACTTTATTCCTGGCAGTTGCTGCATGGTATCTAATGTATTGGACTGAGAAAGGAAGCCTTTCTATAAACATGAGGCAATACAGATGAGTTTACCTACTGTCAAGTGGCTGTATTCAATCATGGACTACATGAGTACCTATGCCCCCCAGCAACAGTAGGCAAGGGATGCATGTGTGCAGGCTGCTTCTTTTTCCCTCCTAAGTGATCATTGTGAATTATACTGGGGCAATATCTATAATCATATGTATAATCATTCTCCATACATTTTCTTTTCTAACACTTTTACCTTTACAATATATTTACATTACCATAATATAAAGATTTACATATTTATCCCAAGTGTATTTGATCATGATAAGACTTTGGTATAGCCATTAAAATAGTATGTCCTCATAAGCCACAATTTTACATACTTCAGCAACAGAAAGGCATGCATAAACTATGTATTAGACTACAGAATTATCACCAAGTTTTTTTAAATCAACTGTGTCTCTAGAAGGAATACAATTAAATTGCTCAGTGGAGGTGACAGAGGGAATCAGAAGAGCTCAGTGTTACAGAATGTAATTAATGTACCCGGGTGTTTGGAGGTATATGAAACAAATGCAATTAACCAGCTTGCTAGAACAGCAGTAGCAAGACATCATTTCTTTCTTTCTCTCCCTCCCTCCTCCTTTCTTCCCTCCCTCATTTCATTCTTCTCTTGCTCCTTCCTTCCCTTCTTCCCTCCCTTATAACCCTCCCTCCCTTCTTTCCTTACTTCTTTCCCATACTCCTCCCACTTCCTGCTCCAAAGACACACCTAGAACCTTTGTTCTGATTTAACATTATAGGATCAGGGGTCATAATTTGTCTGGGCCATAATTATACAGCAGAATTCATAGTACATTGTGGAAAATACCCAGGGGTAGAATAGTTTAGACTGAAGAGGCAATGTTATTTTTTTTTCTCATGTGAAACTAGTTTTGTATGTAGCATCTGCTATGTTGAAATCAAAGGAAACTGTGGACACTTTTATTGAATTAGTATGTAAATCATATGTTTGACATTGGATTGCCTTTGGATACTTCAGAATGATGACAGCTTCTCCATGGGGATTGTTGAAATTTGGGATGTGGACAACACTGCCCTCTAGGCTGTTTGGATACCTTGGGACTCAGTGTTCACATATATAATGAGGAAGCTGGTTTGTAGGATCTGTAAGCTTTGTTACTTTCCCAGGATGCTGTGATGTCTATTTACTTATTATCCTTCTTGGAGGTGTGTGCTGATTCTCCACATGAATTTCAAATTCCAAGAAGCTTGTACCATTTCAAAGATATACTGACTATCCTTGTGCTAGACACAGAAATTAATTTTATTCAGTGACAAATGATACATAGATTTGCATTGAAATTTGCTTGGTGGGTTATTTATATGTGCATTTTTATAGTGTTTGAAAAAAATGTTAAGAGTTTTGCCTCCTTATATAAGATATGTGCTAATATTATTTATGATTTTTTAGAATCCTGTCCCTGTAGCAATCCATAGGGAATAAATATTATGTTAGTTGAGAATATTAGTTGAGAACAGCAGAAAAACTTTTCTGCTTTGTATGTAAAGAAAAAATTTTTTCATTTGGTACAGATTAATTAACCACATTCAGATTTTTCTCTATATAGGAGAATACATATTGGGTTTAGAGTTGTTTTCTATATTTTCTTTGTTTTTAACTAATAATGGAGTTTTTCAATCATTTATAATAAAGCAATTTTAACTGTCAGACTTTATATTATCATCATGAATGCATACCTTGATCTGTTTATCTAATAGTTTTAAACTATTTGTGAAAAAAGTGTTTTTTAAATGAGAATGGATTTCTCATCTTTACTCCTTTTTTTAAAATGGAAATGGCACATGTGATATTTGGGGAGATAAAGATAATGCGTGTGCAGAGTGCAGATGTATAATCTCAAATAGGTTTTTACATTTTGCTAAAGTGCTCCTTTCAGTAATGGGCTCATTATTGTGGCCATATGTAGCCAATTTCAAAACTTAAATGGCATATAAGTAACCTGTAATGTGTTCTTGCAGCTATGCAGTAATGTCATGTTTGAATTGGCTTTGTTTGAATAACCTTTGATGCTATGCAACATGTGGACCATAAACCAAAAGGATTTCTTAGAACATTAAACAAGGATATCTAAAAGAACATTAAAAGTCATGGTTATACAGAAGGGACAGTTCTGATCATCTCATCTCTGAGCAGCTTGTACAAAATTGTATCTTTGATAATAAAAATATGGATATGTGAGCACATTGCATAAATGTGGATACATATATAGTGATGAAAGAAGCTTGTGTGTGTGTGTGTGTGTGTGTGTCTAGTTCTATCTGCTTAAGAAACCTAATCTGTTAGACATTCATTTACTTCCAATGTGCATTTTGGTCTCTGACAAGTATTAAGAGAGAATTTTCATCTTATTTCTTTCCCTTTTCTTCTTTTTCTCATCCTCCTTTTCCTTCCTTCTCCTCATTTTTCTGGTTCTTTTCCTCTTTCTCCTTTTTTTGAATCTTGAGAAAGGAATTAGAGAAACATTTGAAGAATATAAGTGAGAGTATTTCTTGAATAATACTTAATAATAATAGAAATAATAATAATTGAAAACTTGCAGTTAAGGGCAATATATTAATTATGTTTTAACTTTAGGTTAGGTGTATCCAATTAGGGTTTTGGCTTCCTTGCTTTTCTGCCGTAGTCTGACTGGGCACAAGTCATGAGCCACTCAAGCAGGAACAAACTTTATTTCCGAACTCCACCAGCACACTCCACACACGCTCCCCGGGAAATCTCCTGAACGCCACCCACGCGGCTCCTCCAGGAACACACCACCCACCATCCGGAACTCCCCCCACCAGGCTGCACGCACACCCACTCTCCAAATCCTGCGAGAACTCCAGGGGAACTCCAAAGTAGTGGGCACCCAGGCAGCAAGAGCCGCCCTATACCGGACAGTAAAGGTCTAATATACAAAATTGAATCAATCCAGCATCATCTTAATGGCTTGCTTCTCAACCATTACTTCTGGCAAAATGCCAGGGGCCATTCTGACTCGGCTGTGGCTCTCAACACTTTTCTTTAAAGATACTAAGTTTATACAACCTTGTTTTTTATAGACCTTATATTTTTCTAGTTTAGATAAACAAAAGTCTTCATATCTGAGTTTGAGTAGAAATAGATACTTTATAGAGTACCATTTCACAGATTTTGCTTAAAGAAAATAATTTTTCTTTCTTAATTGTGTATCTAGATATAGGCCTATCAACATAAATCAGTACATTAATATGAATATTTATTTTAATCTCCTTTTGAAAAATTATTGAATAAAGAATGAATCTGGGCTGGGGTTGTGGCTCAGCGGTAGAGCACTTGCCTAGCACATGTGAGGCGCTGGGTTGGATCCTCAGCACCACATAAAAATAAATAAAATTAAAAAAATTAAAAGAATGAGTGGGTGACTGTAGTCTTTTTTAATGTTTTTTAAATTTGTTTTAATTAGTTATACATAACAGTAAAATGCACTTTGGTACAGCATATGATTTCTCATTCTTTCAGGTTATACACAATGTAGAAATGATTCTAGTCTTTTAAGGAGAAATTTCTAAAAACTCTTTCAATGTTTAGCAAGGTGTTTATCATTACCATAATAGTCATGTAATATGCCATCTAATGAGTGGCATGCTCACCCAAAATACCTGTCCCTAACTGAAAACAGCATTGAAGTAACTTGGGCCTCAACTTTCTTCTTCATGTTCTTTGCTGACTCATGTCCTTAGCATTTATTCTTTACTCTATTGGAAATGCTCTTACCTGGATCTTTGTATTGGTTAGTGAGTCTTTCAATTGATTTATTTAAGTTCCTGTTTCAATATGTCTTCAAAAATAAGGGTATATAAGTCATTTTTTTCTGTTACTACAAAAATGCAAAGACAAAAGGTTTATTTTGGCTTATACTTTTGGAGGTTTCCATTTGGGATGGGTAGACTGCAATGCTTTTAGGCCTGCGGTGACCCATCATGGTGGGAAGGCATTTTTACCTTATGGCCAGAAGCAAAAGAGAGGAAGGGGACGTGACTGAGTCCCCCTGTCTCCTTCATGAGAATGAAACCAAAGACCTAAGGTCTTCCCATTCTGCCTTACCTTCTCCTAATAGTACCAACTTGGGCTTTTGGAAAAAAAATCCAGATCTAAAATTTTTCCCCTTAAGACACAATTGAGCTACACCCTTTATCTTTATCTTTCTTAAAATATTTCATCTTTCTTGGAAGTGTGTTTGTTTGTGTGTGTGTGTGTGTGTATCAAAAATTGTGAAGAGACTGACATTTTAACTTATTTGCAAACTAAAAAGAGCTGCACGAATAGCGGCAAAAGACATGAGATTGATGGGTCAGAGATAATGGTCTTTATTAGTCATGCCACAATAAGCAGCATGGTTCATATTTGTGTTGATTTGCTTAGTCTCTGGGGGGGGGGTGCAGAGATAAATGATGCATACATAGTGGGTTTTTCTCACAACCGAAGAACCCTGAACTTGGAACCTGAATATTTATAATAGGCAATAATGTAACTTGCCCCACCTATGCCTTGGGTAGCATTATTATCTTGACCCTTAAGGAAATCTGCCTTCTCTTCTCAAAGGGGACAGTCTCTATTTTCTAAAATCTGTGAACTCTATTTCAATAAATATCTTCGAAAATACAGTTTGGAAGAAAACAGTAGTTAGTGCCTCTGCTAGCAAGACATGCAGAAACAAGAAGATCAGCATGTTCTCCCCCAGGTAGAGAGGTATGGACATTGGTTTGTTTATTGTCTGTCTCTTCCTCTTAGTGACTCCTCCACTAAACTGCTAGGTCAGGGATTTAGGAGTCATGTTTATCAATGAACCTCTAGTGCCTAGAGCATTGAATGACACATAGTAGATAGTCAAATATTTGTTGAATAAATGCAGCTGTGATTATGGAGTAATTTTGACATGTTGATTTTCATGCCTTAACCCAACACATGAGATGTTTCCCATTTGAACTAAGGTATGTGTATGTGTGCATGCGTGCGTGTGAGTGTGTGTGTGTGTGTGTGTGTGTGTACAGAAACTAAGAAATATAGCTTACAAACTATATATTGACTCAAATGATACCATGATTTCTGGTTATTTAAAATTTTGCCTTTTGCATAGCAGAACATACAGAATTGACCATTTGGTTTGATATACCTCTTTCCAGTCAAAGAAAGGTTATTTTCTCTCTTGATTATTTTCCCATTCACTCTTTCCTGATCCCAACACCAGCACTGCTGTGTTTTTTAACAGACTGTTGAGTGTTATGCATATTTTGATAAGGCATTTTTCAGATGATTCTGATAGGCCTTAGTAGGACCATACACTCTCCCTTTCTCTGAGCAACATGATGTTACCTAGCCTAAGATATGAGACTTTCTTCTACATTTATGGTAGATTTCACTTTCCACTTAAACATTAGCACCAAATAAAAATTATTTCCTTAGTTTGGAGATGGAATCAAATATATTATTCCTAAAATTGGTCCCCAGATATATAGCTCCCAAATAATTGAAAAAGAAAAGGAACATTAAAAGTAATATCCCCAGTAATGGACATCACCCTGTTCTATCTGTTCTTGTAATCATCACACCCAAGGAGCTGTTTACCATCCTTGACACTGAGTTGAGATATACTCAAGAATTTGGCAAGTGGAGCCTTCTTTGCAAAGTTACTTTTGGTTTATGAAAATGAATGGAAGCCTTAACAGGAAAATTTATTTTTCAAAAGTAATGAATGTCAGCCTAGATAATTCTCTGAACTTTGGTGTTTAAATCTTTTCTCTTTTTCTCTAGTAGATTTGCAGAGATGTAATTCATATACTGTAAAAATTTACCTGTTCAAAGTGTGTAGTTCAGTATTTTTAGCATATTAACAAAGTTATATAATCATCACTAGAACCTAATTTTATAATTACCTCAAAAAGAAATCTTGTACTCTGTTCAGTGTGCAATGTGATCTCCTACCATAGGAAACCACTTGTCTACTTTTCTGTTTCCATAGAATTATCTGTTCTGGACATTTCATGTATATGGAATAATGCAAATCATGACATTGTGTGACCAGTTTCTTTACCAGAGTGTAATATTTTCAAGGGTCATTATGTGGTAGCATGAATCTGTACTTCTTTTTTATATTACTGAATAATATTTCATATCATTTATTATTTAGCTTATAAACTGTGAACTATTATGGAGATTGCTGCTTTGAATATTCATGTACCTAATTTTTATATAGACAGTGTTTTTCATTTTCTACATTTACCCTAGACTGAAAGTTTTGGGTCATGGCAACTCTAGACTTAACCTTTTGGGGAACTGCATGACTATTTTCCAAAGTATCTATATAATCTTACATTCCCACTAGTGGTGTTTATGGTAGATATTTTAATTTAAAGAAATTATTGAATATCCTTCATAAGTTGTATCTAACATTTTACATTGAATCTATTTTATATTACAAAAATATGTATTTAATTTCCAATAGTCCTAATTTCTCATTGGTTTGCTAATTGATGTTTTTCAAATCTTTAGTTGCCCTGTAGGGTTTTATGAATACGGTTAACAATACTAAACCGGTCACTTTTAGCAGAGATCTCAAAAATATTAAACATAAATCATACAATGTGATCATCTCAGAACTAGAATAAATACATATAATCATGTGGCACAAATCTCTATTATTGGGACACATGGAGAATTGAAGGTCAGAGATTTTTATATTCCTTGTCCCAGAACCCCTGGCTACTTAATGATGGAGCGGAATCTAGAGCCTAGGGATGTTTTATGTCTATAACATACTTGTCTTGTGAGAGACTGTTTCTAGTTTCCTAGCCCTAAAACTTTGTAACAGGAATTTCAGTGTGCTGTTTATACTGCATGAAAATGACAAATTGTTTTCCTAAACATGTCAGTGGGAACATCAGCCTGGATATGTTGAGGTTATCATTTGATTCAGCACATGCTAATTGAGTATCCATTTATATACAGGACAACTTGCTGGGTTCTGTGAGGACCATAATAACTGTAAAATTGATTCCATCTTTAAGGATATTCCTATTTAATAGGGCAGGTACCAAATGTTCAATTCACCAAAATAAAAGTAGTGTCCAATAAATGGGGGTTTGATGACATTCACGGCAGAGTGTGAGAACTTCAAGAAGGAATAGGTAATTTTAAGCTTATATTATCTAAGAAATGTCAGCACCCATGTGTTTCTTCACCTGGGCCTCAGAGGAGCAGTGGGGAGTTTGATGGGTGAAAAAATTAGAAATTGCATTTCAGCAAAAGGAGGAGAAGGAAGAATGTCATGGACAGGACAAAAGCATGCTAAAGGGAAAGATAGGAAATCTACTTTGGTTGCAATATTGTTTGTAGGGAAGAAGCATGTTATGATAATTAAAAGACTGTTGGCAAAGAATATTGAGTGAGTTTCAACAAACAATTTAAACTCTCTATGCCTCAGTGTCCTTATCTGTAAATGAGGCATGGTATCAATGTCTCTCTGAAACAGTTGTTATGAAGAATAAATGAATATATATAGGAAAATAAATATATTATTCTCTGAATGTGACCTGATGTTTTATAAGCACCATCTAAATGGTACTAGTATTTTCATTATCATTCCTCACTACTGTGAACAAGGAATTAACTAGAAGAGAACTTTGGCTGTCAAACTTTTTGGGAGCTACATTTGGGATACATTTCTATGACAATTTTAATATAATGTTTTTCAAGCATGAGTCTTCAAATGACTGATGAGAATTTTTGCTGCCTCTTAAGTGGACTCATCTGTGACCACACCTATGCAGCTGTGACAAACGTGCTATGACATGTGTGTTTCCATTGCATCATTTGCTGATTGCAGAGCAAATGGCATTCCCAAGTGCATAGTGTTATGAATGAAAGGAATAAACAAGGGGGACATACTGCAGATAGCAATTTTTGTTAACAAATGGAATATGCTTGGATAATGCTGCATTTTATTTCATGTCGACAGTTTACATTCTATCCAGAATATTTTACCTGGTGCTTTTGATGTAAAGTACCAAGGAGATAAATCTTGTATAAGATCAACTTACTGAGTTCTAATTTAACACTCCTACTATGGAAAATATTTTTAAAACCCAATATTGAGCCTCATTTTCTATTTTTCTCTAGATAACCCAATTTTGTAGTATAGACATTGATTCTAATAATTACCCATTATTCAGATTTGCATAATGAGTGTTTGTGTATATCAGAAAGGATAACCTAAATATAACAATATCATGACTACTAAGGAAGGGGCACTCCTTGGGTGACCAAAAGGTCTGGACTTCAGAGTCAGTCTTTCTACCTATTAATTGTATGGTCTTGAAACCTTACAAATTTCTTTCTTTTTTTTTTTTTTTTATAAAGATGAGATTTTACTGTGTACTCTCCAAGGTCTGCCTCAAACTTAAATTCTGTTTTCTAAGTAATTTTATTTAATGCTTTATTGTATGTTATCATTCTTGAGTACATTTTAAGGAGAAATTTTGGCCTAGAAAAAAAAATATTGAAAAATATGCCTAAATATGCATCTTTGAAAATTATCATGGTCTATTGTCCAATCTGCCTGCCAAATGTGAGCTCAATGACATGGATATGAATGGTGGGCAAATATCACTAATCTTATAATTCACATCCACATTTGTTCATTAATGACCCGTAGTACTTACATTTTCTTTATGAATAATGGAAGTTAAAAAAATAATACTGCTAAAAAAATAATAGTCTTCAGTCATTGTGTTTAGGTTTATGACCTCTTAACTAGAACCATATGCAACATAGTAGCTATAGCTCAGGAGGGTTAATAGCCATTTTTAAATTTCTGTGGCAAGGATTGATGTGGGATCTATTTCCCCTTGTTTTTGGTCCCAAGATTTTTTGGAAATTAGCTGTAGAACATGAAATATAACAACAATCCCAGTACACTGCTTTTGAGTTTAAACAAGGATCACCTAGTTAAAACCAAACTGGAATTAAGAGATTTGTCCAAAACCTCTGCCATATTTATAACCAATTAAAATGTTCATAAGTACGATCCAAAAGGGGAGAATTTTTGACTTTTAAAAAAATTGTCAGGAATCTTTCTTTGTAAAGAAAAGTTTATAAATCTTTATAAATCAAGGTTAGAGCTATACTTTAAAGTTTTGCAGTGTATATTTTCAAATACTAGCAAAGACCACAGTATGGTTAGACTAATTTGTTTAACTCTGCCTCCTAATCATAGAATATGATTTTTGGTATTGCATTGAATTAAAGAAATTTAGGATGAATCTAGAAATAGGCATTCCGTTGTGTTTTATAACTTTGATCCTCTGAATATTGTTAAATAACAGTGTAGTATCGAAAATCAAGCCCATTTTTGATAAGTTAGAGAGGGCATTCTTCCACTTTCTCCTCCTAGATAGCCAACAACAGGTTGGTTGTTGTTAACCTTTATCTGGCTTGCCAATCTTATTATGTATTGGAAAAGAAATTGGATAGAGAACAGAGTATAACTTTTTTTTTTTTTTTTTTGGTACTAGGGATTAAATACAGGTACTTTAGCATTGAGTCACATCCCCATAACTTTTTTTTGTTTTATTTTGAGGCAGAGTATGACTAAGTTTGCTTAGGGCCTCTGTGGGGCCTAAACCTTGCTGAGGCTGTCCTTGAACTTGCAATCTTCCCGCCTTAGAATTCGGGGTCCCTGATATGACAAATGTAATTCACCAGGCCCAGCTTGCCTATAATCTTTTGCAAATAAAACCAGCTATGACATTCATCAGCATTTTATTTCCAGGCAAAATGGACTTTCAAGAGTTAGAACACATAATTTGATGTTGTGGGAACAATTTTATCGACTGCAATTTATTTCATTTAATCTCAAGACTTAAAAATTGAAAATGCAAAAATATTTCAAGGGTGCTAATGCCTGCATGCACAAAACTTAAAACTGTCATTCAGTGGGGATTCATAGCCTCCTCTTCTCCTCCAAACATGGTCAATGCTGCTTAAAAACTTCACCGGAGAAGTGCTAAGAGATTCAACGGTGGTGTTTTTTCCATGGCTCTTATGAAAATAAGTAAGTGGTTTTGTAGTTAAGTAGTTTTTAAGTGCTTCAGTCCCACTGTTGTGATTTGAAACCCTGAATAATGTCAATTTTTAATACAACATGAAAGAAAAAAGAATTTGGGAAAATATGTACAACATGTGAGTACATATTTTGGGCAAACAAGCTCTTATCCATCTCACCCCCATACACAGGGCTGTAAGATATGAATTAACTGAGGTGTTTGATGGTTGCTGTCTATTCACAATTCAACACAGAATTTCATTTCAAGAACACTTTCCAGACTATGAATTTGTATTGTACTTTTCTGTTAAACTCCTAACACCTGTGATGTTCATCCATTGGATATAATGAAATCCTCCAGATTTGTGATTCTCTCAGTAAATGTGTCTCATTATGTTAAATTTAAATTCCAAGTTTGTTCAACTTTTCAAAAGGAGTTTTTATCTTTTGAATCAGGAGCTACACATGGCATGCAAATAAGATGACCAGACAAATGCTCTTATAGGCTCATCTTTATCAGGATTTGCTTCTAAGTTTTCTAAACATGGAGTGCTTTGGGAGTTTCTGAATATTTTTTTTTTTTTTCATTTGAAATGATCCGGGAGATCCAAGGATATGTCTGGGAGGGGTAATCTTTGTGAACTGTAAGGGGTCAGTGACAGGGTGCATTATAAAAAAAAAAAAAAAAAAAAAAAACAACTGAACATTTGAATGAAGTGGATCAGCCTAGTATCAGACACTCAACTATATAGCAAATAGACAAGCTGATATTTAGTTCTATGGATTGTTAACATTCACATAAAACAGAATTATTTAGCATTTACTGAATCCTTTTTGATAATCAATTTGGGATCAAATGCAAAAGAACATGTGTCTGCTTTGTATGACCCCAAATTCTTCCGTTTTCCCTTTGAGCAGATGACATGCCTTCTTTGCTGACTGATATTGGTTGCTAGGAGAAGTGCACTGGTTTGGTCCCTTCTTATCCAGCAGTAAAACTAAAGAGTGTATTGAGTGAGAGAAAGAGGCAGAACATAGTATAGGCCATGAATCATGACTTGTCTCTAATATGTCCACTTTGCTCCAATTTTTTTTCTTTAAAAACTTTTGTTTTTACCAATGATGCTTTCTTTCAGCCATTATCTATAATCCTCCTGGAGCCTAAGGGGACAGGGTTGCTAAAGAGAGGCTGTGCTGCTAAGAGTCCACTCAAAGCAGTAATAAAAGCCTTGAGAGTTATTCATGGGGCCACATGAGTGAGAAAGCCCTACTCCGTGAATAGCATCAGTCAGCTGCCTTTGAGATCGGTGATTAATACCTTCTGTTTGTAATGGGGGGGGGAGGCAGACAAGAAAGTTTTTTATACTACTTTGGCCATTTTGCAAATTATATATTATACAGCATCAAAGCTTTAGACAAAGAAGTTACTAAATTTACAATATCTGCAATGTTCTTTTTAAAATGTAGTGTTTTACAAACTGTTAATTGTGACTACTGTCAAGTGAAATTGAAATGGTAAAAATATCCCAAATTAGCATTTAAAAAAAAAATCAGCCATCCTTATACTTTGGCAAAGTTTGTGATGATACTGAATTGAAGAAAACATGGTATTAGTGATCATATTCAGAATGTTTTCTAGGCACATTTCTTTTACAACATTCAAATAGCATTTTTGTTTGTTTGATGAAGAAACTAATTACAATACTCTTGAGGATGTAGAGAAGCATCTAATGAGAAAGTGTTAAGGGTGGCAGGTGTTAGTTTCCCATGAGCACTTGGATGTAAGGAACAGTCTGTGGTTTACAGAGAAGTTGTTATTTATATGTATATATGTGTGCACAGTAGGCTTTATCTATAGGACAGTTTAGCATTAGGGACTGGAGATGGTATCAATATAATCCCATTACATCATATCTTTTGATCACCTTATATACACACCACAGTTCAAATAAAATGCTTGAGGTTTAGGAACCATGTGGTGCATCGATAGAAAAGTTTCCAGTTTTGGTGGCCTGTTGTGTGTCAACTAGATAATGTAAATTGATGCTTCTCTAATCTGTTTTTCAGCATGATTCTAATGTCATGCATATTGTTAATATTTAGATAGTAAATTAAGCCAAACCTTAGTGTTTTTTAAAAATAATTCCCATTTTCTCTTTATTTTACATTTTTATTTTTGATGGAGCACCCTAGTGTGTTCCTTGAATACATTCTCATGTTCAATCAAAAGTGAATACTTTTATCTGACTCTGAGAATAAACAACATTTAAAAGATTCTGAATGATGTTCTTATAAAATGTTTTCCACTCTGTGGAAGTGAAATATCTTGTTAAGAGGTGGTAATACCCAAGGGCAATCAGAGATGAAATTGTAACGAGTTGGTGAGTGATGTCTAGAGATCAGCTTTAAGTGAGGTCTGATTTAACATCTTTATTAGTGATACAAAGGACAGAACAAAACGATAAAGAAATTACATATCTCATTATTATAAAACTATCGTTCTTTCCCTTCCTCCCCTGAAACCACATGGAATGATTCACAAAATTTTAGGAAGAAAAAACTCTTAAGAGAGTAAAAGCTAAAGCTTTATTTAGCATATATATATAAACAAATCCTTCAGGGAAATAATCAGAAATCTAGATATCTAACTAGAGGGAGAAGCCAGCAAAACAATAAGGCTGAAAGGGCCCAGGGGATAAGTGTAGGAGTCGGGGCAAGGAGAGAATGTGATTCAGATTAGAAGTGTACTATCCCAGTTTAAAGGTCACGAGATTATAGTGCCCATTTTGGTAGTTTTGCATCACTAACTAGGGAGAATCCCCTTCAATGAATGTGGCTTAAGTGCAATTGAAATACTTCTTTCATTTTGTGTTTCACTGCCAGAACATGAGAGAGGTTTTGGCAGAAGAGACACAGAAGTTAGTACAAAGATAGAGTCTTCAGAAGGATGACCGCTTAAAACCAGAGAAGGCTGCACTCAGTATCTCTGTATATACAGGCCTAAACAGATGAAATAACAATACTAACATGGATTCTAGAAGACCTTTTTAAATATTGGGATGGGGGGATTTGGCAAAAATGAAACCATATTCAATGTATTTTGCCACTCACATTTTAGGACTTGTCACAAACCTTGTGACAAGCTATGAGCTGTACTTAGGTGGAAAATACTCATTGAAAATTGTTGACTTAAACTATAGGAGATGCTTAATATAATGTCGCATTGTAGTTCAAAGGATAATTAGTAAACAGCAAGAGTCTACTATATAAAAAGATGAGAGTTGTAATCAGATGCATTGGTTGAACGGAACCCAGAACATAATCCTCTTACTACTTTCAACATTAACAAAATTTTATTAGATGGTCCTGTGTCCTTTGGGGCTATGCAATTTAAGAGAATGTGAAAACTTTGGCCATCTCTATTCTGTAAGAAGCTGGAAAATGGTAACAGGAAAATAGTATCTAACATTGGCAACATAAGTTCTTTTTTTTTTCTGTTTTTCATCTGGTCCCATTGTTTTGAATAAATTAATAATAGAAGGCAAAACAATGTTCTGTAATTTGATTTAAAAATCAACTTTCATGGTTTAAAGTATTTTCAGATATTCAGTAGCTGTCACATACAAGCTGGTAATCGGCTATTGTTTTATATCATGAATGATAAGCCCAAGAGAACAAAAAGAATGTAGAGCTGGTGCCAGCCCTCATCAACTCCATCTTGTTCTTACAGTCTCAGGGTACCTCTTTTACCATATTCATCTACTTAATACTGAGTCTCTCAGAACTTTTCTGTTAAGGGTAAAAGCTGTAACTAGTTTTAGCATGGCCAGCTCTGGACTTCTGTCACATTATTCAACTCTGCTTGTAGTGAGAAAGTAGCCAATATGCAAATGAATGAGCAGAGCATGTTCCCATAAAATTTTACTAACAAAAAATTTGATTATTTATTATAATTTTTGATATCATAAAATAGTATTTTTTGCTTGCTTTTTTTTCTTCCATTTAAAAATAAAAAAGATATTTCTTATGAGTCATAGCAAAAATAAACAATGGGCCAGATTGTGCCTGAGAGTGGTAAGTTTCTGTTAAGAATATACACTGGTTTTGTTCAGTAAGAACTAGAGGAAGAAGGCGTGGGTGGGTAAGTGGTAGAATGGAGTTGGAATCCTGATATATTATTTCTTCAGCTTCATCATGATTCTTTCATTCTTTCCATAAATATTTAAGCTAAATATTTACATACTTGGTTGTGTGTTCTTTTTTTGAACCTAAGGGCGCTTAACCACTGAGCCACATCCACAGCCATTTTACTTTTTATTTTGAGACAAGGTTTTGCCAAGTTGCTTAGGGCCTCGATAGGTTGCTGAGGCTGGCTTTGAACTTGTGATCCTCCTGCATCAGCCTACATTAGTTGTGTTATTTAGGTCCCAAGATGACTTACCTACAGTCTCTGGCCTCAAAGACTACTATAGTTGAGACATTCACACAGTTCATTGAGAACCTAAAGGGTTGCCCAGAGCCTTCTGAGAAAGCTCACCTGGCAGGTAACTTCAGCAGCATTGAGAAGAAAAGGAAGGTTGAGCTCCCCCTTTCAACAAGTGGTTATGTTGCTGGGAATGGTGTGGAAAGGTTGCCAGAGGCATCAGATTACCCCTGGTTGGGTACAGGGGCAAAGAGGAGAGCCCTGGAAATGTGTTTGGAGGTTGTCTTGGGAAAGACTTAGTTATGGATGGAAAGCAGTGAAATTCATCAGGAAGTTTTAAAGTGGATTAATGTTCTTAAAAACATAATATATGCCCTCTACCAGGTTGTTATTAAAGATAGAAAGACCAAAAGGAGAGAAAACCCTTTGGGAATGAAATGGTGAATTTCCAACAGATGTTACAGTGGGGAGACAGACTGAAAAACTATGGTGGAGGGAAATTTGACAGAATTGACTGGATGCAGGGAGTAAAGGAGAAAGTGGGGGTGGGGGTGGGGTGCAGGGTAGTGAGACAGCCTGAGGCTTCTAGGGCTTCAAATTGAGAATTTGGGAAAGTGAGTCCGAATTAACATATTTGCCATTGCATCTGTCTGTCTTTATGGGGAAATTATTTCATCCTATCCTTCCCTGCTGTTCCTCTAGAGTTGAAGATATTAGATCATTTGCTATTTGTGATTTCTTTACTGTTCACATATTTGGGCTAGTGTACGTTTGAACTCAACTTCAGATTTGCATGAAATTTAAAACTAAGGCTTTGGTTCCTATATACATGCTTTCCATTGAAAGATTCAAATAGTTTTTTGTTTTTTTTTTTTTTTTGTAGACAGTGTATGGCATCTTTAAAACCCAAGAATAATTTCATAAAGTTTTCCAAGAGAAATCTCTGCCTTCTGTCAGTATACAGCAAGATTCTTATTTATGTCTTAGTCCATTTTATATCTGCTGAGTTACATTTAGGAGAGTTTTAAGTTCGATGAGCATAATGTATACTACATAGACAGTTTTTATGCAGTGGGAGAAGCCCATACAATGGTGCTTCAAATTCAATGTGTAGTCCCCTCTACCAGCATGGTGGTGCATAAGTCTATCAGCCTAGGATAAAGGCCCATAGATGTACCAGTTGAGATTCTCTGTTTGCTGCACAAGGATGTGTTGTCTCCTTTCCCCCAGTCCTTAGACATCTCCATATCACTCATTTTTTAATTTGTAGGGGGGGGGGTATGAGAGAGAGAGAGAAAATTAGAATGGAGCTAGTAGCTCAGCAATATGGAAGTAAAAATAAAATGAGCAGTGAGAGATAATGGAGACCAATTCTGAAAGCTTCCAATCATTTTTTATTTTGTCAACTTCACATTGCTATCATGCTGTGGAACTACATCATAGCCAACATTTGAAAACACATGGGTACTGTACCTTAACATCACTATAGTCAGCAATGAGAAGAGTCCAAATTGTGCAAAATCACATCAGTGTATGTGCACATGTGTCCACATGTGTTTGAAATCTGGCTCCAGAGTAATACAACAGCAGTGAAATTAGAGCCATAATAATTAACTCCCAAATGGCGCATGCCTGTGATCCCAGAAGTTCAGGAGGCTGAGGCAGGAGGATCATGAGTTCAAAGCCAACCTCAGCAAAAGTGAGGCACTAAGCAACTCAGTGAGATCCTGTCTATAAACAAAATACAAAATAGTGAGTGCCCCTACATCCAATCCCCTGTACCCCTACAAAAAAATTAAATCCCACATGTTAATTTGGGAATTGTGGTACAGATATACACAGATACGCACTCATTTCTTTTCTTTCTTTCTTTTTGCTCTTTTGAAAAGAATTAGCTGACACAAAATAGTCACTTGGAACTCATCATTCTATGATTTCTATATACCACTTTTTAATTTAATTTTTTTTTCTGATTTTCCCTCTTTTCAACTTCTGCATTTTCTGACTAAATCCTGTTGCCTCTAGTAGTCATCATTCTGTAACAAGGAGCATTATAATTTATATAATGTTGAAAAAGATGGTCCTAATATTAGGGATCTATGCATACAATTTATTTTTCTGATTTTGTCATCTGGCCAGAAAGTTGTGTACTATATTGATGAAGGGCTTTAATTCTAATAATAGTCTGTGAACTCAGCAGGGACAACTTTGATGATGAGGCATATAGAAATGATTAGAACTATCCAAAATCTCATAATGAATTGATACTAGATATATAGATGCCATGAAAGAAAATATGGTAGACTATTTTTCCATTTTACCTCAGTGGTATTACTCTATAACACATTATTCTTTCATAGTATTTTACAGTACCTTCAATAATTCTGTGTAAGGGTTAAAACGAGTTTGATAAAATGAATACTTGGATGCCTCAATTAAGCATAATATATCCATATATGACCTTAAGTAAATTGGATTGGACTGTATCTTAGGTGATATAAATGTAACTAAACTACATTTGTGTACCCTGGGAAACTAATTGAAATCAGCATGTTACTTTTCTTATACCCATTGACATTTGGTTTACTTATTTAAATTAATGTAACCGTTAAGAGCATTTCTTAATTTTGCTCTTCTAATTTTATATTGCAAAAGTAGGGAGGCTGAGGCAGGAGGATTGCAAGTGTGAGGCCAGCCTTGGAAACTTAATTGAATTTTGAGACCCTGTCTCAAACTTAAAACAACAACAAAACCCCAAATTAAAAAGGCTGGTAATTTAGTTCAGTGGTAGAGCATACCTGGTTTCAACGCCCAGTACCACAGTAAATAAATAAGTAAATAAAAGTAGGGTCAAGATAACCAGAAGAATATTTATAAGCTGAACTTTGGCAAAATATTAATTATGAGAAAACATAGCTTTTCAAATAGCTGCGAAATATATTATATTAAAAGGTAGATGGAGAATTTGAACTGTCCTTATAGTGCACAGTATTAATAATAAGCCTTTCATGAAAGGATTTAGAACTTGGTTTTTAGTCATTTGCCTCACACAAAGAGAAGAGTTTCCTTTGTGGGAAATTAGATCATCAGAAGACCTCAAATATTTGAGTAGCAACTTTGTGAAGCTACACTCAGTCCAAACAAGTTCCAAGGAGATAAAAGTCCTCAGGGTAAGAGAAAGGGATGATGGCCACAAAGATCTACCACTGAGTTTCCCAGCTTTTTTTGTCTCATGTAGCTAAGACTTTCTTTGATGAAGTCATCCTTTCCTGATCCATCTGTTTAAGAACTTGCTCCCCCTCCCCACCCTTTTTTCAACAGAGGCAGTATTTACCAAATTTGGTACAATTTGTAAAGACCTAATTTTGTTTGATGAGATTCACAAGGATTAGGCAACAAAAAGTAAAGATGATAATGCTGTATATTTGTAAATGAAAAATTTCACTGCTTATTATTAATATCTTAGTTCATGCTGTGCTTTCACTCATCTGAAGACACAAATACTGAATAACATTTCTTTTTGCATTGTGAAAAGCATACATCCTCTCATTTCTTTGAACTTACATTTAAGACTGGGGTAACATTGAAAATAGAATATTCAGGAAAAATAGTATATCCAGTATCCATTTTCATAGCCTTAGTAACTCAAAGTACAGAAACAAAGCAAACATTTTTGGCAAATTTCATTAAGGCTTATAGAATCAATGATATAAAAGTGCTTAACTATTTTCAAATTTATTATTTAATATTTCTAACAATATTATAAAGGTTTTGCTATTTTAAAATATTTTAAAATTAATATTTTTAAATTAATATTTCTAACATAAAACCTAAGATGGCTATATTCATAAGAATAGCCTACATATTTCATAGATCAAAGACCATTTGTACATATATCTAGTATGTACACTGAGTTATGTACAAGTATACATACATTTTCACATACTTTTATGGTATTTAAATTATGGTATTTAAATGTGTGTCCATACTTAAAGTTTCATAAAAGAACTTACTTTCTATTCTTTGGTCTTAACATTTTCATGAGTTAGTTACTAATATGGAAATATCTATTTGCAAGGTATATATTTTATACCATATGAGTCAAACTTACAGATTTTGGATACTATAGGATATTTAAAATATATATAGTTGGATTTTGATTGCATTCGATGTTATTAGGGGTGTGTGTGTGTGTTTGTGTGTGTTGTTTTCCCATCAAAAAGGAGAATACTTACATTTATTTCTAACATGTTATTTAAAGACTCACTAGAATATTGGGATAAGAAAGGTCTCCAAAATCTTTTTTACTAAGCTTTCAAATGTCACCTGAATAGAATAAGTGAACAAAAAATATTGGGTTTAGATATTTTTAGCTTGATAGTCACCTAGCTCAGTTGCCTTGAGGCAACATACGGACATTAAAGTATAATTCTCTGCTGTTGCCTGGAAAATTCCGACTTAATGTAAGTAATATTCACAATGGATTTGCTATTGTAATTTTAAATAAAAGAATAGTGTGTGCCATCTGGTATAACCTGCTCATTTCTTCCATAACATCCCAAAGAACAAGTTCCCAAGTCCTTCCAAGTTTAACAAAAGTTTCAAGCAATATTGCCAGCACTCCTGAAAAAGCAAAGGAAAAAAAATATGTCATTTGAATATGCCATTAAAGGACAGTTGCTTTTTAAATGCATATTGTTTTGCTCTTTCCAAGATAATGACTGTTATTATTAGTTTAGATGATAGAACATAGTCACATTATATATTAATTCATTAAAATGTATTTACTGAGCATTTGCATTATGCTGAATACCTGTAAAGAAAGGGAGAGTTTTTAGTTTTGTGGGAAAGGTAGATAATAAACAATCACATTCAACATATTTGTTATTGTGCTTGAATTTAAATACCATAAAAGCAAAGAAAAGGATCATAAATACTCAAAAATAGATTTAAAAATCTATGCATTGTGGTTTGTTGGTCCTAGAGGCCTCCTGGGGGAAGTGATATTTAAGTTGAGACCATTAGGGGGTGGAGATAGCTGTGGGAAGAATGAGATCAGGGAAGGGAATACCAGGCAGAAAGAAAGCCCTGAAGGGAGCCCTGTTGGAAGAACATGGCATCTTTGAAAATTTGGAAGAATGGTCCAGTGGCTGGGAGAGTGGTGAGCGAGGGAAGGTGGAAGGAGGCTGAGCTGGGTGACACAGCCATGTAGATGAGGACTCTGGGATTAATGCTAAGGATAAGGAAAAGATTTTGGAGAATTGCTATGCTCCTAGGGGAATTGACAGGTCAGTAGAAGAGCCACCAGCAGGTCCAAATACTGTAGTGCCTGAGTAGCTGCCCTTAGAGGTAGCCTCAGGGACGGTGAAAGCATATCGGGTGGGAAGCCATTGTGGGGGGTATATGGGGGTCCAAAAGGACATATTGGGCTGAGTTCAGAGTAAGAGTTATCCAAGGGCTCTGCTCCCTGCCCTAGACCAGTTATGTAAAAAGCTGGGAGTTGGGGTGTACCTCAGTGGTCGAGGGCTTGCCTAGCATATGTCTTGAGTTTGATCCCCACCACTTCAAAAAAAGATAATTTCCTCTGGGAAAGGAGAACAAGTGTTTGTTTTCTTAAAGCTTTGTGCATCCAGGGTTGACACCCTGATGATGTTGAGGAATAAAATGGGAAGAATTGGAATCACTAAGACTGGAGCAAAGGAGGGACATGACTTAAGGGATAATAGGAGTGTGACCCCAAACATAGTTTCAAGTACATGCTGCAAGACAGGGAGGCTAATTAAAGTTTGACAGGGTCTTCTTAGCTCATCCACTCTCATAACCCTCTCTTGCTTTCCCCTGGATTACAACCAACTGCAATGGTAGTAATTTAGGTGTGTGCTTGATGATTCACACATAAGCTACTTCATGTCAGGAGCTGTTTCCTCCTTACTTGTTATTGCTTGTAGTAGGTAGTGAAGACACCTGCATGTTAAAAATAAAATGTGCAACATATATTTGTTGAATTCAATTAAGATGAGCCACTTAATCAACTCTTCCCTTTCCCTTTCTTGTTCTGGACTCAGCAAAATGTTTTCCTGTGGTATTGCTGAATTGATCTATAGTATATTTCTGGGATATACATAATTTAGGGATTCTAAGTTTTGATTGGGTTATCTGTATTTTGGTGATTTTTTTTTTTTAGGGAGGTGGGTACCAGGGATTGAACTCAGGGGCACAGGACCACTGAGCCACATCCAAGCCCTATTTTGTATTCTATTTGGAGGCAGAGTCTCACATTACTTAGCACCTTGCTTTTTGCTGAGGCTGGCTTTGAACTCATGATCCTCCTGCCTCAGCCCCCTGAGCTATTGGGATTAGTGGGCCTACGCCACCACGTCTGGCTATCTATTTTGGTATGTTTAAAAATTATTTCTAGTAGAGAGGAATTTGAATGAACTCATCATAAAGAAATGACTAATGTTTAATGTGCTGCATATGCTAATTAACCTGAGTTGGTCACTACTCAATGTTAACATGAATCAAAACAACATACTGTACCTAATTAATACATACAAATATTATATGTCAACTAAAAAATTTGAAAAAGTTAAAAATTAAAGACCCCCTCCCCATTTCTCACTTAGGAATATTTAGAATATGTACTTTTTGTACTGTATTTGCTAATTTACTTACCTAGATGGAAGGGCAAACCTGTTTTCTCCAGGTTGACTTTATAAACCTCATGAAAACATTAATATGCTTAGATTTTCTTTTTAAGCTTTCATTTTATAATGTCACAACAGGAAAGAATATGGTTATAAGAAACTGACTTTATCCTTTTTTTAAAATATTTTTTAAGTTGTCAATGGGTGTTCATTTTTTATTTGTTAAATTATTTATTTATATGCAGTGCTGAGAGTTGAGCCAAGTGCCTCACACATGCTAGGCAAGTGCTCTAACACTGAGCTAAAACCCCAAGCTGCATTATCTGACTTTATTTTAAAAGTGACCTTAACAGGAAAATTTATTATTCTATTCCATCTATTCCTTTTAAAGAAAAAGAAAAACAAAACAACAACAACAACAACAAAACAACTAAGAGCTATATATTAGTTTATAACAGTTGGTAAAAGAAAATTGAAGCATATGAAAAACTAGTAGTGAGATATATTTTTATATAATTGCAATTTCATATTATAAATATTTAAGTAAATTTAAGAGCAAAATACTAGTCATATTTCATTCTAGAATTAAAAGTGGAAGTTTGTAACAATTTAAAAACTTGGGACATATAAATACTTTAATCAGAGGCCAACCTATATAATATAGTGTGCTTTCTTACCAAATATTTTGATTTTCTCCTGAGGAAAAAGGCAGAATGAATCATTTTCTATAAAAAGATATTTGTGATAATGACTTCCTAATGTTCTTAGGTCCCATTTTTTTCCATAAGGTTGATGACCACCAGGGGGATATAGAAGCCCTGGTAGCATTAATTCTCAGCTGAAGGCAAGAAATGGATTTTCGGAAATTCATCAAAATTGTGGGACTCCCCAGCTTTGAAAAAGTAGAGTGTTCACACAGTATTTTTATTAAGTGATTCCAACAAAAGGTGGGTCTGGCTTCATCAAGGACACAAACTAAATTCATTTATAAAAAATCATATGAGGGAACTGCATATAAAATAATAATAATTACAATAATGTTCAGTAATATTATTACAGTCCTTCCCCAAGGAGCTTCAAGCGCTTGGCAATTGTCTCATTAATTCTCAGGAGCTCTCTTGGAAGGAGTAGAGCAATAAATCACCTATCGAAGAGATGTTTTAAATAGGAATGTCAGTTATGTTCTTAATAAATAAAGGCTTATCTACAAAGATCACAGTTCACTTTTAAGAGAGTAAACTTTTTCTTTACAAGAAATGAGTGGCTAAACAAAAACTTTATTCAAAATTAATTTTGAAAAATAGCTCATTGTTTCCCTTTGTGTTTTAATTTAAACTCAATTACCTGTCATTCCTATGACCTATTTTCAAAATTCCATTAAAGTCAGCAAGTAACAAGATTCTTAGCAATCTTTAGTCAGGTGTCATTTGACTATTGGTGATAGAGATTGAGAGCACCTTAAGTGTGGAATTTCAATCAATGGCCGTCATCTATACTATTGATTAAACATTTAGTTTCTTTCATAATGGCCTAAATTTTAAACATTTCCTAGAATTAGTTAATTTTAAGGAGCAATAAAAATACTAAAATAATACCATTGTTTGCAAAATTAATGAGGAAGTTAATGCAATGTAAGGTAAATATGCATGTTTCTTTCTGAAAATAGTGCCTTGTGCCATTATTGGATATATAGATGCCCTTTCCACTCTGAGGTCAGAGTTCAAATTAAGCCTCAATCCTAAGTAAATTGAGATGAATGGTTTGGCCTTTGTCCCTGGTGTAAAATAGTCCATATCACAGAATCACCATACATCTGTTTGTGCACAATTGGCATAATTGACATTCTCCTAGGATTTTGTTGGCATTGGAAGTGAAGCTATTTCTTACTACTATTGAAAATTCTTCACTAGGTCGTGGACTTAAAAAAAAATAGTGTAAAAATGGCCCAAAATATATCTGTTCACTTGTGACAAGGGAGAATTATGTCTCATCATAATCAATTTGGTAATTGATAATAGTACAGTAAAAACTAATACATTTACTAAGATTGGATGTACCTCTTGAAATGACAAGGTAAACAGTTGGAATAATTCTGAAGAGGTCACTACCTTCACCTTACTACTAGTTTTATAACTACTTATACACATTTATACTAAGAAAAATCAAGATTGCCTTTAAATTCTAAAGAATTAAAAGTTTTTCATATTTATCATAAACTTTTAAATTTAAGTGAATAGCTAAAATATTAGAGCCTCAAAGGTATTTGATAATAAAAACTCTAATGATACTACATACAGGTGGAAAAAAATTGATTCTAAAATTGACTTTGTTTCATAGTTTTCTGTGTTAAGTATAGTATAATTACATAATTTCTCAAAATTTTTTATTATGTATATGATACTATATACATATAGTATATATGTATATATATATATATATATATATATATATATATACACATATAGTATATATGTGTGTGTGTGTATATATATATATATATACTTGAAAAACTTCTCTAACCAGAAAAACTGTATGTGAAACATTTATTTGTACATAATTTTACTTAGGAAATCATAGAACAATGTGGTACCATAAATAAGTATTAAGTATAGAGAAATAAACTTAATATAGAGGCATGTATGTTATTCTTAAATATGATCATATTTTAATTATGTAATTCATGTGGATTTTTTGGTAGGAGTGATTGATTTTATTTTTGCTTTAAAATATAGTTGATACTACAAGCAAACAATCTAAATAATTTGTAAGGAATTTTTTTGTGTCTTGGAAAATTATATGAAAATATAGGATGATTACTTCCATTGTCCTCATTTATTTACCCCAATAAAATAAGGAAACAAATCTTTGGTATCCTTGCAGCAGCCTTTTAAAGTTGACACAAATGTTTGAGTTAGAAAAATTTTAACTTTCCACTTGGATTACATATAAAATTTAAAAAACCAAAACAAAATAGCACAGCTTGTATTGGTGGGTAAGCCTCAGCAGTTTTTCCAAGGAGTTATATATCTGTCTTTCCTTCATTTTTAGTGACCACTAAGGTTGTAGTATTGAATTATCCAAAGCTGTCATTCTCTTAATGTACTGGCTGAAGAAGGGGCCCTCTAAACATAAAAGTAATATTGTAATTTGAGTTGGTGGGTGCACTGGTAGGCCTGTCAGTTGAATCTATACTCAATTAGAACTCAGTTATACTTATTCTATTACTTTTGCTAATTCTTGATATTTTCATTACCATTCTTATTCCACAAAAGTTAAGCCAATGTGCACCTTTCAGTACAAAAAATGAGTTATCCATATATAACAAATTAGAAAGAATTGATAACTATTTCTAAAATAAATTGCCTTGAGTTGTGTGTTAGTTACAGACTAAGAAGATTGGAAAAAGGTCACAGTTTTTTTGTAAGAATAGAATTAACCAAGATAACATAGAAAACACCTAGTACCATGTTTGACATAAACTCAGTGATGAATTGAATATTGTCTTTTCTAAGTTTGTTGGTGAAGATCACCTGTTTGCTACTACCTTCAGCCTCAGAGGGCATGGACTTCTGGCAGTAGCTAGAATACCATAGCTTCTGCTGGTATGAAGTAGTTATTCTGGGAAAGAACCCTACATGTCACATTTTCTTTACCAGATTTTTTTTTTTACTAGGTTTACCAAGCTAACTAAGACATCCTGGTTTTAAAGAAGATGCAGCAGAACTTCAAAAGCTTTTCCTTTTAATGTTAACAATGTAATGTATTAATGTTTAAAATCATAATTTCTACTTTGTTAAGTGATATTACTGTTCAGGGTATATAATCTTCAGTTCTAAATAGATTAATCAAAAATCTTTTGTTTCTTTGAATTTCTCTTTTTTTACCATTCCTTTTATGTTCTTGGTGCATTTTTCTCAAAATACTTGAGAGTATATTTTTTCAAAACTTTGCAAACACTTGCAAGTACCTAGCTTTTTGCTGTTTCTGCTGTTATGAATTGTGCTAGAGGGAAGAATCAGCCCTTTATTTTGCAATACTTCTTCTTTCTCACCACTGGGAAAGCACAGGCTTTTTGGTTAATATTTATGTCAAGGGTGTGAATCTTAATTTGATATGAGAAAACATATTTTCGTGATGAAAGAAAGCTGTAAATCTTATGTGTTGGAAACAAAGAGAGAAATTAAGACAGCTTTTGCAAAGATGTTCCCTTCTGTTGTGCCATCATTTCCCAAGGGAAGAGAGGGAAGCCATTTTGTTTTGACTCTTAAATGAGAATGAATGAATTACCCTATAGAGAATAGTCTTTGTTTAGATGAACATTGTATAGAATGAAGCATACTCATTTTTTTTTTCCATTGCTAATTTCTGAAACCTCCTATCAACCATTCGCTTAACAGTCAGCTTTAATATTCACTCGGAAGGGAAATATATCTTGAGAGTGTAGTTCTAACACATTATTCATTTGTGGGGGAAGGGTGAATGGCATCCAAACAGCATAAGAGGAGGCCGAATTGGAAACAGAATGTGTGAATGAAGACTTTAATGTTTTGTGAACATTAAATTCAATATAATTCCAGAGTCAAATGTGCACAACCCACTTCCATGGTGTATTGTGTAACTCACATCATTCACAGAACACATTAACTGAAATCGAGGTTGGCACACTGCAGTCTGCAGGCTGCATTCATACTGCCACCTGTTTTTTTAATGACCCACAAACTATGGTAATGTTTTCTTAACACGTTTAACTAGTTGACATAAACAGTAATGATTCATGATGTGAAACTTTCATTAAATCTAATTTTCTTATCCACAACTAAAGCTTTACTGGGACACAACTGCACTCATAGAAGTATGCATAATCAATGGCTATCTTTGTGCCACAAAGGCAGAGTTAAGTAACTGTGACAGAGACCTTATAGCTTGCAAAAATTAAAATATTGACTATATTGCTTTTTAAGAAAGAAAAATTGGTCATCTCTGATTTAGAACAGAAGGGTGATAACTTGTGTCTCAATGTTGGACCATCAACAAAAAGGCTGCTTTCTTAGTCAGAAATAGACAAACTGAAATGAAGCGTAGGATGTCACTTAGCAGAGAGGATGAGAGTGGGAGGGCTGAGATGAGTTTTAAAAAAAAATGGAATAAGAAATAGTTGAAAGTATGAGGATACTTTGCCAGGCAAAGAAATTGACAGCACTGTCCTTCAAAAACCTGTTATCATAAGGGTGAATGATTAAACTTGTTATTTAACATAAAGGGGTCAATTTGGACTTAGAATAGTAGGTGGATACTTTTCTGAAGCACATGTTCCTTCAAGGCAAACAATATATACTAACAAAATTATGCTACTTTGGAACTTTTTTGAGTTAGGGACTTTTAGTGCTTCAGATATTTAAGCATAAGCTATTTAACCACTTGGCCAACATGTCTGGTGGTAGTTAGACCTAAAGACTTACTTATTCTCTGTTTAATTCAGTAAACATGTACTGAGCACTTCCTTTGTTTGAAGTACACTCCCAGGCACTGGATTAGAGTAGTAAGCAGGTTAGACCAAGTGTGTGCCCCCTTGAATTGGCTTGCTAGAGTTCTTGATGGAGGTAGGACCATACGTAAAGATACAATCCAAGTGTTGGTAGGACCAGGCTTCCCTGAAGGCACTAAGGTTGAACTGTATCCTTCCAAGTATCTGTTGCAATCCTAATCCTGAGCAATCACAGTGTGGTATTATTTGGAAATAGAATCTTTCCAGGGATGGTCAAGATGAGGTCATTAGGTGTATACCTTAGTCCAATATGATTTACATCCTGATAAAAAAGAGGAAATTTAGACACAGAGGCAGAGAAACAACAAGTATTCATACAATAGTACAGGAGTAAGGAATGCAATATGCAAGCCAAAAATTATCCGCAAGTCACTAGAAACTGGGAGAAAAGCATGAGACAGATTCTCACAGCTTATAGAAGGAACTAATTTGGCCAGCACTTTGGATTTGAACGTTGAGCTTCCATAATGAAGTGTGAAACAAATTTCTGTTGTCTAGGCCACTTTGTAATATTTTGTTAAGACAATGCCAAGACAGCAATACATCTCCTTTACCCCTTTTGACTTCTAGAGGACTAGATGTCTCTGGCCTTGTGGCAACAAAACTCCTGTCCCTTTCTTGGTCATCATAGGAGCTGCTCCCCAGTACTTTGTGTATCTTTTTCTGTCTCTTATCAGGAAAGTAAACTCTAAACTGTAAACTGGAGTTAAATTAAAATTTAATATAAATGTCCCTCATAATTGTTGAATAATGGATATTTTACGAAGTTTGTTCAAACTTCCTAGCCTATGGTTTTGTAGGGTTTTTTTTTTTCCCCCCCTAGAAAATAAGAAAAGCAACACTCCACTGGAAAAACTCCAAAATTAAATGGAATGGAATGGGTAATGTTTCTCCTCCTTTAAAGTGAGTGATGTTGTTTTGGAAAGCATGGTCTTGAAGAAGCTTACCCAAGGGACACAGAGACTCCTCCACAGACTTCATATGAGGGTGAAAGCCAGAATGGTCGTGCGTGTGTAAATGCCCCATCCTGTGAGCCACTGCCATCTTTATGCCCATTTCAGGTCTTTTAGGCCATTTATAAAGTTATTAGGAAGCCACCAGCTTCCTGTGGTGAAGAATTAAACAGAAAATGTCTTTACTTCCATCAAGCTGAGCTGTGTGTCCTTCAAGAGTTTACTCCCAAAGAATCACTCTGCCCACTAATCCCAGTTCTTGTAAGTTGTCCTCTTTTATCTGGGTTACTGCAAGAGCCTCATAATTGATTTTTCTCCTTCTACCCTTCTTGACTAACCAGGGTGGATTTTGAAAGGGTGAACCAGCTCCCTGAGGCATTTAAAGCACCTCAGTGTGTTCCATTGAGTTGATGATGGGTTGTAATCATTAATATGGCCTATGAATTCCTACACAGTCTTGGCCCTAACTTCTAAACTTTATCCTACAACTCTTTCCCAAATTTCATACCCCAGTCACACTGATGATATTTCAGTTTTCTAGAACACATGAAGGTCTTTCGCATTTAAGGACATACTTATACTATGATAGGACTACTCTTTTCCCGTTCTTACTTTGTATAACTCCCTTTATCTTTCTGGACTCTGCTTATGAGTCAGTTTGAGAAAACTTTCTTGACAAATAATTCAAATCAATTCTTCCTGTTGCATCCTCCTTTATCAGATTTATTGCAATTTAATAACACTTTTTTATTTGCTCTCTGGGAATGGGTGCTAAACACACATCTAAAGAAATGTATTTTAAGTTTAATGTGTAGTAGAGATTCTAAGTTTCATTCATTCTTCACATTTGTGTGCTTTGAGGCTTGGTTTTGCATTAATCTGTTATCATTTTAGTTCAGGATAACATTTATATTTATTTATTACAAACACACCATAATAAAGTGAATTTTGTTTTTATGAAAGAACAGTTAGGGCATCATCATTTAGTTTAATACAATGATTAGCAGAAGTTATAAAGGAAATCATTTAAAACACTTGAATAGGAAATGAATCTGTTAAGCCTTGTGTTTATAATATTGTTGCTTTTGAGTGGTTTGTAGGTAAGTATTGAGGAAAATGCTTAACAGATATGAAAACAATTGTACTTTAAAATTATAGCAAAGGAGTATTTAAACCAAAGGGGGTTAATAAATTTCTCAAAGGAAAAAGGGTTGTAATTATATTTAATCACTATCATTAAAAATAGTATTTCACAGGTTGAATGATTTTACCTCAGTGTTCTGAATACCAAGTAAACATCGACCATTATTTTTCTAATGTTGAGTTTGTTGTAAGAAAGGAGCAGAGTGAGGGTAACATATTTTTATTTGCTAAGGGAGGAAAGCGTGCTGTTCTGAAAATACCTGTAGGGTGAAATAAAAATGAAAGGAAATATTCCTTGTAATTGCTTAAAATCCATTAAAAAGGTTGCCTTTCCATGCAAAAGAGGGCAGAAGGTTGTGAGAAACACATTATAGAAAACAAAGATCAATGGGACAATATGATTAATTCGAACTTAAATTGGGAAGGTTTCCCATTTGTCACCTAGTGGCAATTTGCAGGAAACCTTAGCATTTCATCAAAAGGCTACTGTGAACAACTTTAAAACAATTAGCCTTCCTAGAACTGGAACTGAGGGCCTTCCTGAGTCCTCCTTGAGTGCACAGAAACCCCCTGGTTAATCTTCCCTTCTTTTCTGTCAACATGAATATTAAGTGGTTTCCTCCCTAGTGCACTATTAAGTTGTCTTATTCAGTATTACTTTCTGGGGACTCCACAGTTTGTCCTTCACACTGAAGACGAAGAGATAGGCTTGTTCAGTGGGCCTGGTGTCAGTCTCCATCATTACATGTGAAGTTACACTTCATCTTGAAGCTTTATGCCTAAGATGTTCTGACCTCGATGCATACAGAAAAATGAGAGTTCCAGAGGTTTCTTAACTGGGTCATATATTTTAATTTTTTTTCAAGCCAACTATTTTGATCACTATATTTTAATGAATTGCTTAATATATGTACAATGAACAGCATTTACTCACAAACTAAAATCCTGTGTGTACAAATGAGCATTCTCATTAAGCAGATAATGTTAATATTTCATTTTTATCACCAGTATCATGCACATTTATGAATTATAGATGCAGATTTGAAATTTAATTTGACATAAATATTCAAGTATTTTGTGATTGTTTTCACAAATATTAGTGAGTGAGGTAATTACATTTTCTGTTCTCCACATCTGTGAAGGCTACCTTTAAAATGTCACAGTGTCATTCTACTTCACATCCTTTTCTCTTTCTTTTCTCTAAAGTTCAGTTTTAAAGTATGTTCCCTTCCAACTGTGCCATAACTCTAGGACATAAAAGGAGTAGTTAGGAACAGATGATTTTTTATGTGTATTGTTTCCTTACAAATGCCTACTAATGCAATTAGTTACGTTCCTGAGAGGGTCTTTGTATTTATCTATTATATTTTGAACGAACCAAGGCACAGTCTTTTCTAACACATTAGGGTGTTTATTGGCTCAGCTGGTTGGCTGACAGATGTTCCTTTCGGGTGGAAGAAGAACTAATACAGCTAGATCAATTAAAAACAACATCAAAAAAAGTTGTGTCTTGGGTGGATTCACAGCTTTGTGTCTCTCTGTCATTTTTAGAGGAACTGTCCCTAGAGGAAACATCACCTTTATTATTTTTCCCCTTCTGTGATGTATATTAGTCACTAGAACATTACATATAAATAAATAAATGAGGAAATAATGAATGAATGCAGTCCTTTTTAGAAATGATATTATTTCCATACAGCATAAACGTCCCTGAGGACAATAGTGAGATGACAGTGCAGCAACCTTTCCTCCAAAACTTAATGAACATTTTAAAGTGCTAGATGTTGATTGCTGCTTTATTCTTTGTAGGGTCTTGAGAAGAAATACTTAAAAATGTCAAACTTTGTACTTCCACTGTTTTCAAGTGAAGGTTTTTGTTGTTAGGATGTCTCTGTCATAGCACTTAGAACTTCACATGTAGAAAGTTGATTACTTTAAAACCTAGCTTATAGTAAACAAGTCATAAATTGAAGAGGAGATGTCATCTGGCTTCTGGTCAGTGACATATACATAAAATACATCTCTGAACCTTAGCATTATATGTCATTCTACATTAGCATTATAGAGTGGCCAAGCAAATTTATTAGGAATCATTTATTTTCTTCAAACTTCACTTGAAAACATTTTTTCTTGTCCTGTTTATATCTGAAGGTACAGGATGTGGAAAGCTGTATGGACGTAGGAATACTTCAGGTGGAAATATTGATGGATTTTCAATAATACAGGAAGGTGGGAACATCAGTAAGATTTTAGATTTATAGTCATGTTTTTCCTCTCTCATGGAGGCTGGGCACTGTTGAGATTATTTGGGATTCTTCTCCTTGTGTTCATTAGTGACTTGGAAGTGGATTAGGAATACTCAATGTGGTAGGGTTGGGCATTACTGTTTTTTTTAATCAACATCCTCCTGATGAGAATAATCAACAGAAAAAATATAAAAAAAAACCTTTTTGTACTTTTGTTTTAGTATATATACAAAATATCATTTGTGTATTTTCTCCAAAAGGAAGGCTTTAATTATATACTATTATTTCTTTTGGAACCTAAGTAGGACTTAAAATACTGTCTTTTGCTAAGCTCAGGACATTTCTCAATAGTGCAAAAGCAGTTTGAAATCTTGGCCACATTTTGTTATCGTGTACTGCTGTGTTAGTCAGCTTTTCATCATTGTGAATAAAATACCTCTTAAGAACAACACAGAAAAGGAAAAGGGTATTTTGTTTCAGCAGTTCAGTCCATAGTTGGCCTATCCCCATTGTTCTAGGCCTTAGATGAGGCAGATCATCATGGTGGAAGGGTGTGGCCTAGGAAAGTGGCTGAGCTCCTGCAGGTAGGAAGTGGAGACAGGGAGGAGCCAGGGACAAAAATATGAGTTCCAAGAGCACACCTACAGTGACCTACTTTCTCTTCCATGCCCCACCTACCTAGGTAATCCATTTAAACTACTAACCCATCAAATGGATTAATCTGCTGATCACATTTACATAATCAGTGGATTAATTATCTAAGCTTTTCACCTCTGAAAATTCCTGCATTGCTTAATACATGAGTTCTTGGGAAAACACCTGGTATCCAAACCATGAATATGCTTATTTTTAAGGACCGAATTTATTTTCATCATTTACTTTTACTCTCAAAAAAATGTAATATATAAGTTCTATATATTATTTCCCATACATTGGTCATTAGTATACCCCTTTAGTTGTGCCTTCTTGTGAACTATACTTCAGCTTATGAAAACTCTTCAACTTTAAAGGATTAAATTAGACTGTTTTATAAATATTATACCTAATTTAAGTATTTAAATCTTGTTTGGAAGAAGGGAGACATCTTAATATACATGGTCCTAAAGCATCTAATGGAAACTTCTTATTTATTTATAGATTATTTTTATAAATGATAGATGTTTTACAATGTAGAGAAAATAAGTAAAGTTGGAGAAAGTGAGCATTTCTCCCCCCCACCCCCTCAAGTCAAGCCATGTCCCACTAAACAACTATAACTTATTTTTAAATGAACCAATATGAAATCTTTGTCAATGATTGCATCAAAAATTGAGTAAAATTGTTCACATATATATTAGTTGTGATTTTGCATATAAATGATGTAGCACTTTGCATCATAAATAACTTACAGTAATGTACAGGTAAATCTATATGAAACATTAGCATTTACTTTAATCAAAGTTATACATTCAACATTATAGAAAATTTTGAGATTTGAATGCCTTTGTACTCCCAAAAGGAAGTTAAAATTCTGAGCTTTCAGTTTTGTTTTTGTGTTACTGTGAATTGAACCCTATGAGTCACATCCCAGCCCTTTTTATTTTTCATTTTAAGACAGGGTCTCACTAAATTGCCCAGGCTGGAGTTTCCAGTTTTGTATTAAAGAATTCAACAAACTGATATGGATCAGTGCAAATTCTACAGATTGTTTAAAGCTGGAGAAGCTGAGGTTTAAAAGAAAGGAATTTGGTAATAAGGACCTTTTAAAATGTTATTGGAGCTGCTCAATTAAACTGTTGCTTCCTTTTAATAAATGTGCTGTCTCCTAAGTAAAACTCTGAGCAAAAACAAACAGTGATCATATAACACATGTGAAATATATGTTCTTGCTTTTTTGAAAAATAAAGGCAAAAATGTTGTATTCTGTTTTGAAAACCTTGAGTACTATGGGTAGTTTCATGTGAGTCTGTATAAACTATTTAAAGTAAAACAAGGATCATTATACAAAAGTTGTACTGAAAATGAAATAATTTCAGTAAAGATCCCTGTCCTTAAAAATTCAACAAGTGGCTTAATGTTTGTTAAACATGTTATGTATAGCAGAGAGTACTGTGCTGGGCACATAAACTACTAGGCAAAATCCTACAGAAAAAAACAAGATCTTTATAATTAACTAAAATTCCAGGACAACAATTGATAAACTGCTTCTTATACTCTTATATACAGGTTGGTAGCAAGCCTGGTCAACTTTAGTTTTATTGCAGATGATTCCTGGCGTGGGGCTTAGCATTAAGGAATTATTGGCAAAGGTTAGTCAAGAAAAGATTGGAATCAACTGAGACTGATACTGTCCGTCATCAACAGGACCTTGCAGTCTTATCTAGATTTTCAAGGGTTTTATTCTTTTTAAATATTCATTAGTGTATTATATTATACATAATAGCTGAGTTTGCTTTGACACATTCATAAATGCATGTAACATATTTTGCTCTTGAGACATATATAGTTTGCATGGACATATATAGTTCTAGATTCTCTGTCTCTGCCACTATTTCTGTACTTGAGACCTAAGTTTTCATTAATATGTAGAAGTTAAAAAGGTAGATCTCATAGAAGAAGAAAACAGAATAGTGGTTACCTGAGGCTAGGAAGCAGAAGAGGTTAGAAAGAGGCTGGATAAAGGGTATCTAGATAGAGTCAGATTGAAAAAATGAGACTTAGTGTCCTACAGTGTAGGAACAATAGTTTACAATAGCTTATTATATATCTTACAAATAACTGCTAGGAAGGTGTTCACAGTGCCTTAATATAAGGAAATGGTAAATGTCGAAAGAGATGGAAATGCTAATTACTCTGATTTGATCACTATACAATGTATATATGTATTAAATTATCATACTGTATCCCATAAATTTATATGATTTTTACATGTCAATTAAAAATAGAAAAAAAACTAGACATCCAATCAATACTTTTACAATTCTAAGTTTTATGAGTTTCCTTAACACTGAAGGAAGTACTAGATATGTCCCCTTCAAGTATTTTACTACCTCATGGGAATACGGGGTCAAGTCAAAGACAGGGCACAAGACCCTCAACTGCAGGAGATGTGGAATCCTGTCCTCCAACAGGTAGTTTTAGGTTTGTTTCAATGATTAATGAAATTATTGATATTATTCAGGTGACTTTTCATATGAAAGTCAAATACAAGTAGTTAATAGATCACATTATCTTTCCACTCATATATCATTTCAGCACTTGCAGTAATTATATTCTTAAAACACAGTTTGTCTTTATGATTGAAAAAATGTAAATGTCATTGAAAAAATCAACAGTGCTTCTTAGCTACCTTGTAGTTAATGAGCATCCACAGTTGAGAACTTACAACACAAAGCCATCTCCCTTAGGTTTTATTCTTTAGCTTACTTAACAGTTTATCAATTGTTTTCCTGGAATTTTAGTTAAATATAAAGATATTGTTTTGTTTGTTTGTTTGTTTTCTATAGGATTTCCTGGAATACTTTGCACCAGGCACTCATATCTCATATTCCATATATTAATTACCTGTACTAATTCACTCCTTATAACAGAGGATAGGCAATATTATTGCCACCATTTTTATACTGAGGTACCAAGAGTGTGAGCAATTTGTCCACAGTTCCCCAATTACTATGTCAGAATTTCAAAATTGAGTCTATAGTACATGTTCTCCAGTACTGGCTTAAACCTGATAGGGTGCTTTAAAATTAAGTAAAAGAGTAGTTAACATTTTTACATTTGTGGTTGTGTTTCATCCTAACCCAGTAGGTAGAAGCAGATAGAATTTTCAGTTCATTTTATAGACAGAATAACTGAAGCCCAAAGAAGAAGTGTTCCAAGGGTAAATGTGAGATTGAGGTAGCCCAGGAGTGGTTGGTTTTGTTCACGAAGAGATGTTTGTCGCTCACTCTTTCAAATAGAGATGGATCAATGTTTTCCATGGCTGCCAAATTCAAAAGCACTGCCAGTTTTCCAGAGCCCTTGGTTTCTTCACCTCAGCTTCTCTGTTTGAATTGTACTTACAGTGACCCAGCTACCCACAGGCCTTATCTTTTAGAAATTACTCTAGGTCAGAATTATAAAAATAGGTTATGTATTCTGTTGTTTAATTCAACTGTTAATAGTTTATTATGCCTTATGGAGGCATTCAGACGTTTTTCTATTCCATATGTTAATGAGACTGGCTTACTAGACATCCTTCATTACAAGATAGTCTTTTTGCCAAGTATTTTTCTGGCTAATCTTATCAATTTTTCTAACAGCAAAAGTATTCCTGAGGCTGATTAGGGATACTTAATATTTCATTATGGTGCCTTTAAAGTTGAAAAGAAAATTAACATTATAAAGATATATTAGTAAGAAGTATAGCTATAAATTAATGAAACCATGGTCATAGGTCGCATATGAAGAGTACTTTCTGGTGCTTTTTTCCCTTTACATAACATGGGACCCTTATTCATTTATTTTTTCTAATTACTGTCTCTACAATGATGTTTATTCCACAGGTATTGCTGTCAAGTCCATGGGGGAGTGTTTACTCTGTGACTTTAATCATGGATTACAGTAGAACTTCCATGGGAGTGAATGTGATTGCTAGCCAGGGTCCATCTTGCTTAAATCACCTATGCTTCAGTGAATAAATTATTGCATAGTTCTGAAATTCAGAATTGATTTGAATAATATATTGGTTTCCCAGAGTGGGGTTTCCATACAGCTTTGTGGTTATTAGACAAACTCATCTAATCTCAGAGGAATCCACAGAAGATAGATTTCTAGAAAATTTAGTGTTATATTATATCATAATATTATAATACATTGTAATATTCTCATTACACATTTATTTACCTAAGGAAAAACCATATTGGTTTACAAAGCTTCCTGGACAAATGAGCATATTTTTCTCTCTTCCTGTAGTTTTCTTCTCTTGGCTTTTGTGTCCTGTGTTTCTTCCCAAGCAGTGTTATGCAAATGAACCAATTAATGGTAGATAAAATGGTCTTCCTACCTCGCTGTGTTGGTAACTGGAAGGGCAACACCGTAAGTCACGTACCTATTCAGTGGATTCTATAGGCCACTGTGAGGGTCTGATTAGCTTGACTGTGGAAGACAATCGCAGAGGCATCTGCTCGGTTAATTTTGAGAGAAAATTTACCAGATGGAGGCTGAAGATTTAAGTGATTAGAAGGTAGTAGATTGGAATACAAATTGGATTAAAAGAAATTAGATTGATATAAATCGAATTGAATCACAACAGTTTGTGTTGTTCGTACCAAGGGCCAGTGGATTATGGGAGAAGCAGATGCTCCAATGAGATAGGAATTAATGTGGCTTTGACAGTCCATCTGCGAAGGTCTGAATATCGAGTACATCCCTAATCTCTCTCTCCATTTATCAATGCCATAATGTTAATTAGTACTTCATTCATTAAGTTACTTACAGGAGAAAAAACCTCACCCCTATCCCCTCTTTGCTTGAGAATTTGTTATTCTGCCAAGAACTAGAAAGCTCTTTTCAGCTGAGCTAGCCACCGGTGACTGGGAGGGTAGACCTGTGTCCTGTCCCTCATGCATACAACTGCCTCTGGCTCAAGCATTGGAGTTTGAAAATACTCACTCCTGTATTTTTCTCTATAAATATATAGTTAGTAGGAGCCTTTTGTTAATGCCTAGAAACAGTTTCACTTAAAAGTGTGAATGAATTAATCTGATAATATAATTATGCATATTTATACACTCCGGATTTTATAACATATTCACTGAGTCATATGTTTTGCTTAATGGAATAAATATTTGACATT
Source organism: Marmota marmota marmota (assembly GCF_001458135.2). Lineage (NCBI taxonomy): Eukaryota > Metazoa > Chordata > Mammalia > Rodentia > Sciuridae > Marmota > Marmota marmota. The sequence continues at coordinate 35,779,599 of NW_025999968.1, read as the reverse complement.
AATATTGAGTGTCAGATTCCTCCTTGAAGGGAAAAATGAGAAAATTTTGTCCCATAATTCTGTTTGTTTATACCCGTGTGTGTGTGTGTGTGTGTGTGTGTGTGTGTGTGTATGTGTTTGATGTCGCTGGACTAGATTATTGCATATAGAATGGTTGACCCTGATTGTTCAAGAAAAAATTTAAATGAAATGTAAAGAGACATATCATTTTAAATACTTGTGCTTATACTGGGAATATGATCCTTTAAAATTCAAGAGGTATTGACATGGAGCCTCATTATTACACCTTTGGTCACAGTGGTGAAATTCAGCAGAAGGCAGCTCTGTCTTGGATCCCATCCAAGGGAACTGAGCCAGTTAAGATCCAAAGGTGATCTCACCTCTAAGATAGCCCGAGGGTGTGTGCACTCTAAGGACAGCCATGCAGAAATGCCCTAGTGTATTAGTTACAGTAAGGCAAATACAACTTTTGGAGACTAAGGTGATGAGATGGGCAAAATAGGAACACTGAATCCTGTGATGCAAGAAGTATAGCATTAAAGGTTGTGCCAATTCATTCAGAAATAATTGTGATACAAACCTGGGCTGCCTGCCAGTGTGCAAGCAGGAAGAATTTCTACTTTTGTTATGTGAAGTAAGTCAATGGCTTGTGCAAAAGCATATTAGGTGCTGTAAGTTTTTGGTTTATCAAAGAAAATTCTATGGACAATGAACAATTCATGCAAGGTGCTTAATGTAGGAAATATATACATTCCTCACCTGGATGACAAGGAGCTTCTTGTGCATTGTCTCCCCAGCATCCATTACTTAGATGGTTGTTGTAATCACTCTTAAAATTGGCTAAAGAATATGATCCTTTTAAAACCCTTCTTTCTTGCATTTCAGAAATAACCTGTCCTCTAAGAGTAGGGACTGAATCTTAGGTCTGTCTGAATTCGGACTTCATGCACATTGTCTCCTTAGGGGCTATATTTAAACACTGTGTGTGGCTCACATTTCTCATTGTACACTTATGAATGTAAGTTGATTATAACGTAGAAGGTATCAAGCTAGATATCGGCACAATTTAGAAAAGGAGAAAGAAAAAAAATACAATGAAATTTTAGCCTGCAAATTATAAACTGTAAAGCAGAATAAGGGTGATAAAGAACAAATTTGTCTCTTGCTGTTGTGAGACAGATTAAATAACACCTGAAAATAATTTAGCATTTAGGGGTAATCCTGTGTTCCTGTTTTGATACTTCAGTGCTCAATCTAATTGTCATTTGTCTAATTAATGGTGGATGTCTTCGTTAAGAACAGTCAGTACATCAAGGTGGTGCTTATTGAGCCTGGCAAAGCCATACATGTGCTTGTATTCATGCTTTTGTTTCCATGACTGACCATTGGGTGTTGAACATATTTTTGAGCCCCAGTGAGGATAATTAAAGTAATCACTTGATTGTAAACTAATGACAACAGAGATCCAACCTCCTCATTTGCTGATTGTTGATAGACTTTCGACCGTTGATATATTTTCCCTGTGAAATGTTTCAGTGTTTTTGTGCATTGGAGTTCAAATTCCATGTGCTAGATATGTGAGACATACCGAAACTGAGTCTGGTGCGTATGTGTCAACTGTGTGACTGCATAGATCCAACTGTATTCTAATTATTTCTGTTAATAGTCTCCCAAGGAATATTCAGAGATTAGGACTGATTATGCTTCTACCTAGTAAATAGATAATTTTTCTTTGTTTTATATTTTAAAATGGTCATAAACTGTATGGAAAATGTCAGCCAGATTCTATCAAAGCTAGCATAGTTATCTCAAGGATTCATATCTGTGGCAGGTGACCTGCAGGTCTGACATCAACATAGGAAGTTTAGAAAAATATATCAGGCACAGGCCACCTCAATGAAACAGAGCCTTCTGCATCTTATTTTTTCCCCTTGTAGTCAATATATTCCAAATTTACAGTCAACTGAGAAAATGAGAAACATGGCCAATTCTAATATAGGAAGTGATGTGCTGACACCTTTGACTATAAACCCAACTTCACAAAGACATCATATAACATGGGTAAATACTTCTCAAACAATGCCAAGCCTTAGCATGGTGCTTCACAGGTTTGTGTTTCATCTCAGTTCTTCCAAAGCAATTTACTTAACCCTGGCTGCATAAAAAATTGTTCTAATTAGTTATACATGATAGCAGAATGCATTTTGACACATTGTACACAATTTGTAATTCAGCTGACTGAATAAATGGATTTCTACTGGCTAGAGGGATGGGAAGAATTTAGAGTAGTCCAAGAAACTTGGGGAAGGTTTGGCTATTTCACATACTTCTTTGTTTAAAGATAAACTGCAGGTAGATGTTCTAAAATCCTTAGATATTTTTCTAGAAATAAAATGATGAGGGAGAGGAAAGAGGATGCTCAGAAGAGACAAAGATGAAATTGAGCCTCTGGAGAGATGGTGGCTGTGAAGCTGAGAGGCAGACATAAACCTGGAGAAAAGGAAGAGCCCATCAGGATCTGAGCTAAGTGGATATGAAAGAAATTAAAGAGTTAAAGCCCAGAATGGGGATTTGAGCATGGAGACTTAAAAAGATAGGTATGGTGGGAGGGAGAAGGATGAGGTATGATACAAGGAGAGAGGAGAGGGAACCATTTTGAGATACAGAATTTGAGGGGATGACTTGAGTTTTTGGGCTGGCATGTGCATAAAGCCCAACTCATTCCTTAGCTGGAAATACTAAACTGGAGATTTGAGTCTTGTCACAGAGAAGATACCTGACACTATGCAAGGGAATGAAGGCTCTGTGGAAAGCACTGGGGAGAGCAGAGGTTCAAGGCACACACACCTTGGGAGGTGTCACCTGGAGTCAGAAATTACTGAACTCAATTCAAACTTTTAGTTCCATGGTTCACATATAACTCAAAGATATTTTTATTATCCCATTTATGGTACAAAAATTAATTATTAACAAAAGAAACCAGTAATGATTTTCCTTTAAAAAAAAAAAAACAAAAAGAAACTCCATGCTGTTTATCTCTTTTTTTAAAAAAATTGTTCTAATTAGTTATACATGACAGACAGCAGAATGCATTTTGACACAATGTACACAAATGGAGCACAATTGCTCATTCCTCTGGCTGTACCTCTTAAAAACACACAGCCCTTATCAGTTTCTTTGAAACAGAATACATACATGTAATATGAAGCAAACATCACTATATTCTTACAATTTGTAAACATTTTCTTTTGAATTTTCACATTCTGCAGCTTTATAAAGTCCAGCTTTTTCGAGTTGAATGCATTGAATTCTTGACTATAAAAGCAACTTCCCATATTTGAAAAATACCACCTTATTCTAAGTTGTCATTACTCTTGTCTTTCACAGTCACTATAGCCGTATACCTTTATATTCCCTCGCTTGTCAGCATTTTATTTCCTCTTAGCATAATCCAGAATAATTCTTTGTGTTCCACTCCCTTTGCTTTGTGACAAGAAAGCATTGCATTTTGAGAGTGGCTGGAGGGAGGTTAATTCCATGTCCTCCCGGTAACAACCTAAGAAAACCTAGGATCATTGCTTTCATTTGATCCCTCATTTGATAAGGCTTCAAAGTAAATGGACTGAGTGGAAAATAACATTTTTCATAAGTTCTCTAGAAAGTGCAGATGTTTTTTTTGAGAGACCCGAGGAATTGAGTCTCATATATTTTAGTGAAACATAATTCAAGCAGAAAAATATCATTTTAAAACATTTATAGCCTTCCCATTTGCTGATTTTCTCCATTCAGCAGAAAAAATAAGCTCTTTTTTTTTTCTATGCACACATAATCTTTTAACTGAAAACTACACTCAGTATGTCTCTTGCAGTAGTGATATTATCTGGTGGTCATTGTGTTCTGAAACAGAAGACATCTCTTGAAAGGAAATTTAAAGTTTTATTGAATCACTTACTTTTGTAAGAAATCAACAGATACCATTAATAGACAAAAATGAAGAGAAAGTAGATTTTCAGATGAAAAGTATCCTGTCCATTAAGGTAACATATTCCTTATCTACTAAAGTAACTTCAGTTTTCAGTCTCAATTTAACCAACCATTTACACAGTTTTTCAATGGATGTTTTAATAAAATCATTAGTTTACCAAATAAAACTGTATAAATAAAAATTCCTTAAAGAGATTAACTCAGACTTATTCATTATTTTAATGCAACACATAAAGTGAGGACAAAATTCAAACTTAAAATATTTCTTCAGGGTCCTAAAACTTTGAAAATAGATTGTATTTCAACCTATTTGCACCTGATTAACTGGCCCACTTTTCAAGCTACTTTGTATCAGAAATCTTGTCTAAGGTGCTTTTAGTGGAGTAAGCATTTTACTTAGACTTGCTGCATGAAGTAAAAGTGAATTAGGTATGTATCCTACAGATACCTCTGCAGAAATGTGATGCTGTGGCCCCTCTTCAGTTTGGTCAACTGTGACAACCCATTCAAAGCAACAAGTACAAGTTACATTCAGCTGGCTTTAAGAGTCTCCTTTGCTCCCAAGGTCCAAGTTTCAGCCAAGAATTCCAATAGGCCTTTGTACAATAGAAAGAAAGCTGAATATGGCTATTCCCAAAATTCAAGGAAAAACAAAAACAAAAACAAACTTTCTACTATTGGGGTAACTGTGTTAATCCTTTACATGTGGGTCGGTCGGTCTCTCTCTCTCTCTCTCTCTCTCTCTCTCTTTATTGCAAGAGGTCTAGACTTATTGTAAAAATACACAATACCATAAGATTTTAATTTAGAGATTTAAAAAAAAATGGGTTGCTTTTACAGGGAAAGAATAATTTTCATTTGGTCCATCCCTTGAAATTACTGTTTAGAGTTTTAAATAGGTTCTAAATTAATCTTCCTGCTTACATCATGTCACTTCAATCAGGTGATGTGCCCTCAACAAATATCATTTGATAGCCCTTAATCCTGTCTAAGATTTAGAGTAAAATCTACCAAAACATGTGTGCTTTTTGTATACTAATCACGCAACGGTTTTAATATTTTCTTGAATACAAGTCATCAGTGTTTGTATAGCTCATTTTGATAAGATAGGTGAGGGATACAGAAAGTTATTTAGAATTAATGTTTGTTTATAATTTAGTGAATAAAGGTTGGAAATTATTTCTTCAGTATGCCTGGATAATAATGCTTGGTACTAAAGTCCTACTTTTCCAATTGTAAATGAGCTGCCATAGAAACTTTCTTAAGCTGTTAAATAGCTTTTTGATAAAAATTAGCTGCTTATAGCTCCTTTGAGAGAATAACAAAAGTGACTTTGTCTATTCACTCATTTGTATAACATATTTATTGGGCACCTAATATTTTCATCTTTAGAACTTAATATAGTATGGCAAAGCTGATAAGGTACAGAGCTATGAAACATAAATCCTTCAAGGAGGACCAAATAAGATGCATAAAAAGCCCTTCAGTTTGGTAAGTAGGAATGGGTAGAAAATTAGAGAAGAGGGATACACAGAAGCTATATTTTGAGTGACTTAAAATTACATAAAAGGACCATATTTTGTACAATGATGGTTCTTTGTCTTTATGGGGTCACAGATTTCTTTTAAGTATAGTGATCAAGGTTATCCTAATGAAAGATAATACATTATACTAATGCTAGTAATCATAGCAAACTTTTTCTGAACTCTAACTTCCACTCAACACATGCAAAAATGACATTCAATCCACTAGCTATGTTATTGGTCTGGTGCTGGTAAATTCTAAAATAAGTGAATCAAAGTATGGAGAGGTAAGAAACTTATCCGAATACACACTTCTATCTAGTATTTGAAAAAGAGCAATTTAAAGCCAGAATTATTCTACCGATAGAGAATCTATATTAACTTCTAAAGATGTACCCCCCCCCTTTTTTTCTCCAGAAGACACATGCACACATACATACCAAATTATATATCATCACTTACCACCGTTACATGTAAGGCCATACATAGTTTAACAATCATATTTAAGGGCTGGGGTTGTTGCTCAGTGGTAGGGTGCTTGCCTTGCATGTGTGAGGCTCTGGGTTCGATTCTCAGCACTGCATAAAAATAAATGATTAAAATAAAGGTCCATCTCTCTCTCTCTCTCTCTCTCTCTCTCTCTCTCTCTCTCTCTCTCTCATATATATATAAAGGGTAATGGCATAATGCAGTGACATTCACATGGTACACCAATGTCTCCAGGAGATGAATGCTCACTATAAGTACATGAACCTAAAATCAGCCCTTTTATCCATCACTTGGACATGAGGCAGCTGAGACACTTGATTTAAGACAGCTCTGATTTTTTTTTTTGGTAGTGATTAGCCATTATTCTTTTAAGTAACTAACTGAATTATATTAATATTTTTAATCCTGTCTTTTAAAAATACTTAACATAATATATAGTAAAAGAAATTTGTGTGCAGGTTAACCAGGATCATTGAATTTCAATTTAACTTTATAATAAAATGTTTCAGCATACCGAAAAATATACAAGAGTTCTAGCCAAATTTATTTATCCAAAACTCAATTTTAACAAATAGTACATGTATTCACATGTCAGAGGTGTTGGGAATGGTGTGTTTTAGGCACTGACAGGGGGTTTTTATTATCTACAGTTACTAAGATTAATGTTTCTGCTGTAGAAGTTTCAGAATATAATTCTTAGAAAATAGAAGGCCAAAATGTTATCAGTACATCAGAAGTTTAGTTACGTAGCACACCATACATCATCTACATCAAGTCAATGTTACTAGTTTTTAGAAAATTAAACATTATCGAACAATTTTCTGAGTTTGGAGTTTGATTTATTGCATATTCTATAAATCTAAACCATGTCAAAATATTTATAACTATGATGATAAGAAGCTAAATTTCAAAGATCTCTTTCCTGAAATAGGGATTGTTTTTGTCATTCTAAGGCAAATCTGCATAACCCATGAAAGCTGCTGATTTGGTGGCAAATCACTCTTTAAAGAATGCCTTCAACCATGTATGATGTAGCAAATTGATTTGAAATAGTAATGGATGAAAGTCCAGGTTAATATATTGCCTCCTCACTGAATTGTTGGAAAATGAGTTTATAAAGTAGGAAATTAATTTGTTATTTCTCAGGAGGAATATCACCCCTAAAAATTTCCTGGAAACCTTTCAGATTAGTGGTTCAAAATTTCTCTTCACTGTTACAGAGATATTCCCATATGGCCACCCTGGATTCAATTGCTTTCAGTTACTGATTTTAACTCAAACTAGTTCTACATTCCCTCTGGATGCTGGTACACTGATACTGGAGCCCACCTGCTCAGGCAAGGTCAGGGGTTCAGTGCCTTGGAACTGAGCAACCAGAAAATGTAACATTCTTAAAAGAAGATTAAAACTTATCTGATAAACTGAATAAAGCATGGGGTGGTTGAGAAGAAAAGAGGTACAAGTGTTCTAGTTTTAATATTTTTAGCAGTCTCTGTTAATCGTAGATAAATAAGGACTGAAATACATTTGTGAATTCAGAGAAATAGTTTTGTAAATGGCTCTTGGTTACCTTCTCCTGAAATAGAAACTCTTTCCCTCCAAACAAGGAAGACAATTTTGAAGATCTTTGATGAAGTTTGTATTTTAAAAATGAATGAAACATTTACCATGTATTTATTGCCAATGGGAATAAATTTCATAGATGTTTTAGGATAAATTAATAAATTCTAAGTATTACATAAGCTTTTTTCTTTTTTTCTCTTTTAACATAATTGTTAAATTTCAGAGGGTTGGCTAAGAATATATATTGGTACACATGGGCTTTGATAGCAGACAAACCTTCCAAGAGCCAACTTTTGCAATCTATACATTCATTAAAAGTATGAATGCTGTCATGTAGCTTTAAATTTTTTGCTTTGTGATTATAAATTTAAATTGTGCTCATTATCCTCTCTTTTAGATGTGTCCATTAAGACATTATTGATGTGAAATCCAAAAAGTGTGGATCATGCTTCAGAGCAATATTTTTGGAGCAATTTATTATTCTAATTATCTCAGTTTGGGGATAAAAAAATAGTGCCATTAAAAACAGGTTAAGTAATTACTCAAGGCCATATAACTAATTATACAAAAATGCAGAAAATAAAGTGAAAACAAAACACAGAACAACTAAAACTTAGTCCTTGGAAATTTCTATTTTAGAATTCCAAAATGTAGGTAAGAGGAAGAGGGTATGAATGATGAAAAGTCATTCAGTAAACAGAGAATTGAGTCAAAGTTAAGGCAACTGTGTCCCATTCCCAGGTTTGGGGTAAAAAAAGTAAAGTTCATTGGGGCTCTAATTACTCTCTGTGTATAACCGGAGTTTGAGATAAAAGTTTTTCTAGTATCTTAATCTTCTGCCTCATTTCATACAAAGGTAATAGAGACCTTGAAATAGTGGGGACTTACTTTTAGGAAATGAAACATTATTGAACAGTTTAATCAGTTTGGAATCATTTCATTGCATCATATTTTGGAGAGCCATATTGTACATCTGGGAACTCTCAGAATTGAAGCTACATTTTGGCTGGGTGTAGTGACACATGCCTGAATCCCAGTGACTCTAGAGGCTGAGGCAGGAGGAGTACAAGTTCAAGGCCAGCCTCAGTAACTTAGGGAGACCCTGTCTCAAAATTTAAAAACAAAGGACAAGAAATCAATGTATCTCAGAAGTACAGCACCCTTGGGTTTAATCCCCTGTACAAACAAACAAACAAACAAACAAAAAACTTTGCCTGTTGAATTTGACAAGAAAACATTTTTTAAATTCCTTTAACACATAAAACCCTTTAGTTTTAGAATTAAAAATAGGAACTTTGTTGAGTTTCAGTATGCAAATATGCAAGAGTCTTTGTGCTTTCCAAATATTTACTTACCATCCTATCACATTGTAGGACTTCATCAGGAAAAAAAAAATATCTGAAAGTCCAATTCTCTTTCTCCCTCTTGCAAAAGGGAAGTACACTGGGATTTAGAAAAAATTCAGTGATGTGAAAGTTCTGAGGATTGATTTGATGGAGTGATAGAGGAATTTGTTAATTACATTTTCTTACACAATATTTTAGTTTATTAATGAGAACAGCATTCATGGTGGCACTGAGACATATTTCTCTCATTGAAGAGAAATTTTGAATAAGACTTATTTTGATAGAGGAGAAAGCAGTAACAAAACTTGAATTCTTTTGAAATTGAGTCTAAAGATAATAGCTGGGTCTTGCTAAATGTATCAAGGAGTACAATATTAACGCTAGATTCACCCTTTAGGGAAGAGAACCTTGCCAATGTGATTACTGTTCTATGTGTAAAATTTCACAAATAATATATGTAATGATTTAAAGGAGGAATAGGAAGATACACTGAATGCTCATGACACGCTCTGATGATCGTTCAGTCTATCTGATTTCTTTTACTCTTCTAAACCAATTGGTGAAATGACTTTGATTTACACATGGTTGAAGTAAGGTAGATAATTATAATAATATTATCTGGATAATAACTTATATCCTTTATTTCTGACACACTGGTTCCTTCTTCTGCATGTTTTTATGCAGTGTTAGTGTAGTTATCACACTGGGATCGATCTTTGGCCATTTTAGAATTGTAGTAAATATTCAGACTCTTTCTGGGTTAATATTACTAGGAAAATCTATTTGGAAAATAGTTTTTTTAAAACAAATATAGTTATGAATTGGGACACACCATCACATACGCTCTTAAAGAAGAGAAAAAACGGACTTCATGACAGGATGCAGGTAGACATGATGAGGTGTATTTCACACTTTCCCCAATTTACCAAGAATTTCATCTGCTCTCAGAAAAATTCAGAAAAGTTTGAAATGCATTTCTTGGCTTGTATAGGGACCAAAAGTTGATAAAGCCAAGTTGCAGGAATACTGTATACTGTAATAATGTGGAATAATTTACTTTGAAACACATGAGGTGAAATAAACAAGTGTTCTTCTAGGTAGTTTATCTTCTTTGTTCTGTTATGTAATTGAAATTACTTCTTGAAAACAAAGTTCTGCAGTACTCACTCCCTACAAAGGAGTGGTTATTGACTTCACAAAATCAAATTAAACTGTATTCATGAATTTTGATTTTTATACTTCACCTTGGAGAAAGTTGAAGAGCTTAAGCCACTTAAGTTTAAAGAATTTAAATATTTTTCCAAAGCCATTACAAAATCATTGTTTGAGAGTCTCTGAAAAGCAGAATTAATCCATTATGTAAATTTGAGTACTATTCAAAGATTTGAGCATTATTCAAAGATGCATCTGCATCTGTCTGGGCTGAATGATGTGGCTGTGGAATGTTGCATCTAGCCAAGTCAAGTGAATGGTCTACTCTGAGTCTGCTTCTGTATTAAGAAAGAAATACCTAGATGATCTGATGCAAGGAGTCAAAGAATTGCACTTTGAAAAACAAAAATGATAATTGCTGGCTCAATTATAACTAGGCATTCTGGTGATTCATTTCATTGAAATCAACTTTAAAAGAGGGTTTTGGAATTAGCCTAGATCAAGTATGTGTTCTTTCCATTCTCCTTCATCCATTTATTTGAAAAGCCTGGCATATTCTGGATGAAAAATCTTATGTTCCTATTCTGCCTCTTCAGGCTTTTTGATTATGAATGTCATGTGACTATATCAGTGAGTTTTTGTAAGAAAAATAAACATTTACTTGTCATTTGTAGGATCTTCTAATTATTTTCCATTATGTTTCTTTTATAATAATAACCAAGGAGAGTTGATCAAAATATTTTTAATTCAAACTTGACAGATTGCCCAATTAATAATTGAGAAATAGAGGATACCTGAGTTGATATCAGCTGCATACAAAGGTAGAACCATAGACAGTTCTTCTGATACATTGCCATGTTCATTATAGGGTTCTTGAATATTTCTCATTATGTCCATAATATTAACATTATATCAAAGTAATTTTCTCATTTGAAATCTGAAAAGAGGTGGTTCTATATCAGACAAGCATAAATTAAAAATGAATTTATTAATGGAAAGTTATAAGCAGGTAGAGCAGGGTCAGAAAACTTTTTCTGTAAATGACCAGGTAGTAAACATTTCTAGCTGCATAGGCAAGAGCCTTTTTTCCTCTCTTAGACCTCCTTCTTCTCCCCTTTTTCATACACCTTCTTCATCTTCTTTGTTCTCCTCCCTCTTACTCTCCCCTCCCTCATTATCTTACAAAAATGTTTTTAAAATATAAAACCATTCTTAGAACATATAAGAACTGATTAAATCATTGCTTCTCGAACTTTGGTCTGCATCCATATCCTTGGAGAGGGATTTTGTTAAAATGCAGACCCAGATTTCTTAGGGTTCTGTATTTCTAATGTGTCTTTGTGTGGTACCTGTGTTGCTAACTGGGGACCACAATTGAATAACAAGACTCTTGAGTTTAAACTCTTTTGTTGCACTTCATGTGATGAACAGCTCACCCTGTAATGTTTGATTTGGAATTCCCAAAGAGTTCTATTGACAACTCAGCTTTTTTTTTTTTTTAATGCCAGATAATTGAATTGTTTTGATAGTTCTTCCTAATTTTGAAGGTATAGAGACTCAGGCGTCTTTTAAAATTTAGTGCAAGATATGCTGACTACCACTATCCCCCAATATCCCCACATGTACACCCATCTTTCCGCAAAATAACAAATAATTCATGAATCTACATGAGGCTTCTCATGGGCTATTAGGGACCACTGCTGTAATTGTATAATGTCCAAATTGAAGGAGCTCAAAATTGATCCCCATACTTGAAATAATATCTTAAAATTTATAGTTTTATTGTTCATCTCTTTCTGTCTCTTTCTATCTGGATGTGAGTCATTTCAAGACCCAAGTATTGGTAGGAGAGCACACAAATTGTTACACATTTTATTAAATTTGTTCATAGTACCCTTTTACACATTACTGTTCTATTTTTTATTTTTTTGATACTGTGGATTGAACTCAGGGACACTCAACTACTGTGCCACATCCCCAGCTCTATTTTGTATTTTATTTAGAGAAATGGCCTCACTGAGTTACTTAGCACCTGACTTTTTCTGAGACTGGCTTTGAATTCAAGATCTTCCAGCCTCAGCCTCCTGAGCTGCTGGGATTATAAGCATGCACCACCATGCCCAGCTACATTACTGTTTTTAAACTGCTTTATTGATAAATAATTCATATGTTCAAAACACCCACTACAAGTATACAAGTTTTGTTATAGAGTTGTGTAATTGTCACCATGCTCAACTTAGTATATTTTGATCACCCTCAAAAGAAACTCCATCCCCCCTAACAGTAACTCCTCATTTTCCCTGATTCTACTCTCATCCCCCTGCTCTAAGTCTCCACTAATGAGCTTCCTATCTCTATGGATTTTCCTATTCTGGACGTTTTGTATGGATGAAAATGTAAAATGGACTACATATACTTTTTTTGATTAGCTTCTTTCACTTACATTTTCAAGGATAATCCATGCTGTAGCATAACAGCAGTTCTTATTCATATTTATTGAGCCATAATATTCTATTATATGGCTATAACACATTGTATTTATTTATTCATCATCATCTGTTCATTGATGAACATTTAATTTTTCTGCTTTTTTGACTATTATAAATAATGCTGCTTTGAACATTCATCTACAAATTTTTTTTTTTTTTTTTTTGTTAGGGATGTGGTTTCATTCCTCCTGAATATATAGCTTTACTGGGTCACATGGTCACTACAAGTTTGGTGTTTTCAAAACTTCCCAGATTGTCTTACTATTTCACATTCTCATCAGCAATATATGAAGCTCTCAAGTTTTTCTTCATTTCGGACAACAGTTTTTTATTTTACTTTTATTTAAAATAATATAGCCACCTAATGGGTATGAAATTTTTTCTCATTGTGATTTTGATTTGCATTTTCCTAATCATTAATGATGACCTGCATCTTTCTGTGTGTTTACTGGCTATTTTTCTAACTTCTTTTTAAATTTAAAACCACTTGTACATTTTGAAATTTGGTTATTTATTTTTTTTAAATTATTATTTATATATTTGAGGTATGTTTCTTACCAGATATATAATTTGTTTTCATTTTTTTTCTGATTCTGAGTTTGCTTTCATTTTTTGATTTGTTTTTTTAAGCACATTTTTAAATTTTATGAAGTCCATTTTGTCTAGTTTTATTTCTGTTGCTTATTTTTTTTTTTTAATCCAAGAAAGCTTCTGCTAACCCAAGGACATGAAAATTTGCTTCTGTAATTTCTTCCAATTGCTGGATAGTTTTATTTCTTACATATAGGTGGTAGGTGGCCTTTTGAAGTGTTAATAATGGGAATAAATTTACTACAGGAATATCCTGATGTGACAACACTAACAATCTGTATTTAACATAATGTACCTATGTGCTAATGATAGATGAGTAAACTCTTCTGTGTGTTCATTGAATATGTTGGATTGTAAATCCATTACTAAATATTTTAGATATTTTTCCCTTGTTATTTTTCCATTTATTTATTTATTTATTTATTTGGTACTCAGAGGCACTTGACCAGTGAGCCACATCTCCAGCCCTATTTTGTATTTTATTTGGAGACAGGGTCTCACTGAGTTGCTTGGCGTCTCCCATTTGCAGAGGCTGGCTTTGAACTTGGAATTCTCATGTCTCAGCCTTCCAAGCTGCTGGGATTACAAGCGTATGCCACCGCACCTGGCTTTACATTTTATTTAATACAATTTGTGTATTTCATGTCCTATTTAGGCCTTATCCAGTCTGACTGCCTTGTATAGTAGGGAACTATTTGATACAATAAACAGCCACCCAGTAGTGTGGAAAATCAAGTTGCTTACTTTTGGCAATACAACATTATCTTACAGTAGGAAAAATATAGATTGTTGCATATGGGAAATTAGAGAAGAACAAGAAGATACTAAACAAGGTGACTGTAGCCCACCATATTGCTTGTTAAATAAAAAGTGACATGCAACTATTCATGCATTTTAGAATCAGATTCTATACTTATATGTCCAGACCTTTCCATTTGAGAATATGTTATTGGTTTGCAAAATATGATTTAAATTCTTTGGGATTTTTTGATAATTAAGAAAGAATTGTTACTTTATGTATTCTGTCAAAGCCTTGTTGGATTTACAAACCTGGTATTTATGGATACATAACCTATATTATTGAGATTTATATTGCATTTACTTATTCATTTGCTTTCTTTCATTTTTATGTTTTTTATTGGTTGTTCAAAACATTACAAAGCTCATGACATATCATCTTTCATACATTTGATTCAAGTGGGTTATGAACTCCCATTTTTACCCCAAATAAAAATTGCAGAATCATATAGGTTACACATCCATGTTTTTACATAATGCCATATTAGTGACTGTTGTATTCTGCTACCTTTCCTATCCCCTACTATCCCCCCCTCCTCTCCTCTCCCATCTTCTCTCTCTACCCCATCTGCTGTAATTCAATTCTTTCCCTTGTTTTTTTTCCCCTTTCCCCTCACAACCTCTTATATGTAATTTTGTGTAACAATGAGGGTCTCCTTCCATTTCCATGCAATTTCCCTTCTCTCTCCCTTTCCCTCCCACCACTCCTCTCTGTTTAATGTTAATCTTTTCCTCATTCTTATCTGTCAACTGTAAATTACTCTCTTGCTTTACATGCTAACACTTATAATGTATTTTTTTCTGTATAAGATAAAAAGTGATAGTCAACAAACTTTAAAAGTTAATTCTCATCAAACAAGAGCAAGTTATTCATGACCAAATTAAATTCCCTTTGTTAACTTAAAATATGCATTTCCAATTAGTATTAAAAGTGAACTAAATTTACTTGAGGAGTAAACATTACTTCTGTTTATTGATCAAAAATGTATTCATAGTAGGTGAATGTGTGGAAAATTATAAGAACAAACTATTAAGAAACTCTTATTTAGGTCATCATTATGTGCCCACACATGGGTATTCCTTTTAGCATCTCAGTTTAATTTATTTGCAGAAGCTATAGAACATTACCACAAATAATGATTACTAATACCTTAGAAATTTGAAGTATCCAAAACATCACACTGTACAAAAACTAGACCTTAAAGTACCACCATATGCTTTTGTTTTTATTTCACTGAGCCCTTTGTGGCTCAACCTTCATTGATATCAGAAGGAAGTCAGTGGTACCTAAGTACTGGTGGCTATGTACTTTATAGAGCCAAGAGATTTACACAGCTCACAGTCCTGGAAGTCCAGGAGCCTGGTGCCTGCATCCACTGGCTCTAATGGGAGCCTCTGGCTGTGACACAACATGGTGGATGTCAGCACTGTGAGTGCACTTGTAAGAGACAGATTAAATGGAAAGACAAAGCCAGAGCCTTTCGGAGGCAGGCTTACTTTTTTAAAAACAGCTCATTCTTGCAAGAAGAACTAGATAACTCTACAAATCCAGCAGTAACTCCTTCCAAGGATGTTACTCCCAATGACCTAACTACCTGCCACTATGCCCCACTTCTTAAAGATCTACCCTTTCTCAATAATGCCATACTGTGAACCTGTTTTCCAAAAGAAGAACCTTGGGGTCACAGCATATTCAGACCACAGCAATACTCATCAATTTTTCTTATTATATGGCAACATACAAAATTCTGCCAGGTGTCTATATTATAATATGCTTTATAACTGCTTCCCTTTTTCTAAATGCAGCGTCATTTCTTGAGGTTAGATTCTTTTTATTGTTTTATTTGACTAATTCTTTCATCTTTTACCTCCATTGCTATCCATCTTTTAAACTGCAAATAAAAGTGTCTTTCTAATATAGAAAGTCCAGTCACTGCCCCTTCACAGCCTGTTAGCCACATAGGATAAAAGATACACTCTTTAATATGATATTCACGCCCTTTTGTATCATACTCAAGACCAGTTGTATCTTCACCAGCTGCATCAAGTTGCTCCCTGGTTATGAAATGCAGTATGTGCATAATCTCATTGCTCTACCCTTTGTTCATGGTGTTGCTTCAGTCTGTGTGTCTTCTTCACTCAGGTGACATATTTTCTTTCTGCCACCTTTTTGGGAAGAGGTCTCTTATTATGCTGTAGTTAGGGTTAAAGCTTTGTTTTTATCCTATAATGCTTTCTTGAACCACCCTAGAATACATTTCACTTTAACTTGATGACTTATTACTTGAATTCCTCAGACAGACAAACCTGGGTTCATGTGTTGCCTGTTCTGTTAATTTCATCTACATTTCTGGGCAACTGATACCACTCCGAAACTACTTCCTCAAGTATTATGTGAGCTATATTGTTCATAATTCATTGGCCTCTTTTGTGTTGAAGTTTGATAACACAGTGCCAGCCCAGTAAGTGGTAACTCTTGTCTTCTAAGCACTTCCCACTTACCTTTCTTAGTAAGTACTTCAGACAGGAAATTAGGTTTTTTCCCCCATTTCAACATGTTGGTCCCAAAAGAAAATCTTTTTGCTTGTCAAGATTCATGGCTATTAAAAAATATGCAAAGGTTTTAAGATATGTGGATAGTTCAAAGGCTGTTACTGAGAAAGCAGTCGGATCCAGGCTGCAATCTATTGCCTTAAACTGTGTGCTGAATATTGGTGCTTGTAAACTGAAGAGGTCAAATTGGTAGGGAGCAATTGACAGTTGTTTAGAGGCTCTTGAAATGGACTCATCAAATACCAAAGCACTGTACCAGAAGATAAAGCCATCCAGGCAGAAATGCTAAAAGTCAAACAGAAGATAAAGGCAGAGAAAGATAAAGAGAAGGAAGTATATGCAAAAATGTTTGCTTAATAACAATTCAATTTTGCTTAAATATTATGCATTTGTTGTATGAAGGCAATAAGACAGTGTAAGAGTTATTGTCTACTATGTGATTGCTAATGTGATTCCTTTGACATTTCAGTTCTTTATTGTTTACCCTTTAAAATACTGATACAGGTTCCCTCTTAATAAAAAGTGACACAAAATTTAAAAAAAAATCATGGAAATGTAACTTACTAGAATAAACATTAAGTTATTGCTATGTTGTTTCTTTCTACAAAAGAGTTGGTATGACTTATGAGCTGCATAAAAATCAAATGTGGGATTCATAAATAAAGCAATTATGTTCAGTTATTCAACTAAATAATGGAAAAATTCAACATCATCATCATGGAAATGTTAAAGCTCATCTTGTTCTGTCATGTTTGTAGGATCTCGACTCCGCCAGGAAGATTTTCCCCCACGGATTGTGGAGCACCCTTCAGATGTCATTGTCTCTAAGGGAGAGCCCACCACTCTGAACTGTAAGGCAGAGGGCCGACCAATACCCACCATTGAATGGTACAAGGATGGTGAGCGGGTGGAGACTGACAAGGATGATCCCAGGTCGCACAGGATGCTTCTGCCCAGCGGATCCTTATTCTTCTTGCGCATCGTGCATGGGCGCAGAAGTAAACCTGATGAAGGGAGCTATGTCTGTGTTGCAAGGAACTATCTTGGCGAAGCAGTGAGTCGAAATGCATCTCTGGAAGTGGCATGTAAGTGAACATAATGAACCTCATATGCACATTGACTTTATTCTTAGTAAATTTTAATTGTTTCTCATAGATGCTTAATACTGTCTAAGAATCAGTGTACTAGGTAATTTCACTTTGGCTTCTCCAAAGAAATCTGATTAAAATAATGTAAGAGGTATTGTGACACATTTGTTGATATTAAATCAATGTGGAGATTGTTCTCATGTTAAAGGTGGTGATTCATGATGCTGCCCATATTTAAAATTTGCATTTTAATGGGAGATATAACCAAGTATTAAAGTTGGCTATGTTAAAATTAAAGTTGCAGTGTGACATGACATCTAATTCAAGGGATAAATTCAATATCATACCTATTTTTGGTACATGTATATTATTTATGAATATATATGTGTGTGTATATATATGTGTGTGTATATATATATATATATATATATATATATATATATATATATCTGTATATACACGTGCATATATGATATATAAACTAATAAACTATTTAGAGGTTTAATATATACACATATGTATGTGTATATAGATATATATCATATATATGTAAAACTTCTGAACTGTTCTTAGGAATAATTTTATATAGAATGAATTGTGAAGAAGATGGCAATAACTTTTCCTAAAAAAATATTGTACTCTTCAACTTTCTGGTTTTAAATAGGTCTTCAGAAGAGAAGAGAATTAAGGAGTAGAACTGGGCTGGGAGTGCTGAGTAATAGCTCCTGGACCAATGTCTTTAATTAAAGTTAGTAATGGTGATCAATCACGTGCTCCATGGTATCCCACTGAATTACAAAGGTTGTATATCAGTGTATTCAATTTTTTTAAATATAAAATTGTCTTTACACATGAGAGCATCTTTGATAAAGAAAATCTTACTATTTCTTATTTTGCTGTCCTGGTGGAAGCTATTGTTCTTAAGCCTCCTGTCCTCTGATTTACAGTTTCTACCACAAAACCCACTGATGCTTAAAGTGTGTCACTCCAATTGGAAAAGATGACACAAATTCCAAGATCTAGTTTATTTTGTGTGAAAAACCTTGAGATATGAACAATAGAATCTTAACTTTTAGTGCCATTTTGCATTGTACATCAGATATTTTTTTCCAAAAAAGTGATACCACAAAAAATAATCATGTGGTTTAGTAAGATATATGAGCACATGTAGTTTTAGTGAAATATACAAGCAAAACCTCAAGAATGCAAATATTCCTAACTTTTCCATTTGTAATTTTTTTTATGATCCTGGAGATTAAACCCTGGAATTGCTCTGTCACAGAGTTATATCCCCAACCCTTTTTATTGTATTTTGAGATCAGATCTCAATAAGTTACCCAAGTTGGCTTCAATCTTGTAATCCTCCTATCTCAGCCTCCCAAGTAGCTTGTATTCCAGGTGTGTGCCACCACTCCCAGCTCCATTTTTATCTTTTATTTCTGGAACGTTTCAAACATATTAAAATGTTTCAACGTAAAATTCTATTGATATATTTCCCCTGCTGACCGCTTTATGGTCAATATGACAGGTATTATTCTCCCATTTTGTAGGAAAAGAAAATGAAATCTATGAAGATTTAATGACAAATATGCAAACTATAAGCTATAATGGAAATCTAAGACAAGGTCCTGAATCTTCTAATTTTTAAATTGAAGGGACTGTGAGATATATATATATATAGAACCACTGTCAGTGGTGTTTTTCATAAATGAAAATAAGAAATTTTTTAAACATTTTTTTTTTCCTTTTATGTACCCAGAAGCAAATAACTGCTTTAATTCCTCAACTAATTTTCGTTCCCCAAATTATGGTTTATTTAAACTAATTGTCTTATTGTTGGTTACTCATAGATTTATTTTTTCCCTGAGTCTTAGCTGTGTTAGAAGTGCAACCCACACACATGCATGTTTTATTTTTGTTTCATCTGAAAGGTTTACTGTCTTTCCTAATTGCATCATTAATAATGAATCAAACTTTTTCAGAAGGAAAAAATTTAAACCATGATTCTTTTTCATGTAACTTGACAGTAGCGTTTTTTATTTTGAAATAAATGAGCTGTAGAAATGCTTGAATTTACTTATGATCTAGAGAAGTAAATAAGAAGGCTTCCAAATTGGATTTAGTTAGTGAATAATATTCTTTCTTCTAGTGCCATATCAGTTCATGCCATCTGAGGTAACACAAGATCAAATAATATTCATTTATATGTTGCTTAGTGCTTTCCATGAGCTCATCAGTCTTCTTATGTAGCTCATAAAACATATTAATATGCAAATTTGTGTCAAGGCATTGTGATTTTTTGATACCTATTGGTAACTAATTATTTCATTATAAAATGATGGAGGACTAGCTGAAAATGATATCATTGTTTGCCTTTATATTTTGTACTACTCAACTAACTGCTCAGTCAGTCATGGTGCATTCAAGACCTCATCTGTAAATGGAATGTGGATAATCTCTAAAAAAGGTGTTAGATTATAATAAAGAATAAGAGATATTCCAATCTATTCTCAAACAGCACACAATCTACTTGGAATGATGAAGTAGATATATATGAAGTAGATGAATGTAGATATATCATTACAATGAATTAAATGAACGAACCATAAAGCCCATTATAGAAACAAGTAAAAGATACCATGGGAACCCAGAGAGGAAAATATTTAATTCTTCTAGATAAATTATTTTAAGAGAGGATTCTGGCTGTTACCTATAGACATAAAAAAAAAAGAAGAAGAAGAAGAAGAAGAAAGATTCTAAGAGGATATATTATTTGAGCTCTGATTTGAAGGTCAGATGAGAATGTCTGGGATGTAATCTGAAATGGAAGATCATCGTGGTAGATAAAAAGAAAAGTATAAAAGAACACTGGGTATTTGGAAAACTGCAGGGAGCTTGATGTGAGGTTGGTGAGCAGAATAAATTGGGAAGGTAGGCATAAGCTGATTCATAAAATGCAGACTTTTTTTTTTGTTTTGTACAAGGAAAGTCTTTAAAAGCTAATTGACAATTAAAGGGATGATGAGTAAAGTCTGAGAAGAGTTAAGCAATTGTTAAATAATTCAGAGAAGAGTTCATCTTAGATTTCAAACTGAAAACCATAAAGACTGATAGGAGGAAATGCTTAGAAACACATTTAGGGGGCTGGGGATGTGGCTCAAGCGGTAGCGTGCTCACCTGGCATGCCTGTGGCCCGGGTTCGATCCTCAGCACCACATACAAACAAAGATGTTGTGTCCGCCAAATACTAAAAAATAAATATTAAAATTCTCTCTCTCTCTCCCTCTCTCTCCCTCTCTCTTAAAAAATATTAAAAAAAAAGAAACACATTTAGGAATTACCATTTTTAGTAATTAACATTTTATGTCATATCACTTTATGACAAATTTGGGAAGATTGAGTGTGATTCCCAGATATTCATTTCTGCTGACTGTCTGCATATGTAGTCCTACCATCCATAGGGACAGGATATGATAAAATAACCAGTGGACACAAGGGATAGTTGTCAACTTTAGCTCTATGGTTTGGCATGCCAAGGAGATGTCAAGGGAAAAATTTCTCACATTTCAATAAAGAACAAAATTCTGGAATTGAGAGGAGAGGTCTTTCCCAGGTAGAGGTTGAAGAAATTGGAGTGGGAAAAGTAAATGTGAGTTCTTAGGCAAGCCATATGTAGGGGGAACAGTTGATAAAGGTGGACATCACTGCTTAGTACCCCTGTATTTAATAGGGAGCAAAGAAAACAAGTACCAGTGCAGGAGACTCGGGCTCAGAAGAGGTATGATAAGATATGGGCAATGAAGTGACAAGAAAAACAAAATACATTTAAGAAAATACTTGGTGGATCTACCTAGTACCAGGTACCAAGAAAGCATCTGTGGACTCTAGCACTGGAGACACAGATCACAGCAGTTGAAGAAGGACTAGGTAGTGGAGCTGGAGTAGCAAATGATGTCTGTTCTTTCAAGGCTGCAACTCAGAATGGGGTGTGTGAAAACTAGGGTATCTCAACATCTGCAATTGCCTTTAGAAGTTGGGTAATTTTGTATTGTGGAGGCTTGTGCTCTACATTGTAGAAAGTTTAGAGGCATCTTTGGCCTTTCTCCATAGTAAAATTTTTCCCCAACAACAGTTGGGAAAACCTAAAATGTTGGCAGATATTGTAAAATGTTCCCTGAGGTAGACAGGAACCATGGCTCTAGGTGTATGCATGAGATCAAAAGTATCCTATTACCAGCAGACCAAACTTGTCAAAGCTTTTACTGTGAAATGATTATTGATAAAGAAAAAACACTATGGAAAATGTGTGACTCCCTTTGCTTCTCCATAGTTTCCTTTCTAATTACAAAAAGACTGAATTTTGCTCTAGTATGATATGTGAAATGTCATTGTCTTGATTGGTCATGTGAAAATCAGCCTGTTCTATCCTGTACCATATTTATACATTTTTCTTTTCCTTTAATGTATAGTTAGTTTTATGTAATGGAACGATGCAATGAAGATAAATAATATACAGACTAATTATTGCAGTGGAAATTTAAATTGCTTACCTCTTTGTTGCTTTTTTTCCCCCCTTGGTTTGAGGGAAATAAAAAGCAATGCAGAAAGTGCTTTTCAAATCACTTGAACTCAAGAAAGATCTTTAGGCAAAAAGCAATGTTTGAATAGTTAGAAGAGTTGCAGGGGCCACAAGCAAGAGGCCTGGCACTGAAGAAGTTAACATGCAGTGCTCTGATGGGACCACCAGGAAAGCCAGGGCCTGGCTGGGGCAGATAGGGTTTCAGCTCCAAACAAGTGCTCTGGTGTGTGGAGCAGGAGCACAAGGGGCCCTGGAAGGAGTGTGGCTGCCCTGGATACAGCCAGAGTCAGTGGCAGCCTCTAGAGATAGCAGCTGTAGCCCCAGGTGGTAAATATATGACAGCAGCTTGATCTATCGACCAGGGGAAGAGGGGTTCTGGTCTAAATGAAAATTCATGAAAAATTGATGAAGTCCCCAGATTATTTTTTCCGTTTCCTTTCCTCAGCACTATGCCAGCGCAGAGAGGAGAGATTAAATGAGGTACTGAAAGTGTTCGTGGCAGGAGGTTGTGGTTCAAGGGTTAAGGGTCACATAGAAACCGATCTTCCCCCCCCCCCCAAAGCAAAACACAGGAACTTTTCAGGTTAATTGTGATTCACATTTGCTTTGCTTTGATAAATAAAATGACAAACTATTCCAAAGTTAGCTTTCGGTAGACTACAAAAGACAGAACAAGCATAATTCTTAATTCAGTAGGGCAATAAGAAATAAATTGAATTTCATGACTGCAGGGTAATTTCTTTCTTTTATTTTTTCCTTCCTTTTGTTTTCTGTTTTCTTCATTTCTTTCTATTTTTCTTTTGTTATCAAGGCTTGTGCTACAAGAAAGTCATTTAGAGAAGGAATAGGTCTTGCATTATTTATAGGTCACAGATTGCTAGAATAGCAAAGCTATGGAACACTCTACCAACATAATGACCCTGTTTGCTTTAAATCCAAAATGAAATTGATGTTTTATCTGTACAAGGAATAGAAGTTACAGAAGTAGACTGACTTTAGTGTGAGAGGGCAAAGGTGACGCTGAAAATGAACATAAGGTAAATAGATTCCTTGATGTCTTCAAGGAGATAAATATGCAATTTTTTATGTTTTTATTTTATTTGGGCTGTAGATAAATTTTATTCAGACAACAACTTTATTCTTATTTGAGATATAAGATAATTTAAATTGCAAAAAGGCTAAGCCATGGAGACCATTAAAAAAAATCACATTATTGTGATATAATTACATACCATATTTTTTGCCCATTTAAAATATACCATTAATATTCTTTAGTATATTCACAAAGTCCTGTAACCACCACTGAAATCTAATTTAGAATGTTTCAATTTCTCTCACTGTACCTATGCTCAGTCAATTCACATTCTTTCTGACTATTCCTGCCCTAAAACTAAGCAAACTCTAATCAATTTTCTGTATCTATAAATTTGCTGTCTTTCAAATTTAATATATGGAATCATTCAATCTATGTCTTTTATGACTGGTTTCCCTTGGTATTAATGCTTTCAAGGATCATGTCTGTTGTGGCATGTAACAGTACTTCATTTCTTTTTATGGCTGAATAGTATTCCACAGTATTGATATACCACAATTTGCTTATCTGTTTGTCAGTTGGTAGACATGTAGGTTGTTTCTGTATTGGCCTATTATGAATTATGTGGCTATGATTATTATTTTTAATTAATTTTAATTTGGTATATATGATAGCAGAAGCATTTTGATTCATTGTACACTTTTCATTTCTCCGGTTGTACACAATATAGCGTCACACCATATGTGCAGTCATATATGTACCTAGGGTAATAATGTCCATCTCATTCCACCATCCTTCCTGCCCCATATTCCCTCCCCTTCCTTCTGTCCCCTTCGCCCAATCAAAGTTCCTCCATTTTTTCCATGTCCCCTCATTATGGATCAGTATCCATAGCTATGATTATTTTTAAAAAATTTTTAATATTATTTTTTTTAGTTGTAGATGGACACAATTACCTTTATTTTGTTTATTTATTTTTATGTGGTGCTGAGGATCGAACCCAATGTTTCACACGTGCAAGTTAAGTGCTCTAGTGCTGATCCACAACCCCAGCCCTAGCTGTGATTATTTTTGAACAAGTTTTTATGTGGACATGAGGTTTCATTGTTCCTTTTTATTTATTTATTTTTCCTGCATTAATGGGGATTGAACCCAGAAGCGCTTTACCACTGAGCTACATCCTCAGCCGTTTTGATTGTTTATTTCAAATCAGGTCTCATTAAGTTTCCCAGACTGGCCTTGGACATGATTCTCCTGTGTCAGCCTCCTAAGTGGCAGGGATTATGTGTGTGTACCACTGTGCCTAGTTGGTAGGGTTTTATTTGAATATTCTCTGTGTCTAACTCTCCTCTTAGTGTCAAGCAGGCATGAATATATCTAGTGTTTGTTAAATGTTACAGAATGGCTTCTGTGTTGGCCTCCCTGTGTCATGTCCATCAATTGGGATTCGATTAATTAAAAATATCATCAAATATTTAATTATGTGGAAACATTGAATGTCCATAAATTTTCTATTTTTTTCTTTGACTTACTCATTAAATTAAAGTAGGTAAAAATTGATAGAATAAATCCTTGAGTAACTTCTACTAGACTATTTTAACTAAGTTGGATAATCTTCCTGTTTATATCTTTACTTAGTTTCTTTGAAAGGGGGCAATTTTCTGTCTTTAAAGGAGCTGAATTGTCTTTTCTGAGAATAACCGACTCTATATTTTCCATACCAGGCTACTTCATGATATTTTAACTTTTTTTCCCTTTACTTGGGTGGCATAGAATAAGAAATCATGAGTGATTGTAGTAGATGTTCATTAAGGAAGTCCAGGAATGGGAAGATAGAACCAGCTACCACTACTCCGTATCTTCCTTGAAACACATGTATGCAAACAGCCTGTTACCTGCATACATGGCCATAAGCTGGACTCGAATTGGTATTTTGACCAAAAACAATTTGGGAGCAACTGACTTTTTCATAATTTTACTACTTGTGTTTGTGTTAAAACGTCAAGAGAGATTTCATAATTTTTAGTGGTGATATGGAAGATGGGGAGAGATACATAAGTGACTGAAAACTTTCATAGCTCAGAATACTTTGCATAAGAATTGGAATGTGTTCCTTGGGCTGTTTTGTAAACATGCCTTGTAATTTTTTGATATTTAATTAAATGCTTTCAAATATGATCTTTCCTATGATTTTCACAAATAAAGAAATAAAAGTTGCTATAAATAAGGAACAAACTTGAACTTATGATCTATTTAAATAAGTATAATACCATATTTTCATATCAGATTCCTTTTAACTGGTTGAATTAACTGTGTCTAAACCCTGTCTCAATGTAATACTCAAGTTGTCATTTACTGATAAATAGTCTGAATTAATTAATTGTGGGGAAAGCACATAAGTGAAGTGAAATCTTGATGTCATGTAGCTTTCAAAAGTTTATTCCCATTAAAGGTACAAGTCTGGATTCTGCAAACATAAATTCTAGAAAGACAGAATAACACAGTGATGTGAAGATGATACAAAGACAAAACATGTTTAGGTCTTCATAGTAACTAAAGTTAAGGGAAAAAATGGTACAATGTTTTGGAGGGTTTCCTACTATTAAATATAATAGTAGGAAATAAATAAATAAAGTATACTGCTATGTACACATAGTTGATTTTTACTGAAAATGTATATAGGGTGACCCTATACTTGAGGTGTGTACATTTGTGCAGCAACTCATGAGCTTTTTTTTGCAAGATGTGTGTTTCAGAAAGATGACAATTTTTCAATTTTTTAAATTGAATTTTTCTGTTAATTACAATACACATCCTTCCATCCTACAGCAGCCCCCACAAGGTTTCTATAGTTACTTGAAGGAGGTTGTACTTCCTTCATGCATGAGTCAAGTGTGCATTATGAGCTCTTAAAAATATGGAAGTTACTATAGTGGGGGTTTTGTTCCACTCTGGACATCTTTTTCTGTGTGGAATCTGTACAAGTCTCTAATGTAATTGGTAGGGAATGAGGTTCAATTACAGTATTGACATGTTCTCACCACTATACAATATTGGAATTGGGTTGTTTTTTTTTTTAAGATATTCAAAGATGAAGACATTCCCAACCACTCATTCCTTAACTAGG
Source organism: Marmota marmota marmota (assembly GCF_001458135.2). Lineage (NCBI taxonomy): Eukaryota > Metazoa > Chordata > Mammalia > Rodentia > Sciuridae > Marmota > Marmota marmota. Next base: position 35,753,284 of record NW_025999968.1, on the reverse strand, counting down.
AGATATAATATATTTTTATCAACTGGAGAAAATTCAAGCAAGAATGAGAGGCAGGTGTTTTAATAGTGTGACAGATAAACAAGCCTACAACCTGTTAAGGCCCACTTGGATTTTTTCTGTTTGCTTTCTTCTCCTTCTCCTTCGCAAAAAATATATGGCACTCAAAATAGCCCTTGGTCTCTTATTCATTGGTTACTTTAATCCTGTTATAAAATTCGCCATCAAATATTTAGCAAGCTGGGCTGGGGTTGTGGCTCAGTGGTAGAGCACTTGCCTAGCATGTGTGAAGCACTAAGTTCTTGGTATCACATATAAATAAATAAAATAAAGATATATTAACAATTAACTCCATTTAAAAAAAAAAAGCAAGCAAAGATATTAGGCTGGCTTACAGACAGCAAGAACATTTTGATTGGTTGCCACATGGAGTAACATCACAAATAGGGACGTTTAATTGGGTTTTTATTAACAGCCCATGGAGAAGGAGCTGTCCTTTACACAAGGACTTCTTTCTGGAAATCAGGTGTTTCTCAGAGATACAAATACTTCTTAGTACTTATGATGGCAATAATTACTTTTCTGTTTGTTGTTATCTAAACGTCTAAGTGTAGACCAAGATTTTGGAAGAAACTTTATCATGGGAGTGAGAGAAAGGATATAATAACATAACAACAAAATGGAACTCTTTCTATAGGGCATATTTAACGTAAGCCATTTTATAGGTCTATAAATCTGTGATCCATATTTTCCTTTTTTATGCTTTCTCTGATTATTTATATTGAATGAGGACACTCAGTGTTTTTCCTTGAATCAATTTCAAGGAAACAATGGTGTGTCTTAGTTTTTAGTAGCGGAAAGGTTTTTAAGTGGCCCACACCTCCAGTGGTGCTTGTATTACATGGGATAGCCTCATCAAGTGACAGCTAACATTCCAGTCTGCATAGGGGCAGGCCTTCAGAGAGGGCAGGCCACACAAGTGGAAAGGTGTAACCTTGAAATGTTTTCAGATGAGTTAGAGTGAAGGGTGGCATTAGAAAACTAGAAAGAAGTATAAAGGCAAAGACCTGAGGTTGTAGTTGATTAGGTTTGGAGGAAAAAGGATATAGTAGTTTAATTGGAGAAGTTATATAGTAAAGTACAGGGAAGTAAATTAGATAGAGAGGTAGACTGGTAGGGACTAGACATTAAAGAGTTTGCACTTATCCTGGAAGACTTCAGGGAGCACCTTTTGATTTGGGTTTGCCTACCTGGAAATAAGGTATAAAAGGAGACATGTGAAACATAGTGTGAGGTAGTTTGGAGCAAGGAAGAGTGTGGAGGGGTGTTATGGTTTAGATATGAGGTGTCCCCCAAATGTTCATGTGTGAAACAATGCAAGATTGTTCAGAGTTGAAATGATTAAATTATGAGAAGTATGATATAATCAGTGAATTAATCGTCCAGTATGAATGAACTGGGCAGTAACTGTAGGCTACTAAGATGTTTCTGCAGGAAGTCGGTCACATCTTTGGAGTATAACTTTGGGGTTTATATTTTGTCCCTGGTGAGCAGACCTTTCTTTCAGATTTCTGGCTGTCATGTCCTGAGCTTTTTTCCTTCACCACAATCTTCCACCATGATGTTCTGCCTAACCTCAGGCCTAGAGCAATGGAATCGGCTCACCATGGACTGAATTCTTAAACCATAAGCCAAAGTAAACTTTTTAAAATTGTTCTTGTCAGGTCTTTTGGTCAAAGCAACAAAAAACTGACTGAAATAGGGAGGAAGAGCTCCTATATGTTAAGTATGACAGGATGAGGGCTAATTAAATTGATGAATTGAGTCCATATTGGGAAAAAAGAAAATTGCATTTCAATAAAGAATTGACAGGATTTTAAAATATGAATTTGTAGCTCAAGAGAAGATATGAATTTAGTGTGCTATATTTTTTGGGGGTAGGGAGTATCATGAATTGAACACAGGGGTACTCAGCCGCGGAGCCACATCCCCAGCCCTATTTTGTATTTTATTTATAGAGACAGGGTGTCACTGAGTTGCTTAGTGCCTTGCTTTTGCTGAAGCTGGCTTTGAAATCACGATCTTCCAGCCTCCGCCTCCCAAGCTGCTGGGATTACAGGCATATACCACCGTACCCGGCTAGTGTGCTATATTTTTGTATAATATTTTCTCACTGTTGGGTACTCAGAGAGATGCTGCAATACAGACCAAGAGTTGATCAATGGGAATACAGATTCAGCTTTTCAGGATGATGTTGTAGAGAACTATTGCACAGCAAGGTGAGTATACTCAACACGACTGAACTTGACACTTTAAAATGGTTTAGAAGGTCTACCTTATGATATTTTTACCTAAACTAAAAACAGAAACAAAAACAAGATGTGACTCATGTCATCAAAGAGTGTTGAATGAGATGTATAGAACATGGTCACAGTAGTGAGCCTTGGCCAGGAAGGGGTGCCATGCTGGGTGAATACAGAGGAGAAAGAGGCTGACTTGGGCAGAGCAATGGAATAGGTGAAATGATTTGTGTATGTAGACAGTGAGCGATAATCTTTAGTGGTGGTGGGGGCGAGTACCAGGAATTGAATTCACGGGCAGTTGGCCACTGAGCCACCTCCCCAGTTCTATTTTGCATATTTTTTAGAGAGTATCAGTCTGTGTGTTTCACACTCATTGTTTTTTCAGTTCTCAAAATATCTTTAAGATTTGGTTAATATTATTTTTCTCTACATTATATCTGAGACATGAAAATAACTTGCCAATTTTTACACAGAAATTAGAAAGGGTTTGAATTCAGATAGACCTGGCTCTCAAGCCTGTTGTCTTAATCACTAAGCTAAGCATCCTCAATGATTCCTTTAAGCAAACAAACAAGATCATTTGGTACTTAGAAGAAATCATTAGTGTTTGTTTCCAGTATTTTAGCCAGAGATCATTATGCAATTGCATGTAAACAATGATGATACTGGACTAGATATAGTATGAAGCATTGTTTTGGCACTACAATTCTGTGATTCATGGGATATTAAAGGGGAAAAAAAAACAACAACAACAGATAGAGTAATCTTTTCTATTTTTTTATTTAGTTATATATTGACATTTGAGAGCTCATTAGTTTATTCAAGTAATTTGATTTTCTCTGTACAGTTCCTAGTTGTCAAATATCAGTATCAGAAAAATCCATCACTTTCAGTTCTTATTGACATGTTTGCAGGCCAAAGCAGCTTGGAGATTAAGAATCCAATTTATAAGATGAGTCATCTATCATTTAGTATCTAAAGATAACTTGACTGAGTTTATAAAAAAAAAAGGAGGATGATAATAGCAATGATACCCTAAATACCTCATAGTGTTTTCTGAGAGCACATTCGTGTGTTTTATTTCATTGCTGTATGTGTTTATAAACATTTTCTGACTAATACTTCCTAAGTTCAATAAAGGGTATCATTACCATTGGTCAATTTGGCTTTCAAATTACTCTAGTTATGTAATTTTTAAATTTAAACAAATAAATCAAAAGAGAAAGGATTGTCGTTAACAAGTGATGCTGAAGCAGTTATATATCCACAGGCTAGTGAACTTCAACATAGACCTCACCTATTATGTAAGAATAATTCAAAATGGATCATGAACTTAAATGTAAAGTGTAAAAATATAAAATTTTTATAAGGTAACATAGGAGAGAAACTTTGTTGTTTAGAATTTGGTGAAGAGTTCTTAGGCATGATATCAGAAGCACAAAACAAAAAGGTAACATTAATAAATTTGACTTCATTAAAATTTGAAAACTTATTTTCTGAAAGACCCCATTAAGAAGATAAAAAAAAATGAGATTTTGGTGGGGGAGAAATATTTGCCCACCACATAGCTGATAAAAGACTTATCTAGAGTATGTAGAGAGCTCTTAAAACTCAATATTAAGTAAAACAATCCAATTAGAAAATAAGCACAAGGAATAATGAAACTTTTCACCAGAAAGGATATATGGATGGGAAATAAGCACCTTCAATGATATTAAAATCACTGGCATTATGGAAATCCAAATTAAGATTTGAATACCAAAGGAAGCTATATTGTCCTAAAACAACTAAAATTGGAGCACACAGGTAATCCCAGCAACTCAGGAGATGGAGGCAGGAGGATTGCAAGTTCAAAGCCAGCCTCAGCAACTTAGTGAGACCTTGTCTCAAAATAAAAAATGAATAAATAAAAAAAATTTTAAAAAAGGACCAGGGATGTGGCTCAGAGTTTGAGTCCTGGGTTTAATCTCTGCTACCAGAAATTTTTAAAAAGGAAGAAAAAAGTGTGACTTTACCAAATATTAGCAAGTTTGCAGGAAACTGGATTTCTCATCCATTGCTAGTGAAAATATAAAATATACAGCCATATTGTAAATTAGTTTGACAGTTTCTAAAGGTAATGAATCAATATTTCCAAAATATTGTTCTCCTCCTGAAAACTTATCTCAGAAAAAATGTAGGTCTTATCTACACACAAATCCTTGTGCATAATTTTATTACCAATTTTATCTGTAATAGCAGACAAACTGGAAAAGACTAAAATTTGCCTGAATCAGTGAAAGATAAACAAACTGTTCTATACCCATATTCTGGAATACTACTTAGCAATAAAAAGGATTGAAGTATTGGTATATGCAGTTTCTAGGATGGGTCTCATGGGCATTATGCTAAATATAAAAAGGCAATTTAAATGGCATCAAAAAGATCACTATGGAATGATTCCATTTACATAACATTTTAAATGGCAAAGTTATAATAAAGGAAAAGAGATTAATGGTTGTGATGTGTTAGAGATGAGTTGAGAGAACTGGTTGTGACTGTCAAAGGACACCAAGAGAAATATCTTTGTGGTGAGAAAATAGTTCTGTATGTCAGTTGTGATGGTGATCACATGACACAATGAAATAGAACTGTATAAATGTACCAGTGTAAGATTCCTGGTCTTGCTATACTATAATTATCTAAGATGCAATCATAGGAAAAATGTGGGTGACATCTCAGAACTCTATTTGCTACTCCCTGTGAATCCATAATTGCTTCAATGTAAGAAGTTTAAAAAGTAGTTGTCAAAAACTTACTCGTCAAACTATCCTAAGTAGGCATCAATGATAAAATGACATTAAGAACTGAATAGTTTATTTTATAACTTGTGAATATTCAAATGTTTTCCTTAAACATTGATGAATTCATATTTTCTTTAAATATTCATGATCTGTTTAAAATTCACTTGTTCATGAATTCACTCTTTGAAATTCATAAATTCAACTTTTCAAGCATTCTATATACAGTTCTGTGATTTATCTTCCTGTCTTTGATTTTTGCTTCTTCATGATTTTTTGACTTTGGCAATAGACTTTTTTTTTCTAAGAAGAGGAAGTTAAGGAAAGAGAGCAGTAATTATTTGTGAGAGCTAAATAATAGTGTCTGATATATAAGTTAATGCATAGCGTCCATTAGATAACTATCAATTTGTCTCTTAACCTCAACCACCTTGATAACTCAAATCAAGGAATGCTAATCTGCTAGCTCAGTTCCAAATTCAGTTTAAATTCCCCATTAAAATTGGAATGGCATTAAAAATCAAGGATTTATGACCATGATAGGTAGGAAAAGGTGAAGGAATTGAGATTATTGATCTAGGGGCAGTGAAGACATCAGTAGTTCCCATAGTTTTGACCAAGCACAAGACCTGTCATGACAGAGAATGAGTTTGTTATACATGACCTGAACAGAAAGAAAAGGAACAGTGAAAGGAAAATGCACATTTTGCTTCAACTGGACAGTGATTGTGATGTGTGTTCTTCTCTTGTATCTTAAAGAATTGTAAACAAACCACAGCCAATAAGATGTGGTCAGAAAGGAACTTAAAAAGTTATAACAATTCCATATTTTGGTAGAGCTTTGCCATATGTATTTTCTCTAAGGAAAAATTAATCTCTAGGCTAATGAAACCAGTAACAAGCATTAGTATCTGGTGTCCTGCTCAGTTGAAAACTAATTCTTATCACAATTCTTATTCACAAGGAATTCCATAAAGTAGAAATACTTTTCTTAAATTTTATATTATCATGATGTATGAATAATCCTTGGAAGAATTTCTTTTGTGTGTACATCTTACATATCTTATTTTGAAATCCTTTGAGATTATAAGCAATTAAATTAATTGCATTTTGTAGGCCAACCTCTCATTTATAACATATAATTCCCCAGGACCCACATGTCCAGATTCAAGAGCAGCTTGATGGAAAGGCTGATTTATTTCCGTTTTCTAGCTGGATCTGCTTTGAATATTCTTAAAAGGAGGAGGAAAATGTTGTGTTTAATATTCATATAGGATTTTCTTTTAAAAGCAGCTTCTATCAAAAGCCTACTGTCAAATAGGACTACCTATAAACGGGTCAACATGTGAAAAGCTTTCCTGAGTACTTAGTTTGTTCTTTGGGATTGATGGATAAGCTGATGGAGTCTGAACTTCAAATGTGTATGTCATTAATAGAGATGTAAGAATCTCAATTTGCTTTGTCTTTTCCTTTCCTGACACATCATAAGGAAAAGCTTTACTAATGAAGTACCCAATGGTAATAACCCATTATATGCTAGACTGTCTTTATATCAGATGACATGCAAATGAACTGTTCTATTTCTGTGGAGAAAGAGAGACAAGGAGTGGTCTAGTTAATCATACTTGAGGGCTGCCATAGTTGTCTTCTGGGAAATATTATCATTATTCATTCTTATTTAAAGGTCCTTACTCTGTGCATAAGAAAATCTCCCATTCATTTCATTTGGGTTTGATGTTAATTACAGGGGCATTAATGGAAGCTTTCTCATAAGAGATGAATGTGGGATTAAATCAGGGGGGAAAAAAGGAGAAGAAGCCGCAGCAACCTTTGTGAGTCAGGTCACCATGAAACCATGTGTGTGGGAGCTGGCCAGAGATCGTCCATGCCTTGTTGTTCAGATAGATAAACTGAGAGAAATGAAATGACTTAATCAAAGCTTCCAGCTGAAGAGAAGCAGGAATGAGATCACAAATGAGGGAATCAGTTTCATCAGACAGCAATGTAGGGAAGAGAGAGTTCTGGGAATTTAAGAGATCAGGCTCTGGCTCTTTTCTATTATTAACTAATTCTGTGACTTTTGGCAAATTTTTTAAATCTCTCTGGACCCATTTTTCTTGAGTTTAAATGGAGGAGACTTGACTAGGTTGTTCATCCTCCCCCAAAGGGGAAATCTAAGTACATATGTGGGGTAAGTGTGCAATTACTAGACTAAGTTCATTGTGAAAAAAGTGTTTTGAACATAATATCTACGTTTTGCTTCCAGAACTTGAGAGGCACCAACCTTGGATATCACATAAATCCAACAGTAGTCTGTGAACTGGCCTTTCTCCTTGTCTGTGAAAATACTTTTTTCTTATTCTGGATAATATCTCCCTTAAAAAAAATTCTCCTGAACACTCAAATTGACAACAAGTAATTGATAATGTCATGAGGGCAATGAGTCTTTTCCTTAATCTTATATGTCTTTTGAGGAATTACTTGATCATGGACCCATGTATACATAGTCTGTGTTCACCTTATGACAATGTAATTAAGTCATTTTTCTTATTCAGTCAAACATTCAGGTCGAAAGTAAATGGCTTTTTGAAAAATTATGTACATCCTGGACTAGTATTTCTAATGTAGTGACTTTTAATGTGTACAAATACAAATTTTTCATGGTATAAGACTTTTTCTCCAAAAAAAGCCAAATAATGCAAAGAAATTATTGACTTATGCATTTGATTTTCACTTGGTATAAAAATATTTGATTACAAAAATGCATTCTATTTATCAAAATATTTTCATCCAAATAGAATAATTTTATAAATAGCAGGGTTATATTAGATAGATATCACATTTGGCTCATCTTTTTTTTTGTCCCATCTTTGAACCCATAATATCTGAACTGTGTAAAGTCTTTTCCAGCATGAATGTTTTTGTTTATTGATTTTAAAATTTTCTTTAATTTGCATAATATTTTCATGAATGTTTTTGTTTATTGATTTTAAAATTTTCTTTAATTTGCATAATATTTTCATATTATTTTCCTGATTATATACAATATGTTTCTAATTTAGAAATGCCAGAAACTACAGAAAAGTTTTAAAAAATATATTGCCCTTAGAAATTTAAACATTAGTTTGCATTATGTTTTTATGTAATTAATGGCAACAGTATTGTTTATTAAAAAATGGACAATCTTTGACATAGTCAGTTTTGTTTAATACATAAATAAAAGATATTAATGCTACACATATAAATAACTATGATTTGGTCAAATTGGATAAGACTGATGTAATTGTTAATTTCTCCAAAGAATATTAGAAAACTCATATCTTGTAAGTATTCTCTAAAAATAGATGTAACTAAATTTCAAATTTGTCAAATAATTCCTTCCAAATTCAAACTTGATGTATCTTAGAATGTTTTGTGTATTGGTCCTAGTGCCAAATATTTTATAATAACTCTGTAGAATAACTTAAAATCATTATCTTTCTGGCTATCTGGAAAAATTGACTTCAGTACTATATATTGTCATATCGTTGTTAATACTTACCTTCTCCACCTTGAGAAAGGCACATATAATAGGTCTGAAATTTTACATGGTGAAAGTTAGCAGGATAATTGTTAATTTGTGGATTAAATAGACTTTTATGGTTCCCTTTAAAATGTGCACTATTCTTTTGCTTTTTATTTTTCCCAATAAAGTGATATTTCAAAGTAGACAGAAAATTTAGAAGCTTCATTTTTATAAGTGATATCAGTTCTAAAAAATTTGGTTTATTTTGTCCAAGTAGTCTTACTTTACCTATACCAGATTCCTCGGTTGGAGTGACCTTTGGAGTGACTGGTGTCTTGAGTGATGTTGTTAATGAGATCTAATGACATCATGACCCTGACCCCTTCATGGCCCTTGCCCCTCTCATCCATCTTCTTAACCCTACAAACTGTGCGTCAGTGTGTAGAATCGGGATTAAACAAGTGTGAATAAACAAGTTCAAGAGTTTTCTGCCACAGTTGCTGGTGCATGGCAGTGGCAAAGTAAGACACGGAGAAGTCGGTGCTAAGAATGCTTTTTGTGCACCTCCACGAACCTTGTTGGAGAAATCTGTACTGTTTATGGTCAGGGCAATGCATCTAATCTCCTCAGCGTGCTCCTTTCCTGGACAGTGATGGCGGTTGGCCTTTATAATCACAGAGCTGTTGGCACATTCGATGAAAGGATAGTTGATCTACCACTTATACAATATCACATGTTACTAAAGCTTTTATCTCATTAACTGTGATTAATGTTGTATGGCATGGGCTTGTCATGTAAGTGTTCATATTCAGCAAGTTTTAATCCCTTAGTTGGCTTGATGAGGGAAAGATGTTTCTTTTTAAAGATGAGAACTTTATCTTAGGGACTGAGCAGCCTTATTTGCAAATCACCAGTTCTACATTGGGCCTGACAATGTGTGACATAGCTCTTCCTTGGTTCTTTCCCCATTATGTCCTTTGGTGTGTTATCATTGAACATGAGAATGTCTTTATATAACTGTGATGTAACGGAAACAGATGAACAGTTGTCTGGTGTAGAGGAGAACAGAAGGGATGCAGGACTTAAGGAAGCATATGATGTAATTTCTTGGCTTAAAAGTTGCTTTTTTTATATGATTTCCATTGAAGTTAGATAGAAAGGAGTAGAGACACAGGCTATAGCTACTTTCTTGCTTTATCTGCTTTTGACAAGTCCTTTCCCTTAGCCCTGGGCACCATTTGATAAGTTGACCAGTCAGTGATTAAACATATTTATTTAGTTCAATGGGTCAGAGCTATTGCGACAGATAGAAAATTACTGATGGATTATCAATTTCAGCACCTCTGACATCTGGCCTTAGAGTAGTCCATCATTGGAGGACTCATAACACATTTAGTTAGACAATAACATGCTCAGCTACCTGTGTGATCACAGAGCAAGATATTGGAAATATCTTACTCTGAATTAATAAGACAGATCACAGAAATTAGAAGAGTTCTGCACTTGTACTTGAAAAAAAGCACCCAGTGATGTCCTCCGTTTGCAGCAGAAATGAGAGCTGACTTATACGTTCCATATTTTGTTAATTTTGTGTTGTTTGTTTTATAATTTCCTTAGCAAGTAACTTTTAGATTTGATGAGATGGTTATTGGTAAATACTGTGGAGACATTATGAAATATAATATGATTAGTTTGTCAAAGTATACTATTTTTAAATGCTTTAATGAATTAAAATAAGTCTTAATTTTTTGTCTACTGAGATATCAAAATTACCAACATAAAAACCAGATCGAAATACTTTCTGTTCTAATATTTTAAATCAAAAACAAGATTTCAAATAGAATTTATGAAACCCCTTGTTAACCTGTTTTTTTCTTTATTTCAGTTGAATGTTTCTTTTACACTAAAGTAAGTCTGACTAGCATAAGTTCCTTATGGCAAAGGCCATAAGGAAACATGGAAATATATTTTATTTTGTGTATTTGACTAAAATGTATTCTAGTATAATCAACATGGAATTCAAAATAATCTCATGACTGGTGTTTGAAACAAATGATTTAGGTTAGTAGTTTGTTTTAAGGTATGTTCATGTCTTTAAAATAGTGGCCACACACTTTGAGAAATTAATAGGTTGTGACAGATAATTATCTTTTGGGGGCTTTCTTCTCATTTGTAATTCTTTCCTGAGATTATCCCCTTTATCTTTATATCCCATGTGCTTAACGGCTTATTTTATGATGAGCCCACATTTAATATTTATATGAGCTGTCATAAGAGTATTTGTGAAGCTAATGGGCTGGGGATGTAGTACTGTGGCAGAGTGCTTGCCTAGCAGGCATGAGGACCTGGGTTCAGCCTCTAGCACCACGCAGGAAAAAATTTAAAAAAGAATATTTGTGAAATTGAAATGGACTTATTTCACACTTTTTCTTGAATATCTAAATTGATAATAGCTTAGAAATAATACCTTTTTTAACAAAATGAAGATTGAGCTCTTTGACATTATAATTTGCGTTTTATTCACAAAATCTATACCAGTGCTATGTGCTATAAAATTGACAGGGCCTTTGTAATGTCCAGCTTTTTACAATGTGATAATAACTTGGCACTATTATAGGTCATTATGGGTCATTATTTATTTCCAAAGACTCCTTGATTTAAAAAAAATATTGCAATGAGATTTCTTCTATAATTCTGTGGACATCTTCAGTGGTTGGCTAGTCTTAGCTTATCTCTTTTGACAAATTTGAGCTGGCTTGGAAAATTCTTGGATGAACTTTTGTCATAGGATTCTCTCTGGAATCTAGAAATTTTGCTGAGAAAAAACTGCTATGGATATTCAGATAAGACACAATTCGAAAATGAAGGAGACAAATTAGGATAGGAGTTAGATTTAGAAAATTCTTTTGAGCAGTCTCAGGGAAGCCATTGTAACATTTTCCCTTGAAGAACAACCCTTCTATTAGAACATGACACATCTGTCATTGCTTTGAATCCTTAAACAGGATGCCTAGTCTTCAATGCTTCTTCAGACGTGTTACCCTGTGCTTTTAAAATTGAAGATGCTCATTATGTACCCTGTATTTTGATTAACTGTTAAATGCCAAAATTTTCCTTTTGCTTTTACTGTATACTATTTACTTCCATTTGAATTAACATGTATTTTATTCATTTGCAATTTCTGGCAATAATAAGCAGGTCAACAGATATTTCCATATAAAACAAACAAACAATGGAGAAGTGATTTACCTTATTTTATAACAGACAACATGGTTTAGGCAATTAGCATGAAAATTTGTTGTCCCATCAGAATGAATCAAGTTAGATGAAAATATTCATTAATGTGACTTGATATGCATCAGGGTTTCTTCGGATAAAGGAGCATGGTATGTTAAATTGCTAAGTGCTTTTTTTAGAAAGGGATTTTATTTTGGGTACCTGACAGGGAGACTTAGAAATTAGCCACGTAATACCTGTGACAGTGCCTTTAAAACTGTAAAGATCTCTAACAGAGTGAAGTATTTTCATGTAGTGTGAGTTTGTTGCAACAGACATTGAAAGGGTGAGAATGCACAATAGTCTATTTCTAGAGCTTTCTCTGTTGACAGTCTAAGAATTATGGTTTTGTGAAATTCATTTTGACATGTAATGATTTTTCATGCAAGGACATTAACATTGGCCAGTTTTGTATATTAAAATGCAATGCAGGAGGACTCTAAGAACTGCAATATTTAAATGCTGCCTTCCACATTGATCTTGAAAGCTTTGAATCAGTAATTTTGAATGACTTTCATGCTGGACTACTTTTTTAAAAATCTACCCTATTAAGCATCAGTGATTTTTTTCACTTCTTTATGTATTTGGATTCGTGTTTTACATGGTCAACGACCTTCATGTTTCATTTAAATCTCATTATTAAGCATTGTGATGAACAATGATGGTAAAAAGTCAGGGAAAGCATGATTATTTAAAGTTGTAACATGCATTGGCATTTATCCCATGATGTCCTGTATATACATTCTTCCATACTCAGCATATTTTGGAAAGATGCGGAAAATCACAAAATCAATGACATTAACATAGTAAGCTTTCCTTAACTTTTGTGATCAAACAGGATTTATGTACTGGGGGATTTTGAAAAATTGTGAAATTTCTAAAATATGTGCTGAAAAGATTCTAATATAGTCACATTGTGCTCATGGTCTGGATTAATTAATATTTTAAAACTGTGAAGGTGGATTAGCTGCACAAAAGAAGAAAGGAAAGTTTGTCTTTATTTTGTGAATGTATGAATGCAGTTTTTATCATTCTAATGTTGGCAAAAATAGAATTCAGTGGCATAGCTGGAATTTCAGTGATAGGAATGGGATTTGAGGAAAAATCAACTTTGCCACACAAGAGTATTGCACTTCTATGTATTCAGAATATTAAAATTTGAGCTAAGTCCAAATGCAGTCTTAAAAAGCAAACAACAAAACCAAGAAAAAGCAATTGAACAGTTTTTGTACTGAATTTGAGCAGGCAGTAGATATACATTGGCATTATGTAACTGTGCTTGAACCTGGCTTTATTTGACGTACTCCTTAGAAATAGTAAGCTCCCCCCCAAAACTTATTAATCCATATTTGGGCAAATTAACTGGGGAAACAATGTACATGTTAATAGTATAATAATTGTGACTTGGCTATATGCTTAATCTTTGACATTCATTTTGGATTCTTCTGAAATTCCTTGATATTCTGTCACAATAATATTTTGACTAAAAGACGTTTTACCGTCCACCCATGTAAATCCTTCACTGGTTGAAATTGAGTCAGGAATGGGACACCCTGATGTAAGTATTTTCTACTTGACTCAGTTAAGCCAGATTTATTCCGTTTGTTGTGGTTAAGCCACCATGCTCTGCTGAAAATCTTTCCTAAACGTATTATTCTGTATTCTGTATTAGTTGGAATTGCTTGTATTATTATGGTCTCCTAGGGTAATGATTCTGAATGTTAGTTTTCTTTATATTATAATATATTGTGTATACTATGATATTCCACAGTAAAAAAAAATCAGAATCCTTCATGAAGTTGAGCACTAATTATGTTTTAGAAACTTTTCATACACCATTTCATCTTCACATCAAGCCACTGATACTTAGGACATTACTTTTATTTTTTTCTTTATGAGAAAATTAAGTGTCAAGTTAGAGTTGTTTTTTTTTTTTTTAAAAAAATCCTGCCCCAAGTGAAACATCTACCAAGAGAGAATTTTTAAATTTCCATGTGTCAGTTCAATGATATTAATTTCTTTCTATTTAGAATAGTATTTGGAAATGGTGGATATAGGAATTCTTGGTACTGATCTTTGTGCTACCAGCAATTATGATTCTTGACAGACCAGAATCTTGGTTTATTTAGGTGTGACCTTGTTTTATGTGTGAAGTGGATAACTATTTATGATACTGAGGAGTGCATGTATTTATATGTATAAAGAGAGAGCAAGAGGGTTTTACTTATTATTTAGATCCCCAACTATGTAAAGGTAGACCCTTTGCTTTATGCTCACAAATATGGTCTACCTGCATAAATTTGGCTGTCATCCATACAGATATGTAAATGAGTAAGCATGGCCCAGGCAAGAAGTCAAGTTTACAGTCCAACAATCACTTATGCGGATTAAGATAGTTAATATGTAAATTCTTCATTAATTTTTATATTCAAAGAAAATGTAGAAATTCACACAGGTAATTTGAAAGCATGTTATTACTATACTATAGTAAACTCATGAAGAATGGCCATTCAAAAGGCTCAAGTCCAGTCAAATGTCTTTTTTATGGTGATGACAACATAAAAAATGAAGCTAGCATGCCTCACCCAAGGCTTCCTTCTCAGATCTATTCCACATGTGCTGTTGTGGTAATCTTGTGAGCACTGAAGTATTAAAACAGTTTTGTCTTGTGTTCTTTCATTCTGACAGGCCTATGACATAATGTCGACAAGCCATGTCTGATAGATTCAAAATTAAAAGTGAATACCCTGTCTTTTCTTTTTTTTTCCTTACGTGCACCTAATGGCCTTTGAGTCAATGTGCTATTTCACTGCTTCCAGCAAACGATATTCCATAATAAGTCTGGGAAGAGCTTGTAAGGTGTGTGTGGTTTTTTTTTTTGTTTGTTTGATTTTTTAGGCTGTTCAAGATTGTTTGGTGTTGGCTCTGGTGTAGCCCAGTAGTAGAGTGCTGGCGTAGCACCAAGTATGTGTTAGGCACTGGGTTCTATTCCCAGCATCCTCCACCCCCAAACACCCAAAAAGATTATTTTGGTCTAAACTATATTTGCTACTAAAAGAGAAGAATGGAGAGGAATCAGCAATGACAACAAAAGCTAGCCAAGGATCTGAACTCTCAAAAGCAGTTTGCCAATGAAGATATTAGCCCTGTGCATGTGATTTGATATTTACACAATAAGATTAACCAGTTTATTTTCACAAACATTCAAGTGGCATTTAAAAAAATATAGGTGGAAATTTAAAATGTTCAGTGATTTGATGTTTAGCCCAACATGACATTATACGGTCCCATTAAGAAAGATGACGAGCTGTGACCAAGACACTACCTCCCAGGCAGGCCTTCGCTTTCGCAGCTTTCTCAATAAATCAAAAGTTTTGCATCGATGGCTATATAATTAAAGAAGATTTTTAAATTGTTGCTTTTAGAAAGGCATGTGAAAAGAACTTAGAGGGCTTAGAAACAATTGAGCTTGGCTGTTAGAACACTTATCCACTATTTGGCTCTTTTATTTATTTAATCAATGAAATACTAGACTGGTTATGAATTTAGCTTGTTTTGATGGATAATCAGGTGGGCCTTGCTCTTGACTGCTTCTATACTAATTTTAAGAATTAGGCATATGCATATAAAACTGGCATCAATTTCATAAAGTAGGCAAGAAAGTGATAAACATGAGTAATGCTATAGGAGAGCAGCTTTCTTATAAACTCACAATTGTGTCTAAAACTCACTTTCTTGAAACAAAATCTTGCCGGAAACCCTACAGTTCAGGATCCAGACTGAATATAAGCAGAGTGTGTCTGAGTCTTCTTTCCTGGAAACTACAGGGTTGAAATGGTTCCTTCTATGTTCATAGGGTCCAGGAGGTTTGAGCTAAATGTATTCTAGAGAAGCTAGTGTATACTTAGTTTGTGATTTCCCTGGAAGGGAATGTGTTTTTATTGAACTGGACAAAATTTGAAAAATTGGAAAAAGAGGAAAATGAAGCATAATGGAAACAGAATAGAAAGAACACTGCTGAAAGCAGAAACTTTGAGCCAAGAAGGAGCCATGGTTTCTGAAAGACTGTGAGAAGACCAGTGTGACAGGAACAGAGTACTATTACTGTCTTCTGAGGTCAGGTGGAGCCACATCAATAAGAACTGCAAATGCCAAGCTGAGGTGTTTCAAAGAGTGTCTGAGAGGCAATATGTATATGTTTAGGAATTCACATGGTGGAACACTCGTGGTGGAACGTTTGGTGGAGTTGTGGGAATGGGTTACCCAGCAAAATAAAATTGAGCCAGAAGAAGAAACTGGAAGTGTCTTTGGTATTATTGAATTTACTTTTGGTAAAAGGAAATTCTGACTTTGGGAACAGAAGTATGGTTACTTTTATTTTAGTCATAAACTAAGAATCTATACCACAGTTCTTATCTTACTTAAATAACCATTTTTAGTTACAATTAAATGTAGCAAATGATTTATCCATTGTAATTTCTTGCAGTTGCCAACAGTTTGCACACTGCTCCTGTCTCTTACAGTCTTTATTCTTTTCTTTCCTTTCTTCCTTCCTCTACCCTGCTTTTTTCCCTCCCTCCCCCTCCCTATC
>NW_025999968.1:35716040-35736294 GCF_001458135.2 Marmota marmota marmota | reverse complement strand
ACAGAATAAAAGCAAAAATCCTCATTAAATTACTAGCACAACAACAACAAAATACTAGCACAACAAGTACAGGAATAAGTCAAGCATTATACAGAATGATCAGGAGAATTTATCTGAGAGATGTAAGGTTGATATATTATATTAAAATCAATCATCATCAATATATATAAAGGACAAAAACATACATAATTGTATCAATAAACACCCCAAAAAAGTAATTTGACAAATCCAAACCTTTTATGAATTAAAAAAAGAAAAAAAAACCCTTTAGCAATAGAAAGAGACCTAATAAGGGGTATCTAAGGAAAAGTCCATTTCCATCCTTATTCTTTTTTTAAAAAATGTATATGACAGTGGAATGCATTACAATTCTTATTAAACATATAGAGCTCAATTTTTCATATCTCTGGTTTTATACATAGTATATTCACACCAATTCATGTCTTCATACCTGTATTTTGGATAATAATGATCATCACATTCCACCATCATTAATAACCCCATGCCCTATCCCTCCCTCCCCCTCTCCAGCTCCCTCTCCCTCTCCCTCTCCCTCTCTCTTCTTAGGGATTGAACCCAGGGGTGTTTTGCCATTGAGCTACATCACTAGCTCTTTTTGTTTTATTTTGAGACAGGGTCTTTCTAAGTTGCTTAGGGCCTCCCTAAATTGCTGAAACTATCCTTTGACTTGTGATCCTCATGCCTCACCCTCCCAAGTCACTAGTATCATAGGTGGTCACTGCTGGCTTCCTCCTTCTTTTTACTTAACAGTATATTGGACTTCTAACATGATAAGAACACATCCTCATGATACAGTTACATCATGACTAAAATGGGGATAAATTTTCTGGTATTTAATTCAAATGATAGGTTCCTATTTTGCTCATTTTTTTTTCAGATAGAAACAACTTTTATTTGTTATGAAACCTGGAATTATAATAAAGTTTAGACCAGATAGCCACACTTTGTGGAAAAAATATATTGAACAGTTGTGGTCTGTCTTCTCAATGTCAATCATGGTCACATGAGTGTTCCTGGATTTCTATCTTCAAGAGTACTGTTTAGGTCGGTCCAGGTGATTATATGGAAGGAGTTAATTTGTTTCTGAAACACAAATAACTACAACTTTCATCCCTTCAGTGGACATGTATCATCTATTGGTATGAGTTTTGTTAATTGCTTTGCATTTCATTCAGATACAGTAGCATTGTTTTCTTATGTTAATATTAATTCTGCCCTTGGTCTGCATGCCTTGTTTCACTAATAGGCACTCAGCTCTTAACCAAGAAAAGATTGAGCAGAAAAAGCAAACAGATACTGACCCAAGCATGAAGGCACTTAGAGCAATGTTCTTGATCAAAGGTATGCTCTAGTGCACTTAACATTTATATCACAAGGAAATATGAAACAAAAACATGTAGTATAGAAAAAGTTTGCTTTACCTTAATTGTAATGTTTTTTGAATTTATGAATTTATGAATTTACCAGCTATAGAGTATATAATAATTTTTATGAAGTTTTCCTGAAGTACAAATCAATTAGCAGCCACTTTTAAAGAGTGCAATCATTAGTAACTCACATCATAATAGAATATACAGAATTGTCATAAAATGTGCCTACATTCGTTTCCTTCTCTTTCTGAAGTACTATTATTAGTTGCTTTACTTACAAAATTAAAGGAAAACATGTTTGCAGACTCTATGGTCTAAAAATTCAAAACAGTTTATTATTTATTCAGCTCCTAGCGATTGCACACATTTGACCCTAAATGACAAAGTAAATGAAAGCTCTTTTTCAAAGTAATACAATCAGTTCAAAAAATATTGTGCTAATAAAGTTATGCATTCTAATTGAAAGATTGATGGCAATCCATTTAGTTGTTACTAGGTTATTTGTGACAGACAAATGTGGAGTAACCTCATTACAGTCAGAATTGTGATGACTTGTAGCTGAGGAGAGAAATACAGCTTTAAACCATTGTCACAGTCCATTTCCAAAATGTATTCAGAAGATGATTTAAAAGAAAATATATGACCATTAAACATAAGTTTGAATTGCTTACCTAGAAGTGTTATTATTACAGCAATGAAGTAATCATCTGTTTGATCCCTAATTGGCCTACTTAAAATTCACAAATCAGATTTACAGATTCCAATTTGTGTAAGAGAAATGCAATAGCAAGCCCTAGATTAAAAAGATTATCCCCTGAGGTTTGGTATTTTCGGTTCATATTTTTAGTCGTTTTCTTCTTGATCATTAAGCCTATATGAGTTTATTTTAGACATCTCTGTCCACAATCACCAGTTCATGATAAATTATTCAGCACTTTTCATTTGTGTGTTCACTAGTAGTTTAATGTCAGGCTTTCAGCACAAGCACTCAAGGGAATGCCATCAACATTTTAAAGTTATGTAGTTGAAAAAAAGAAGGCAATATGGATGCATGTAATTATTTTTTTTTCTTTTGCTGAAATCTTTGTGGGATATATTTCATGTATATTTGATTTTGAAGTTTCTTTGTCTTGATTTATGAATAATAATGTAAAATGTTGACCATAGAAAGCTCTGTGTTCCCTGCACAGTTTCCTACTGTAATATTTGCATGTATCTCTAGAATTTCTTACCTTCAGAAGTGTTTGCATAGACATCATTTTTGCTTCAGACCCAATTTATCACTTCTTACTTGTGGTGCAATCTCATTTAGAGTAGTCATTGTTTCTTTCAAATCTCAGTATTTTCACTTTCTTTTGTTCTTCTACATCCTGAAATTTTTCTTATGTTTCTTATAATCAATGACTTTCATTTAGCTTATTTTTTGTCCTGAATTCTAAACTAATCTTGTATTGAAAGTGATCCTCTTTGCAAGAAGATGATTAGAAACTTGATTTAAGTCTGGCCCTAATTTTTTAAATGCATTTAGAAAAAAATGATTTTTGTTGTCTGGTTAAGTCAATTAAGTATCTGTTGAATATCTTCATCTGCTAATAAATTGAATATAGTGTTCTTTTAAGATAGTGTCTCCTCATAAATTGGACATTTTGTCTCTCCTAATGAGTAACTAAAAGAAAGTTTGTCTCCCTTCTCACTTTTAAGTTTTGTTGTCAGCTAAGGCCAAACTTTTTACTTGTTCAACCCAGTGAATTAAAAACCATGTAACAGTAGAATCTTTGCCAACAGGTACCAGTCAGTAAAGGTGTTGTGTGTTGAGGTGAGAGTCCAAAGAGTAAAGAGGGTACAAAGTACCTACCTTCCGAATCTAGTTAAAAATAATTTAATATAGATTACTCACTAGCTACCTAACCTCACACAATTGTTTAACTTCTCCTCTGAGTTGTTTTTTACCTATAATGTTGGATAATGATGCTATGTTACTTTTAAAGTGTTGTAATACTCATACACATATTTATAATTATACATCATCAATTTATAAGTCATTCAGATTGAAAATGTTTCAAAAATTCTACATGCTTTTCATCCTCTTAAGCAAATGAATATAAAATGCCTACTGCATGCCAGGTTTAGTTACAAATGTTAGGGAAAAGTCAGTGAATAAACCAGAAAAAAGTTATTTTCTCAGTGTTTACATACTCAATGCAGAAACCTGAACAGTATATAATATAAATATATAAGAATAAGATTACTCACTCTTTTATTGTTTTTGCATGTGTGTGAGTGTGTGCATGTGTTTTGCTTTTGTTTTTCAGATTGTCATTGTAAGCTATCATTTTTTTGCTTATTTGTACTTCATAAATACTTTCTCAGAGCGTGTTTTTTCTTCTCCATGATTTTTAATGGTGTGCCCCCTCTACTCTCCCCAGCCTCAAGCAACCACCCTTGTCTTGTCAACGTCCATGGACCCCATTTCTACCTTTCCATTTCCATTGGCTTCATGGAATTCCAGAACCTCTGGTGGATCTTTGAAAGATATCCCTCCCCACTCCACCCCACACACTCACTTTTCCTCTGGTACAGGCTATAGGCATCTGAATTTGTCTTACTTTTCATATTTTAAAGCAGGCAACTACATAGGCCAAATACAGGCAGTGCTTGCTCTTGTTGGGTTCCAGTGGCATTGCAGATTTTAGATAAGGCTTCTCTCATGTCCTACAAACCAGATCTACCTATGCCTAGCATGACTTTTTTTCTACAGAGAGTACTTGGCTGGAACCCAGGGCATGGAAGTTTCAGATAGTTGCATTAGTGATTAAAGACAGCTGAATAATAAAACATCAATAGTCAAAAGACTTTTAAAGTCTTATGCTTTATGAGCTATTAAAGATGCCATCAGTATAAGAGGAAATATGTGACCTTCAGAATCCATACCATAAATAAGAAAAGTAAATTGTTGATAAACTCCAATTTCAATAAGGGCAGGGTACTTCTTTTAATATTTTTCTTTTAAATTTATAATACTTATCACAGTGCCTAACACAATTGTGAATGCTCAGTATAATTTTTGGATGAATATAATGTAGTTTTCAAGGTCTGATTTTTTTGTAATTATTAGACCAGTAAATTTAGGAAAAATTATTTACTTATTATATTTGACTGTTTAGTAAAAGAAATATTAAATTTATTGGGCAATAATTACTACTACATACTGGAAAACTATTTATACATTTTGGTATGTGACTGTATTTTTAAAAATAAAAATAATTAAAAACTTGGTCATTGCCAGGCATGGTGGTGCATGCCTGTAATCCCAGCAACTTGGGAGGCTGAGGCAGGAGAGTATCAAGTTCAAAGCCAGCCTCAGCAATTTAGCGAGGTCCTATGCAACTTATCAATACCCTGTCTCAAAATGAAACATACACAAAAAAGGGTTGGGGATGTGGCTCAGTAATAAAGTGCCCTGGGTAAATCTCCAATACCCAAACAACAACAACAACAACAACAACAACAACAAAAACTTGTTCATTAAAGCTAGTAAAAATAAATTACTAAAATATTAAATGAATTCATTTGAAATTCATCATTTCAAATGTGCTTAAATTGCATTAATTAGAATATTTTTTCTTTAGAATAGGATCTAATATATTATGGCTTGCTCATAAAATTATAAGAATTAATAGGTATATTTTCTTCTAAAAAATACACATGATTTATTATAAATTTGTGATTTTTATCTACTGTCCTTGTATTGAATGATGATGTTTCATAATGTTTTAATACTGTATGTCAGAAGATTTATTGTAGTTTTAATTTCTCTGAGCCAGTGCTTGAACATATTTTAGTGATTATTGGCTGATAAACAATAAAGAGCCTGCACGGAGCTCAGTGGCAAATATTTCTGCAATTTCCCCTGATTAATATGGTCTTTTTGGTGTAATGTGTCAATTTTATCAGATTCAAATTTATCACCAAACTAACAATAGCAGTTTCAGCTCCTGGAAAGGGCTATTCTGACTGAGTTATCACTGGACTCACACTAAATTTTGTTAATACCATAGGGAAAGTTTTACAAAAAAGTCATTCAAGTTCTGCTTGATGAGTCAAAAATACTTGTATAACATTCAATGAGGGCTGGGGTTGTGGCTTATTGGTAGAGCAGTTGCCTAGCACGTGTGAGGCCCTGGGTTCAATACTCAGCACCATATAAAAATAAATAAATAAAATAGAGGTATTGTGTCCAACTACAACTAAAAAGTGAATATAAAAAAATTCAATGAACTGTGTGTCTGAAGAATTTGAAAATTTTAAATAGTACTTATAAACTAATAGAAATTTCTACATAGTCATTAAATTTCTTTGGAATCTTACTTTTTAAAAATGTGTTCTAAATAGTTATGCATGACAGTAGAATGCATTTTGACACATTGTACACAAATGGAGTATACTTCTCATTCTTCTGGTTATACATGATATAGAATCACATTGGTTGTGTAGTCATATATACATATAGGGTAATAATATCCAATTCATTTTATTATCCTTCATACCCCCATACCCCTCCCTTCCTTTTACTCCCTTCTGTCTAATTCAAAATACCTCTTTTGTACCTAGCTCCACCCCCCCATTTTTGTGAATTAGCATCCATGTATCAGAGAAAACATTCTGTCTTTGGTTTTGGTTTTTTGGGATTGGCTTATTTGGCATAGCATGCTATTCTCCAGTTCCATCCATTTGTAGGCAAATGCCATAATTTCATTCTTCCTTAAGGCTGAGTAATGTTCCATTGTGTATATATACAACATTTTCTTTTTTTCTCCCCCCTTAGGCAATTCATTTTTTTTACTGTTTCTTTCCTGTAAAATTTGACAGTACCAAATTCATAGTGTTGTTGTGAAGATTAAATGAGCTAAAATATGTAAAAGTCTTAGAACAGTTTGGGGGCATTCTAAGTTTTGTGTAAGTGTAGTAATAATAACAAAAATAATACTCTTTACTGTTTTTTTTTCCCACAAATAGATTTCACAACTAAAAGCAAATTGGTGTTTACCAAATCTTTTCTTTTAATATCTTAGAATTATTTTCCATGGCTCAAGACAGTATTTCTTAGCATGTGCTCCTTGGATTATTTGAATCAAAATCAACTGAGGTGCTTATTAAAATGCAGAGTTTTTGTTATATTAGTTTTACAAGACAGTAGAATGCATTCTGACACATCCTAGGTAAATGGAGTATAACTTCTCATTCTTGTGGCTGTACATGGTATAGAATTACATCGATTGTATAATCATATATGTATATAGGGTCATAATGTCCAATTCATTCTAGATCCTTCCTACCCCTATACCCTCTCTACTCCCTTCATTCCCCTCTGTCTAATCCAAAGTACCTCTATTCTTCTCTAGCCCCACTTTACCATTTTATTGTGAATTAGCTTCAGCATATCAGAGAAAACATTTGACCTTTGGTTCTTTGGGACTGAGTTTTTTCGCTTAGCATGATGTTCTCCAAATCCATCCATTGGCAAATGCCATAATTTTATTATGGTAAATGCCATAATTTCATTCTTCTTTAAGGCTGAATAATATCTCATTGTGTATATATACCACAGTTTCTTTATTTATTTATCTGTTGAAGGATACCTAGGTTGGTTCCATAGCTTAGCTATTGTGAATTGAGTTGCTGTAAACATTGATGTGGCTGCAACACTGTAGTATACTGATTTTAAGCCCTTTATAGATAAACCAAAGAATGGTTTAGCTGGATCAAATAGTAGTTCCATTTCAAGTTTTCTGCTTTCCATAGTGTTTATACCATTTTGCAGTCCCACCAACAATGTATTATTGTACCTTTTTCCCTACATCCTTGCCAACATTTATTGTTGCTTTATTATTGATAATTGCCATTCCAACTGGAGTGAGATGAAATCTTAGTGTAGTTTATGTTTGCATTTTTCTAATGGCTAGAGATATTGAAAATTTTTTTCATATATTTGTTGGTTGATTGTATTTCTTCTACTGTGAAGTATGTGTTCAATTTCTTAGCCCATTTATTGATTGGATTATTATTATTATTATTATTATTATTATTATTATTATTTTGTATTAAGCTTCTTGGGTTCTTTGTATATCCTGGAGATTAGTGCTCTGAGGATCCTTACTTTTTTTTTTTTGGCGGACACAACATCTTTGTTTGTATGTGGTGCTGAGGATCGAACTCGGGCCGCAGGCATGCCAGGAGAGCCAGGAGAGCGCGCTTACCGCTTGAGCCACATCCCCAGCCCTAGGATCCTTACTTTTCAATCTCAGGATTCTTTAATCTCAAGAATATGAAAATACCTCTAATTTAGAAGCACTGGAAAAAGAAGACTAGTAACAAAAATGAGAAGTCTGTCATGTTAATAGTAATTATAATTGAGTTCAATTCAGCAAATACTTTTGAATCACTATATGTTATTGTGTGTGCTAAATTGAGGAGCTTCAAAAATTAATATATGCCAAGCAAGTTGAGTAGATAGGTGATGTTTATTAATTCTTTCTGGAATACTACATATGAAATAACCAAGACTGGCAACATGAAAATAACTCTAACTTCCTACTTCTTCTAATATTCAGTTTTCTTAGTAATATGGTAAAAGTGCATAATTAGAATATTTCATAGCCATTATGGTACATAAGAGCAATTTCACATTTTTAGGGTCGCTGACACCAAAAAGTCCATTAATATGAAAGTGGAAATGTAAAGGAATTTTATGTAATAATAATTTTCCATTTTGTGAAAAGTGATTTTCTTGCATGGAGAGTGATGAGACAGAAACAGAATTTTGAGCATAAATCTGTAATTTTCAAGATAACAATACATTATGGAACCCAGATTATCTTATTTCTAAGGAATTGCAGCGTTTCTTTGTTAAATTATTGTATTATCATATGAGATTTCACTCTCAAGCAAATCATGTTACTCTATTAAGAACTTTGAAGCCACCAAGAGAAATACTAGCACTATATCAAATATTTTAAATATGCTCTACAAAACAGAAATGTATGATTATGAGAAATTCTGTGCATGTACTTGGTTTGAGTCAAAGAAAAAGCAATTTAGTCCTGTGCTTTTTACTAGCACACCTTCTGTCTAGGGACCCCTTCAGTTTTTATGATTATTCCTAACAAAAATTTAACTAATAATTTTGCTTCATATTTCAAAATATTATTATTAAAAAATTTTAATGTATTTGTATACATGGACAATTTCTAGAATACAACTATTTACAAAGGGTAGTAATTTTTACTAATCTGCCATATTTGGTTATCATGCATGTTAGAAGAGATATACTTTTCTTATTTATATTATTATTCAGAGCAAAATAAATCTGATATTGCTGACATGTTTGTGAAATTTCAACCAAAACCACTCAGAAGAACAGAAGTGTAAAAAACTGAAGTTTATTTATTTTTTTCCCCAAAAATTTGCATCATTTTTTCTACTGCTGATTTTGGCCAAAAGAGTGTTTAAAGATTAAAAATTTACAAATGACTTGTAAACCCGCCGAATGTCCTTCTCCCAGACATTATAACAAGGTTTATTGCTTTCCAGGCGTTTGGGACTATAGTATTAGAAACAGGAAGGAGGAACTGAAAGGCAAAGGTTAAGTTGTGATAAGTTCTTTCCAGAAGGTTCCAGAATTGGCTTGGACATATGCTGTATCTACACCCTTTCTGTTATCAACCAACAACTCTGCAAGTGAGGATATCGTGAATGTTCACATCTCTACCTGTCAACACTTCTGAAACCCTTTCAGCACCCTATTTCTCAGTCTTTTCTTGATCAAAGCCTGGTATCTCCAAGGCTTTCATAAGATAATAATCTAATAACAAACCCTGTGTCACAAGACAAAGGAAAAGACTGTGTAGGAGGCCTCTGCTAATTTCCCTCATAACATAATCAAATCAGTACAGCTATCCAGCCAGGACTCATAACCCTTAATAAGTCACTCTACTCGATTAAGAGAAATTGATTTCCCTCTACTGTGGATCATAGTGATTTTGATAAATACGGTATCTGCTTTTCACTGTACTCCCTCCTTAGCTGCCAGTGTCTATGTGTTCGCAGTTGGCAGGTAAATGAGCTAGTGAGATGACGCCCTGTCATTAACTGCAGTTGGTATCAGCATTTTGACAGCTGTGGAGTTGAGTGGATCCATAGATCAGCTTTGAAGCCAGTTGTAAGAGCCTTGCCCAGCAATTACATACTCCTGACAACACTGCTGGCAGCCTTCAGCATGCAAAACTCCTGGGTTGCAATTTTTAATTGGAAATATGGAGACAAAATAGAATAAGTGGAAATGACTAGGGTTTGAACTCCAGTTCTATAATATGAAGAGTGGTAGTGAAGCCAAACACCACTATGCTACTCACTCAGGTTATTTCTTGGTCCTAAGGTTATTGAAATGCGTGGTGAACATACCTGATTTAGATTGTTGCAACAAAATCTAGGTTTCCAGAGAAAGTCATTTCTCAAATAATAGCATTGGAGGAAGGAAATTCTGGTCCCTCCACCCTTTCTACTCACATGAAGAATCTTGAATAGTTGGTTTTAATTTGAATCATTTTCCTTTGCTTTACATAATTCCACAGCTCTTAGCAGTCTATTTTAACATAAGTGGGAAAAGAAGGGAAAGGGAGGAAAACATTCTATCAGAGAAGATTTACTGTAATTGCTTAAACATTTTCATGTAAACTTTCTATATATAGCATGTCAAAAGTTTATTTCTGTAATTGTAATTATCAAGATATAGATTAAAAGACTAACTTCCCCTAATATAATTCCGAATATATTCTCAAATGGAACAACCACCATTAAAAAGCAATGTCATAGCGTACTTTAATAAAAAATAATATATATGTATATTTAATCTATATCTTGATCTTTTATTTTTCTATAAAGAAAGGAAAAGAAAATATACTCTTTTCTAATTTTTGTAGATGAACAACTTCATACTCACATGCATTATTCAAGAAAATATTGTTCTTTAATATTATTGCTTCTTAGCTTTTCCCAAAAGAGAAATCCATGATAGTTTATATACATTATATATTGATTTATTATTCATTATATATTAATTTATTACATATTAATGATTATTTGTATAAATAATGTCTTAACAAATTCAATCTTCCTTTTATTTGCATTTAATTTTTTACCATTTGAGAAAGAACAAATGAAGTGATGATATGATTTGGCAAAATTCTGGCTCTATCTTTACTGATTTTGAGGGGAATTCTTTCCCTCATATCCAGGGGATTCTAATTGTGTGATTGAGTGATCCCAAACAAGTCAACTTGAGAGCAATTCTCCAATGATTTCCTGCCCATTAGACTCAACTGTCCCATGAGGAAATATGAGGGAGAGGTATATTTTACTCTGTCCTGTCTGTCTAAGCTAGAAAGTTAATGAATGAAATATAGCCCAATATGTTTGTAGTCATGTCTCACTTAGAGCAGTACCATCCCTATCTATATAAGCAGCTCTATAACTGTAATAGATAAAGTCTCTGGTACATTCCTTCCATGCAAAAGTAATTATATTTAACAAAATAATTTTAGGATTTATAATATTTCAGGCTCTATGGAAAACAAAGATGGCTCTGACACACATTTGACTATTGAGAACTTTCTATATTATCCAAAAAAATTTCCTTGTAATTCCCTTCTTTTTAGTTTTCATAATAATGGTAGATTTTTTTGAAGATATGGTCCAGTTCTTCAGACCAACAGTGCAACTAATTCTGTTTTCTAACTAGTTCGCATTTACTCTTTATTTTTTTGTACTGAAACATATTGTAAACTATTGAACTATATTCATTGTGATTGTTTTGTAAAAATACAGCTAATTCCTCAGATTATAAAAAAATAAAGCAATATGTCATAGTTTCTACTACATATTCTTAATTCACCATACAACTTAAAATCTAATTTATGGATATTCTTCTCAGTAATATTTTACATGACATGGTAATTTCAAGATGGTAGGAGAATAATGGAGTTCTTTTTATATAAAAAATGTAAATGCATAGAATCTCTTGTGTATCCAGTTTAGAGTAGTCAAAAATATGTATTCATGGTAGGGAGACAACATAGGCTATAATTAGCATAAAAGAGAGACAGTAATCATTGTATGAATAAATAGATAAAAGGACTAGCATATGTCTAAAAGCTTTTAAATGAAGTGTATGTAGAGTGAGTTTTTAAAACTCTTTTTCCCTGTAGCCCTTGTTTAAAGTTCCATTGTACTTTAAGTCAACAGTATAACTAATAATAGAGATAGAAAGACTTGGACTGATTATCTCTATGTTCTGTTTGATGTTGTCATTTGAAGTGGCCAGAAGCAAGCAAGCAGAACTTGGACTCACAGAAGCAGTTTGCAGAGTTCAGGGAAGATCAGGCCAATTGCAGGCTTCCATACTTATGGAGGAGAGAACATAATCATGAATATAAAATTGGAAGTGTCTTGACTGGAAAAGGAACAAAAAGTCTGTTGGAAAGCATAAAGGTTGCTATCCCAGACAATAAGTTAGCAGCTAAGCTATATTTAAAACTGTTTGTGATATGAGAATTTATTATAAAATTTTCTTCTATTACAGGGGAAGTGGCCAGGAACAGTCTAAGCAGCTACAGTCTCTAAGTCTATTTGAAAATATGATTGAGTACAGATTAGGAAATGAACAATCGAGGAAAATGTTAAAAGCTTACATTTAAAATATTCTTAAGAATTAGTCTTATTATTATGAAGACTATAAAGTAACAACAAAAAAAAACGCTTCTCCTTGCTCTGATTTGAAAAAAAAAATTAAAAATTTTAGTCTCATACAAATTATTCCCTGATGTCAAAAACCTACTATTAGGGCTGGGGATGTGGCTCAAGCAGTAACGCGCTCGCCTGGCATGCATGGGGCACTGGGTTCAATCCTCAACATCATATAAAAATAAAATAAAGATGCTGTGTCCACCGAAAACTAAAAAATAAAAAAAATTTTAAAAAAAACCCTACTATTAGAAAGTGAACAACCCCCCACCCAAAGTGGGAAATTCCCAACATATAAAAATGAAAAAAAAAAGAAAAGAAAAGAAAAGAAAGAAAACCTTTTATTAGAATTTTTTGAACAATTTAATAAAATAACAAAATCAGTTTCCATGTATTGTATCAATACTCCATTCATATTTTTAAAATTATTGAATTTTAAATCCATTGTACTTGGAAAAGTTCTTCAAAATAATAACTTACTATAGTACATTCATACCAAACAACCTTGACTCTCTCAAGAGACTGGTAATGAAAATGTGATTTACTCCCTAAAGTTGGTTTGTAAATCCTGAATCACTTGATTGATTTGGAAATCTAAGATATTACAGAGTATGAATCGAGTTCCACAAGTTAACAGCTCCTGGGGATAAAGATCAACTCATTCTCACAGAGGAACAATGTTCAGAGTGCATTGGCATTTACCATCACACTTCCCAGTAAAGCTTTGTGTTCCTGTAGGCTGTGCCTTCTATACACTGGCTTTAGCAAAACCTTCGGGAGTCCCCTCTTTTCCTGAAGTTGGACAGCAGCCGCAGTAGCAGCTGCCTATCTAGACACTTTTCTTCCCTTCATTTGGATAATTATGAGCAAAGGTCAATCATTTCCCCATCAAGGCAGATCCTGACAACCCCACATGTCAGAGCCTAAGTTATAGATGACATGCTTGTCAACCTCAGAAAACCAGGAGTTTATCTCAGCTTCCTTAGATCAGCTGAAAGTTGAAAACCAGAGGTAGGAATGGAATTCGTGAGGGTGGCTGTTTGCCCTGCCTTGGTCAACTTCAGAAATATAGTTCTACAGATTTTTTTTTTTTTTTTTTTTTTTTTTTCCATTTTAAGCTCCACAAATGGACAATTATATTCCGCTTGTTAAACATGGACCTTGAGTCTCCTGACGGAATGCAAATGCCTCTGTTAACAGCATGACCTTGTAGTGCCTTAGACAGGATGTCTTTAGTTATACTGTGTGTGTGTGTGTGTTTTTTTTTTTTCTTTTCCTGAACCCAGATTAGTTTTTTAGATGATGATGAAATATTTTAATGCTGGGAGTAGGACAAATAATGGTCTTTAAAAAAAAAATAAGCAAGCTAAAACTCTGGCATCATTAGAGACATAAAGACATTCAATTCAGTGCACTAAACACTGAAGGGGTAATTATAGATATTTTGTTTATATTGTGAAATTTAAGATTAAATTTGTACTGCTCAGGTTATGTCAGAGATTGATTTACATTTAATTATACAATACTATCCAGTATCCATGGACTCAGCATTGATAGAAACTTACATTATTGAATCCGCTGGTAACCAGACCCTAAAAGCATAGACAGAAAATTGCAAAAAAATCAGCAATGGAAAAATTAGTGCTGCAGTGGTCTTTCTGTATTAGAGTTCCTGAAATTCTATCACTGTGTTAAACATTTACACTTCCAATAGTCCCAAATAATCTCTGTGATTTAAAAGAACAGCATATAAGGTTAAAATGTAGCGTGGGGGGGGGGGGGTCCCAATTTAGAACTGATCTCTCATTTGTCTTCCTCTACCTAATTAAACATTTTCCCACAATTCTTTGAGCAATTTTATTTTAAATCCTTTCAGAATTTTCTCTTTCAAGAAAACCTAGAATAATTCTTTCTCTTCTTCTTTTAATAAGAATAAACCCTTTTATATAATAAATCACTATCTTCATGCTTTGTACTTGTTTAAATCAAAGTTTTTATTTATTAGATTTTATGACTGTGCATATAATATAGGTAAGCTGTGTTAAAATGATAATGGAATATTCATTCTTAGGATGAAAGAGAACATTGCTTTCCAAGAAAGTAATGACCCAATATGATAATTCAGGACCAAAAAGAAAGTGTGCAAATTGCTTCCTGAAATAGGAATCTAACCTGACCTTGTAGCAGGCAATGTTTGTCCCAAACTCTTAAGAGTTAAAACCTGCATAGAAATCTAATGAATTTTGTGTATATAATTCTGTCTTACAATCAAAAAGTACTTGCTTGCTATTTCCTTTTTATACTGAGGTGAAATAGATAAACCCCTCCTAAAAGGCTCATAGTAAGTATACTTGATTTATAATCAGTCATTATAGTGGGCATGTACATCTTCAGACAGAACCCTCTGCTGTTGATGGCACTTGTGGAGATGATTGCTTTACTTATCCTCTGTTCTCCTATATCACCTGCCCTATTTCCTATATCCCGGTTCTTCACCTTCCAGGATTCCCAGAAGAAGGGAGTCAAAAGCTGGCAAATTCACAGGTGTTTTGTCACTTTTTAAAATTCCCCCCTCAGATATTCATTATGTTAATGGCACTTTGTGATGTGTGGTTTCTGGATTTATGACCCATTCTTGATAAGTGTGAATCAGGACTGCGTGTGCATCTTTGATAAGGTTCTAATTGGATACTGGTGACCTTTCTGGATGTAATTCAGGGAGGAAGATTAAAAAGCAGTCCAGGAAGTGACAGGTTTGGGACAATAACATATGAATTCGGCTCCGCTGGCAGGCAAGAGATGTAAGCCTTGATAAATTAGAGGCAGACCAAATAGGCTTACTGAATGATTTCTCATTTCTGCTGCATCCTTGGGTAAAAACCTCTTGTATGAATTGTGCTAATACAGTATTCCGCTGCCTCTGGGTTAGACTACTTGTTTACTGATTGCAGAAGCTGGCAAATTATTCACTGAATGTAGTTTCAAAGTGACTAAACACTGCATACTCAAAAGTGCAGGCTTCTGTTGCCATACTTGTTCAGTCTTAGAAATTGAACAGTTTGGCCATGTTTGGAAGAGAGTTACCCAAACTCAGAATAACCCTTCCTTATTTCACTTTTTTCTTCTTTTCTTTCCTTTCTCATAATTGTATAAAAATCCTACTGGAAATATTCATGTAAACATAAAGAACCTGATTCTGAAACCTGAAAATACCTTTGTCCAATTTTAAAGATAAACTTTAAAAGACAATCAATTTAATAAAGAAGCACATAATTAATAATTTTCTGTATGAGATCAAGTGATAAATTCTTACTATGTTTTCTACTTTGACTATATGGTGGACATGCACTTGTATAAATAAGTATAATTAATTATGTATTTAAAGGTTAAAAAAATACACTTGCAGACAAACACATACATCCCTTCAGAGAAAGACAGATTAAAGTGTATTTTTCTCTAAAGAGACACTTATTTTGAGTGCTAATATATGATATTTCAATCCTAATGGTTTTCCTATAATAAAGGCTAAAAGGCCATTTTGTCAGGTGATTTTGTAAGGTCTCCCTTCTTTGCTATTGGGCCCTGTTGTGTATATATAGAATATAAAACAAAGTCCAAAGTAGCAGCCATGTCATTGCTGGAAGTCTCTACAAGGATGAGCCCAGATAGGAGGTCTGTTTCCACTTATTTTCTTCTAAGACATGGGTACATTCAAGGTGCATGGATTCTGTTAATTTTGCATTTACCTTTAAAGAGAACCCCCTAGAGCTTGCCCTAGGGAATAGAAAAGGCATCCTTTCTCCAGGGCCTTAGGCTTGGCAGACACCACACTAGGCACCTGCACATGTAGAAGTTCTAGCCTCCGTGTAACTCAGGAACATGTTACTAGCACTGTTTTTACAGGTGAGCAGTTTTCCCAGCACTTATATTGCACAGTCTCCCCACTAGCAGTTCCTATGTAAATGGAAAACAAAATGAGTAAGACCAGGAGGAAGGAGGTAACTCATGTAAGGTTACATTGTCTGAAACCCTGAGAAACCAGATTTGAACCTGGCCTCTGTGGGTCTTAACACAAGCAAGTACACAAGCCAGCAAACAAATATCAGCTGTATAGCTCTTTAACCATTTTACAATTCACTTACCAGACACCAACATTCAAGACAATGGTTTTATTGAGATGTAATTCACATACCATGTACTTCCTTCATTTAAATTGCCAGGCATCACTTTGTCTACTATAAAATCAGTACAATATATCGGCACTTTTTTTTTTCAGTTGTGTTTAATACACACGATATTACTCATGGTATGAAGACCTATTTGTTTTAATCCAATTAAAGAACGCAACCCACACTTGAATGCAACAGTGCGTATTTCTGCTAAATTCTAGGATATCAAATTGGACTTTGTATAGAATTTCTCTGACTTTCATAATTTTGGATATTTGTTTTCATATTCACCATTCATGACCTCCTGTGACAGTCAGACAATTCCTACAAGCATTCTACATCTAGATCTCTTCATGCTTCTTTCTACCCTGTAAAGTTATTGATAATTGAATCTAAATATTTATTTCATCCATGACTTTGGTGTTTTCAAAGCGTGTTGTCTGTCAGGTTAAGTTAAAAAGAAAAAGCAACCTTATATGATTGACTGTCAATGCCATACATGAGCTGATGCTTTCTTATTAATACAAACTTCCCGTTCATAAATCCTACCAGGAAAGTTTTCTCAGAAGAGACAAACCCCTTAATCTCACTTATGCTGATGTGTATTTCTGAGTCTGCAGCCTTTCTTACTTGTCAAGCAAGTTTATCCTACTTTTTCTTTCCTTCACAAATGTGATCCAAGATAAAAATTAAATAGCAGTTCCTTTAACAAGCCCTAGTAGTGTCCTACACTCCCACCTCAAATTTATCTTTCCCTCTTACAAATTCCTATTGAGCTCACAGTTGGTTCCATAGAATTTAACTCTTGAAAAACCATATTTTTTTTCCTCATAGGTTTCATTTATGGACACCTTGATTCTCTAAAAATTTTAAATTTCTTGAAAATATGTTATATCCTCACAGATTTCTTCCTTTTCCCAGTATGTCCTCGTTAGAACAAACATTTTGATTTGTCTAGACTATACAAAAATATGCATGTGCCTACAAATACACACACACACACACACACACACATCACCTTGTTTTAAAAGAAAACAAGATTCACAATAATTATTTAAATTTTGTCAATTTAAAAGGAAATATTGGATCAAATATATCCATATTTGAGCAGATTCTACAGATGAAAAGTAAGATAAGTAATATGAATATGACCTTCTAATGTGAAGTAGCATCTCTAATTTTTAGGAAGTGTATACAATGCCAACTGGGGGAAGCAAGTACAAGTAAGAATTTTATCAATCGCGAGATACCTGGTTTTGGAATAAACATAAATGTAATTAACTTTTCAGGACTCATATTTCAGAAATCATTAATAATTATTAATAACTTGACCAATGGAGCATGATGATAAAAATGAGCATTCACTATCTCTCTGATCAGTTGTTTTGTCTTATTTTACTGCCTCTAAATGTAAAAATATGAATTATGATAGGAAGCTGTCAGTGGCTGTGGCACATTTATCTTTTGCCGTTTGAATTTAAATGTTAATATTAGACATAATGAAAGCACTTAGATTCAAGCTGAAAATGAGTAGAGGAAGTTCTTGGGCTTTAGCCTCCATAGTAGATAGCTGGGTTGTGGCCAGTGTGCCTGCAGAGTATATATGGTCTGTGGGATCATGTGGAGACTGCAGTTTCCAGGCCCTATGGGAGTCAAAGTTGAAGATAAATAATTTACAAGTACTGACTCATAAGCTTTTTAAAAAATTTTTTTTTAAATAGAATTAATTCTGATTCTAGAGAAACACGTTTGAAAATTGAACCTTTGGCTCTGCTTCGGTTCCAAAAATTTATATTTACATTTTCAAGGACGGTTTCTTATAGCTAATTTTTGCAAGAACTACAGTAAAACTTTTAGTTCATGTACTTGTGTGTGTTTTTTATGTGGTTCAGCGATAAAGAAACAAAACTGTAAAGAGATTTATAAAGTGCAACATTATTTTAAAACAATAATAAAATATTGCTTAAGATTTTACATATAGTCTAAAAACAAGGAAACCTAGAACCACAATGGATCCTTTAAAATTAAACTTATTAAGACAGCACTTTTCTTGGCTTAAGGATGTTATTTTTCTCTCTCTCTTTCCCTCACTCATCAAATGAATGAGATAACTGACAGAGACAACTTAAAATAAATATGGCATAAACTTGTGTCAATTTAGGTTTGATCATATCTGAGCTCTTTTCCATCACAGTTAACAATGTGATGCAATTATTTTTTTAATTAATACTTCTCATTGCTAAAAAATAATTTAAAAATCGAATAGTATGCTTATTGATTTGGGTGTGCAGGAAGGTACTGTTTCTTCAGTGAACATCAGAGGAAGGAAGGTCACTGGATTGAACTCTTACTGAGTTTCTGAAGCAATATTCTCATGCACTTATCTTCTGAAGGTAGTGATTAGAATGTACACTTAAACTGCCAGAGCTCAAGTCATCTACAGATTCTGTTCCTGCTACTTAAATGTTGTAGTGCAGAAGATACTTGCTCTTCTACAAGCTACAAACTCCCCAGCCTGCTGCCATGTCAGGAAGCCTGAGAAATCAAAGAGCCACCTAATGACCTTCCCCATTGTCTGGCCTTGTCTTCTTCTATCAGCAGTGTGCCACAATCAGCGAGATACACTTGTACCTCCTGCCTGCTCAGGGTTTGGCAGCCCCTGATCCTGCACCTGTTTGCTTATACATGAGCTGTGCATGTTTGAATTTAAATAGACGCAGGGGGCGGGGAGCAAGGGGTAAGTACAGTACCTCTGTCAGAAGCAGTTCATTACTGCATGCACAAGAGCTAAACACAACTTGTAGGCAAGTGGTAGGCATCTTCATACAGTGTTAGTTGATTAAAAAGATGAATTTCCCCCCATTTTAGAGTTGAATGGGAGAGGGATTTGGTTAAAACAAGACTAGTTATCATTTTGATTATCATATCGATAAAGCCTCATTCACCTCAAAACTTATCAGTAAGCATTACCTTCAATGCATAAAGAATTATAAATGATTGATTGTTACTAAAATTATCTCTCCCTGAACTCTTCAATTACAAAAAATAATTAGTTGAATTTATTGAAGTAAAAGCATGAATTCAGCTACTCATACAGTTGAAATGCAGCCAGTGTTTTGTAAACATATATATTGTGGGCTCCTATCTGGATTATATAAAATAAGTATCTGTTTATATTAGGAATGTGTTTTAACTAAGGAGAAGAATTGCTAGTGGTTTTCTTTTTCCATATTTATTAAACTATGGCTTAGGTAAGTTTTCAAACTCTTGTTTACCAATTGTGGCATCTTTCATCAATTCTTTTTTGCTTTGAATAAGAAGGCCCTAAGACTGGTTGCTGATTTTAGTATTTACAAGTTCTGTGACTTTGGATATGTTGTTTAATTTGTCTGAGGCTCAGTATCTACATCCGCAGAAAGAGAGTGCAGGTGCCCACTAGAGAGCTGTTCAGTTATTTTGAATGCTTTCCTCTAACTATAATGAGTTTAATATACATTAGTGTTTGTTAGTATTAGTATTGATGTTGTATAAAAGATTAGTCATGGTATTCATAATATAAAATCTCAAAGTTTAACTACTAAATATTCCATCTTTCTAAGAACCTTCAAAACCAAATTTTGATTGTATCACAATATTCAAAATTTCATAGAAATATTTCTTCTGTTTAGCATGTTTTCCTCATGTACTTTTCCATTATATATAATTTTGAATAATTATCTAATAACAAAATGAAATTTTAATATATAATTGCTTAATTTCACACTTCTTTCTAATTTTATTGTCCCAAGAATTGTGCAAAAGTTATATAGACTGATAAATATATATATATATAATTTATATTATATAAAATATTATATTATATTAATAAAATAATATATATATATATATATATATATA
>NW_025999968.1:35654041-35716015 GCF_001458135.2 Marmota marmota marmota | reverse complement strand
TATATCATTTTTCCCCCCAACAATTAGTCACAACAAAAAGCAGATTAGAGAATTTAGGGAGTGACTCTGACATTTACAAATATTCCCTTCCACACAAACTTCCCTGAAAGTTATAAAAGATCTGCTTAATTTGGGGATACCTTGAAGGACTTCAAGCTGTCACCGTTTCACTACCCCATGCAGTTTGAGCAAATGAGCAGCCTTGAACTTTGCAAGCAGAGTTCCAGGGCCTGGGCAGAAGGCAGTGCATCTGCAGGTCCTTGCATGACTAATTTCCTGTCAGCAAGTGATTTTATTATCATTTAAATAAGAATTTGTAATAATAGCAGTAAACTTGCCAGATGGCTGCATTGGTAAATTTTAAAGGATATAGGTTTGGAATAATTTTGTGCTTCCTGCTTCCACGTTCCTCAGTCCTCACTGCTTCACAATCAACTACGTTTGTTACCACTTTTGCTTTAGCCACTTTCAACATTCCCATTGATTAAAAGGATTTTAATAACTCAACCCCGGCTTTGTCTGCTTTAGCAGAGGACATGTGTTTCCCTGCTCCTGTTGGTACTGGAGAAGGGGGGACCCAATTGTGTTTTCTGATCATTTCTGCATGAAAAATATTGCTTCTGTCTCTTCTTAACCATCATTTAGCAGGAAAGAAAAACTACCTAAACTTCTTAGTTCTTATTAAAGTTATGATAAGGTATATCAAGAAATATTATATATCCATTTTCTCATGTTCTCTTATCACAGCACTTTTTACTCAGCAATAAATGAGGACAAGCTGGAGCACAAGAGAGCTTACTAATATTTGCAGCTTTCACAGTTTTTTTCTAAAGAATACAGCCAGAAAGACAAATCATATCAAATTGCAAATACCATTATGTCAAAAATGCCCCTAAATATGAAACATAATATTGATTGTATTTCATAATGCACAGTTAACAAAATAAGCCTAACAGATAAATTTAAACTGTCAATTATGCTTAATTAAAAAATACAGTTTCCTCAGTCACGATTTTAAAATAATAAAAGCATGTGTTGAATCCTCTCGCTCTGAGATTTTTGACAGAATGTTTGAGAAAGTTTTGTGTTGGAGTTAGAATTATAAAGAGTGTTTATGTTGACTCCTTTTGACTTAATATATCAGCATAAGTACTAAATACTAAATAAAGTCCCTTAATTGAAAGCTTGGAGGCAAAGTGATGGTACCTTTCAGGCATCTACTTTCAGATAATAGTATTTAATATACACAAGTGACACTGGTTTGAGAAACTACTATCCACATTTCTTAAGCTTTCTTAGTGGTATCTCCACACTTAAAATGCTCAACTCATAAACTGCCTTGAGTTCAATACTTTTCAAATGAGGTTTTTATTCCCACAGGTCAGTAGCAGCTTATAGGAGGTTTAGCTGCCTCTGTTGGCATTTGTCAGCTTCGAACATCCCTCCCATCCAACTCACAGCTTGAACTTCCTCACCTTCCAATATCCATGTTGGTTGCCTGGAAAACAAACTGTTGAACAGCAGCTTTAAGAAGAATAGATTATTGACTTAGGTCCGTTCAGTCTTGTCTCAAATGTGATCTATGTTAAATATTTTTGTGATTAGGTCTTATTATTTTACTTGTTTTTTTTTTTTCCTTTTTGTGATTCTACAGTCAATTTGGGCTGTAGTTCTCATTTGTTTTTTTCTCTTTATTCTGCATACATGCTTCCTAATTGTGGTCTCTTTACGGGAGGCTACAGCTAATTGGTAAAAAAACAGAGAAATTGATGAAAAAAAAAAGCAAAGCAAAAATATGTGCACCTTCAGGAACATGTTGCAATTGGGTGATTCTTTAAATTTTTGTTCATGATTTTTTTTTCCCTGTCCAATGGACATATAATTATATCGTTGTTTCTGTGATGTGAAACAAAAATTAGATGTGGAGGAAAACTAAATAGGGAACTTCAATGTTCTTTTAAAATGAAGAATTTAACTGAACCACTCAAAAGTCCCCTGCTGGGCTCAGGCAAGCTGAAATTAATTCAAGACGGCAGATAAAATTTTTAACCATCCCGGGTGGAGATGACTGATGTGACAGCTCTCAGTTAAAATGTCTTTTAGTGGAAAATGCATGCGTATTAGTCAAGAGATGTGACATAACTGTCCCGGATGAGAGAAAATGAACCAATGACCATTTGCATTGAGAACAAAAGAAAAATTCTTTCATAGTAAACTGTGGAGAAAGGTAGACTAATAAGTTTCAATTTCTCATTTATTCATTCATGTTTGGGAATATTTTGTGTGATCTTATTACCTTTATAAAGAACCCTCTGAAGGTTAGGATGAACATTATATCTTGGGCAATAGTTCTTTTCTGGCTTGTCTACATATCAGGAAAGAGAAGATTTTTGAATAAAATATCTATGCCCCCAAAAGTTAGATAATCCTTTCCCCCCCCCATGGCAAGTAAAACAGAAAAGTATAAATAGTCACGCTTTAAAAGCTGAGCAAAAAAGAAAAAAAATGACAAATTTAAAACTCAATTTTCACTTCATGAATGAAATTTTGATGTGAGAATTTTTTTTCCAATTTGTTTTTTTACTATAAAACAATGTAAACAAAACAAAAGTGGATATGAGTCTATAGTAAAATGTTTTAGGGAAAGAAAATTATTTGTAAACTTCGGATGGAAAGAATCAAACATGTGAAAGTCAAGTTTAATTTATTTTAGGAACAGAAGCTTTTAAGACATAGTTACTAGTCAGAACTGAAAGTATAATTGAGTTTTATAGTACAGAGTTTATTCTTCCAATCAAAATCAAATGCATTATCATAATTTTGTTATCAGAAGTGACACTGCTTTAAAAGGAACTCTCAAGTATAAACCTAGAGTTCTCTCTTTTATGAACAAAAGGAAAGAATCAACAAAGAAGTATTTTAGTGTCAAGGCTAAAACAAAATTTCCAGTTTGGAAGTTAGTTGTTTTTTTTTAATAATCCATTATCCTCAAAATAATATTTTAAAATATAAAATTTATAATAAAATAAACATTATATACACAGTAGTTAATAATGCAGAGTGATTTGTAAAAGTGTCTTTGAAATAAAGTGATGCTTTACCTGAGCATTAGTGATAAATAGGTGTTCTTCACCTATGCAAGATGTTTTTTATTTCCAGGGAGAAGTAAGATTTAATCTTCTGTCTCTGGTCTTTCCTTGTATCTTCCCTTTCAGAATACTGAGGTTTTACTCATTCATTTTGTCAGGATTAACGCTTTGCATATCTTCTCTTTCTGAACTGTAGCATAATTTTCTGTGGAAAGCTATATGTCAACACACACTACAAACTACAAGGCTGACTTTTTTTTTTTTTCAGATACTCTTTCACTAAATTTGTGACATTGCTTAAGTATTTTTCTTTGAAAGTATTTTACTGATATAAATGCCCAACATATCTTTAAATCAGAGACTAACTCATTAATTTCTGTGAGCAGCTCAAGACAACACAGTGGTATTTTATTCTATTATAATTTGCAATTACAAATGACATATTTAAATGTCATTAAGCAATATTAATTATACTTCCTATATGTGTATATGTAAATTTTATCTTTCAACAAATACATACTCTTGGTTTTTATGGAGTCTCACTCATGAATAGTTCATGTCTTTGCCATTCTTTATTATATACTTCCTGCTTCTGTAACTTTATTACAGTCTTCAGCCCTTCTAAGTTATTTAAAACATGCATTTTAAACAATTTCCTTCTGGTCTTCTGCTTTTGATAAGTGTTTTTTAATATCATGTACAATAGTATTTTGTACATATTCCTGTTGCTTATCCATTCTATTCATTCTGCAAGGGCACATCTAAGCTACAAGTTTGGGCTGCCTTTTTATAGCTGTGGAAAATTCAGGATCTTCTTCGTACTGATAAGGTCATGTCATTTATAGCCACCCAGTTTGCCGATACTTTACAGAACTGTGTAACAGAAATAGAATGTAAGTCACATAAATAATTTTATAATTTCTATAAACCATATTAATAAGATAAAAGAAACAGATGAAATTAGTAATATTATAACCCCAAATCTACAGTTTTGTATTAACATGTAATCAGTATAAATTATCATTAATGAAATATCCATTTTTTGTAATAAGTTTTTGAAATCTAGGGCATACATGCATCACACATTAATTTGAGCAAACCACATTTCAATGCTAAAATGTCACCTGGGCATTGAACTTATACTTGTAACATATGATTTGAACACATCACATTTTAATGGCCAACAGCCACACATGGATGTGGCCACCATAATTGCAAAGTGGCACTCTAGGACTCTTCTTCTCAAATTGTGCTTCGTGATCAACTAGCATGTGTGTCACCTGTCAGCTTGCAACAGGTAAAAAGTTTCAGGTCTTACCCTAGACCTGCTGGATATAAATCTTCATTTTAAGTAGATCCCCAGGTTTTTGTATTCATATTAAATACTAAAAGGCATTGCTTAGGAACTTAAATGTAACACATTTCCTTTACCAATTACTCCACGTTCCATGGAATTTTTGCAACAACTCTATTGAGATATTCACATACCTTAAAATTCACCCCCTTAAAATGTAAATTCAGTATTTTTAGTATGAATTACTGTTATCTAATCTTAAAAAAATTTCCTTTACCTAGAAGAAAAACCTGGATATATTAGCAGTCACTCACCATTCACTCTGGTCCCAGCTTCTGACAGCCAAGCTGATCTACTTTCAATATCCATGGGTTTTCCTATTCTGGACCTTCCATATGAATGGTGTTATTCAATGTGTGGTCCTTTTTGTCTGGCTTCTTTAAATTAGCATGTTTTAAAAATTCTTCCATATTGTAGCACATGGATCTCTACTCCATTCCTTT
Organism: Marmota marmota marmota; assembly: GCF_001458135.2. Classification (NCBI taxonomy): domain Eukaryota; kingdom Metazoa; phylum Chordata; class Mammalia; order Rodentia; family Sciuridae; genus Marmota; species Marmota marmota. The sequence goes on along the minus strand of NW_025999968.1, from coordinate 35,711,129 downwards.
TTAAGGTCAGCAAATATTGCATGATATAGCACATTTTGTTATTCTTTTCCTGTTGATGGACATTTTATATATTTTTACTTTTTGACTATTTCAATAATGCTTCTGTGAGTACTCATATGCAAGTTTTTGTTTGGACATGTACTTTCAATGCTGTTAGACCTTAAAGTGGAAGTGCCGAGTTATATACTAATTCTGTTTGACTTTAGATGGAATGGCTAGACGGTTGTCTAATGAAGCTGCATACTTTTATGCATTACCAATAATCTATGGGGGTTTCAGTTTTTTAACATCCTTGCCAACCAATGTCATTATTCATTTTTTTGAAATTCTAACTTCTATTTTAGTGTGTATAAGTAGTGTCTCATTTGGCTTTAATTTGTATTCCCTAATTAATAATAATGCTGAGCTTTTTTTTCATGTGCTTATTGATCATTTGCATATGTTTTCTGGAAAAAAAATGTCCTTTGCCATTTTTTGAGTGTCTTTTTATTATTAATTGTAATAATTTTTTGTGTGTATTTTACATTGTAAGATACATAATTTGTGAATATTTTCAACCATTCTATGTACTTGGTGGATGGAATTACTTAAAGCACAGACATTCATAACTGAAAATTCTATGTCTATCTGTCTTTCCATCCGTCCATCTTCTTGTACTTTTGTTGTCATATCTAGAAAACTATTGTCAAATCCAAGGTCAAGATGATTTACTGCTCTGTTTTCTTTTAGGAGTTTCATAGTTTAAACTGTGATTCATTCTGAGGTTTTTGGTTTTTTTGTATATGGTATGAGCTTTGGCCCTAACATCATTCTTTTACATGTTGATTTTTAGTTGTACTGACACGATTATGTTTGAAAGACACTTTTTTCTTCCCCTGAGTTGTCTTTGCACCATTGTCTATTATCATATAACCCTTAATGTAAGGTTTTAGTTCTGAGCTCTCAATTGTATACCATTCATTGACAGGTCTCTTTTTATGCTAGAATCCCACCATTCTGATTATTATAGCCTGTAGTAAGTATTGAAATTGAAAATCTGGATCATTTAGTTCTGCCTCTTTTTTTTAATATTGCTTTGGCTCTTTGGTGTCTTTTCTATTTCCATATAATTTAAGGAGCAGCTTATCAATTTCTGCCAAAATGTTAATTGGAAATTTTATAGAGGTTGTAATGAATCTGTAGGTCAATTTTGGGAATACTACCATCTTCAAAATGCTGTCTTCCAATCCATGAATGTGGAATACCATTCCATTTATTTAGGTCTTCTTTTATTACTTTTAGTGATGATTTATAGTTTTCAGTGCACAAATCTTAACATTTCTTATGTTAAATTTATTCCTTACATATTTCATTATTTCCAGTAGTTATAAATAACGTGTTTAATTTTATTTTAAAATTGTCCAATTTTGTCTTGTATCTTACCACATTGCTGAGCACAGTTGTTCTAATACTTTCATGAGTATGTATATTCCCTATTTTTTTATATCTACAATCATATCATATGTGAATAGAGAGGGTTTTACTTTCTTCTTTTGTTCTATTCTTTATTTCATTTTCTTGCCTAATTGCCCTGGCTAGAACATTCAGTATAATAGAAGTGATGAAACCAGTGACCCTTATCTTGCTGCTGATCTTAGGGAGGAAATATCACAAATTTTATAGGTTTTTTTTAAATAAAGGAGTCAATTTTCATATGGTAGTAACTTTTTATATTAAATATTATATTAGCTGTGGGATTTTTCTAGGTGGTTTTCTCAAGTTAAGAAGTTCCTTTGTTTTTCTAAGTTTCTTTGATGTTTTTTAACATGAAAAGGTGTTGGATTCTGGCCAACAGTTTTTCTGTATCTTTTTGGAATGATCATGTGGTTGGTTAGTGTTCTTTATTAATTGGTGTGTTAGGTTTTTGACTCCCCTATGTTAAAATAACTCTTGAATTCCTGGAAGAATCCACACTTGGTAATGTTGTATAATAGTTTTCATATGTTCTTGGATTTGGCTTGCTAGATTTTCTTGAGGATCTTTCTATTACATGCATAAAGAGTATTTTGTAGTGTTTATACTTGTGGTGTCTTTGTCTTATTTAGGTATCACAGTAATTCTGGCCTATTAAACATTTCAGAAATGTTAATTATTTTTACAGTTTTTGGTAGAGGTACTAAAGAATTGGTGTAAAATCTCCCTTAAACATTTGATGGTATTCTTCACTGATGCCTCACAGGGCCTAGATATTTCTTTTGGGGATTTTTAAAATCATTATTATTAAGAATTCAGTCTTGCTGGGTGCGATGGCACCTTCCTATAATCCCAGTGGTTCAGGGGGCTAAAGCAGAAAGACTGTGAATTCAAAGCTAGCCTCAGAAACTTAGTGAGAATCAAAGCAATTCAGTGAGACCCTGTCACTAAATAAAATATAAAAAAGGGCTGGGATATAGCTCAGTGGTTGAGTGCTCCTGGGGCGGGGGGGAAGAATTCAGTCTCTTTACTTATTATATATGTATTCAGAGTTTTTATTTTTTTCTAGAGACAGGTTCAGTGGATTGTATTTTTCTAAAAATTCATTTGATGGGTAGAACTCTTTTCCATCCATGAAACGTGGCCATTAAGTGAATTGAGAAATTCAATTATTTTTTCACCAGTCTTCCAAGTATTTTGCAGCAGAGATCATTCACTGTAGTTTTCGATGTGACTGTGCAACCAGAATGAGCCTGGAATAGTGTGTAGTTTCTGAAAATTAATTATGAATTTCCAAGAAGTAGAGACCAGAACAATGTCTTTCTTTAGCCACAGTTGACTTCCTAGACCCACAAAACATGCATAAGACATTTAAATAATGAAGCCAGATGGACAACGAGTCTCAGTAATAAATGAATGTAAGTAATCCTTCACTTCTCCTCCCAAATTAATGACAAGTTGTAACACACAAAAGATTAGATCTATATTTTTGTAGTATAAATCACATTTAAGTTAAATCCATATACTGTGTATTGAGAGAGATTTGATAAGACTCAATCCAATCTTGCACTCAACATGATTCTTTCATATTCCTGTCTTAGAGTTGGGATGATAGCCCTTCTCTTCTCTGCTTGAATAATAACAGTAACAAGGCAATCATCTCTTGCAAAGCAAACCCTTCTATTGTGAGGCAATTCTAATATATAGTAGGATCTTTCTAATTTTAGAAGAAAATAGCCTCCTAACCTATATACACTTGATTCTGATTCTGCCACATAAGCGATATGGGTCAAGTTTACTTCATTTATTTTTGACAGCCCTTCAGGTATGAGAAAGCAGCAGAGTATTTTCTTCTTACTAGATTGGTAAAAAATGAAGTAGAGTGGAACAAACAAAAACCAGTATAGAACATACTCTATGCTCATAATTCCTTAATGAATTTTCACTTGAAGCAGTACACTTAAAAAATCTCCTCTAGACTTAGGTTTTCTTTCCTCTTGTGTTAGCATGATGTTAAAGAAATAATCCAGAGATAATAAATATGTACAGAGAAAAAGCAGATAATAAGGTATGCCTAATGAAATATTTCCTTAAAGTATTTTGAAAAGACTTGTCTTTGAAAGAGTAAGAGAGATTAGTAGGCATATGATCAGTTCTCAAAAAATTTGAGATGGCCATGGTGCAGAAGGAGAATTATGTCCGTCAAAGGTGCCATGTCCTATTTTCCCCTCTCCTGTGAATATGTTAGGTTATATAGCAACAGTGATAAATATGGCTAATCAACTGACTTTTGGATAGTGAGATATCTTGAATTTTCTAGGTAGACTCAATGTAGTCTCAAGTCCCTTCAAATTGAAAGAGGGAAGCAAAAGAGGAGGTCAGTGTCATCTTGAAAAGGATTTGATTGGCTTTTGCTAGTTGTAAATGAAGATGGAGAATGCAAGTGCTCTTTAGCAGCTGGATGAGGTAACACACCCTCCCATGGTGCCTACAGAAACTTGCCAATCTGTTTAGTTTAACCTAGTGAGGCCCATGCAAACTTCTATTGATCCTTATGATAATAACATTATATGGTTTAAGCTGATACATTGTGGTAATTTGTTACAATAGCAATAGAAAACTAATATAGTTGTTTAATAGAAAACTACTACTTTGATCTGGATTCAGGTCCAATTACTAAAATTCGTGAAAGTCACTAATTACCTATATGTTAAACTCTGCACATTTTTCGGTCTTCATTTTGACTTCTCAGAAGCATATGTAATTTTAACTCTGCCACATTTTCCTCTATGATATATTTGTTTTTTGCTTTTCATGACCCAGCACATTCTTAATTGTCCTTCTACTTCCCTGGCCTCTTTCTTGGACTCTTTCAATGAAACCCGGTTCAAAATTTGAGGACTTCTCCCCTCTTTGCTCCAGAGTTCTCACCTGCTTTCACTGCTACTTTTCCTAGAGAGCATGGAAATTTCAGTCTCTAGTCCAGATCTCCTTAGTGAGCTCTATCCATGTATTTCATTGCCCACTGGAATCTCATTTCTTTTTCTCAGAACTTCTTCACCTCTGCATTTCACATATTGAACTCATAATGAAGAAGACCAGGTACCCCCACCCAAAAAGACCCTTGCTATAATTAAGCTGCTCTTCTTGTTGGAAAGATTTTTACAAAGAGTATCAACAGGGTATCAGCAAAAATTTCTGCAGAGAGATTGTGGTTTATAGTTTCCTCTTTCTCATAAATGCCATATTTTCAGACAATACATGTAAAACCTATGTTTAGCCTAAGAATGTGGGACTATCCCATTGAGTATAAGTCTAAAAGAATTTCTACACTCCAGGTCCAGAGATGTTTAGGTACTAACCCCCTCTGGACTGCTGTAGCTAAATAAAACTGCTTCCTGGAAATTCCTCATGTGTCCAGCCTCATTATCCTACATTGATTACTTTCCTGTTCTCATGACCCCACTGTTCTCTTCCTTTCACATGCAAGGAATTAGTACAACCTGCCAATGTAACATTTTTCAGCTATTTCTTTATTCTGCCTCCGCCTTATCAGCCAAGTCTATCTGTTCTCACCTCTGTGGCTCAACTCCATCTTCTCTGGACTGTTTTACATTCTGCTATCCATATTTCAGCCACAATTGTTTTAAAGTGCTAATTCTACTCTGTCATACATGCATCTAACACTGTTGCCCATAGTTTCTCCTACAAAAGCCAAATGATTTCAGTTAGCTAAAACTTTTCAATAGCTCTGATATTATCACCTGCCCCAAAATAATACACAACACAGTTTTAGTTTCAGTCATATTTTTACTTCAAACAATAAAAGGAATGATAATCGTGGAAATATAGAAGGTAAAGCCGTGTTCACTATGAAGATCAACCAGTTTTTTTCTTATTGTAGTTCTTCTTCAGTATAATTATAAGTTGTATCCTTATGGTTGATTGAGACAGTGGTAAGTAGGCTGTGTTTCGGAATGAGTCAGACAAGGGTTCATGTAGTCGAAAAATCTATTGGACACGCAGTCAGATTTTATTTTATTTTAGATTATCTTATATACTATATGATTGCATATTGATGCATATGAATCATTTTACATCTATTCCCCAATTAAATGGATGTCAGTGCCAAATTAATTGAACCCTAAACATCAGTTGGCTCTTCATTCACTGATTGTGTTGTTAATGTATGATGCACAATGACATTGTAAAACCATTATTAGTTCAACCAATTGTTGAATATATTGGTTATTTGAAATTCAGTGGCAAGAAAATTTTTCTATCTATTTCAGACTGCTATGACAAATTATAACAATTTTTAAATTTTAATAGTCCATGTGAAATAATTTCTTAATATTGTTAAGCTCTTATATTATTACAGACATTTAACTTAAGTAAAATAATAAAAAAATAGTACCATATTTAATATTTACAGATTCATGGTGGTATTTATTATTTGCTTTTATATAATCATTATAAATCAGGATTAAGCTACCTTGTGAGGAGAAATATAAATCCCTTGATTTTGATAGAGTTCTTCTGTCTGTAATGTTTGTACTCTTTCCTTTATACAATGGTTCCCAAAGTAGGCTTCCCACATCAGTAGTATCAACACCACTTGACAACTTATTAGAAATACAAACTCTTGAGCCCCACATCAAACCATCTTAATCAGACACTCTGGGCTTAACCCAATAATAGGTGTCGGAATTGGCCTTCCAGATATACACTAACTATTGAGAACTATATTGTTATGCCACTTATAATACCTTTATATGACAAGCACCCAACATCTTTCTTTTTGTTCTCCTTTATCTTATTAATTTTTAGACACTAATGGAATCAGAAAGTAATTCAATGTTTTTTTCCATCTTACTTACCAAAAGATTACACAAATTAACAAATAGCATTCCCAAATATATTTAGGGTGGCATACAATTAAAAGGTTGAAATGTTTTTAAACTGAGTGTTCTCAGTATATAAGATATTTATCATCAGTATCTTGAACCAATATTCTCATTTTATTTCATTATGGAAGTTTAATGATTCTCAAAATTCCAGATTGATATTCCAAAGAAAGACACTTGTAACAGGTTTATATTTGGAACTTTTTCTTTTTTCTTTCTGTGTAGGAACAAAGCAATTCTTTATATATCTGCTTTACTACTATTGAAGGGGATATGGTATTCCCCATAGCTATTGGAGTTCATGGAGTGGGGACTTGTTAGTAATTAGTAAGAACCTGTATGCTCCTTGTTCTTTGGCATGTTGTTGTTGAATTATTTTGAATATTTATTTCACTACACTTTAGGCTAAAGTTGAGCTATTGCTTATAAGAAAATTTCATTCTCTCTTCTAAAACTACTAAATGAGTATCTAGGTTATAGATTGTTTATGAATCGGAGATTACCTATATTTGATTATTAGGTCAAATATTGGTTCTTTATATTAAATTTTAGTGTGTGCATATTTACCAAAATTCTCATAGGAGTTGTGAAAGTTAGATAATAATAGCACATTGAAGTCCTGAAATACAGCCTTCACTGCCCCTGCCTTTTAGCCTAGGGCTTTGTAATTCAGGTGTTTGACTTTAAAATTAAAGGAAAAAGAGGAATATAAAAACTACCATGCAACATGCTCATTATGAAATTAACTTCATTTAAGTCTCCTAGTCCCTAAGTACAGTAACAAAAAGTATAATCTAGTGCTGTTCTCCAGCAGGCTGAATGCACAGGTTTAAAACAGATTATCATGAATACTTTGAAGGAGATCGAAGTTTGCTGATCACAGTGCATGAGTTTAGACATAAGCCAGAACCTGCGAAGCCCCGATGCCTATATTGGGTAGAGCTTGCTGATAACCAAATGTGGTTAGTAGAACTTTTCTCAATGAATATATTGGTCAATGCAGCCTTCCTGGGAAAAGACCTTGCCCTTAAGAAGCTGTGACTTAGAATGCCCCACTGTAGCCTGGTGTTGTGGGAAAACAGTTGACCAGATGAGATGAGCTGAGTTAATATATGTAATTGGGGATATTGCAGGAGATAGTTGAATTCTTTGGAGAAAAAGTGATTCACAAATTAATGCATTGATAATGAATGTCATTACCAGTTTACTAGTAATAAGGCCAAGGAATAAAATGCACCTCTAGCTTTTGCAACTCAAGGGATGTGTGTATCTTAGATAATAAGTACTTGTAGTAGTATCAGCTTATAACTAAAAGTATGTGCTAAGAGACTCCCCCAGAAGAGTTTGTCTTCTGACATGCTGAATTGCCCTGGGGTTGGTGGCAGCTTAATAAAATATGTGAGTGTTCAGTATGGAGCTGTTAAGTTATTTATTCCACTTCTGATACTGCATGCATGAACTGCCACTGTTTGATGAATCACTGAAGAGAATGGGAAATGACAAACAACTCTTCCTTTAGCGGCTGGTCACACTGACAGCATCAATAGAAAAACACATCATGGCTTCTAAAATGCCACATTTTCACCATTTACCCTGAATAAGACATGAAGCTCTTTAAGGAAAGCAGTAGTATGTTATCATTAAGGGCCAGCTGACAGAGAAGCGAGTGTGCTTTGAACTCTCTCAAGTCATCATTCTTAATTTCTTCTCTTCTTAGATGGAAGGCCCACCCACATGGGCTCAGAGCAAGGCAGGGAGGGACTATTGCACCGTTTAAAATCTCATTGATAGATTGGTTTCATCAACACCCCTCCTGGCTCCTGCCATCGGGAGAAGCTCCTGTTCTCATTAGGGTCCTGTAATGTCGGTGGCTAACATTGTTCTCATGCAAATAGAATGACACAGAAGATAAGTGCCATGAAAATTCAATTTCCCCCAACCATCATTACTTCTTTCCTTTTAGTTATTCCCACTCCAATCTGCAGGAGGTAATGTGTGCAATCTGCTGGTACTTGTGCAAGATGATTACTGCATTTTAGTAATGAATTTCCCAGCACTAGGGGGTGTTTTCGCAGGTTCCCTGGTTTACCTGACATGGACTGGGCAGCAGTTCTCACTCAGCTCTTGCACAGGGAGCTCTACAATGGTGGATACCTGATTAGGACTTGTATCCAGGACTCTTTCTTCTGTAGTCACCAACAGCTCTTGTGAAAGTAGATTTGTTTAATGTCATTACCAGTTTACTAGTAATAAGGCCAAATAAAGATATATGGAAAATAAAGATATATGTCTACTTGTCTAAATCAAAGCACAAAAACCCTCTCAAAAGATGATAAGAACATTTCTCTGAAGTCAGCACCCAACTGTAGATAATGAATAAGAATGCAAAATCCAGGATGGTTCATATAAACATATTGAAATGATAAAAGTAGAGATGTTAAATAACTCTTGTTTTGTTACTATGGAGAATTCCTCCTTGGGCTCAGCTTACTACTAGGAAAATTGATGGGGTACATTTTAAATCCCCATACCCAATACTATTCTCTATATTAAGTTTCTTTGACAGTGAAAATATGTAAACATTTTATCCTCAACGATTTGTTAGGTTTTAGATGTTCTTTGCTTCTCTGAAATTATCCTCCAATTCTTCATTAGTTTGGGAGTTGACTGCATAAAAGGAGAGAGAGAGTGACAGAGAGAGAGAGAGAGGGAGGGAGGAAGGAGGGGAGACAATATGACTACTAAAATATAAATTCACTATACAAAGCAGATTTCTTCACCACAAACAAAATGTGAATTATACTTTCTGTGATGATTATATCCCTAATAGTAAATGAGAAGGGCAACTACACAAGGCACACTTTTTAATGGCATTTATGTAAAACTTATTTATTGCCTAAATAAGTAGAGATGATCTTTATCAATGAATAAGAAAAACACTTTATATGTGGCAACATTTTATGTACAAGGTGGACTAAACAAAAACTGTTTATAATTATTTGAAAGAAAACATTGCAGTTATTTTCTATAAAACTTTTCTGGACAAATGTATTTATTTTTCTTATAAAGATAAAGATATTTTAGTAGGGTAAATGGATTTATGCAACTCCATTCTCATGATCTTGAGATATTTTCCTTGGATTGATGGCTTGGCTTTCTTCCGCATTTTTTAACTGCTGAAATTTACTTGTTTATTATTGTATCTCCAAAAGTTAGAGATGTTGATACAATGAAAATAGAAATCATTTCTTCATGTGAATCATTTAATTTTGTAATATATGTCTATATATTTTATATGTGTACAATATACTATAATAATATATTATAATTCTAGTAACGTTGCCAAAACTGCTTAGAATGTCTGTAGCACACAATTTCTAAAGGAATTAGGCTAGACTGGGAAAAGGTTCTTAAAGATCAGTGATGATCTCTTAACATATTAGTGAATTTTTCACACAACATGCAGTTTAGGTGGGAACAGTTGCCAACATGTGGTTCAGAGAGTCATATTTGAACTACAGTTTTAATTCTACTACTTCAAGTTAGATACTGAGCATCTAATTACTATATTCTTGGCATGTAATTACACAGGAGTTACAGTTTATGTTGACCTTGAGAAATACTGATACTGCAATTTTAATCTAAAAAGTACAACTTGAGTGTGAAATTGTATGCTGATTTGAACTGCTTGCTTTGTGAGTTTGCTCTCCTGAAGAATCATCTATTACTATGATAATTTCCTATGGAATTTGAATATGTAAAGTGTTATTAAAGCATCCTTTATGACTGAATGGTTAACTATTTACACAGATAGGTAAAGGAAGGACTCCAGTGGGTTGGAAGGAGTTCCTAATTACAACACTCCCATCCTGTAAGCTTCATGGCTTGCCCTTCTCAGAAAGATAGAACCAATGGAGCATGACTGCCTAGGGCACTTGGTCCCAGGGGGGTTTACTTGTTTGTTTAGTTGTTGAGAAAAACACATTATGACCGTAATAATAATTATGTATTTGGAATTGGATTTTTGCATCTGTAACACAAAGTTCTATCTTGCATATAATGCAGCCTCAGCACCATTTTTATGGTGCTTTATTTGCATACGGAGCAGTATGGGACTATTCAAATATAGACTTCATTTGACTATAGTGCCACCATTGTTAATTTAGTGTAGTATTAAGTATTCCCTGTGACCACTCTTCAAGCCATGCTTGAACTCTTCATTAGGGAAAAACGTGTGTGTATACATTCTTTAGTTGATATTTAAACTAAGGTTGAAAGATTTTATGTTGTTTTCAGCAGTGTGTCATATCTTCATAAAGTTTGACATAATATCAGGAAAGGAAAGTAGTTGAACTTGATTAATTCGATATTGATTTCACAGTACTTTTTATGATTTTTGAAATACAGCTCAATTCTGTTTTAAGCTCATTTTAAGGAATCGTGTTTAGAAATTTGAAATTTAACTTGAAAATCAATATGTAGACTTTCATTTACTCCCAGATGTTTTCTGAAAATACATTTTCTTCTCTTTGTCTCTCTCAGTAAATAGTAGTTTTTCAGTTCCACTATTCTGTTCTGCCTTCTTATTTTTTTTTCCTCTCACACCTTTTCTTTGCTATTTTAATTCTTCACTGATGCCTATAGTTTCTTTTCAGGACAAGAATATACCATCCAATTTTAAATTAGTACCTTCCATTCAAAGAATTTATGAAGGTACCGTCTAATAATAAGGTAGTAACAGAACTTCTCTAGTACAAATTCTATGTACCAATAATGTATTTAAAAAATAATCTCTTGCTAAAGAAAATATGGATATAAATAATCCATTTTAGAAAACATTTTGTAAAAACTGGAGCATGAATTTATCAGATTTTTTGGGACTTTTACACATGTTAATTTATGCTTTTTAGTATTACACAAATAGGACATATCACAGAAAAGAACACTCTGGTAAACATGACATTTAAAATGAAATAAAAATAAAATAGCTTAAAAATAAATAGTTTGTCCATACCAGTAAAAACAGCAACAGCATGGTATATATCCATGCTATATTTTTATTTCATCATTTAAATTTTGAAATTTTGGGGTGCTATAAAATTATAACTCTGATCAGAAGATGTATATTAAAATAATACTTGGCCTAACAAGTGCTGGCCTAACACCTTTAGATGTACTGCATACAATGAATGGATACAGAATATTGTGCTAGGAAAACACCTACCATTGTCTTCTGTGTTCAATTAAAATAGCTGTCAAGCAGATAAACAACTTTCCATAGGCAAGGTCCAAGACATACCATTTTATAGATGCCAAGTCCAGTGTCTTAATGAATTCTTGAAACTTGCATAATGGAAACCAAACACACCTGCCTCTGTGTCATTCTCTCTCTCCCTCTGATTATGTGATATAGCAAAGATGATTAAAAACAACTTCTTTCCTGTATGAATTGAGTAAGATCCTTTATAAGTCTTACGTATTTCCTTTTTCCTCTAATAAACCTACAAGGTATAGGGGTTATCACTAAAGGTGGGAGACACACTGAGAATTATTCTGTTTAGTCTTTAGTAATATTATCTTGGAGGTTTCAGGAAAAATTGGTGGTGTAACTTTTGCTTTTTTGAATCCTATGTAATATTTTCATGTTTTATGATATTAATGATGTCTGCTGATATTTAAAATGTATGTAATTAAGATATTCTTCAGGCCATCTAAACATGCTGCAGGAATAAAGAGCCCATACATAGATTTTACAAAGTATTATTTTATGTTATATAAATTGTCGACATATTTCCAGTTGTTAGTGTAAGGCAGAGTCCTAGCTGATTCTAATAGCAGTCCTGCCCATCATTCAACTGTTAACTTACAGAAATTCCAATAATCCAGTGATGTACATTGTGTTCTAGGCCATTTATTTCAAATGCTGTGTATTTTCAAATGCCTTAATCACAGAGATCAACAATAAGTGCTGCAATCTTTTTTGCATCCTCCTGTACTCTCTTTAACAATTCCCTGTCATTTCACATTATAATATTTATAATTTAAAATTATATCTGCATGTATATTTGTTTAAAATCAGTTTATTCATCTTGACTGACAGGTCTGGTTTATTTACCAACTTACATCTAATACTTACCAATGGTTTGGGACACTGAATGTACACTCAAGAAAAATGGTTTTTAATCATTTAACCATAGCTTACAGTTATGTTTTTTAAAAATATTATTTCCATCATAGCCATTTTTTTTCCTTTCATTTCCTTTTATATTATACATATTAATGAGGTTCTGTGTGATATGTCAATATATGTATGCAGTTTATAATTAGGTCAAATATAATTATCTCCTGAAATATTTATTGCATCATCATGGTGAAAACATTCAAATCTTTTAGCTTCTTGATTTATATAGTACATAGTCCTTGTCTGCAGTCACCCTATTGTGAGTATCATACCCAACCTTCTCTTGGAAAGGCTGGATGGATAGTTAGACAGACAGATATATATATATATATATATATATATATATATATATATATATATATATATATATAATTATGGATATATTAATACGCATAGAGTTTTGTTATTAAGCTATAACATACTTGTATGAACTAGATATTTCATCAATTCCCCATTGCATATAAAGAGTAGGATAAGTGGTTCCAGGGTAACATGGAAGCATATAGATGAAGACTATGTGGATGTCAGTATTCTGGTTGGGATATTGTACTATAGTGTCTTTCTTTCTTTCTTTCTTTCTTTCTTTCTTTCTTTCTTTCTTTCTTTCTTTCCTTCTTTCTTTCTTTCTTTCTTTTAAGATGAAACCATTGGTAGAATCTAGATAAAGAGTACAATAGTATTATTTCTTATCTTAAAATAAACAGTTTAATTAAAAAAAATATAACAATGATATAAGAACTGAACAGATATAGAAAATGAAATAAAGAACAACTTTAGTATCATACTTGGGCATTAGGAACATTTTGTATCCATAATTTACACATTAAAGGAATTAGGCTAGACAGGGAAAAGGTTCTTAAAAATTAGTGATGATCTCTTAACATATTAATGAATTTTTCACATTATCTTTGCAAATTTATATAGTTGCCATATTAATTTTTTTGTGGTGCTGAGGATTGAAACCAGGGTCTTGCATATGCTAGGCAAACACTCTACCACTGAGCTATACTCCCCCCTATTTTTGCAAGTTTTAATGGAATTATAATATATATACAGAAAGGTCAAAAAATATATATGGGTATCCAGTTTGCTGAACTTTGACAATCTGAACACATCTGTATGTGTAATAGTCAAATTTTGGAATAGACCATGACAAGTACTACAGAACCTCTTGCCCTAACCCAATGCTTATTTCTCAATAGAACTTCCATCTTCTCTTCCAACTCTTTAGATAGAGATTTCTTTTATCCCTGCTTTTATCTGGGAAAATGACAATATGTAAAAGAGTACAAAGTGCAAGGTCAGTAGGACCAAGCATTACACTTAACTTAGATGAGTATTTGTTAATATTCTACTGGTATCTCTTAACCTCATCCTCTGTGTTTGTACAAACCATGTGAGTGTTGTTTGCAAATACTGACACTTGAACTATAATTACTCAGGTATGTACTTCCTAAGAACACAAATATTTTTCTACATAATCATAATTAAATTTTCACACTCAGGACATTTAATACTGATTCAATATAATTAGTTAATAAAAATTTACATCCACATATACCCAATTGTTTCAAATATACACATTATAATTTTTTTGACACAATATTCAATTCAGAATTGTGAATTATTTTTGGTTATTCATTTCCTCAGTCTCCTTTTTTTATTCTATTTAATTTGGAAAAATTTTCATCACTTTTTTGTTTCATGATGTAGAAGTTTTAAAACAATCTAAGACAGATTTTTATAAAAAAAATGTCTCAACTATTCATTTGTCACTAAAAGTCACACATTTGGACTTACTACTATTTCTGATACATTTCTTTATTCTTGCCTTCTGAGTCCATTGGGCTTACAGTTTAAAAATATATGTTTCAGCTCTGAAACAAGGTGTATGAACTTGGATAAGTCTATTGGTCTCTTTAGACCTTAATTTCCTTGTTTTCAAATAAGTTGGATTCTTTTCCATTGATAAAAAGTCACATTGGCCTTGATGTTGCATTTGTAGTTGGTATTTCTGCCATGGAAAAGAAATCTGTATTACTGCTTCACCATCTACTACTTGGGGTGGAATAGCATCTCATGGTACAATTTTATGAATGTTAAATGTGCTTACCAGAGAATTTTGGAACATTATCAATAGAAATTCTGCTGGAAAAATTGAATTTGAGTTTCCAAGCTGTTGAAGTGTGTTTTGAAGAGCTGCCTGGCCTCACCACCAAATTAACTTTTCTCTCTCACAGCCTACTGGAGAACTTTTCCTTTTTCCTTACATTTCAAACACAAGTGTGGCTACAGGAATGGCAGTTAAATTTATATATGTATCACTTTTCTATCTATTTTGTTTCACAGATATGTAAGTAGTTTTCCTTACTCTTCAAAAATATTTAATTTTACTGTACAATGTGTGGCCTTAGGTATTAGAAAAAAATTGAAACACATTTTTATGCAGAATACATTAGGACTATTGTAGTTGCAAAAGCATAATTATTTCTATTATTCTGTAGTAGACTTTGGATTTTCTTGTTTAATAATTACGTCAAATTTTTATGTGTTTTGTCCTGGAAAAAAAACTATAGGATTATGGAACATCTTTCTATACTGTTAGGAGTGTTGACACAATATTTCTCTCCTGCATCAAATTTACTGTTCCCTGGAAAACTTAACATGGCAAAAATTTGAGCTAGAAAATGAGAAACACATCTTAATCTTGGTAATGGAAATGAAATTTGTAATTCAAATGAGAAAAGTTAGTGAACATAGTGCGTAACCTTGAAAAGTGTTATAATGTGCTAATTTGGTTCTCATAAGATTGATTCCAAACATTCCCATAAAGGTATGGATTATGTCCATTTAGTAAAGTCGAAGGTACAGCGAACTCCTGAATGGCTTGACATTCTTATAAGCATTTTTCTTAACAGACCTCTGGTCCTTAAAATACATTACGAAGTCAAGGGCCTATGGATATACAACCAGCGTAGTTCTTGAATTTTATATTAGCTGATAAATCTGCTTTGGTCCCATGAAATCTTATGAAGGCAAACATCATGAATATGCATAGTTAGAAGGAATATCACTGTGCTGTCCCTTCTTCTATGGATTTGGACTCCATAAGGTGCATTTCTCTACTCAAATTACTTTTGTTAAGTTGTAGCCTTAAAACTAGCAGGAAGAATAGGAAATATCAGGTCTTATTTCAGATCTTTGTTGTTCTTTTCTTACTTCCTTTGCTTTAGAGAATCAGACAATGGAACTAGCTACATTTTGGTATTTACATTCTATTATAGTATAATTAACTTTTCCTGTCTTGTCCTCTCATTCAAATGCTGTATCTTCATAGCAGATACCATTGCAGGTTTAATTTTTTGCCTGCTCCTAGCAAATGCCTCACTTATAATTGTAAATTTAAGAAAAACAAACAAAGCATCTGCTCAGTTAGGGAATGTTTTAATGATTAAATAAATGAATCAGTCCAACTTTTTTACATGAAAATTCCTTTGGCTTTCTAGCAGGTTAGAATCCTCACCCCTAATCATTTCACGTCACTAGATGCCTGGACTCTATTGAGAGCCACAGTTTAATTGGAATGACGCCTGGCATTTTGCTAGAGGGAATGGTTGAAAGGTGAACCTGCTCTGGGATTAGGGCGGCTCCTAGATTAGGGATTAGGGCGGATCGTGCTGCCTTGGGCACCTGCTACTTTGGAGTTCCAGTTGAGTTCTCATGGGGTTCCAGGAGAATTGGTGCACTGAGCCCGGTGAGGGAGTGTGTTCCCTGGAAGTGTGTGTAGAGTGCCGGTGAGAGTTCGGGAATAAAGAGTTGCTGTTTGAACCTACAAGGCTTTGTGGCGGCTCGGTTATTTTGTGCCCAGACAGACTGTGGCAGGACTCAATGTGGTAGTGGGGTGGGCAAGCTTGGCTGCCTTTACCTTTTTGCCTCCACAGGAATATTTTTCTCTTAGGTTTAGAGAAGTGTGTTTTTGTAGAAAGGTTGTTTTGTGTTTAAGTGATGACAGGAAATGAGAAGCAGCAGTTTTTCTATTTCCAGGGTTCAAAACAGACCAGAATGAGAACAGAATAAGGATTCCCCTCTCCATTGTATAATTTTCTGATTGTGTCAATATGCTAATGGAAAACAATCCTTTTCCAGTTTCTAACAATATGTGCATAAATACAATGTGTGTTGATAGTTTTAAAAATTCACTTGGCTTTTGGGATTCTCTCTTAAGTATTTTAAAGAACAATTTTAGTTATGTAAGTCTAAAATAACCATGTCTTTCAGTATTTGTCTTCAAATTTGCCATGATTTAATAAACTTTATCATTTTATATTAGGCAGTCTCTAAAATAAAAGAGATCATAAGACTCCTGACTTGCCAATTGTTGGTAAATCACTCTTACTAGGTATTTGAATTAGATTTATACTCCCCAAAGAACATTTCCATTATTGTTAATAAAAAAGTCATTTATTAAGTAAAATGCAAGTTTACAAGGTGGGAATTTTGTGAATGCTGTTTCTGAAAATCATTTTTCCACTTGTAAATCAAACCTACCACCCATACTATTTTAGTGAAAACTTTTATCTGAACTATGGCTGAGTGCTTACACGAGAAACATGCTTCAGTTATGACTGCCTTGATGTTCGCCTCTTTTTTTTTTTTTTTCATTTTAAAGATTAAGGTCACTGTAAGTAGGTAGTTCATGAGTTAAAAGTATTCCAAAAGGTCGAGGAAAGGTTGAAGATTACAATGGAAACAGAGACAGTTTCCCACAAAGGGGACAGGAGTACCCACTGTGGTCCTCTCAGGGTCTCTGGGGGTGGGATGGGATCTGACAGTGATGGGCTTCCCTTGACTGCTTCCTTTCTTTGTACCCTAACTCTGGTCCGTAAATAGAGCAGCTCATCATGCTCTGAGACTGACACTGCGGAAGCTTCATAAATCAGTTAGTGAGTGTTCTGGCATGAACCTTTAGCCACTGCCTTCCCTCTAGAGCTGACACCTGTCACCTTTTAAAGAGTGCACATTCTCTGTCACTGGTGCTGAGTCCTATCTTTTTTTTATTCACTCTCATATTCTGCCTAGGTGGTCTGATCTGGATGCTGCCCATATGTGATTAAATCACTCCCACATGGACTTAGTAGGTTTTTATTTATGTCTAAAATCTTAGAATTTCCAGATAGTCATTGGGTATACAACTTAAAACATCATACAAAAGGCATTTCATTTTTAGAAGATGGTTGAAAGAACATAAGTATGCATATGAAAATTTTATGTATTTGTAATTACTGACAGACTATTGCTTTTATTGGGTTTATAAGCTAATACTATAGAGCTTTTAAAATATGAATTCTTAAGAATCTTTAAGAAATTGTGAATTAAGGAAGAGGGCTTTGGGCATCATGATACCACAGCCTTCTTCATTAAGTCAGTAACTATTGCCTATTTTTTCTATTAAAAATATGTATCTTCTCCATAAAAAGCATGTCATTTTATTGAAAAAACATAAGTGAATAAGCAGTATTATTATCTGGTTTTATTTTGCCCTAATTATGTTTTCTATTTAAATGGCATGTAGAATCCCTTAGCTTATACAGAGGAGTCATGAAAAAAGTTTGTAAAAAGTTTTCAGTCACTAATTAACATGAAAAGAAACTTATACCTCTCTAATATTTGCATGTTAATGGCACTGAAATAAAATAGCCCACACAGCTTTGGCCATTTCTCTCCTTTCCTAAATTTAGACCTTATTTTGAATTCTGTTGAAGCAAATGAGGATCCCGAGGTGTTTGTAATTGGGGGGTATTAAATGCAAAATACAAGCAGAGGGTGCTTAAAAGGGACAGAAAAAGTCAGTTTCCTATTGATTGGGCCATGGTGGGATAAATGTGTGGCTTCTGCCCTTAATGGAAGCTGATTGTTCGGGGATGTGCCGGTGAGACTGGTCGATTCTTGAGCTGTTGTTTACTGGGAAGGACAATATCAATTTTCCAGAGGGATGATTGGTGGGATGTCAAGGCTGTCACCCCTTTCTCCTCGTCACTGACAGACAGCCCAGTGACAATTACCAGTGAAGGGACATTGACTGCATTGGCATATACACTAGAGGATAAAACTGGCAAACAAAAAAAGAGGAAGGCACTCTGTAAAAAAGATATAATCAGCACTTGTCAGGACTGGTTACATATATGATGTCTGAATAACAGGGCCACACATTGCCTTTACCATCGAGGCCATGTGGCCCCTTCCATCCTGCCCGGAAAATTCATCTTGGAATATTTGGGGGAGGGATAGCATTAATTGTTGAAATTATTTCTATTCAAGAGTTATTATCAAAACAAAAATAATTTCCATTACCTATTTTTCTCATTAAATCCAACTTTGAAAACTTGAATTTGAAAGGAGATATTTTTATTCTACAGAAATGATGACATGCATAAGTATTTCCTTATGAATTGAGATAATTTTTATGACTTTTCCTTTTGGGCTTATGTTACAAAAGGAAAATGCACAATTAATGAGCTGCATTGCACAGATATCGGAACAGTTTTGCCAGAAAAGTATCATTTTAATTGTGGGAGATGCTTTCTTCAGAGTTGGTAGTACATTTGATTATTGCTAGATTTTCTAGAAAGATTCTTCTATCAGCCCCATGGTTTCTATTTCCTTCTGTTCCAATGCTAAACAAGGTCAAATATGTTTAAATAAAAAAATCAGAATGGCCAGTGCCTACTTTAACATACAGAGAAACTAACAACTGAATTAGTCAGATGCCCTGGAGCATTGGAACTTTCGCATAACTGCATTTTATTCTCAGCAAGTGACTAGTCTTTTTGTTAATTCATGAATGTAATTTGCTCATTTCATTGTATTCACTCTAGTTACTTCTTAGGATCACTATATTCTGCTGGAAAGTTGCTATCTGGAAAAAATCACAAAGAAAAAAATAGTTTATATAGTCAGTTTTATATATTCTCATAGGAGCTCAACACCTCCCTCTGCCACAGTCTGGCAATACTTTTTAAGCATATGCTAGATTGCCTGATGAGCGTTGTTTTTTACAGAGTGGTCACTGTAGAGATGAAAGTAATTAGATATACGTGGTTGGTTATCTCTCCCGTGTGTCATGCATGATTTACATCAGATGGATTTCTCCTTAGTGAGAAATATTGTCTTAAATGCTATTTATGTGATTTAGAAAAGAATATGTATTTATTTTAGAAACTGACAGGCATAAATAAGGGCAAATGGTGGCATAAATATTACACATTATCCTATCATTTACAGGAAAGTGTTGTTAACATTTTCAATTTTGTCTCTTTTGGTTTTTGTTTGAATATTTTAAGTGTTTATATGTGTTATTTTTTTATGAGGTCTTGATGCTACTATTTACCAGCTTGATAAATACATAGAAGACAGTCTAATGATGTTGATGGTTTTCTTTTATTTTAAATAAATACTTTCAATACTTCCAAGTGATTACATATGGAGGTTGCTTTTGATTGAGGTTGTAAGACACTATGCAAAAGTTATCATTAGTTTCCTCCCATAAACCATGGGCTAATTGATTTTCCATTGAACTCATTAAAAATAGATGCTTAGCTTTTTAGAATATTGTCTCAGAAACCCAAGGCAGGACCCAGGTCCTCTGGGATGCCATCAACTGACCATTGCAGCAGGCCTAGAATAGTGGCCCTCCTACTTGTCAGGACTGAAGTATTTATCCCATTTCCCAGCAGATAAACATTTGTAAGGCAAATAATAAATTAGCCATTAATCAGCAGAATATTTGCCTTCGATGGACTCTGAATGGAGTGGAGATGTCAGGTAGGTAGACAAGGTAAATCAACAAGGCAGAATCGATCAGAAGAGCCACCCACAAAAAACTGGCCCTTACATTTCAGAAAACACTGGCCCTTACAGTTAAAGGCTTTGAAAGGTGAGAACATTTTTTGAGAAAAGAAAAACTATAACATGGTGTGGGTAGATTTTAAGAATAGAAAGTTCTTAAGACACTGTTCACCCATATTTATGCTTCCAACTGATGATATGTTATTTAGAAGTTTGATTTGGAAAAGATTGTCAAATATTTATTTTTGAAGCTCTGTATATTTAAATATTTTTACCCAGAGAGCTTTCATATCTTATTAAATGTGCCCACATTTTTATTCTTTTTTTGAATTAACAATTTGTCAAGTATATTGTATTAAAAACAAGAAGCGACCTTGATATTTTTGTGTTCTTCCCCGCCCCCCCAATTGTATTGGCTAGTATGATGCAAAGACTTTTAGATTTGGGTTTTGAGAAATCCTATATGTTGAGCTTTGGCTGGCCAGTTAAAAGTCATGTGCTCCTGGGTATGTCACTTAACCTTTATAACCCATAATTTCCTGAGTTGTAAAATAGGTCCTGGCACTGTTATTATTTTCTTTTATAAAGAAATCATGTATGTTATATAGGTTTATTCTAAAGCATTGTTCATATTTAATAGTTCTAGAAGATGAAATTATTAAATGGAAAATCAGTTATTGTTGCATATCTTTTTTCTATTATATCTAATTGGTTAGAAATGCATATCTTGTTTCTGAAGATCTTATATGTAAAGAGATTAAATGGCCCAGTGGTTATAAAGAGGCAATATTATCTTTCCCAATTCTCTTGAGGTTAGAAACTACAACCTTTGTTTTCTTAGAATTGACCATGAGGGAAATTGCTCTTGACTCCAAACACCTACCATCTGGCATACTCTGTCTTCTTATTGTGACATAATACCTTAGGCATCCTAAAAGATAAGTTTGGAACATTTCCTGGACCCACCACATGTTTGTTGTTCATTTATTTACTCACATGTACAAGAGAGAATGAAAGTAAACATAATAATCATAATCCTCCACATTGACTCCTGTTATTTATTTGCTGACTCCCTCACTTCCCACGGGTATAATTCTACCTCCAAATGCGGTTTCCCAGACTTTGGTAGTTTATAAAGTAATGACACCTTTTAGCCAAGACATTGACTGGGTCATGGATGTCCCAGCCCCATAGTTCAGCTTGACTAAAAAAATACTATTCATTAGGAATTTTAAATGAATACTTGAGGTGTTGATTAACATTGCCTTAAGCATAGAAGACAATTAATGTTTTGCAATTTTGGAATATATGTTACACCTGAGAAGGGGAAAATTTCTTTATACAATCCAGAACCTGTTAGATTAAGTAACCTCTACTAATAAGTTTGAAGTGATAAACATTTCAATCAATACATTGTGGCTTCCCGTGAAGCTATAATGCTATTTGCTCTGTGTTATTTTTTTTTAAATCATTTCCTTAAATTTTTCTATATATATTCAACCTCTGTCTTTCATTCTTTTATATAACTTTAATGTGAATTCATAAAGAAATATGGAGTTATTATATGTAGATTATTTATTTACCTCAAGATTTAACTCCAAATCTTCATTCACCATTTTCTTTTCACTGTTTTAATATTTGTGTCTAAGACTAATTCATCTGCTTAAGTTTATCTTTTTCACTTACTTTCAGTCTATACCTATCGAATATTTATTTTTTCAGTCTCATATATTAATACTTTCTTAAAATAGAATATGCAGTTCTCCTTCATCTTAAACCCAAGGAAATATAAATAAGTAAAAAATTCCATGGGATTCCCAAAGAGAAGGAATTTCATTTAGATTTGCATTTCAAAAAGGCTTCATAAAACCAGAGTAACTTGAAAAAAATTCTTAAATACTAATAGCTTAAAGACTGTCAAAACATAAATACTATTTGTTGTTATACTGAAATTTTTTTTTAAATCTTAAAAACTCATTTTTAATAGCAAAGGTTACAATGAGTCATAATCTCACTCCTTTGAATTTACAACTCACATTTTTCACAATTCTGGGAGCTATTCACTTTCTACAGATGTGGAAACTGAGTCAAAAAGGCATTAAATAGCTACGTGAAGTTATATATTTAGTAGTAATTGATTGATCCAGAGTCTGTACTTAGTTATTTCTAGAGCCAGTGCCTGGCCACGCACTTCTTGCCCCTCCACATGCACTCAAAGATGCTATTAACTCTAAAGTCATTAGCTCTACAGGCCTTACAAATTCACTTTAAGAATTAGTTCTTTTCTTTAGTTTTGTTTTCACTATGGTGCATTGAAAGGGAAGTAGAATAAAATAAAAACAGAAATGTAACGTGGAACTATATGGTAGACATTCTTGAATTTTGGATGAAGAGTTATAAAAATTTATTTAGTATGCAATGCGGAGCCACCAAAATTTTGAATTGAAGTGATATAGTTGGAGCTACATGTTAGCAATTGTGGGATAGTTTGAAGCAAGGAAACATTAGCAAAAGCATAATCATTTGGAAGATTTGCAGTGGCATGGATGAGAAATCATGAAGCCTAAATCAGGAAGGTGACTGGGCAGAGGGTACATTTGTGAGAATAATTTAGGTAGAACTTATAGAATTTGATAAGCCGGAATGGTCATAATCCTTAGGATCAAAGGCAAGGGTGACTTCAAGTGACTTCAAGATTTTATATCCATGCCCGCAAACATGGAGTAGTACTAGTGAAATCTGGATTAAATGAAGATGAATATTTAATTTGGAAAATACCAGTTTTAATATGTGTTGTGTAATATATTAATGGAAAATTCAGACCAAGTTTGAAAACAATATTCTAGAAGTCCTTACTGACTTACAAAATTCAGAGACAGAAAGAAAAATAATTTCTGGAAATATCGAGTTAAAGAAAACTAAAACCACTCAAGTAGAAGGGATTATTAAAGGAAAGCGAAGAAGGTGTAGAGCAAAGAAAGACAAAAGAATGAGTCTGCAATAGCAACTACATTTGAGTAGCAAGCAACAGGAGCAGAAAGAAGAAGCTAGGAATGGGAAGCTCCAAAGGATTGACAGAAACCTAGAATAAGGAGAGTCCTAGTGAAAGAACAGAGATTTCCAAGAAGCAGAAGGTGGTCCAAATTAATACCCATCAGAGCCAAGGAGAAGTTCTTACTTCATCCAACTCTATAAAAAAAATTTTAGGTCCACTACTGTGGCTCTTGAACAATGAGTAACTACCTAAAAATGAGTGAGCCAGTGAAAATGTCCAACAAAACAAATATACATATAGTATATGCATATGGATTGTGAATTTCTGTACTGCCAGGGTAAGTTTGAGTGTTTCTGTTTCTGATTATGTGTGTGTGTGTGCACACACACACAAACCCACACACATATGGTATATATGTATTATCTCTATTATGTATATATTGAGATATATATTTATGTATGTTAGGTTTATAATCTGTGAGAAAGAAGAAATTCTACATACCTTAACAGTAGCTATGCATGAATACCTAAGTAGATTTTCTTCCTATTTTCCACTGAATGTGCACATATCTTTTTCCATTCACAAACACATATGCAAATGTGCTAAAGTATGTGCTTACTGTCCCATATTGTGTAATTCCTTCAATGTTTTCTATTTATTATTAGTCAATATTTATCACATATTACTATGTATCTTGAAGTATTTAGATTTGGAAACTGAGCACTAGGCAATAGACAAAAGACCTGTCTTTATAAAGCTCCCATGTAAAAGAAGTAGACAGAAGATATCATAAATTTTCCTGTCAGTTGTAAAGAAAGTAAAAGAAGATAAAGGGATAGAACATTCTGGGGAAAGGTGGCACTATGCTAGGTAGAATGGATGGAAATGCAAGGGAAAGGGAAAATCTGTTGCAAACTCTTTCAATAGTAGATAATCCATATTTATCAGCCGTTTCCTATAGATCTGGGCTCCT
This sequence comes from Marmota marmota marmota, assembly GCF_001458135.2. NCBI lineage: Eukaryota > Metazoa > Chordata > Mammalia > Rodentia > Sciuridae > Marmota > Marmota marmota. Next base: position 35,686,776 of record NW_025999968.1, on the reverse strand, counting down.
TTTGTACAGGATAGCACACAGTATGCAATACTTCAAAGTTCTTCCGTGCAGAACTATATGTTGATATCTAGATCACTGGTTTTTATTCTTAAAATAAAAGATGATCTTTCAAAGCATTTGCTCCTGACTCAGGTTCATCAGCATTGATCTAAAAATCTCCAGTAACTGTTTATTTCAAAATATACACTCCCAAATAGATTTCAGTGCTTCAGGTTAATGAAGGCACCTCTTAACTAAATGCTAGATGCATGCAAGTTTAAGAGAGACTATAAAAAGAAAAACTTTTAAAACTTAAGACATTAATAAAAGTGCTTCAAATAAGTGTGATTTTAGTTCTTTAAAAAAATATTATACCCTCTTTGTGTGTATATGATTATATATTCCCACTTACATATTTAAAAACCTCCATTTACATAGGACATGTTTGGCTTCTCATTATATTGAAATATTTTGTTAAATATGCTCCCTAAGACAGCTTTTTCTTTTGTTTTACTTAGTGCTTTGCAGTAATATCTTGAGAACAGGAAGCCTACTGCTATTGAGAATAAAAGCAGATTTTTTCCCTAAAATGTCAAGTTTGAGTTTAAGTTAAAACAGATATTTTGGTTGTTCTGATTTGACTTTTGTTTAGACACCACACTAATGCAAAGTAGCTGAACAGTGATTCAAATGCAAATATTTGAGTTTCTTCCAATGATTCCAAAATAACTCATTTTGATAAAATTAGTGTACCTTAGGTAGATATTAATAAGTGGCTACAAGCTGAATGTAATGCTTTTATCTCTAAATTATTATCTTATTTCCAGCAATAGAATATTAGTTAGAAACATGAAATTGAAAGGCTATTTTTAATTGTCTTTTGTATAATGAAAATAAAAAGAGCTTTAATATTTAATAATTGCCTTTAGATGTGGTATTTCCATGTCTTTTGACTCCTTACCAGTGAATTTCAAAACTCCTCTTTACTTGCTAATAAGTCCTTGCTTCTCAAGATATGGATTTGCTGTAGTCGAGTTTACTTAATAAATCTGCAAAAAGAAGTCAAATTTAATAGAAGACTCATGTATATATCTTCCTATTAGTTATTTTCCTTTAATGACATACAAATATATTTTATTCTTTCACATAGTTTATGGATATGTGCCAACACATACATGTTTATTTAACAAGATTTATGTTTTGAAAAAAAATATTTTAGTTGATCAGAAAATTTGTAAGTATTTTACATGAGGATATTAGAATTGTGGAAATATCTAATGGGATATAGGGAGCAAGAAAAAGTCACACTTGAAATTTGTTCATCATAAGATAAATTAATATAGCATAAAAAACAATGGGTTGGCACTCTTACCTAATTCTATTTCTGGTGTTTTTTGGGGGGTGCTGGGGACCAAACTTGGGGTCTTAAGCATGCCAAGTTCATGTTCTATCACAGAACTACACCCCTCTCTCTTTCTTTTTAACCATGTATATAAACTTACTATTAAATATCCTATAAAGTTTTAGTTACTTTCCACTAAAACTCAAATAAGCAAACAACACATCAAGCAGAAAATTGGTTGTTGTTATTACGGAACTACATGTGACTATAAGAGAAGATTCTTAAACTGCTGGAGTTGGTTTAAATTGTCTCTTAAAAGTTGCAACCCTGGCTGTACTCTGTTAAGTCTGTACTCTGTTAAGGAGATAGTTTCATGGACAGGAGCCCATTTATAATTAGATAAGGAAAACTGACAGCAGCAGTTGAGTTAGTGGCTCCCATAGAATGACAGGTATTGACTGGACCCTGGGCTGTGTTTGAGATGGTGAGGGAGTCGATAAAAACATCAGGGCTTATTTGGAGTAACACTGCTGGCAATGCTTTAATTTGCCGCCTGGAAAAGAGCCACAGACGTTCTTCCCCCATGTTTAGTGTTGATGAGATCCAACACCTACATTTAATCTTCTGTTTACCACTGAAAACACTTGTAAGTGGTACATGGCACCACAAAGAGGACACATCACAGGGGGGTGTACTTTGAACTCCATGCTGTAGTCCCAGTCTAGGAAAAAATCCTCATTTGTATCATTGTAACAAACATAAAATAAAAAGTTTAAAAAATGAAAAAAAGTAGAGAAAAAAACACTGTTAACTGAATTTCAGGAAGAGATAAAGAGAAGAAAGTGTTCTTTGGACATCCTTTGTATTTTTTTCTGCATACCACCTCTGTTGAATAAAAGAAAATCAATTGAAAAGGAATGCTGTGACATTCAAAGCTGCATGAGAAATGTATTGCTTCTATATCATTTAAAAATTCTATTTCATACTTCTGTTTAAAAGCAAAAATATTCTAAATACAGGCAGGTATTTTTGAAACTTTTTATATAAACACACGTGTGTGTGTGTGTGTGTGTGTGTGTGTGTATATATATATATATATATATATATATATATATATATATATATGAGATAGACAGTCATGTGCTGCATAAAGATGATTTTGGTCAATGATGGACCACATAAAAGACAATGGTCCCATAGGTTATATTGCCAACTGACATTGTAATGATGTTAATTTGTGTAAGTGTACACTGTCATGTTTACACAGTGAGGAAAATGTCTAGTAATGCATTTCAGAATATATTTCTTTTGCTAAGTGATGTCTGTATAAATTCGGTGACAAAATTTTGATGCATTCTTTTACATGTGTGCTTTTATATATTTGTTTTATCCTGTGATATCCATCCATAAACATGCAAAAAAAATCACCCAGATTTTAATACTGATTACTAAAGAACTCAAGTGAACCAATTATTGAAACAAATTACTTTTAGTGAAGATTCTACTATAGCACATTTAACTTGCTGCAAGAACTCAACAAACACCATTAGAAAAATTGCATATTTATTACTATAAAATTCAAATAATCCCCTAAATGTGACCTTCAGTGTCTATTTAAATATGGGTAGGATTTAAAAATACTTGGTTGCCAGTGTTTAATATTTCCCACCTGTTGTAATGGAGGAAATGCCTGAGATTGTGTTTGGATTGTGCCAGGAAATTTCCACAGTTTAGGTTTAACAATACACACCAAACTCCCTTTAGGCTCAGTAAATGACCTAACAAGATTATCTGACATATTGTGGAGATAAGAAGCTCATATAATGGACGCTTGGCTTATTTCCCTATGTTCCCAGTCTATGTCTATCTAGGGACTGACCGAATCAGTGAAATGAGATTGTATTTCCAAATTTATTAAGGTAGGATATGCTGTGTCACATTAAGCATTTATCTCAATATAAGTTTAAGCATGCAAAAGGAAAAAAAATAGCAAGAAAGAAGTGTAAGCTTGAGCTAATACTGTCTCACACATGCAAGGGACTCCTAAGGTGTGTGAAATGTATGCTTCTTTCAAAAGGCTACAGAAAATAGGAAACAGACTATGACAACCCAAAATTTCAGCAAAAAAAAAATCTTTCAACTAAAAATGTATCCTTGAATACTATAAGAATAATGATGTATAAATATACTGAATGTTTGAGGCTTTCATAGTGTATTAATAATGTTTGATCTCATTATATTAACATATATCAATTGTCAAACATTTAATTATATCAAGAATATTTTAATTGTGCTAAGTCACATATACATTATTTGACTTATTTTGTGGAAAGATCAGGCATTATTAGGTAGGAGTGACTATTGCCTTTTCTTTATTGGTGCAATGATTGATTGATTGATTATTTATTTATTTATTTATTTACTTACTTATTTATTTAATTATTTATTTTGAGATGGGATCTCTCTGAGCTGGCCTTGAACTCTTGGGCTCAAGTAATCCTCCTGTTTCACCCTCCCAAGTAACTGAGACTACAGATACATTGATTGATTTTAATTAGGATAACCTTGAGTCTTTTGTGTTTCACACAAACAAGTGTAGTTTTATATGTATGTATCCTGCTGTTAGGGAAATTGTCAGTCACCTTCTGATTCTTTGTGGATGGCTATTTCATTGTAGATGGTTATTTCATGCATAGTGCCTTGGCCTTGGTTTATTCCCTTAATTTATATTTGGCAGCTTTTGTAACCATCCTTAACAGGACTAATTGAGATTAAAGTGTTGTATATCAAGAAATTTCCAACAGCTGGGGCTTAACATGTAAGCAATTCATATTGGTATTTTATGTAGTACCAGAAATTCATGGTGGGGAAAAGCCAAGTAATTCAAAGTTCATTCTTTCATTTGTTCGTTCATTCATTCATCAAACATTGCTTGAGGAGTGTGGTGGAGTTGGGCTTGGGACAACAAAGATATACACAGTCCCTGTCTTAAAGGGGTCTCTAGCTCAGTGAAAAGAGAGACATGTAAATAAATTATTGTAATAAGGTAGAGTACAGTGTTATCAGGACAGTAATCAAGATATGTACAAGCTTGAACAGTAATTCTCAAGGAGGGAGTGATTAATTCTATCTGGGGTGGGGTAGAGGAAGGATTGAATTTGAGCCCATTCTTTTGAATAATACATGAAACAGCACCAGTCCATCCTCCTAAATTGAGTAGTTTAGCCAAAGAGACCTGCCAACCTATTGATCAGCTGATGAGAAGCCAGAATGTAGAGCTAGTGGGCCTGAATGAATGGTGAGCTGACAGAAGCAGGGCTTGGTGCCATTTTCAGTGTTATCCTGAAACTACAATGAGTTGGTGTGCTGGACAATCTCTCCATAAAGATGAGGTGGTCCCACTGCAGAAGAAACTTTTTAGAAATGTGTTAGTAGAGAACATGCACAAATGCAGGTATCAAGGTCACAGATGACATGATCCATGACCTGAAGGCAAGCACTTTGCATAAAGTTCAAGTCATCAGATCTGTTTCTGAGTGAAATTCTTATTCATTTCTGCACATTATGCAAGGTGTTCTTCCTATCTTAGGTAATAGAAGGAATAAACAAAATGAACTTTACAATAATAATTTTAAAGATTTTTACTTGACCATGATTCCTGTCTCAAGTCATGATGTGTCTAATTGGATTCCAGGCTGTTTTTACTTCACATCGTATTTCATCGATGCCAGCTTTTATCTTAGTGTTCCTAACTCAGTGAACTTTCTCACAAACAAAACCAAAGCAAACAAAAGAATGTGTTTGTTGTATTTTCCAAAGTTAGACTGTTATTCCCTTTATCTGCTTCTCTGTAAACTTTAAAACTTCCAGGATACCTAGTGTTTCAGCATCTCCAGTGCTATCATGAGGGCTGCTTCCTGGTTACTTCCATGTGTAGGTAGTACATGAAGTCAGGGTCTGAACTGTCTTCTCTTCACTTATATATGTGAAGTCCTAACCCAGTATTTCAGAATGAAATTCTGTAAATCCTCCTTGAATCATGAAGGAGTATGTTCTAATAAGCCATCATAAATAAATAAAAAATATCCTAAGTTAAAAATACATTTAATACACCTATCCTACCAAACATTATGACTCAGCCCAGCGTATCTTAAAGGTGCTTACAACACTTGTGTTAGATAGTTTTGACCTACTAAAGGATAATGTAAGTGTTAATGAAAGGCCTATGCTATGATAAACTATTGAATATCTTATGTAACTTATTAAAAATCTGTATGAAAAAAAGGCTGACAACACAGAACTATAGAGTATTAGCTTTTCCCCTCATGATTGCTTGGCTGATTGGAGCTGTTGCTCATTGCCGCTGCCCAGTACCACAAGAGATTGTTGTATTGCGTATAGCCAGCCTGGAGAAGAGCTGAATTAACAATGTGAAGTACAGCTTCTACTGAATGCTTAGCACTTTCCATCATCCTGAAGTGGAAAAATCATAAATCAAGGGTCATATATATTTGGAGGTAGGTTCTACAGATAGTCATACAGATAGCTACATACAGATAGCTACTATGATGTAGGACCTTAGACTAGTATGACTGGTGTCCTCATAAGAGGACATTAGGACACAAACAGTGAAAAGGCCACCATGAGGACACAAGGGGAAGGTATCCATTAAGAAAAGAGGACTCAGAAGAGACTGGCTTTCATCTGACCTTGAACTTCTATCTTCCAAAATTATGAAACAATTTTTTTTTTTGTGTGTAAGCCATGTAGAATATGATGTTTTGTTAAGAAAGCCCTAGCAAACAACAAGGATAAAAATTATTGCTTATGTATTTTTTTCAGTTCAGCTGCATCCATATTTTGTTCAAACTAGAACTTCCTGACCATCTCTGGAACCTAGTACACAGTTCACAGTGTAAACCTTCAATAAATCACCATTGAGTTGATTAACTTTCTTTTCCAAGTGATATATCACAATTCATAAATATCTCTTTTGATGTCCTCTGCTATCATTGTTGATTGGGACTATGCTGTTTGTCACATTAGCACACTGTGGCAATTTTTCTGCTGTCATTAACCATCATCTATTTCACATTAGCTTGCATCTGAGGTTCAGTATCTATTCCCTCCTGACTCTGGACATCATTAGACCTTGTTAAACACCAACTAAACCTCCAGGATGAAAATATTTATAGATATGTTCACTGAATGATTAGGGACATGTTTATAAGACTGGTAGAGAACCAAGGCTCTGGGGATTTCCTTATGGCTGGACAACATAACCCGAATCTCCAGAGTTGGTCTCCACTAATTACAAAGTGTATGTACTTTCTCCTTATAACTCTTGCATCACCTTTATTTTAAAATCCTGAGATTCATGAAATGTTGGGTCTTTTGATCAGAAATAACAAACTAGAAGTAGTCAATTTTGCCAAAAGGTTAAAGCATCTTTGCATGAGGCATGGTGGGTCACAGGAAGATGAATTAGATGTCAGTTTTGCCAGTGAGGATCTTGTGTTTTAATAAAGGGAAGATTAAATGAAGATGATGAACTATAATAAAGTAGAAAAAGTCCTGGTGTAGAAGTGATACAGATAGAATGTTAAGAGTTCAAAGGATTTCTTCTGTTTGGTGAAGTGACTCATGGAAAGTGAAGGATTGTAGTCTGACTAGAAAGGAGGGTGAGCTTCAAGTTTAAACTCATTTATTCATTTATTTATCCAGATTTGGATAAAGTAGAACAGTATTCTGTTTAGAGTGGTGGATAAAGACAGATTACCAAAGGAGATTTTAGGAAAACATAGATATAGTATTCATTTTTTGTTGTTGTTGTTGTTGCTGTAACCAAAATACCAGGAAAGACCAACTCAGAGGAAGAAAAGTTTATTTGGGCACATGGTTTTAGAGGCTCAGTCCATGATTGGCTAGCTTCATTGTACTGGGCACAAGGTGAGGTAGAACATCATGGTGGAAGTGGGTGGAAAAGGAGTGCTGCTTGGCCCGTGATGGTTAGGAAACAAAGAAAGAGTGTAAAGGGCCACAGGAAGATGAACCCTTCCAAGGTATGCTGGTAGTGATCCACCTCCTCTAGCCATTCCCCACCTGTCTACAGTTACCAATCAGTCCATTCAAACTAGGATGGACGGGTTAGGTTATACTTCTCTCATAATCATTTCATTCTGAACATTCCTGAATTAAGAGTAGATTTTGATTTTGATTCAAACCACACATACACACACACACACACACACTCACACAAAGATAATGGCAAAGAACTTGTATGTGGGGAATGAATATTTTTATGGAAGAAATGGAACCACAGATGGAAACATGGAGTAGTCAGAAGGAGCACCAAAATGTCAATGTCACAGAGATGAAAGGGGTTAGAAGCAGACAACAAAATTTATGTCAAAGGGAAGTTTGAAATGACATCACAGAGACAGAGGATGGAGTCCTGTGCTTTTGAAGTTTCACTAGTGATATTGTAAGGTAAAAATCAATAGTTTGGTAACTTTTGATTCTTGCTTGCAGCCCAGTAAAGCAAAATAGAGTGATTTGTGGACTAACATGTGATAATTTGAAGAACCATCAAGATAAGAGGAAGGGCCATTTAGGATCAAGGGACAGAGTGCAGGTTGACACAGAGAAGTTGAAGTAATGCGAAGTTAAATGGTAAAGCTAGGAGTTGAGCCAAAGCCAAAGAGTTTTGTCCAGAGCACATATCTAGTATTTTTATAAAATGAGGGATTTTTCTTGAAATGAAAAAAAAAATACTTCTAATTGCTCTCTCTCCATACATTTATGCATATGTGAATATAAATAAATAAATAAATAAAAATATATATGTATGGGTGTGTGTATATATATATATATATATATATATATATATATATATATATATATATATATATAAAAAAAATACTGGAATTAAAAACCCAGGGGCACTTTGCAACTAAGCTACATTCCTAGTCCTTTCTTTAAAAACAACTTATTTTTGACATAGGGTCTCCTTAAGTTGTTCATGGTCTAAGTTGCCAAGGCTGACCTCAAACTTGCAATGCTCCTGCCTCAGCCTCCCAAGTGACTAATTATAGGTGTGAATTGCTGTGCCTAGTGATGGTCATCTCTTTAAACTTGCCAACAATCCCTGAAGGCAACTATTAAGACAAGTTTATAGGCACTGAAATTGAGTTTCTGTGAGATTAAATAACATTATTCAAATAATACAATTATTTGTGCTGAGTTAAATTTCAAATCCTGATCCCTCTGGCTTCAAAATCCGCAGCCTTTGGATAATTATTATATTCCTTTTTTAAATGACTTTCCTTGAAGATTAGCTATTAAAAAAGTGTTTTCACTTTCTTTGACTAGGCAATACTATTTACAAACTCTATTATTTACAGACAATATTACTTACAGTCCCAACAGAATAGTGCATGTGTGTGACAATATGAACTATGTCAGTATCAGCTGATTGTAAACTTGCACTTCTAGTGCTCAAGGGGCAGAAAGCAAAAGCTGTAAATTTCCTGTAATCATTGTCACAAATGTAATCACAGCTATTGTTTCTTCTACAAATTTCTCATTGAAGTAAATGAAAATGAGGACAATATGACTGATCTTCCATTGTAAAAAGTAAAATCAAAAAGCAGCAGCTAATATTAATAAAGCTGTGCATATTCAACAATTTCTTCTATGGAGTGCCTAGGTTACAAGAAGGATCCAAAATTATTATTTGATTTTGTTAACTAACTTGTTTACCTACATTAACTTTAAACTCTGGTCATTCTGTGCAATATAAGCTATTTTTTTCAGTTTATAATGAAATATACAAAAGTCTATTGTTGTCATTGATAGGCCTCAGAAAGTTTTGGTTGGTATCCAATGGGCCCATTTATCGGACATCCAAATTGCACCAAAAGCTGTGACTATAGCTTAAAATAAATACAGTTAAAACTAGCAAAATCTATTCAAAAAAAACTAGTAAACAGTCCTTTTATGAATAATAATTGTTGTTTATCTTTACTCTTGGTTTTAATCTTGTTTTGATAGGCAGATAGAATGGAATGGACTGTTGCACACTGTACTTCAATCCCACTGCAGATGCTGTGGGTCCTCATTTGCTGTCTCCTGAATGAGGTTACATATTGGTAACGTTTTCCTCTGTATTGATCCTAGAAATCTCCATTCTATTTTCTTGCACACTTAGAATCTCTCTTTATGATATAGTCTAGAAAAAGTAGCTCTGTGATTCTTTCATGTTCCAAAAAATCTCAGTTGTTCTTAAGGCTTAAAAATAAAGTTATTATATTGTGATTTACATTGATAATATAACTCATATGGTTTGTATTTTTTTTCATCGTAAACTATTGAAATAAATATAAGTGAATTATATTTTTCATTTTAAAACTAAATATGGGATAAGTCAATAAGTAATGAAAAGTAATAATCTCAATCCAACTAACTGCATGAATGCTGACTAAATCAAATGTATACTAAAAACAAAATGATTTTCAACCCATCTGTTACCATAAAATATTGGGATATTTTTAAATGGAATAAATGAAAAATACCATAATTTTTACAATATCAAACTTGAAAAGTTTGCTTCCATATCAAATCTTTTAAAGATTATCTGGAGTCTTCCTTTGAATTATCAATGTTTACCACTCCAACTCACTGCCCCTCCCCCCCAAAAAAAAGAAAGAGAGAGAGAAAGATTTGAAATGACATCGGTTTATTCACTTATATACAATTTGCTCTAAAGGGTAAAAAACCAACAACATGAACTTACAAACATGGAAAAATTAGTGTATATGATATTTTTTCCAACTAAAGGATTAAATAATGTGAAAGGGAAGCACTAATATTTGTCAAAACAGAGCTACCTTTACCCTTGAGGGTTATTAAAGTCTGGATGTGTTTTATATGCAAAATGACCTGTCAGGATTATGGAAAAAAATCCTGACACCTGCTCCTCATCAGTGCCCTAGAAACAAAGGTGAAGAAATGGGTTTCTGAGCATGGGATTGCATTGCTTACTGGGTTTGCCTGAAAATGCATACATGTGCTTTAGGATGGCATCACTACGCCTGTCACTGAGTCCTTGATTACTTTAAGGCAGGAAAAGCAGCACTAAAAAAATAATGTGTTGTGATGAAAGAAACATGTATTGTTTTCTGGATAAAAATTTCAGTAGGCATTGCATTAGGTTGTAAGAGAATATTTTTACTATGTATTTTTATAGGAGATAATATCTTTGTACATTTTATGTTCATCAAAAATTTAAAGAAAAGATTAAATCTGAAGTGCCTTAAAACTGCCAATGGAATAGTTGACTGGTGTATTTTTAGTCCTGTACTCTTAGAGCCAAATAGTGGGCTGAGAGGAAGGGATTCTTTTAATATATATTTTAAACAATGCATGGTGGCAAATGATAACATTTCTAGTTCAAGAGCAAATATTTAAAACTTGAATTTGAATTATTTGTATAACCATGTGTGTGTGTGTGTGTGTGTGTGTGTGTACAAGAGAGGGACTGGCTGTCTTATTTAGAATGCAGACATTTTCTTTATATATTATAAGCTTAAAAATTGGCTCAGATTATCCCAGCTGAATTAAAATATTTCTCCTACTTTCTCACATTTATTTGTCCTTCAAATTAAATTTCAGTGAATTCCAGATTTTTTGGTATAATTAGTTTTAAAGAAGCTTATTGTACTAATTTTAGTTTTATATTGTGAACTGTTTTGCAAATAGATATGATATAGTTAAAATATGTAACATCTTGAAGATAATAGAGAAACTGGAAAAGTTATAGGTTTGCTGAGACAAAAACATTGAAGATAAGATTTGTAGCAAAGGTTCCTAGAAGTGACCATGGAAAGATGATAAATGATATTTACCTCATATGTCATGATAACTGTTTTTTTAAAGAAGATATCTGTGCCCTCTTTTATCAGGGGTATGGGACAATGCATCACTAACAAGCACTCAATCACCATGACATAAAGAAATAGCAAACCTTGAACATGTCAAATAGTGCCTAGTCAATCCTCCTCTTTTTCTTAAATATTGAGTTTATTCTCAAAATTTTATCTCCAAAGTGAGTGGTTTTTAAAATCTTATGTTTATTTTCTCATAAGATTTTAATCAGACACACAAGTGAGTATGTGAATATATATAATATTTAACAATCTAATGAAACTATTTTAGCATTAAAAACTATCTGTAGGGGCTGGGATTGTGGCTCAGCAGTAGAGTGCTCACCTAGCAAGTGCAAGGCCCTGGGTTCGATCCTCAGCACCACATAAAACAAATAAAGGTATTGTGTCCAACTACAACTAACTAAATTTTTTTTTAAAAAAACTATCTACAGTTAAGTATTTTTGAAACTGTTCACATTTACTGATTGCTTTCTATGGGACAGATGCTCTGCTGAGTGGTTGTAGCAAACCCAGAAGGCTACAATTTGCATTCTCATTTCATAAATAAGAAAACTGAAGCACAAGGGCACAAAAGTAATCCAGATATAGTGTTTGCTTTCTTTTCTTTCTGTCCACCTGGTGCTGGAGATGGCACCCAGGGCTTTTGGCATATTAGGTAAGCGCTCTATCACTGAGCTACACTACCTACTCAGCCCTTAATGCTATATTAGAAGATGATCACAACATTTGTTTAAAACCATTCTTATTTGAGGTACTGTAATTGGCTTAGTTGTGTATCCTGGCACTTTCATCAATGTTGTGTATAAAGTATATACTTTTTTATCTCCATGAAGAAGAGGGAGTAGATTTAGCATTGAATTTGAAATGATATATCTATGCTTCTGTAGTCATGAAATATTTTTCCCATGGAAAATTTGACCTTTATTTCAGAAGAATGCATGAAATTTGTGCAAAGAAGATCCATATCTAAACCAAACATTAGTTATATTCCAAACATTCATACAAGGCCAGAATGCAATTCAAACTGTATTAATGACTTACTGACAAACTGAATGATGAACTTAAATGTATTGGAAAATTCTATTTGTGTTTAGAACATACCCTTGTAGTCATTTGCAAATTTTTCAGAGTGGCATTATCTGTATATAACATAGTAAATGAATTCTGACCTCTAAGCTTAATTGCTCTGCCAGATGTTTCTCAAACTAAAAGATTTTGTCTCTGAGAGTTCTATAAACAAATCCTGACCTAAGTGGCTCCTTTAGCATTCCTCCTGATTCGTCAGATGAAAATGAACTCTATTTTCTTTACAGACAAAACCTGTGCGACTTCCTTTTAGAGAAAACAGTGAGAGGCCACATTATAATCTAGAACATACGCAGGGTCTTGACTAGCAAAGTCGAGTAAGGAAGCACTGTATTTTGAGGGAACATTTATCTTGGCCAAAGCCTTTGTAAAAAGAACGGGGCTTAAAAGACTTTGTTTGTGCTGTTCTACTTCTACACTGAATTTTGAAATAGAAGAGTTGTCCATGTTGTTTTCTCCAGTGGCTAGATGCTTGGACTCTAAGGAATGTGAGATCTGTGTACAAAACCATTTTAATCAATGCACCTCCATGGAATCCCTGAAATGGCATTAACTCTGGGTTCTCTACATAATTTGTAAAAGAGTGTACAAAATCCTAAGGCACCCTTCTTATAGATGAATAGCCCTGCTAATAAGAAACATAAATATGAGCTTTGGGGGAAAAAAGGCATCTCAGAAGGACAAAATGTATGGATGTTCCTCAAATGTTGTAAGCAAAAAACCACAACAAAAATGCAGAATTTCAGAACAATGAAAAAACTGATAACCTTTCCTTTCAAGTATACACTTATTAAATGCTAAATAAATATATTACACCGTGCAGGGTATTTGTCTATGTCCTTTTAGTAAGGTTATAATAATAGAATGTAAAACAATGGTAATGGAAAGTACCGTAATACTAGCTGCATGTATTAATGGCTTACTGGATGACAGGTATTGTGCTTTGGGTATATTATTTCATTTAATCCTGAAATAGCACTAAGAGGTAATATAAGGTTACCATGAGAACAAGCTAGTGTCTGCACCTTAATTTTTTGACCTGTTGTGCCATTAGATAGTCCAGATGAGAGCCATAAATTGAGCAGAGAGTCTTAATTGTTCAGGGACTCAGTTATAGGTCTAAATACTCATGAGGGATTTTGGCAGATCATTCAACTCTTTAAAATTGTGACCTAAGACAGATAGGAACCATGATCTCTGGGGATAAGAGGCTAATGCATTAAACTTCTATACCATCTTGCTTTGGGTATTTACCATTTTCCTCCTGTTTTCTTTTTACCTAATAAAATTCAAGGTAGTAGGAATTAAAAAAAATATATATGTATATATATATATATATATATATATATATATATATATATATANCAGAACCACATTTGCAACATATATGAATAGTTAAAAAAAATATATATATATATATATATTTAACTATTCATATAGGTTGCAAATGTGGTTCTGTAAACCAATTGTTTCTTATTAAATTTCAAAATCTTTACCACTTCTTGAAAAAATACAGTTATGTTTTTGACATATACTCTGCCCTATGAATATTAGAATATGTTTCCATAGTGTGTCCATGGACAGACCGGTCTTTGAGTGTCATGCCATCATCAGAAGATAAGCATCCTTGGAATGTTTAGTTCGAGTTGTCAATGTAAAAGTATAATCAAGATTACAAATAATAGAAAATGGCTCTCAGAACAAAATTTGTGAAGTTTTGGATACTTCTTGATGTCAAAGAAGAAACTGGGTCTCAGCCAGAGTGGTACCTAATTGTATGAGAAGATTTCATGGAATTAATTCTTCCTGGAATGAAAGCTTACCAGGATGGCCACTGGAGAACTTCTGATGAATATTTGGACATTGGGAGTCTTCAGTGTACTTCAGTTAACCAAATAAGTTCATAGACAAGTTGCCTTCATTTTGCTAATTGAGCCATGACTTTGGATTAACAAAGGTGAAGACAGGTCGTGACCTAATTAGCAAGGGAAAATAAAATTATGTCATCACCCTGGCCTAAGCATTTACACTGCAGGGAATTCTTTGAAGGATTTTTTGTTTGACTACTACAAAACCTCATATATTTCTTAACAGTTTTCCAAATACATAATTTCAGAAAAATACAAGAATAAAAGTGCAGCATACTGCTCCTCCCACCTTTTTGAAGTTCTGGTTACTGAATATAGCTATACTAAGAATTATTTCACTAATATATTTTCATTTATCTTTGAAATGTGGAAATCAGTCATATATTTACAGGTATTCAATTAATTCCTTTTGTGTTATCTCTGATCAGCTATCTAATAAAATAAAATAAAATCAACTAATAGCAAAGTGAATTGACTAATGTTTCTGTGAATTGATGACTTATGACAAACAATGATTCAGCTCAAGGATACTCTCCAACTGAGCTACATCCCCAGCCCTTTTTTAATTTTTATTTTGAGATGGTTTCACTAAGTTGCCCAGTCTGTGTTTGAACTTGAGATAATCCTGCTTCAGTCTCCTTAGTTGTGGGGACTACGGGCATACATACTGTACATAATGGACAAGAAGATGGATTTAAAGGTTTCGTTTTTATTATTTCACATCCAAGTCAGAAAAAAATCCTAAATATTGTACCTAGTTTTTATAGTTACCATGATTGTAAGATTAGTGTCAGCTTATTCCTATTGATTAATTTACAAACTTTCCTCCAAATCTCGGGGTGGGGGAGGATTCTTCTTTGAAGCTGTTCTCTTGAAATTGGCCCCAATCCCCTGCTAATATTAAGTTCTGGTGTCCCAGGACCTGCTCCTCTTCTGTTAGTTCAGTTTACCAAACTTAATATGGTTATTAATTATCTTTAGCAACTTTGTTTTCAGGATGTTACTTTATATCTCATATTGTCTGATCTCTGGATTCCTTCATGTATTAAAATTCCTTCATGTATTAAAATTTTCTCCTTGATGCAGTATATTTATATATAAGGT
This sequence comes from Marmota marmota marmota, assembly GCF_001458135.2. Taxonomy (NCBI): domain Eukaryota; kingdom Metazoa; phylum Chordata; class Mammalia; order Rodentia; family Sciuridae; genus Marmota; species Marmota marmota. The sequence continues at coordinate 35,671,450 of NW_025999968.1, read as the reverse complement.
GTGTTTCATTGAATGACTGTAGAAACTTGAGTTCATTCATTCAACTCAGCCAATATTTACTGAGAAATTATTAAATGCCAAGTAAATATTCATTGGATAAATCACATTCACATTATTTTTAACTATTGTGAAAAACTGTCCCCAAACTTCTGAAATTAACATTAGAATAATTGTAATTATTAACTAATAGTGTCTATGAGTTGTATTCTTTGAAACCTCCCATCAAATGATGAAGTTTTGTTAGGGCAAAATGGGAAAAATAAAACGCATTATTTACTGTGAGGAACATGACATTGGATGAAGAAGTAATTATTGTGTAATGTTCCATTTATGATATATGATTTATATCAGAAAAGCACTTTTTCTACTAATTATTATAGTTTATTATAAATCAAACATCACAAGTCTCTTTGAAGAAACAATTTCAGAATATAGAGACAATGTTATTACATTTTCTACCTTGGAAATGACACTGAAATCTCTCAACCTCTTCTTTTCCCCTTTTTTCCACCACTTATATACCCTTTATATAATTTTTCTCTCAATTTCATTAAATTCAGAAAAACATGATACTCTTCAAATGACACATATAGACACCTTTTTTTCTGTTACATTTCTCAATCTAGAAATCTTTTGGGTTTTTTTTTTTTGTTTTTCTTAGTACAGGGGATTGAACTCAGGGACATTCAGCCACTGAGCCACATCCCCAGCCCTGTTTTGTATTTTATTTAGACACAGGGTCTCACTGAGTTGCTTAGTGCTTACTGTTGCTGAGGCTGGCTTTGATCCTTCTGCCTCAGCTTCCCAAGCTGCTGGGATTACAGGTGTGTGACACCGCACCCAGCTCAAACTAGAAATCTTTTATTGCAACTTTTTTGGATTTAACTTACTTATACAACATAGTACATTTTGATATTTCAATTTTTCTATGCCCATTCCATTGATTAGATAAAGAAAGACAAGGAAATTGCTCAATTAAATGTGAAAGAGACATTATGAATATTGAATGAATGGGAATTTTTTTTTCAAAGGAAAATTTATGTAAGTTTCTTCCATACAGTTTTTTTTCTATCTTCCAAATGAAAATAATTGTGCTGATGACCAAATTCAAGAAAAAAACAATGGCAAGCCGACAGTAATATTGAAGATTAAATGGAAAGGGGAATAGATAACAAAGTAATTTTAAAGATTGTATCTACTTCATTTTGACAATTGAGCACTTAAAGTTTCTGGAAATATTTTAGTTCACAGCAGACATTCCAAATCTGTCATATCTATATTAATAAAACATGTAGACTTATTTTCTAAGAAAACCTGTTAGAATGAAACATAAGCAATTTTAGAATTCCAGATACAGCTTATAATAATTGCACATACTTGCCCTGCACAATTATATTACAAAAGAAGCACAGTAGCTATAGAAGTGCTGAAGTGTATGGAACCCAAATCTGTCAAGTTAACTGTCTTCTGAGTTCCTTTCCCCACCTACCAGGCCTCATTAAATTAATCTGAAATGAGCACTATCTCTTTAAGGCTGGGAAAGTGTTGTGCTGATGAGCCAGGGGCTGCCCACCAATTGGCAGACCCATTGGGTGATGAATGTCCAAGGACCTCCAGGCTGACGACACATTTTTCATCATTAATCCAGCCCATTGTAACCGGGGCCACTCACATTGATTCCAACTAGGGGGCATCATCTGCTGTTAAGAGGGTGATGACTCGCTAAAAATGAAGGCCTGAAACTAATCAAATATATTTAGAGCCATCCCTGGCAACTCTCTGGGAGAGCAGCAGTGGCGACCTAACAGGCTCGGAGCCACAGGCAGGTAGTGCAGTGCTTTTGTATGGGAATGTGAGAAATTTATTTGGAAGCCTGTTGGTTGTGCACTGTAGTACAAATGGGGGGGTGGGGAGGTGGGTGGTCCAGTAGGACCACACTTGAGAGTTTCATTAAAAACATAGTTGAGAAATACCATGCTTTTGTTTGGAAAATCTGGGAACTTAGTCACAAGGAACAGAATTATTCTTAAACCCAAATCTTTTTTTTTTGGCTCATTAAGTTGTTTTTGTGTTTTTAAACATTTATTATATTTGGTTTAAGAAAAATGCTTAGAATTCACTAAAAGAAAAACTCCAAAAAACAATACACAAACTTCATGGGGTAAAGGGTATCTCTTTTTCCCCTTGGAAAACTAAAAGGGAAAAAAATTTAAATTTGACTCCTATATACTTTTATTTTAACCGAATGAATTAATTTTTATTATGTGTTTTGTCACAGTTAGCTAGGTTGTAGTACTTCAAGAGTATGATTGTCCAATCTACATTGACATTTTATTCATGTGCATATATACTTCTTTTAACTAACGCTTTCATTTTTTCATACATATTGATAATAAATGTCTGCAGTTAACTCTTAACTGTTGATTCTAAAGGTAATGGTTCAGCCAACTCGTGTGTCTCAGGAAAACATATTTATTTCCTATTTGCCCTTGATTGAGCAAAATCAGGTGCATATAGGAAATTAATTCAAATCATCAGACTTACTCATTAGAAAGTTTTATTTCTATACTGAGCAAAATAATTATAATAGAAGAAAGGGCAAATTTTTTTTTAAAGATTTGGCTTAATTAAAAAAGTAAGGAGACCTTAAAAAGTTCTTTTTCACAAAGAAAAATGTAGAGAGGGATCAAAGAGAGAAAAAGGACAAAGTAAAACACATGGTGTCAATCTCCAGTAAAGCCATTGGCTGTGTCCTAAAATATTTTATGTATTGTTAGAAAATATTTCTTGAGGATATGAAGGCTTCCATCGGAATTCTCTGGAGAAAGGTCATCAATCCTATTTTGAAATCTTATTTCCCCTAAGTTCCAAAGCTGAAATTTCACACCTTTCATATTTGCAAGTTTTAATGAGGCCTGTATATGTAGAATGTAGTCATCAAATGCCTCTGGAGTTGGCTGAACTTAGGTGGAAAAATTTATTAATGAGCAATCGACGACCTGACTTTATACTGCCTGTTGATGAATAGTCAGCATCCGAAGCTTGTCTTCACTGGGTCTGTATGACACAGCGCCAAAAATCAACTGGTTATTAAGCATCCTGTAGGAGCAGGAAAAAGACCAGTTAAATAATTATTTTCCTTGAAAACCAAATTTTATTGTGTCATCTGTTTAGGGCTGGTTAGATTTAATGAAGTCAACTGGAGCCTAGGCAGAGAGTGGGTAGCAAAAGAATTGATTTGAACACAGCCAACCTTCCTTTCTCTGCTTTTAGGAGGGAAGGCAGAGTAAGTCAGACTTGCAAAGCTCCAACATAAAGAAAGATGAGAATAATTTAGCTTGCTGTGGTAGACAAAATTAACTGTCTAAAGATGTATACATTGTAATCCCCAGAATCTGTGAATTGTACAAGGCAAAAGGGATTTAACAGATGTGATTAAATTAGGACCTTGTGACGGGGAGATGATTTTAGAATATCTGGGAGGGGCTGGACTAGTGATATGAGTGATATGAGTGGAGGCTATTTTTTTTTTTTTGCTTAAAGGTACATAGGATTATGGAAAGTGAATCAGAGAAATGCACATTGCTGTCATGAGGAAGGGGCCACAAGTTGAATTTGTCTATTTGTTTAGCTTCCAGCTTCACCAGTAGAATTCAAGCTTAACAGGAGCTAGGAGTGTTGTGTCATTGGTGTCAAGCACAGTACCTGACATATAGCAGGTGCTTAAACAGTAGATGTTTGAGTGAATAAACTAGTGAACAAAGGATTCAATATTAGACAACATGTCTTTTTAAATTTTTATAATCCATAAACATCAAAATAATTTCAGGATCCCCTGGTTATTTATATCATTTATTCAGAAATGGAGAGCTTCAAGTGTCTACCATCTTGTTGCATTCAGAAGTCCTGTTGAGAAAGAGAGTTGAAGTAAGGAATATATATGTATATATATTTATTTTTGAGGATTGAACACAGATTTTTCTAGATGCATGATATATATATAGATTTGCAAGGGGAAACTATATACATATATATAAAGTGCATCTAGAAAAATTCATGTTCAATCTTCAAATTGAGTGAATTCCTTAAAGTTGGATGTTCCTAACATTATCCTGCTACTGATTGTGACTTATAGGTAGACAAGACACATGAGGTCCATTCTTTCATGGAGCTTCTGTTCTACTGGGGGAGACACAAAATGAGTGCAATCCATCTTTAGAGAAATTAAACGGGTGATAGTATTAGGAAAAAGTTACATGTCATTATAGGCTTGGGCAGGTGGTCAGCACTAAGGCAGAATATTTAAGTTGAAACTCACGAGAAGGAATGGGTCTTAAAAAGTCTTAATGATTGAGAATTTTAGAGGGAAAGAACCTCCTGCCTAAAATACCTAAAATGGAAAAAGAGTTGGATGATTTAAGGAATCAAAAGAAAAGTCTATAGCTAAAGAGGAATGAACAATAGCTAGAGTTATCCAATGGCATATTGAAAGGTCATCATGATCCTATGCATAGTGGCACATTTGAGGACCAAGTAAAAAGTTTAGATTGTACATGTCTTCTTTTGGTAAGGTCCCAAGATGTTTCTTAGAAGTATATTTCATTTATAAAATCCATACTCTATCTTCAAGTGTTTGGTATTAGTAATAAACTTTAAATGCAATACTCTGAAAGAACTCAGACTCAAGGGAGACGGATGTGTAAACAGGTAATTACAATACAATGTGATACATATAAATGACATAATAATCAATAGTAATGACTCCCAGCAGGATAATATTCAGTGGTGGATAAAGTAAAGTGTTAGCTCCTTTAGTGAAAAAATATTTTATACTCTCTTGTAAGAGTCTATCCTGGTTTTCATCTCTTTGTAGCAATACTCTAAAAGTCTTTACTGTGATTCTTTTGCCTCTTATTTTTTATGTGTTAAATAAGTAAGACTTCAATCATGAAAGCCTTGCCTGTCTCCCTGGGAAACTGAGACAGAGGACATGGTTGATCACTGGTCCCTTTATGAGGGATCTAAAGTGTGATTGCTGATAGTGTGGGCACAATCATTTTCCAGTCTCTAAATGAAGGTATCCAGGAGACAGACACAAGGGTATTCAGAAAAAAATCACAAAGACCTACTCAGCTGTTATCATTATAGGTTAAATCAGTGATTCCTTGGCCAGAATGCTCTACCTCTTATTCCTCATCTGACTTACTTATTTACAGTGGGCAGCCAGTGATTCAGGCTGTTTTTATTCTGATGGACTTAGTCACTCTTTACAATCCATATAAATGGTTTTCATTTAGAGCTTTATGAATTAACATGAAAATACTCGTCACATATTTTGAATGTAGAGACAAAGTGGAAAAGCATGATAGAATTTGGATAAACTTAAAGATTATTTTTAGAATTATACATATTTGTAAAACATTAAATAAAAGGATACACACAAAGCTATGTATTCTTTGAGAGTGAATTGCAAATAGAAGGTGTAATATAGCCTTTTCAGTGTGTTATAATTGGATAATAGACATTAGGGTTTGGACCTAATGAGGGACATTAGGGATGCCCCTCAAAGCATGAGCCTCAGTACAACAAAGTACAGAGGCGGGCTTCTGTTAAGTGATTGGATCATAAGGGCTCTGACTTCATCAGTGGATGAATCCATTGATATCTAAATGGATTGCTTGAAGGTGGGACCTAATAGAGGAAGTAGCTCCCTGAGATGTACCCTGTAAGGGTTTTTCTTCTTCCAGGTCCCTTCCATTCCCCAGCCCCTCATCTGGCTTCCTGCCTGCCCTGAACTGAGAAGCTTTCCTTTGCCATGATGTACTACCTTATTTCAGGCCCAAAGCAATGGAGCCAGCCAACCATGGATTGAACCTCTAAAACCAAGAGACAAAAATAATTCTTTTCAATAGTTGTTTTGCTCAGGTATTTGTCACAGTGATGAAAACCTGAGGAACACAGTGGCAATGAGATATATAGCCATTATTTTAGAGAGAGAGTGTGCATGCATGTGTGTGTGTGTGTATGTGTGTGTGTGTATCCTAACTGATCCATTATTATTTCTATTATAATCTATAATCTATTCCTGTATATAGATAACCTAATAGTGTAAGCTAAGGGTATCAGGTGGGAAATATTTCAAAAACTGCAGACATGATTATTTTTAGTAGCTATTATTATTATTAAATCAATTTCAGAGCCACAAGAGCAACACAATAAATTCAACCTAAAGAAAAAGAAAAATTGAATTGCTGTTAGCTCTCATGGATCAAAGAAAAGTTTTTTGAAAACAATGTTTATGTGCTGTGGGCTGGATGAGCATTCCATTTATAGTTCTGTTTTTCTTGAGTGAAAAACTGCTTCTGGTGTACATCCAGACCAAACATTCTTTTAATTGCAAAACTTTATTAGAAGAACTCTAATTTATCTCTTTTCTAAATCATCACCTGACGGTGACAAAGAAAATGAAAACAGCCTGAGAATGCTCTTACAAGAAAAAGTAACTGAAAGCCATTTAGTTTTCTCAGTAGTTATATGGTGTGTTTGATACTAGGGACTAGAGGGCAGACATGGTTTAAGAACATTGTCTCTGTGTAATACACCATTGGAAAGAAAGGATTGCCCCAGAAACCACAGGCTTACCTCTCCTACCAAGGGCTCAGAGTGTAATTGCAGTTGCAAGTTCCCTTTGCTGTAATAAATGCACAGTATGTGATTACAATTATTAAATATTCTCCTTTGTCATTGATCCTATTCTTCCTAGATATCATTTATCAAGCACCTACTATGTGCCCATCATTGTCAAGCCTATATACCCAAATTCATTTTAGGATGAACTTTATGGGTAAGACAGTATTACTTTATTATGCAATGTATGGAAAACCCAAATTACAGACATTTCTCTCAAGGTTACACTGCCTATGAAACAGAACAATCTGTGGTTGAGCCCAGGTCTTTCTGGATTCTGTGCTCTTTCTACAGCTTTGCATCTTGGTGAAGTAGTATCTCAACATTTCACCATTGATTTTATAAATACTATATAGAGATGTAAGGGAAAATCCTTCCAAAAAAGAAGTTAACTCAATTGCAGCCAACTGTGCTTCATTTGGAATTCAAACATGAACCATTTACAATAAAACTTTTGTTAATTTTAAAGTTATTCTTTGTTCCTCAAAAGGCCTTTGAACTTTGAATAAACTAAAGAATAGGATAAAAGTATTTTGAAACTCATAATTTCTGTAGCTGAAGATGCAATCTTCATTTTTTATCTGTTTAAATTCTTCATAAACAATTTTAATTTGCCTCCTTCCATCTGTATATGACATTGGATCAGTATTTCTGTTATGTCTTATAACATATATTTTGGATCAAGTTCTTGCACACCCACTCCATCTGTTGCCTAAAATTTATATAATAGTTGGGTCTTGGTTTTTATTCTGTTTTTCTTCATTTTGAGATAGGGTTTTACTTTATTGAACAGGCTGGCCTCAAACTTCTGAGCCCAAGTTGCTCAGTGTTCCAATTTAGATATGAGGTGTCCCTCAGAAGCTTAAATGTGAGAAAATGTAATAAAATTTAGAGGTGAAATGATTGGGTTTTAAGACCCTTAATCTGATAAGTGCATGAATCCCTTGATGAGGTGAGTAACTGTAGGCAGGTAGAGTGTGACTGGAGGCTGTGAGTCATTGAGGGGTGTGTCTTTGGAGCATAGGTTTTCTGAGCTGAGCTTAGTCTCTCTCCTCTTCCTGGTATCCTGTTCTGAGCTACTTTTCTCCACCACACACTTCTGCTATGATGTTCTGCCTCCTCTCAGGCACAGAGCAGCAGAGTTATCCATCTATGCACTGAAACTTCTGAGACCTTGAGCCCCAAATAAACTTTCCCTTCTCTAAAACTGTTCCTGTCAGGTCTTTCGGTCATAGTGAGAAAGAAGCTAACTTAAACACTGATATTACAGATACATTCCATTGTGCCCAACTGGTTCTTTGTTTTGAACTAGTATTATTTCATTGAAAAAAAAATAAAGTAGATCTACATTCTAAAATCTACTATAAGAAATGATGGGGGCGTGTAGCTGCCAACTTTCTAAATACTGTTCCTTGGCTTTCAAGGACAAAACAAATTGTGGATGGCCTAACAAGTTTTACTAATCTAAAAATTGTATATCTAGATTACTCACAAATTTATAAGATTAAAATAAATTATGCATGCAAACTTTGGAGCTAATTAGGGAGTATGCATGATTCCCACTTAATACTCATTTTTAAATGTTTCAGTAGCTGTATTCCTCCACTACTGGGTAGATATGCACATATTTTAAATTCAGAGAGGCCTGGGTATGTAGCTCAGTATTAGAGAATTTGTGTAGTGTGCATAATATATCCCCTCTACACACACACACACGCACACACACTCACACACATGCTCACACACACACGCAAGCAAGCACACACACACATACACACACATGCAAAGTCAAAGAAAGAATCAAGAATAACATCAAATATCAGACAAACCAGTGGGCTGTGAAATTACTGGTCACTGGGCTTTTTCTGTGAGTCCTGACTATATGTTGTAAACTGCTATAGACATTTTCTGCAGTGTACAACAGCAATTCTACATCATGATGCTTTATTCTAATTTACTCCATCTGGTTAGATCTATCTTCTAGAGTAATAGAGAAATGCTGAATGGTTTGAAGAGAGATAAATTAGTGCTATTTCACAAGGGGTGATAATAGTAACAACTACTAATGGTTTTAATGTATACGTATCATCCTAAGCATTAAAATTTAGGGATATGACTGGGGGCCGGGGTTGTTCTGAAATACAGTTATTCCTGTCCTTAAAAAGTTATCATTGCTTTAAAAATGATTTTCATAGGCAATTTGATTTTCCTCAGCATGAGTAATGGGATTAGTATCTAGGAAATCTTTAAACTTTCTATGTTCTTTCCTCCTTCCCTTCCTTCCTTCCTTCCTTCCTCCTTTCTTTTCCTTCTTCCTTCTTCATTCATTCCATCCCTCCCTTTGGTCTCTGTCCTCCTCTCCCCATTCTTCCATAGTTTCTTCTTATCTCAATTTCTTTCATTCATTAAATATTCATTTTAGTACCTAATAAGCATCTCCTGCATGATTGTTGCAGCTCCAGGAAGTCAAATCACTCCTCTTCTCAGGGCTCACTGACCAAATTTAAAAGACCTTGGGAGAAAAAAATGCTCAGCAAGGGTGGTTTCTAGCAGAGCTAGGGTTCTAAAATCCATCAACAAGATGCCTTCATCAGCAATGCCTTTTAGCATGAAATATCTCATCTGCTTGTGGGAATGTAGCTGGATTGGTTGGCCACAAAAGAATTTTGAACTCCAAGCCATGTGGTAAGTCAGTTGAGATTTGGCATAAGATATGCTGCCCTTTTATGGCATTATACATTGTAATATCATGTCCTACTGTGTCCAGAGATTTGAGAAAAGCAAATAATTTATTTATTTGGTCCAATATATGCTGAAAACAAAATAACAACAACAACAAAAGCACATTGAACATAAAGGTGCCACCCAGAATCTCAAAGGATTTATGAACTCTGCAGAATGATTTTGATAGAATTGTCACCTCACTTTTCTGATTAGCAGGATTTAATAATCTTGGTGTAAATCATTCATGGAAATGATTTTTTCACACCCAATTCTGAGGAATAGGATGCTGACAGTTTACAGCATTTATTTTAGGTTCAGTGTCTATTTTTTCCTAGAATGTTTATGATATGAAAGTAAATCAGGTTTTAACATCTCCTTGGGAGGGAAGACCAGAGTGAGCAAGATTGATGTATAACTAAGGCATTGGAAACCAATGATGGTGCTGACATTTAAAATGTCAGCTTTGAAGTGTCTGAATATACTTTCTGTGTAAAAGTTACTGAATCAAACTTGTCTGTCTTTTTCAAGAAAACCAAATACCAATTTATTATTCACATATATTTCATTTATTTCCCTCTCATACTGTCTCATGTTTTTTATTGAAGGAAGCTTCAAGGCTTCCCTTTTAAAACAGATTTTCATGATGATTGTGCTGATAGTGGCAGCTGAAACTGCCTCCCTTGGAACTGATTGACCAGTGTTTTGTCTCTCAGCCTTCACTGTAGCTCTATGAGATAGGACCAGTAATCATCCCTAGCTTAAAGATTAAAAAGCTAAAGTACAAATGAATTATTAGTATTTTCAGACCTACACAGCTCCCAAACTGTGTGCTCTTAACCATAATACATGGTTGCCTCTCCATGGAAAAGTAACTTAAATAAAAGCAAGGTCTATCTTTTGGCACCCTGTCTCTTAGGACAAAATATGACCCATGATTTGGTCTGAACTTAACCTCATGAAAGAAATGTAAATAGGAGGTGAATATGCTTTCCAACAGAAAGCAAATAAGAATGATTCACTGCATGAGTTATTTAAAATAGATTGGGGTCTGTGTTGAGTTAGGGTTTGACTTGCTTCTCTGCAAGATGTTAGTAGAACAACTAAAGATGTAGCACCAGGGACCACATTTCCTGTTTTTATTCCCAATTCATAACTATTGAATAATAATTTTCTAGACCCACTTTTATCTTAACATTGAATTCAAAGGAGGTGACCAAGAGGTATTAGAGATTTTTTTTAAGCAGAAAAATAATTTTTTTTTATATTATCCAAACTCTCAAACTTTTTATTTCAAATTACCTTTGATGGTCAATGGATAAGGTAATGTAGAATTCAAGACCAACTTTCCTCCCAAAAAATTTTAGAATATATTTATGATGATAGCTTTATACTTTAAAGTACCACATTTTCTGTTACAGAGTTCATAATTGAAAAAGGTCTATATGTTTAAATCTGTAGTTTTAAACTTTTTGGTTTCATCTTTATAATTATAAAAGAATTTAAAAAGCTAATGATTTTCCTATAATATATAATTTTATTTTTTCCTTTGAAGTCTAATTGACTATTCAATGGGCCACCTAACAGTACTTTATATAATTTAGTATTTTCTCCATAATTGTAAATATGTCAGCAAAATAACAAGATCTGGAAAAGATTATCCACATTGTTCTTTCAGAGGAAATGCCTAGTATTATAGGCCAGTCTAATTAATCAGATTTTTTCTGTAAGGAGTTAGGAATGTGTCATAATTCATACCAGAAGTTCAATCAAATATAGTCTTAAACTAGCAATAAATTATGCTGCTAGAAAAATTATTTTACTTTTTCAGTGTGTAGGCAAAAAAAATGTTACTAATAACAACTTTACCTTGATAAGAAGGCAAATATTAAAATAAATAGAAAAGTACTTCTAGATACGAAACATGCATAGGATTAGAGTTGTGCAAAATAAGAATGTATTAGTTTCTGGGGGCTACTGTGTTAGTCAGCTTTCTGTCACTGTGACAAAATACCTGAAATAAGAAACTTAAAATGTGGTTTCAGAGATTTCAATGTATGAGCAGTTGGCTCCATTGCTTCTGGGCCTATGATTATGCAGAACATCATAGAGGGAAGGGCATGGTGAATCAAAGCCTCTTGTCTCATGTTGGCTGGGAAGCAAAAAGAGAGGAAGAGGCTAGGATCTCAATATCCCTTTGAAGGCTATATACCCAGTGACTTAACTTCCTTCTCCTAGGACTCACATCCTAAAGTTTCCAATACTTCCTACCAGCACCACAGGCTGACAACCAGGTCTTTTACAAATGGCCTTTGGGGGATATTCCATATACAAACTGTAGCAGCTACTATAATAATTACCACAAGATGGGTGGTTTAAAGCATCCAAAATTCATTCTCTTTCATTTCTAGAGACGGGAAGTTTAAAGTCAAGGTATTATAGGACCATTCTCCCTCTGTATCCTCAGAGGAGGATCCTTCTTGTCACTTACAGTTTCTTATAACCCTGAGTATTCTCCATTTGGCTGGATAACTTCAATATCTACCTTGTCTTCATGTGACTCTCTTCCCCTTTTTGCATGTATTCCTGTGCCTATACGTATGTTCTTAAAAGGACTTCGGTCTTATTAGATAAAAGAAAGGCCCAGCCTACTCCAGTATCACCTCGTCTTAACTTGATTACTTCTGCCAAGACCCCATTCCAAATAAGGTTATATTTACAGATACTGACCTTTAGAACTGCAATATATCTTTCTGAGGGACACCATTCAACCCATGAAATAAGAAAAATGTAATATACGTTTTAAAATTTTTGATTATTATTTCCCTTTTGGAATTAGATAATTCTAGTGCTGGGCCTTCTTTGAAAATAAGGTAGCAATACTCACTTGTAAGAAAATGCCACTTCACATTATTTTTTTTCATGGACCTAAATACATTGCAATCTTCTTGAATTGTTGCACAATTTACACTGTTCACTGGTTGGGCTCACATAAATTATAGCACTTGGTTAGACTGTTTTTCTCCTTTCATGTTTGGATTGGTGACTTGATGTATTTTAACCCTTTACATTACAAATATTTTGTGCTAATAAAATACAAAATTATTTTAAGTAATATTATTTGTAAATATCAATTGAATTACATTATTTCTTAATGCAAAATACAGATATATACATTATGAGGGGTATTTTAATCTATGTGTTTTCTCTTTTATAAAATTCTGCTTTTCCAATCTTCTCTCTTGTCAAATTTCTAAAATTTTGAAAGAGTGTGAGGTATGAGAGGATTTAGTAGAACAATTGCTACTTTTTCTCTTTTAGGAAGAATCATTCTAAATCATAATTTTTATATCATTTAAAAAATTCATTCAGGCAGTCACAAATTCATAGTAAAACCCAATTTTAACTAACTCTGATTTCTGTATTAAATAAGTCAGAATTATAATTTCGATCTCAATTTTACATTTTGGTATATAAGTAAAATACACAATTTATTAATTTATGTTTTTGTTGCTGTTTCTAACTTTTGTTCACCTTGTTCATCATTTACCCTTACAAGATGCTTAGACATGTAAAAAAGTGTAGTCTCAACATCACTTTTAAATAAAGGAAGGTTAAAAAATGAAAGTATAATTCATATTTGACATTTTTGTATGTGGTATCTATACAAAACCCAAGATTATCTTCACTGTCCAGCGGGGGATAATGTAAAGGCACCAAAACAGAATCATATGTAATGTTCCAGTGATCAGAAAAGGAAGTTGGGGACTGTTAGTGTGCAACAGTTCTGAGTGTCCTTGGTTAACATGAGGCAATTGGAGGTTCATTTGGTCTGTGCTTAAAGCTCTAACTACTTTGAGTGAAGTCTATTAATGATATTCTTTACATGCAGCTGACATTTTAAGATCCTTGCTGCTTTTGAATGAGTGTGGGCACTAAAGATGTCTTCTAGCTCTTGAGAATTGATTTCATACACACCAGGAGCTTGTGATGGATTCACTCCCACTGTGGGAATTGTCTGTGAATATCCAAGGGCAGGAATGGGCTTAAATAATCTATCAGGAGCTCTCTCCTGAAAGAGTAAGAAGCCTGCATTAGAAAGAGGTGACACTGAGTTTAATTCCTAGCCTCTTTTGTGATTCTAAACCCTTTGATAAAGCCTTACATAGTGTGAGCAGGCTGATCAGGAAATGTATTCATCTGACTTTTGTCCACCTCTTTATAGCTCTTTAAAGTACCTCACCTGGAACGCAAAGCTCCCTATGAATTTAGAAGTGATGACTATATTTCTCTCTCAAATTACATTTGGCTTTGAATAAAATATCTAACATTTTGAGGAAATTCTATTTTGATATGGTTAATCAACTTTCATGTTATATACAATGGACACATTCATAAATGGCTCTTATCACAAATTCATATTTTGTTTGTTTTAAAGAACGTAAAGATTGAATTGAAACCAATAGATAAAGTTACAGAAGCTTGTGCCACCCATGGTGTGCTGATTTTAATAGCAAGTAGTGTTAGAATTGTCAATTTTGTTGCATTGAATTCTCACCTGTTAAAGCTCCTGAAAACCTGTTATGCTGAATAGAATTAATACCAATAGGTGGATACTATTATTATACAGCTATAAATGAGCAATCTAACTCATATTTGTTTGAAGTTGGGCTACAATTAATGGTCCTATAGCTTATGACAGGATGAATCATTGAGTTATTAGGGTTTTGTTTTAGGGAGATATCTCATGTGGTATGGAAATAACCTTAGATATCACTGGATTTCTTACTATCACAACAAAGAAACAGATTTTTTTTCACAAAATAAAAAAATCATAAAAAAAGAAATTCTCCTTACAACTAAGTATGGAGGAACAACCATGAATAAGAGAGACATAGCACTTGCTTCCAGTGAAATTATATTTTAGGGGGTAAAGAGAAATGAAAGAAAAAAAAGGAGACAAATAATCAGAGAAGAGAAAATCACAAGCTAGTGACAACTGTTATAGAGAACTGAAATCTTCTGGCTGCTGTAAATACTCATTAGTGGCCATTTTGGACATGTCTGACAGGCAAGGTCTCCCTGAAAAGGAGGCTTCAGCCTTAGAGAGCCTTGCAGATGATTGGTGTACAAGCATTGCACCCCAGAAGATACTGCCAATTCCAGGACCCAAATGTAACAGGAAAAACTTGGCAGACTTGAGGAAGAGAAAGAATGCAAATATGGCAAGTTATAGTAGGTGAGGAGAAAAACAGTAGAAATAAGCAAATTACATTGGACTCCATAAGCTATAATCAGGCACTTAGAGTTCATATAAAAGCAAAAAAAAAAAAGTCATTCAATTGCTTTAAATAACAGAATGGTATTTTCCACATGTTTTTAAGGGATTTTTATGGGTTATATATTGTAAAAAATTCAACTCCATTTTTGGTGAATTTTCAAATGATTCCAAAAATAGATGTACATCTAATTCTTTGTGAGGCAGGCATGATTATGTATAGGTAGTAAGAGCTTAGCTTTAGGTATTTATATTATATTTACTGTAACCTTATTTCAGGAGTATTTGGTTCTGTTTTATGTAGTAAATATGAATAGTACTAAAGAAAACAGTCAGTTTTTTTCTATTATCTATAAAATTATGACCAGAGCAATTATTGAGCAATAATTAAATATTAATGGTAGAACTAGTGGGCTGGTTGTCACGGTTTTGCCAAATTAACAATAATCGAGGGAAGTTAATATAGCAGAAATAAAACCGATTTGATGTTTCTGAACTTTTCATCTGTTTATTTAACTGGAGAGCTGAGCAAACAACCTAATATGCATGGGGTATTTTCCTAATCTACAAAATTGAGGACTATAGTAGGTAATATATCCCAAACACTTACCCAGTGACAAATGTCAGGCCGTTCCCTTCTGAATTATTTAGGTAACTTAAACACCATTGATTACCTGACTTTACACTCAGAAATATTATGTCTAAGGCTCAGGGACAGGCATTTTAAAAAATTATTACGTGCGATTCTGATGTGTAGCTATGTTGTAGAACAGTTGAAATATATGAACTCCAAAAGATCCTTCTCTTAAAAATAAAAACAAAACAAAACAAAAAACACTTTGAATTCTGTATTTTTTTTTAAGCTGCTTCCAGAAATCCTCACATTTTAAATCAGGATGCATTGACAGATTTGGTTCTTAGCATGTTAGGACTTTTTGGCTTTGTAATTAATACCAAAGCTCTTTTTTTGTAGTTGAGCAGCATCCTGTGTAGATATATTCACAAATATCTCAAAACTATTGTATTTTCCCTTTCAATTTAGAAAATGTCTTAAAATTTACATGAATTTTAGCCTACAATTTTCTGCTACTGTTTGATCTGAGATTGTGCTAAAAATTAAGTATATTTTATAACAGAAGTTAACATTACAAATATCAAAAAAGTCATGATTTAAAAGAATTTTGATATCACAATACAACAATACACTTGGTAGAGATTAACTTTTCTGTATAGAACTGTATTTATGGACATGGAAAATATTCACTACATATATCTTGGTGAAAGAAACAAATTACCAAATGGTTCTATCCTATGTTATAGATGAACAAAAGATGAAAAATGAAATCTCATATGTATAAGGAAATAATCCTGTAATGCAAAATACCTCAATATTAAGTTGCTGCTTGTATCTCTAAAAAAGGTAGAATTATGAAGGATTGTGTTATGTTTTATTGTGTTTAGATTGACATTTGTTTTTGAAATACATGTTTATGATTTTGTATTATTTAAAAGATCACCCATAGCCAGTGTGTAAGATGGATGGGGAGGTATGACATGAAGGCACTTTTACTTTGGTCTAAATCTAAAGATCCATTTCAAGACCCTGTAACTGATGATAGAGTTCAAGGCATAGGAGAGAAGCATATCAAGGAAAAACTAGAGCATTAATGCTCACAGTTAGATGATCATATGAGTGACCCTTCATTTTCATACTGTCTAGTAATTAATATGGATTTGATTTAGCCATTCATCACTGGGCTGATCAAAAAGCATAGTGAAGTTTTTTCCTTCCTAGTGAGCTTTTGTCAACAATTTTTTTTTCAATTTGTCCTGGTTTTATGATGTAACTAATGGGATTATACTTGAAGAGCACAAAGTTAAATGCTTAATTATATTCAGCTTCAATTACAGTTATTAATTGATCCAAACTTACTAGCATGACACCTGAAGGGAACCAGTTTCTGAAAAATTATAGGAGGCAGTACTTTGGGTATTACACTCACATGAGCTAACAATCCAGATGAAATTTCTTTAATTAATTTGATTAAGTTTCAACAGCTTTGGGGATTCATATTGCATACCCAATGTCTAGACCAAAAAACCTTATTTTATAAACAAGGGAAATAGAACACAGAAAAGTTCTATTTATTACAGGCAGAAGTAATTTTCCTTCCAAATAAGTTTATATCTCATTATTTTTTAATATTTATTTTTTAGTTTTAGGTGGACACAATATCTCTATTTTACATTTATGTGGTGGTGAGAATCGAACCCAGTGCCTCACGCATGCTAGGTGAGCACGCTACCACTTGAGCCTATCCCCAGCCTTATATCTCATTATTTTGAAAGTATTTTTCTTGTGTGTAGTTTGGGCACATTGTCAGCTCTGAATTATGCTTGTAAAAGATTCTCATTAAAAATATTTTACAATAAATATATACATACTTCTGAATTCCATGAAAATTGAGTCAGATTTATAGTGTTGACAAGTAATTTAAATTGATGCTTTTTAGGGTCCAATCATCATGTGCATATGTGTTCAATTCCTTGACCTTGGTAGCTCTCCTGCTAGATTTCTCATTAAAAAAAAAATTCCTTAAAGTCTGCCTTTCTACCACCTCCACCTGCCTTGCTTCTTTATTATGCTATGTATACTGTACACAATTTTCTCTTCTGGCTGAAATCCTCTTTATCATTAGCCTTTTTTTTTTTTTTTTTTTTTT
>NW_025999968.1:35621741-35654016 GCF_001458135.2 Marmota marmota marmota | reverse complement strand
TAGCCTTTTTTTTTTTTTTTTTTTGTACTAGGGATTGAACCCAGGTGCACTAAACCACTGAGCCACATCCTTAGCCTTTTAAAAATATTTTATTTAGAGACAGGGTCTCACTGAGTTTCTTAGGGCCTTGCTAAGTTGCTGAAGTTGGCTTTAAACTTATGATCCTCCTGCCTTACCCTCCCAAGCTGCTGGGATTACAGGCGTGCACACCATGCCCAGCCATCATTAACATTTATTTGCCTACATCCTACTCATCTTTCAGAGATCAGGGAAAATTCTCTTCCCTTGAAGAAGTAGTTATGATATAAAGACCTTTATATTGAATGTTCTGCAACATAGCACATTGAAGTATTTTGTTAAGTGCTCATGAATCAATGAATGAAATGCTCATCTTTCCAATAGATTTAGCAATGTTCTTTATTAACTTCTTTTTAGATACAATGCTCTTTGTTTCTTGTTTTCATTGGCCTGACAACCTCTCTTTCTCTCTCCTTCAATTTGGTTAAATAACTATATTCTAAGATTATTAGTCTTTATATGTAAACTTTTGAGATGATCATCTTGAACATCTTACAATATATATCACATTGGGTGTCTCCTCTTTGGGGTAGTGGATTAGAGTAAAATACTAATGATTTGAAGGTTAGTCTGATTCACCATTGACTGGGGGCCATAAGAAAGTCTTTTAGCTCCTGTGAACATCAGTTTGCTAATTTGTAAAATGTTTAAAAAGTAGCACTTTCTCTATGGAAATTGCAGAATTATTGTCAAGTCAAATTAAATGCACTCAAAAATGCTCTATACATGTTAAGGAGCTGTACAAATTCTGTTTCATATTACAAATTCAAATTGTATAAGATTTTTTTCAGACCTTTGAAACTGAACAACTTTAAAAATACTTGTGAAAGATAGAAGGAGAGGTTTTAATTACTTCAAGACAAAGTCCTCTAGTAATATTGGGATGACAACATATCTGATTAGAAGTACAGATGAAAATAGAAAATGTTTAGAAGGTGACCTTGAAAAGCATGCTTCAGGTTTTTTCAAATTGGCAACATCTGCATACACAAAAATTGCTTTTCAAACTCAACTGAAAATATAGCTCTACTTTCACCTAGAGATTTTACTAAGTATGTCATAATGCTTCATGGAATTCAAAGTTAATCATTTTAACTGAACATTTTACCTATATCTAAGTGTTCATTTATATATGTCATTTTCCTATCAGTATAAAATATTAGAATATTATTATCTCTACTATTTTAATAGAGTTGAATTATATTCTTTATAGAAATTATAAATGATTCTTAAAACATAAAGGCATTATTCTGTCAACATGATTAAATAGACATTTTTCCAATCTTTGGTTGAACTATTGAATCTTCCAGTGAAGAATACATAAAATCATGTAAGTTATGAATAAACTTTCAGAGTAGGTGTAACTAACATCACCTGACTAATGAAGAGAGATTATCATCTCTTTTATCATTTAGACATTAATGAACTTTCAGTCTTACATAGCAAATTTACCCATTCATCTTTCTGGAAAATAGATTAATTGTTGTTTAACTTGTCTCCTAAATTCTACTATGGTGTATAATGGTAGGAATATCACACTTTCTACCACAAATATAAATAGGTGAAGTAGATTCATGGAAACTATCATCTGAAAGAGGAAATCAAATTGAGTATTACACAAAGTTTTCAGTGGCATTTATGCATGTGATGAGAAAGCCTTCCTATGCACCAGGGGTTATGTGATCTAAATGGTTTTTTAAGGAAAACATCAGTTACATGAGGCTGCAAAACTTAAGGGCAGACAAATTTGTCTTCCACTGGTCCCAGAGTTCAGAGCCACTGAATGTTTGTTCTGCACTTGGCTCTCTCTGCTGGTGCTGTGTGAGCTCTTGGTGCTTTGCTGCTCAGCCCTACATGGTTCTGTCAACTGATATTCTATCACCCAAACCAGTTCAACATAGATAAGAATGTACTTTTTACTCTTAAAAATGTATTTGTATAAGATTGCTGTGCATTCTTCTCTAGGCATTTTGGTAAATATAGCAGGAATACATCTTTAATCTGTTCAAACTATAAAACAGGGCTAGCTAGCTAGGTTATGGGATGTGTCACTGACCCAATGTATAGGAAGGAAGGTGAGTCTAAAGCCAGGCTTCAGACTTTCTTCAATCTTTTTGTGTCTCTCATATTTAAACTCTCATCTTTTTGCCCTCTTTCTGACTCTTTCTCTTCCCTCAGACTCCCCTGACTTTATATACACACTTATAAATTATCCTACTGAGTGTCCCCCCAAAATAAAGAGCTCACTAAACAGTTTAGTTTCTATCAAGTTCCCATTCATACACCACTCCATTGGGATATGTATGAACATGGCTGTTTGGAAAGGAAATGCAGTAAAGAAATTTCCAAAAGAAGGGAATTACTGTGAAGATAGACAAAAGCAGTCTGACAAAAGAATGATATAAATTTGTCTAAAAATGATGTCCCAGTGGAATATGCTATCTAACTTTACTCTTCTGTCAAAAACCTAAGAGGAATAGAAGCTACACTTATTTTTATAAAGTATAGATACAGATCATATCTAAAACCTGTTACAAAAATGCACTGGTTCATTATCAGAATGAAGAATTAAGTCTAAAGACTGATCCCTGCTAAAGGTCATTCAATTTCACTGATTTGGGGTTTCCCCAGGAGGTTATGTTAACCAATAGTCTATCAGAAGAATTTGAATATCACAGAGGATTTTCAAAATGGGAAGCATTGAGTAGTAGAGATGAAAGATTTTTTTCCCCCAGAAGTATCTTTTTTTAAATGGAAAAGCTTTTTTTAAATATGAAAGAATGTAAGAACTTGTAAGTAAGAGTTAATTGGTTTGAAAAATAAATTGTTTTTCCTTCATTTCATCTTTCTTGTATTTTCTTTTCACCTCAAATTTTCTTTTATTTGAAAGAAACTGCTTTCCAATAAACATTCTTTCATATGACACAGTTCAGAAAGTGTCATGGGGTGGGATTGTGGTTCAGTGGTAGAGTGCTTGCCTAGCGTGTGAGAGGCACTGGGTTCCATCCTTAGTACCACGTAAAATAAATAAACTAAAGGTGTATGTCCATCTACAACTAAAATAATATTTAAAAAACTGTAATGTGTGTATACACATATACATACATACATGTTCTATAAAACGGTGATATTCTCTGAGAGTTTCTTCTCAGTTAAATATTTACATTTCTTGCTTTATTTTAAGCTGATGATGACACAGAACAGTGATATGTCCATTTGCTTCATGTGATAGGCACAGTTGTTCTATGGGAAAATGTGGTCTACTCCTAATTTCATTTTCATTTCCTAAATAAGAAGACCCATTAAAAAGCAGACATCTGGTGTACAAAGCACTTAAAGCCGTAGCTCCCAAGGAGTGCTTTCTTTCCTCTTTAAATATGTATGAACTGTTGTTTTGGTAATCCACTTCACCCTGTCAAAATAGAATATATGTGTGACCTCTTCCCCTGCTACCCTGGGAAAATGAGTTCCAAGATCATTGAGGTGTACAGTATTCTGAAGCCTTCACTTTCTGTTTGATTCAACATCAAAGCTCTTACAGTTACGGAAGTTGAAAGTTTAGCTGAATTGATTTCATTAATAGATACAATGCTATAAAGAATGGCTCTATGAGCTTTAAATAGTTGAAACATGAAGAATAAATTGAAATATTGGGAAAGTCTGCCTTGAAAGGAGTTTTACAGTATCTCTGCCCCCTCACTGATATGTCATCTCAGATAGGGATTAAGTGAAATAATTCTACATTCAAAATATTCATACTTCATGGATACTGAGATGGCATATTTTTAATTTGTTTTCCTGAAAGAAGAGAACAACCAGATGAGGCATTTGTGCTAACATTTTCCCTTGGGTGATACACATTTGATATCAGTGTTTCTTTGAGATTTAGATCCACATTCCCAAGATGAAGTCCCTTCGGGATTCTAATTTACCGTTGCCACCCATTCTGCTCTGCAGGAAAGGTTTACATGGTCAAATGCTACATTCCCTGCCTTCTCCTGTAGATTCATGGTTAAAATTTGCTTACTGCACTCTCTGCCATAGGTTGAAGTAAAGGTATCTGAGCAACCTTGTTCCTACTAAATTACTCCAATATATATAAGTCCTGAACATTTTGGAAACTGCTACTTAGATAATTTAGATATAGATGATATTTAAAGTGATTAGTACACTTCATAAACCAATGAGAAATACCTCATGTGGTCTTCCTTCTAGTTTTGTTGTTTATTTTAGTGTAATCACATCAATCTGACTTGGTTAGCTTATAATTTTATTTAATTACTCTTCTATGAATAGCTGGGCTTCCCATAACATTTCATATCTAGCAAATTCATGTGCATCAATCTAAATTCTGTTCAATGTTTTTTAAGGAAGGAAATGTATACTTTGTTATTAGAATGTATTTACAATTTGTATCTTTCTAAATTTCCATGAATGAGTCTGTGTCACTTTGATGTTTTATGATATTCTGTTGCAATTAGAATATTTTAAACAAATGATCTTAAAAGTAGAAGCACTCTGAGCTCTAATTGGAATCCCTCTCTCTAACATTGTCTTTTACTATGTTCTCACCTGATGTAAAGCCTGCAAGAGGACAGCTTCTTCACTGAAGTAAAGGAAAAGGAACGAAATTCTGAATTGATTTACCATGATTCTAGTCAATAGACACTGAATGAGTTTTTTTTTTTAAATTTTATTAGCAAACCATGGATATTTGAATAATATTTATAAAATGCTTGGAGGAATTTGTCTGGACAATTCAAGATGATGTCAAATGGCATTTTTCACTCATCCATTTGCAAATAAATTCTTACTGTCATACCAAATGAAATCAACACAACATAGAGAATAACATTTAATACTCTTTGGATTCAGTCTTATAATGCTTTAATACTGTCACTCTGGAGGTTAATGATTTTTGCAACTATTGTATTATTGACTTATGTACACATTATTCCTAGAGCTTATCACAAAAATATGTTTCATTGTTTGATATTGGTGGAGATATTTTGCTTGTTATTTTAACTAAATTCCTTGTATGCATTTATTTACTGGCTGCAGCTCCCTCTCACCTAAAATCATCCAAGGGACATGATCAGAGAATGGGCAGGAAAATCCTGATAGTTGAAATTCTTGGCTATATGGATTATAGATAAGATACACTTTAACTTATTAGACATTTATTTTTCCCTAGGGAACATTGCAGATAGCAGACTACAAGACTAATCGATGACATTTGGTTTGTCAAGTTTCCATCAGATATGGGGAAAGTCTTGAATTTTAGCAGAAGTTTATCATAAATGTCCTAATTTATCAACATAGGGACTTTGGTTTTTTTTTTATTATAAAAAACTTCAATCATGCACAAAGTCAGAGCAAATAGGATAATGATCTGATATATAACCATGACCTAGATATAACTATTTTTTGACAGAATTTCTTTATCTTCCTTTCCTTTTCTATGAAGTATATTAAAGCATTTAATTTGACCTATAGATGTTCTATTATGCATCCCTCAAAATGTGTATAAACTTCCATTTACAAAGTTAATGGAATTTATTCTAGGCATTTTACTTTTTTAATGGAAGATATATAATTGTTGGGCCTAAAAGATTTATATTATTTCGTTGTGTTGAAAATAAAGAATTTTTATCAAGTGTGTTTCCCCTACTTGGCTTTTACTAATAGATTCTAATTCAGCTAGTTTTGCATGACATGTAATGATGAAAAGCTTCTTTTTGTTCTAACAGCTTTGGATTTCATTACTCAGAAGAAAATTATCTTCAGTGATATGCCAGGGCTATATGAAATCTTGCTATATTTTTCTTTTTTGCTTATTCTTCAAAAATTAGTTTCTTTAATATACTTGAAGCCATGCATTACCAAGCAGCCTATTTTATAAATTCTATAATAAATTAAATAAAGCTCTGTCTGGGTCATTTTTGATTAACCTGATTTAAAATAACATGATTTACTAAAGAGATAGAGGGAGAGAAAGACTATGTGCTTCTAAATCCATTATGAGTATATTCATCATCAAGCAATTGTCTGTAAAAGTGTATTAAAATATGCCTAATAGTGTAAAAAAACGATTCTTTCATTGAAATTGAATTAGCACTTGCAAGCTTATACTAGTGTTTGAGAACTGTAAACATTTAATCAAAATCTTTCACTTTTATCCATAAATACCATTTCTATATGTAACTTCATGCTAACGTATTAGAGATTTATGATTTAGAACATTATTTTTTGTAAGGTTCAGGTTTTAGAAAGAAACATTTTAATTGGAATGGTATCATGAGACTCAGTTAAACCTAAGACATCACACATTGCTATTGTCCTCATCAGGAAAATTATGGGAATGCAAAATTAGAGATAGTTATACTCTTCCATTATGTATAAGAAATTGTACAAATCTTTCTTTGTTGTAAGAATGTTATATTCATGAAAACATTGAAATATGTTAAATACATCAGTTAAGGCTGTTTTGACTAGAATGATTTAATTTATTTTTTTCTTGGAAAACAAACAAGCAAGCAGACAAACAAAATAAATTGCTATATTAGTACAACAATATAGTGCTATTATGATGCTGGAAATGTGCATTTACTTATTCCCTATTTTGTTTGTTTTGTTTTTTCAGTTTCACATATTTTGTTTAACAGGCATGAGATTACACTATTGGGTTTTATTTGATGGTACTTTTACCTGAACCCCATATCCTCCTGTCCTCCTGTTCTTTTCTCCTCTTTTCAGTTCTTTACCTGCTTAGAGTGGCTTGTAGGTTCTGGTGCTGCAAATGTGCATAGAAAGAGCCATGGAAACATCAGGTGCAGCAAATCACCCACACATGCTCCTTTGACTTTCTGTAATTCTTGATTGACAAAGACAAGATTACTCAGTTAAAAAATAATAGTGCTGACCAAGCTGATTTTTCTTAAATAGCTTGAATTATGATGTCAACATAGAGTAGTTCCTTTAACAAATTCTTGATATTTTATATAATGAAAAAAAGTTGCATCTTAAAAACATTTTTTTTTCTGAAAAGCCTTTTAGACTTCAAATTTTCTTATAGCAAAGGAAAACACAGTCATGCATTTCTTTTTCCACAAAGTACAAAAGTAATCTTCCTTACTAATTATGTAACAATCCCAGAATATAAATTATAAAAAAGAGGTATTGATAAAGAAATGACATTACTGAAGGTAATAATCTTCAGTTAAAAATATATCTTTAAAATACTCATATAAGATTCAGACATAACATTGTACAATTTTGTCAATTTGCCTTTTACCTTTCATTCCATATAGGAATGTCAAGGAAAATATTTTCAAATAGATTATTTTTCTGACATAAAAATGAGTTTCAAGCTGTGCATAGTCGCACATGTCTGTAATCCCAGTGACTTGGGAGGCTGAGTTGGCAGGATACAGAGTTCAAAGCTAGCCTCAGCAATAGTGAGGCACTTAACAACTCAGTGAGACCCCGTCTCTAAGTAAAATACAAAAATAGAACTGTGTATGTGGTTCACTGGTCA
The DNA here is from genome assembly GCF_001458135.2 of Marmota marmota marmota. Taxonomy (NCBI): domain Eukaryota; kingdom Metazoa; phylum Chordata; class Mammalia; order Rodentia; family Sciuridae; genus Marmota; species Marmota marmota. The sequence goes on along the minus strand of NW_025999968.1, from coordinate 35,646,401 downwards.
AGTGCCCTGAGTTCAATCCCTGGTACCTACCCCTGCAAAAGAAACAATAAAAATGAGTTTCAAGATTTTTCAAAAGGTATATATTGGAAAAAAATGTACTGTTAGTACAGTACATTTTGTCTCATAAAAATAGTATTCTGATAAAATAATTAAAATTTGAATTCTGAATTTCAAGTGTCATAAAACAAATACCCCAGTTCAGCCTATTTCTAAGGGAAAAATTTAAGATTTACATAAAATGAAGTTGAGTTTTTTTGTGAAGTTTGAAACCTTCAGTTTTAGAGTGGTACTCAGTAATTCTGCCAGAGCCAATGTCTACAAGTACAAGCTTGTTTGTATGTGATGTGTTTGAATGACAGGTTGGATCAAGTTCAGGTGGGAGATTAGGGTGGACTAGTGGGAGGAAACAGGTTATGCTATCCATGCCAGTCAATCAAATTACCTGATTGTTCTTTCAACTGCCTTATCCTGTCATTGACTGTCAAGTCAGTCAAAATAGTGAAACTAGGTTTTGCATGTATGCAAAGCTGTATTGTATGAGTGCTATTACCTCACCCTTGTAAAAATAGACATAACAAATATTTTAGTCTTGTGCTGAAAACTGTACACAAATATTGCAAATGTTTATGGATGTGCATGTGTGTAGGAGAGAAATCAAACTGAAATTAAACCCAACATTGTATTTCTATAATATTTGAGTTATTAGTTGACATTCAAATAATTGGTAAAGCATCCACCATAATAGATTCCTCTTTACAGAAATAATCATTCATATCTTCTCCATATTGTTAGATCTAAACCAGCAGTAATTTTGGGAATTATTTGGTTTGCATTAAATACCTGGAAAATACTATTTCTCTCCTCCTCCTCCTCCTCCTCCTCCTCCTCCTCCTNTGCCGAAAACTGAAAAATAAATATTAAACTATCTCTCTCTCTCTCTCTCTCTCTCTCTCTCTCTCTCCTCCTCCTCCTTTTCTTCTTCTTCTCCTTCTCTCTCTCTCTCTCTCTCTCTCTCTCTCTCTCTCACACACACACACACACACATATAAATATACTTACACACACTTTAAAATTACTTAAACATTTTTGAAAAAAAACTTTTAAAATTCTAGAAATATTCAACCAGGTCCATAAGAAGATCTAATTATTTCTGATCTTGGGAATATAATTCTCTGTTGAATGATGAAGTTCAAATTTGGCTCATCAATATAAAGTAATAAGCTGATAGGACACACACTTAAATATAGTTGGATTAATCATTTCTAGGCCTAATGCACCTAACTTTGTGGCTCAATCTCAAATCAGTCTGCTAGTTTCATTAAGCATGTTTTGGTGCTAAGATAGTTGCTAAGTCAATGAAATTAATCTTTAAGAAGCTATTTTCGTTGTAAGGAACAGGCTTTAATTTTAAGCCTTCACTCTTGTTTCTGTAATGTTCTCCACAAACCACTGAAAGTAGCATGGTACTACTACTGTTGGCTGCAGGGAAGAAGATTGAATATACAGCTATGTTTAGTTTTGAGAAAGTTTTATGTATATTATATAATTTTTTCTTTAAAGACAAAAATCCCCAGAGATAAGCATAATAAGTGCTATTAAAGCCATTGAAGAGATAAATTAAACGGAGACTTAAGAGTTCAATGAATAGACCACATTGGATGAGCCCAGGAGTGATAGAATAACCAGGGTTGTGTTGTCCAGTGCACTCTGACACACTTTCCTTATGCTGCAGATATTTTTGCAATTTAAGTGCTGTATATTTCAACCCACTTGAATCAGGAGGTTGATTATTACTTTTCCTAACCATCTGTATTGAGGATTCCCTCTGAGAAAAAAGACCAGTACTTTAAAGGTATTATAAAATAATAACAATTGTTTGACCTCATTATGTCAGACTTAAGAAAAATATAAGATAGTTTACATAAAAGTAAATTTATTGTTTCATCTGGTAAATAAAAAGTTTGAGCTTTGTTGAAAGATTACCCCCAGTGCTGAAAAGTATTTATTTTGACTAAGTCAAAAAATTAGGTTGTTCCTTCACTGTCCCTGCTAGACTGCTTTTAAACAACAACAGTAATAATAACATACAGAAGTTACTGTACAAACTTTATAATATAAATTAAATTCCTTTGAGGGCAAAAGTGAATTTATTACGCCAAAGCCAATGGGGAAAGAAATTAAAGAATATTATTACTAAAATTGGATGTATGTGTCTGTACCAAGTGGAAACTTATTTTTAGAACATATTAAATTTATGTTAGCTTACTTTTCTATTAGAATCCTTCAAGCAAATCCTAAAGTACTTATCTGAAAACTAGTTTCATTTTCATATTTGCTTAATGAAAGGACTAGAAAGTTGTCTGCTACATAAAATATACAGAAACTAAAGTTACTCTAAAGCATAAGCCAGGTTTTAAGTCAAGAAAAACATTAAGCATCTGTTTATAGAGAATATTGAGCCTGGTGCATAGGCTCACACCTGTATTCGGAAGGATCAAGGGTTCAAAGCCAGCCTCAGCTAAAGCATGGTGCTAAGCAACTCAGTGAGACCCTGTCTCTAAATAAAATTAAAAAATAGGGCTGGGTATATGGCTCACTGAGTTCAATCTCCACTACAAATATATATATATATACACACACACACACACACGATCATATATATATATCAAATACAGCAAGCTTCTGGTTTTTCTTAAATTATAATTTTTGGGGGGGTTACTACTGGGGATTTTAACCCAGGGATACTTTACTACTGAGTTACATCCTCAGACCTTTTTATTGAGACAAGATCTTGCTAAAGTTACTGAGGCTAGCTTTAAACTCGAAATCCTCTTGCCTCAGCCTCCCAAATGGCTGGCATCACAGGTGTGTGCCACCACACCTGGCAAAATAAGAATTTTTTAAATTTAAATTTTTTTCTTTTATTAGATTTGGTGAAAATTATCTACTTAGATGAGCCATTAGGGGGCATAGATTTTGATTTAGTGTTTTATTTTTAGCATTTTTCTAAAATATTTACTTAATTTGAAAGTTAATTTTCATTTAGTAGAAAAGATTGGTTAAGAAAATTCTGATTTACTTAAAATCATGAGTGACTTTCTCACTTGTTAATCATCCTATTCCATAGGATCATGTAATTAAGTTTTTGATGGTAAGGAACTTAGAGTAAAGTAAAAGCCTTATATTAAAACTAAGACAAATATATTCTTAGGATCCTGATCAAGTTATTTTATTTATTATGACTTTTTGAAATGTGGTCTCACTGTGTTACCCAGGGTGGCCTTGAATCCCAGACTGACACCATCTTTCTGCTTTAGCCTCCAGAGCGGACAGACCTACAAAGCACACCATGGCTGCCTTCTATTTGCTATTGAGTATTTTAATGCTCTGTTTGGCTTTGAGTTTCTAAACCTCACTACCAAATATATTAAGAAAATAGAGGTGGTCACACTGAACTCTCTTATCTTTTTTCAACTATAAATTCTTAAAATATGTTTTTAAATATATTCTCTTAAAATCTCAGCACAGACTTGTCTCTGCTCTTTTCAAGTAAAAAATCCTGAATAAGTGTTTTCTCATCCTGTCACCCTTCTCTAGGGTGTTGTTCTGTCCCCTGTCCACTATAACTCTCTTTTTTATCTCTGTTTATCTCCACATTCTCCCCTTTGTGCCTGATCCAAGCTCTATAAGAGCATTTGGTTATTCCCTTTCAATCAACACTCAGTCAGGATTCCTTTCCTTTGCTACCACAATTACTCGGGAGACATACCTTTGTCTGTCTCCTCCTTCTCTTTTTACTGGCACTTTCCCCATCATATCTGCATCATATCCCCATCATATCTGTACTGCTGGACAACTGTACACACGGCTAACCCTCCCTCCTGGCTTCATTCCTCTTGTCCATTTAGGTGCTGATACCACCTAGTTAATGCAATTCACCAACTTCAGGTGGAGGACACTCACACATGGACTTCCTCACCTAGCTATTGAGATCTTCCATTCTCTTTCCACACAAACCCGAGATGCACCGGACCTCATGCTGCCTTTTCTACCTCCAGACATTTATTCAAGTTACCACATTTTTTAACTAGTCTTACCCTCTCTCCCCAAATGTTGCTCCTCCTTGAAAGAATATCATTATTTTCCATTCCATACTATCTTGTTTTATTGTACATCATTTTCTTCCTTTTATTTTAGATCTTTATATATTTTCTTCTCATGTAGTTTCTGAAGAATAGAAATAATATTTTTTGCTTTTCATGTTCTAAATAATACACATTTGATTAAATATTCATTGATCGAATCATCTTAATCACTCAGTTCACCTCAAGTATCCGTATCCTTGATCTTGTTGTACGTATCTAAATTTCCAATTGGATATCTCCACATACATGTACTATAGATATTGAATCAGGACATAAAAATTCAAATATGATTACTTAATGAACCCAACCCCACTCTTTATGGCAATTTCTCATGAGGTTTTGACTAACTAATGACATCACCAACCTTTCTGCAACCTAGACTAAAAAATTCAGAGACATTTCCATTGACTCAATCGCTAAATTTGATTTATTTTGTTTTTTATGGGTGTGTGACATCTGGCCTTTGCTTTCTCGTTCTGTCACCATTATACAAGCTCAGGATTCAGAGTAATTAGGGTTTCATCATATGATATTCAAGGCTTTCTGTAAGTTTCTTGGAAGCTTGAGTCTCCTGTAGTTTTCTTTCTTAGCTATAAGACTAGCCACAAATTCTTTTTTCATATTTAATTGACTTGTTTATCTCATTGTCATTGGTCCTAATTTCTATTTGTCTTATCAAAATCCTTTTTCAGTAATTATTCAGTCTTTCTTAATGTTTGATTTTGGAAGATATATATATATATATTGGTAGATAGATAGACTTTTTTGGCAGTGAAAGTGATAATCCAACTTGTTTCTTATTAAGTTATATGAAAGTCTGTGTCTGCCAGGAGATTGTGAACTCCAAATATTTTTTACTGTTCTTTGTCTTGACCAGGATCTTGTCTCCTGGCATGAATGGCACTGCTCAAATGTGTTTGTTGATATAAATCACCCCATCATTTTCGAAGTGCTTCTAGCTCTATGCCATTCTCAAATTACATATTATTTTCTTTAATTTAAATAATGGCTTTAAATTACAAGTACCAGTTGCACCCAACACATACTGAACACCTAATAAATCCGAGTTATTTTGTGTGAGGCTTGTGTTTGCAATAGAAACAGAATGCATTTCCTCTGTCTACATGGAAAAATTGAAAGAGGAAACTGTCTTCAATAAGGACAGGTAATAGGTTTAACATATCTTCATGGTCAATTTTGATCTCTGCATAGGTAATTGTATTGATTGTTGTCTCATCAATTAATACATCTGCAAATTCAAAGTCAATAATACTATGAACACGTTAGTAATTTCACTGAGGTAAAGCCAATTTGTATTATTTTTGGAATGTGATTTAAATGATGTGAAAGAAGTAAATCTCATTTTTTTTATTTTTAGAAACTCAGTGGTACAACATATCTCAAGCAGTTATGCTTTGGAAAAGCCAGTGCAGATTATAAAAGTACAGTTAGGCCCTTGTGACAGGGACAAAGGCAACATCTGCCTCATAGGCTTTCTGTGTCATAGCAGAGAAACCCTGTCCATCACAATATGCAAAAGGATGCTATTTAGTGCATGGAATGCCCCTATTAAATCTAGAAATTAGTGGAGATTTAACCATACTTCAAATCTTAGTAAAATTCTCAAATAATATTATATTTTTAAATTTTACTCATACTTTTATATCACTTCAACATTAATAAGTCTCACTATTTAAAATATTTAAGAATTAAATCCAAATATTTACTATACTTTTATATTTTAAATTAATATATAAACGTGTTTATATACATTTTAGAAGCGAAAACATGAAGAATTCATTATTATTATTATTAAACTTAACTTTGTTTTTCTCTTAGAAAGAAAAATACTCAGATGAAACTAAAATTCATTTCTCTTTTAAAAATCTGTGTAAAGACAAAAATAACCACTAATGAATCATTATAACATATAAATACATTTATGTTAATATTTCCACAACTTAAAAGTATGCATATTGCATTGATGTTTCTGTTTATAAACAACAACAACAACAAAAAATAGTCTTGAGATTTATAAATACTTCTGAAGAAATAAATTTCTTGTATTTTATAGTCAAATTAGCTCCGAGTTTGGCATTTGCTCCTTGCAGCCTAAGTCGAGAGAGGACCGTTAGCCCTCCTGGAGCTTTGGGACCTTGGGCTTTTGCCTTTGGAAATTAAATATTTAATATTGCTTTGTCAAGGCCGGCTTAGAACAGGAGCCTTTCTTCATTCCAGGGCAATGTCAAAATTCATAGAAGAGCAACAGCTCATATTGTCTATTGAAATCAAACCTGACTCTTCTCCCCTCCCCTCTCCCAGGGCTGCCCTTGGGATTGTGACATCATTACCATCTCTGGGACCCCTAGGGTTGCTGTTCCTGTTAAAATGAAGTGAGATTAGGGTTCTAGGAGAGAACAGTCAAATATTTGAGCACTAATCACACCTCGATGTCTTTTATTACTTTTCAGGCTGTGGATATCATTTGGCTTCAAGAATTACATGCAGCAGTCATTTAATGTGAATGTGGACAGAAAAGAATACAATTAGGTGAATCATAGACAGAGACAAATCTGCTTTTTACAGCATTCTATGAAATGGAAGATGCTATTTAAAGGTTATCTGGTATATGAAAGAGACATTTATCCCCTAAGGAGAGAAGGGAACTATGTAAAAGGAATAAGACTTTTATTAATATTTTACAATTAAATTTGCAATCTCTTTATCCCTTTCCCTTTTGTGATTTTCATGTTGACCTATGTACGTGCTTTGTCCATGTAGCATCTACTCTTTTTGGCCAAGTCGTAAGATGGGACAAATTTATTGAAAAAATAAACAGAATTAAAAATTCATTGATGAAGATTCAAATAGTGTCTGTTTAGGGCTTATCTTCTCAATGCTAGGGCTTTCATGGTTATTAGTTAGGGACTTTTGGGATTGGTTCCTTGATGCTTAGGTGGGTGATGTCAGTATCAAGGGAGGCAATGGTGTTACTTTAATTCTGGGGGTTTCTGGTGATTGCATCATATTTAAATGCAGTGGATAGATACATTCATTGCAACATTCAAAAGTGATCTGTTTTTGTGATTGGGGTATTTGAATTAGAAAAGACAGAATAACTCAACCAGACAAAATGCAAGGGGCTTTTATTATACCTTCTTTTAAAAAATGAATAATGGAAAAACAGTGACTTTTTAACATATTTGAATAAATATTATAATCTATTACAGTGAATGATGTTTAATAAGATTCATTGGGAGAGAAAATAGTCCACCCCAAATGATAACAAATCATGAAAAGCAGGATACCCTAAGCACTATTTTTTTTTTCGATTCTATAAAGCCAAAGGAAAGTCACATGATCTGAAAATACTCACCTAGCTCTAAAATCTTATGACTTCTGTAACATGAGAGAAGATGATATTTATGACATGAGTAGAATTTATCTTAACATGAGATATGAACTTGGATCAATAGCAGTTTTATGCAAGTTTTTGTCTCTTTGCTGATATGAAATACTCTATATCGTGATATGACTTATTAGCAGAAGAATTTGTTCAACTGTGTATTAAAGAGAAAGTCTCAGAGAGTTTAGAATATTTATTTCCAAAATTTCCATCATGCTTTCTGCCAAAAATAAAATGTGATTCAAAAGCATTCACTTGGATAATTAAACTTCTTTCTGCTAGAATAATCTGATTTTAGCATTTCATGCCTTTTTCTAAAAATCAGACTTAGAAACAGTTTCGGGCTCACAGAAAAATTGATCAGAGATACAGAGATTTACCATATCCTCTCCCCTGACATGTGCATAGCTTCCCTCACTATCAACATCTCTCTCCAGATTCTTATAATTATCACCACTGGTGAACCTACTTTGACACATTATTATAGTTCATATTTGGGTTCTCTTTTAGTGTTGTATGTCTGTGAGGGTTTGGACAGATGTCAGAATCATGAATCACCATCCTAGTACCACATGGGGTTATTTTCACTGCCCTAAGATTTTTCTGTGCTCCTTCTACTCTTTTATTCCCCTCCTCTAACCCTTGGAGACCATTAATCTTTTTACCAACTCCACAGTTTTGCTTTTGTAGAGAATATCATAGTATGAAATCATGTAGAATGTGCCTTTTCAGATGATCATCTTGGATTTTAACATCCTTCCTATCTGCTTATGGCTTCATAGCTCATTTCTTTTTAGTTATTAATAATAGCCATTATCTGCCACAATTTATGTATTCATGCACCTATTGAATAACATCATGATTACTTCCAAATTTTGGCAGTTATGAATAAACCTGTTATAAATATCCATATGCATATTTTTAATGAACATAAATTTTCAATTTCCTTAGGTAAATACCAAGTACTGAAATTGCTGTATTAAGAGTATTTTGAGTTTTTAAAGGAACTGCCAAACTTGCCTTTCAAGGTGCTATTACCATTTTGCATTCCTACCAGCAACAAATGGGAATTCCTATTTCTCCACATCCTAACCTGCATTTAATGTTGTCAGTATTCAAGATTTTGGACATTAACAAAGATTTGTAGTGATGTCTTATTATTGTTTCAAGTTGCATTTTCCTGATGACTTGGACTTATTTGCCATCTATCTATTCTTTGGGGAAGTGTCTAAGAAGTCTTTGTCCTATTTTTTATTCAGGTTATTTCTGTTTTTTTTTTTTTGTTGTTGTTGTTGACTTTTAAGAGTTCTCTATATATTGTAGATAGCAGTACCTTGTCAGGTATATCTTTACAAGTATTTTATTCTATCCTTTGGATTGTCTTTTTCTTCTCTTGACAAGTATCTTTGTGTTACAGATTTTTTTTTAATTTTTAAAAAGTTCATCTTTTCAGTTATTTCCTTCATGGATTATGGCTTTTTGTCTGAATATAAAAAATGAAACTCAAGATCATCTAGATTTTCTTCTCTATCATTTTCTAGAAGTTTCATAGATTTTGTTTGACATTTAGGTCTGTGGTCCATTTTGATTTTATTTTTATAAAACTGTATCATTCCATGCCTGTCAATACCTTTGTTCCTAAAAACTAAGTCTATATCACTATTACCACTTGGCACTTTGCCAAAATTTTATTGAGAATAGTGTTTTCTAAATTTCTTAATAGTTTTGTATTAAAATAAAAGTAGATCTGCATGAAAAAAAAATCTCTGTGAAGAACATTTATAGTTACTCTATTTGTTTTTAATCATTTCAAGGGTATTTTCTATCCTATTTTCTTATTAAGAGACATATTTAATTTATTAGGCTAAAGATAATTTTCTACCATGCTATATAATCATATTTTTAAATTGATTTTTTAAACATAATTTCCATAGCTTTGAACCTTTTAGGGAAACAGGACTCCTTAGTCATCAATAGGGACATTCTGCCAGCATGCATTCGGTATCCACTGCATACAATGCAAAGGCAGCAAAATGGTGGACCCTTGTACACTGAGAGATACCCTGTTTTATCTTCTATCTACCAATAGAGAACTGATATGCTGAGGACCTCCATGATGTTCCTGGTGTCCCTGAAATGTACAGTTACTTAATCAGATTTTATGTTTCTTTACTGACTTTAGGAAATGTTGATATTTCTAATGAAGATTGGCTGTGATCTTTACCTAGATAGAACAGGGAAAATCAGAACTGAGTGGATATGTCTAGAAAATGTACCATCCAAAGTAGGTTAGTATCTCATGAAATGGAAAGTAAACACTATAAAACATTAACACCAGACCCCAGTAATTTAACTTTATTTTACTTTTTTTTTCCTTAAGGAACTATTATCCAATCAAGGATCAAAGCTGAATTTTATTTTATTTTAGAATTGTATTTTGAGACAGTCTTGCTATGTTGCTCAGGTTGGTCTGGAATTCCTAGACTCATGTGATCTTCTTGCTTTTGCCTGTTGAATAGCTGGAACTACCAATGCATGATACCATACCCACCCAGACTCTCTGGTAAAATTAAATTTCAACTACAATGGTATTTGTGACTTTTCTTTAACTTTTCTTTTAGTCTGTTGATTAGCTGAGGGGTCAGGGATGATTGGCTGATACAAGTATTCAAATGAAAATATTTCCCAAACTCTACCTAAACATCTCTTTATAAAAAGGGTTGATGCAGCTGGGCACAGTGCCATGTGCCTGTAATCCCAGCTGCTGGGGAGGCTGAGGCAGAAGGATCCCAAGTGCAAAGCAGCCTCAGCAATGTAGGGAGGCCCTTAGCAACTCAGTGAGACTCTGTCTCAAACACAACAACAAAAATAAAACAATAAAATAATGGCTGGGGATGTGGCTCAAGGCTACGCTCCTCTGGATTCAATCTTTGTTACCAAAAAAAAAAAAAAAAAAAAAAGTTTTAATGAGTGAGTAAATGAAGTACTCTTATTTTATACAGGAAATTTCTGTACTTTGTACATATTTGATTATTTGCTCATCTATTTACCTTTTATAGAGGGAAACTTATTACTGTTTAGCAAGATAGTAATAGCAGCATCTCCAATGCTACATTGGAGGAATTATTCAATTTGTTATATGTACTTATAAATCAGGCTTTAAGTATGCCACAAACTCTAGGATGATGACAGTGAAAACACTGTGAAAATTATATTTCTTTTGGAATGGTCACTATGACCTCATCTTTGTAATTTTGACCCAAGTCATAAAGCACACAATTAAAGAAGCAAATATTTAAAATAAGGAAGTAGTTGTTCCATTTCATTCAAATCTACGTTGTGCTATTTATTTTTAGTAAAACTTTACAATTTAAGTGACTTTCTGTAACTCACCTGATAAGAATGATAATAATAAAAAAAACAATGAGCACTATCCATTTGACTTTCAAATGCAATGGATGTAAATCATTAGTGACCCCGAAGGCCAAAGGAGAAAATTGGGGTGCAGACAAGTAAAGTCAGGTGGCAGGCTCACTCAGCAAATAAATAGTGGCTGACCTGGTATAAAATCATCAATCTTCTGAGCTCTAATTCAGGGCTTTTCCGCCACTGCAGTATGATTAATCAATACCAGGAAGCAAACTAAGTATCAAGAAAAGATCATCCATTTGTATCAGTCTTTCTTTTATGTGGCTGGAATCTAAAATACCAAGCATGCAAGGAACCCAAAGTCGAAGCTTCTGCTGCTTTAGTGACTAGCAAGTAGTTTTCTCTTTTTTATTATCAAGAGATTTGCTGAGAAACAGGCATTTACCAAACCCAAATTGTGAAATACAGTACTTTGAAGATATTTTGCTAACATGTGGAAAATAAGCCCTTTCTTTTAGCAACTTACTTTGCTTTTCTTTTATTTTTATACTGCAAAGAAAGCACTCAGATATGTGCTGAAATATGTATCTCCTTATGGATTGCAGTTGGCACAGGCTGGTAGTGTTATAGATTCACACATTTCAAGTGAAACTGGGTACATTTATATTGGTGTCAGAAAGAAAAATAATAGAATCTAAGAACTTAAAATGTTACCAAAAAGGCAAAATCATGGCTCTAGGACAATGAAATAGCAGCATCTTTCCTTGTCCAGGTTTTTTTTTTTTTTTTTTCCTCCCTAAAGCTTAGAAAACTAAGCTTAGCTAAGTTTGGCAAACATAATATTCTTTTTTTTGGTGGATATATTCAACTTGAATGTCTTCAACTGAAAGAAAAAAAAACACAGTGATATAGCTAATGCAATTTGAATCAGGTCTAAGATATGAGGAGGTATTTAATAAAGAAGTGAACACTCCTTCAAGGATGCTGTTATACAAAATATATTCTATTTTGCAGTTTACTGAGATAAATTCTAGAGTGTGTTCAAATTCCCTTTGCATCCAGCTTTACTATAGACATGACATCACGTCAACAGTGACATGACTTGTTTACAAGAGGGTGGTGTAAACAGCAAATGCTCTTCCATAAAACAGCTTTCTTGTTGAACTTAAACAGAGTAGAGAAACTCAACAGAGAAGGGAAAACAAGAGATAATCTTTAACATGTAGTGCAAAATCGAAAGCAGAGGAGATAGAAATTGTTGGTTCCTTGTTTATTTATTTGATGAGCATGCCTACTGCCTTCTTTTTCATATCTAGTGAAGAATCTTCCAATTGTTCATGGACTTCTTGTGGAACCTCATTGATACCTATTGGGGTGTGATTAGTTCAAGATATACCCTGGTTTGAAATAAATTTAATGATTAATCAAGATAAGGATCTTCATGAGACAATGGAAAGAAACAGAGCAAGTGTCTTTTGAGTCACCTGTCTGACCTAGGATGTTGCAATAGTTACACTGAAGGAATTATAGGTATAGCACAACCTCTCCCATCTTTTAAAACTTATGTTAACCTTGCTTCCTTTCCTAGGAATAATGATAGTTTGCATAACACATTTCTGTTTGTACCTGATCATATTGCAAAATATTATTTTACTTATTGCGTGAGAAACATTTTTTTAGGACAGTAGCACCCAGTGAAATAGAATGAGCTAAATTTTTACTCTAGGAATCATTTTTAGATCATGATTGCTAACTACTTTCATACTGATTGAAGAACTATGCGATTATCATTCTGAAGACTTGGGAAATCTTGTTCCAACACCTTGGTCTTTAGGTGGGATGCCTTTCTCTGGAGCTCCCTGGAGCTAGGCATGGAGGTGCTTCTGTTCCCAGATATTAGCATACAGGAGAAAGTCATCTGGGTAAAGAGGGGTGAAGAGTGAAGCTTGTGGCTACAGTCAGGCTTTGCTACTTCAGTTTCCTCCAGTTCCCTTGGTAAATGCAGTAGTGCTTTATAAACAGGTAAAGTACTTGAAGGTGTTTGGTATTTTTTTGTGTGTGTCTGGGGGTGTCAAATACTTGAACTTGATTCCTAGCACCACCACTTCTATGAGAGTAAACTTAAAGAAGTTATGTAAGTTTTGAATTTCAGTTTTCTGATATATAACAAAGGTAATACTGCCTTCTTCATAGGAATGTTAATTATTTGATAACACATCAAAAGTACACAGATACTATTAAACTCAAGGCAAATGTGATTCTCCTTGTTTTCTGGGATGGACACAGAGGATTCCCCAGGATTGTCTTTCAATCCTGGATTCTGCAATCTAACTCAATCCTCCTTGAAGACCAGGATAAGATTCTGAAATTTTGCTAGTTTTTGGAGTACAGAATGTAATCATTTTGAGACTTGGAACTTGAGTGACAATTGGTATCCAGTATAAAAATTCCTCCAGCCATATTGAGACAATGAAGAGACAAAAGTGACTGTAAAATTGCAATCTGAATAATTGGTCATGTTATTTCTCTTTAACACATAATGGTTACCTGATACATGCAAAGTCTCAGGCTAGATGCTGTATGTAATGTGGAGGTAAATAAGGACTCCTTTCCCTAAAAAAGGCAATCTACTGGAAGAAGCAGGTTTCTAGCAGACAGCATTAGCATATAAGCCTGAATAAATAAACAAAGCACTACAGAAAAGAACAAGACACAAACTGTAAGAATGAGTACTTATGATGGCATGGGAGAAAAGATGGTGAAAATCAAACTGTGGGACTAGGTAAGACATTAACAGTTGAAGAGACAAAAATTACACATTGGAAAATGTACAAAGTCAGGGAACTATAAATATCACTGGGTTTTTCTACAGAGCTGTTAGTAGTTGGGGATGCAAACATACAGAATGAGAAATATTCCATAAGTCTTGCTTTTGTCCTTAACCAAGCATCCAAATGTTGGTAGAGATGTCTTAGAAAATCCCAGCTTAAGTACTCATGAACAAATGAATGGCTAATTTATATTGGAAAAAAGGAGATCTTTGAACTATTTTTGCTTAGTTTATGCTAACAAATATTATATTTCCATTTTGATTTAAAGTGATGAGGATGATGGCTAAAAATAAAATGAACCAATTTTTATGCATGTTGCATTTTAACAAGTTGGATGTCTCATTGGAATGCACTGCCTTCTTGTTCCACATTTATTTTTGGAATTTAATAAGGCGCCTGTCATATCTGCCTCAAGGCTAAAAAACATCATGGGGGAAAAATCCAAAGTACTGTCATGTTTGAGTGACATGGAGCCAATTTTATTTTATTTCCTTTTCATAGGGGGTGGCTGAAATTAGCCAGCCTCACTCTTGAAAATGCTTCGCTATACCATCTGTTGTAAAGACCTTGTGCTGGTTAACTGGTAGTGACATTGCCCAGTGACATTTGTCAGGTGGATCTGACTCAGAAAACCAGTGAAGGATTTTCATTAAAAAATTAATTCTGTGCGTTTTACTGCAAAGCTCATTCTCATGATAGATTCTGGTAGAGTGCCACATATCTCCAGAAGTGGGTCTCATTACCTGAGAAACTTGGGAAGGTAATAACTTCTTTATTTCTTCTTTGTGCTCCCAGAGCACATAATTAACATACGGACTCATTTAGCTCAACTCTCAGAAGGATGAGGCTGTGCTAATACAATGGAGACTCAGAGAAACTGGCAAACAAAGTATGGTTTCTAATTCTCATTGATGGTGAAGGAAAAACTCTACCATTTTCTGCTTCATTCTTTTAAAATCATGTTTAGTACAATGTATCTATCTTAAATAAAACTCTATAACAAGTTTGGTGATAAATGAAAACACACATCTTAAGGGATTCTACCTAAGACTTGGGGTTGGTATCTGATAATGATATTGCTATCGCTCAGTTACTCATAAAATTAAAAATCATAATTAGCTAAAGGATCTGAGGCATAACAGTCTGTACCATTGAGTGAGTAGACTATTATAATAGCTGGGATAAGCATTTCAAATGTTTTACTGTTAAATCAGAATTAAGGACTATTTTTCAGTAGTAACTAACAAAGAGTAAGCTAATATGTAATATAAATTTCAAACATAAACATAGTACTTTTATGTTAAATAATAAGTACTATGGACAAAGTCAATAATATGCAGCTAGAAAGCTCTTTTTATTTATTTTCACTATTTTGGATGTGATGCCTCTTGGGTAAATGGAAAAGGAAAAAAAATCTGAACTACTTTTTAATGAATTTGTGTCTTCTTGAGTCAAAGAAATCCACAAGTTCTTTCTTGTACCCCAGAAGACCTCTGAAGTAAGAATGAGAATTGAATTTGGCTTTAAACATGTGTGTGTGTGTGTGTGTGTGTGTGTGTGTGTTGTGTGTGTTTGGGGAAAGGGAAAGTTTAATTCTGAGATTGCATGACTACTTAGATTTTAAATCTAAATACATGGATTAGATCAATCCTTGGGTATTTTAAAGATCTAAACCGTTAGATATTGGGGTCTAAACCATTAGATATTGAGTACCAAGTAACAAATGGATGTGGAATGAGAGACAGGAAAATGCCCTATAACAAAGTCTATACTTTAGTGCTCTCAGGGAAACATGAATTGTGAGAAGTCAACTGAGTTTTCACATGGCCACACTCAACATTTTCTTTTCCCATGGAATTTCAAAGGAATCCTGTATAAATTGCTAAAATATTCTGAAAACTATCAAGCAAACAATTTAGACTATTTTGGGTGTGGACAAATGAATTTAATTTAAATAAACACTGTTACTTGGAGAGAATGTACCTCTTGATTATGGCTCGACTCTATCTTATTTTATCCAAGTTATCTCTTGGGGGCATAATTTTTCAGTCAAAGAAACAGGAAGATTTATTGGCTGTTTGATTTAAATGTTTATTTGGTTCCTCAAACACTTTATTACTTAACTAATCACTGACAACTGATTCTGGAAGTAGAAGAGGGGTAGATGACTATATTAAATTTATGAAGGATGTAAGGTATATTCTTTTGAAGAAAAATATATGGGAGCAACTTTTAAAATGTTTCACTCTCGGTAAACGATTACATTTATTATTTTAGTGGTTGTCTACCAAGAGATGAATCATTCTGAACAGACTTACATCTTTAATGCAGCCTCCATTTCAGTATTCCATGCTTAGAAGTGCTTTATTTAACTTCAATGTATCACTAATGATACTGCTGTGGAATTGTGTGATGCTATTCCCATGGGCAGCTCAGAATAGCTCCCTAGCATTGAGTCTAATTTTTATTCCTGGAGGTGGCAAGAGTAGGTTGTCATGGAGCTGGTGGAGAAATCGGCAGACTCTATTTATGTTTTAAGTGAAAGGGTGCTGCTTTGCTCCTATAAAATTTTAGAATGACTCTTTGCTGCAGGCTTATTGGTGTGAGTGCTTAACAGTGCACTCTACTCTTGGAATCTCAATAAATTTTGTTGATAGTGATGAGAGTAATAACATATTCACAGCCCAAATAGGAAGCCAGTTGCCATTCTTTTCAATTATTTGTTCAAAAATACATTGGTTCCTCTTCTTTCCTTAGTAAGAGTAATTGTGCTATTTGCAGACTATTTCTCTAACCAGAATTCCAAGTGCTAGAATCATCTTCTACAACAGAAAAATACTATATTGTGGACTTTGTAAAATATATGTGTTCTCTATTTTTCCTTTGGGTTTTCATAACTTTGGGTCAAATTCCCCTGGCATCTCGAAGCTTCTAACAAACCAGATCTGCCACTTACTAACTTTTTAAATTAAGCAAGTAAAAAGGATGTTGTTAAATTAGTACTGTTACTTTCTTAAAATATCTGCAAAGGAAAATGAATTTGGTAGATGATTTGCCTATATGTGTTTTTAGAAATTTAGCCCACCATTTTTTTCTCTAAGTGTAAAGGTTCTTTATTAGATTTTTTTTTAAATTTTGACTGTAAAGAAATGATAAATGTTTGAGGAGATAGTTGTTTAACCTTAGTAAAAAAAAAATGCACAATGTGTACGTATATTAAAAGTCACGTTACCACATTAATATGTTAAATTTTATGTCTTTATGTATTAGCTAAAAAGTAAGTTTAAAGTTAAAAATAAAAACTATAAATTAGAAAAAGAGCGTTTGCTGAATTACTTGGAAGTTACCTGTGATAAAAGTATTCTATTACAACTTCCATGGTCATATTTATTTATAATTACTTTTTATATGAACTTTTTTTGCAATGTTTATGATGTAGAGAGAAATAATGAAAGATTCATGCATGTATGAGGCATTAATGAAAAGCTCAAAGACAGGACAGCATTACAGCACATTGTGAGAGCAAAGTTTTTGCAGAAGTTTGCATAATGGAAGGTGGTCATCACCTGGGACCTGACTGTATGTGTAGGTCCTTAGCTATGGCAGATAGCCTGGTCTTCATACTACAGTAGGGTGGTAGTCTCAGCTGAAAATTATCCATCCCACTAAAATAACTTATTAGTCTAAATTTTAGGCATTTCACCATTTGATTTTTACTATATTTAAAAATTTCACATTTGCCCAGGGATGTAAACATATAAAAATGAAACCTAATTTTATAGTGTGAGTTCTTATTTATATTTAAGTAATATCACATAAATGATTTTATTTATTTATTTAACATTTTTTAGTACCAGGGATTGAACCCAGGGATTCTTTGCCATTGAGATATATCACCAGCCCTTTTATTATTTATCTTAAGATGGGGTCTTGCTAAGTTGCTTAGGACCTTGCTATGTTTCAGAGGCTGGCCTCCAACTAGTGATGTTCCTGTCTCAGACTCCAGAGTGAAATGTTAGTATTTCATTTTAGACCTATATGCATAACTACAGAAAACTAACAGCTGGCTGTGAAGTTATTAATTGTTAGATGTAATGATTTTTCCCAGTGCTCTATATCTGTACAGTTTTGCTTGAGGAACCCTGCACTTAATAGGAAGAATCTCAAAGATTTTTGTTTTCTGTAGAAACTCCCAAAATTTTATGATATTACAGCATGCTAATATAAAATAAAAAGTCAGATGATAGACTGAAAATATTTATACAAAAAAGGAATAAACTTATTTCAAAATTTACTACCTATCCTCTTCAACTGTAATTGAGAACCTCTTTTATAATCCAGAGTAACATATTATTTTTAGAATTATAGAAAACTAGAACGAATTCTCTCCCAGAGTTTGATAGCTTCACTTTGTGATCTTGGTCAAGTTCTTTAACTGGAATGAATTTTAAGTTTCCTTATCTAAGTCCCCAGAAAGACCACTTTGAAGGTTATGTCTGGTGACTATTAAAGATGCCAGGGCTGGGCTCTCCCATAGAGAGCTAGCTATCAATACAGGTTGAACCTTTTCCCATCCTGTACCACCATTCCACAGGTGTAAATGCCTCTCCTTCCACTATTTGGCTTCCTTTCTACCTCCTGCCGGTCAATTTTTGCTGGGTGCCATATGCCAAATAGTGTATCTATAATGCTTGTGTGCCATGAGTGAGCTGCCTTTCTAAAATAGCAGCTAAGGCAAGCATAGGGTATTTTCCGTCAAACTCACAAATTGTGTTAACTTGACTGAACAAGGCACTTTTTTTGATGTCATCCACTTTGCAATCCTGTCACTTACTTGTGATATACCTGGATAAAGTCTTTGTTATCTCTGAGTGTTTATGTCTTTCAGCAGTTACTCTTCTATTTTTTTTTCCTTCTAGTTATGACTCATAAACAAGGAGAGATCAAACACTCTTTTAAACAAACAAGAAATTCATACTGACTCAGAGCAACCAATATATGCTTGCCTATTCATAAATCAATTGATTCATTTAAAATGACAACCACTTGTTTTGAAAGAATAAACATTTCACAACTTGCATTTAAAACTAGGAATAAATAGATTTAATAAATGAAATTCTAACTGGTTGTTTGTTTCAAAGTGCTCAGCTTTAAAGAGACTTTAAAGTTCAATAAAATTAAATGACTGGACTAGGGTGACACCATGAATCACAGCTAAGGACATCTCCACAGGTGGGCACTCAGATGGGTGCAGAGAGTGATAAGACCCCTATTAAACAGAGCTAGGGGGGATGTGGACAATTTGTGCGCAGTGAGCACAGGAGAGTAGTTCCAAGATGACCTGCTCTGTTTCTCCAGATGTCGAACAGATGCTTATATTTGATTCTATAAAAAATATGCTGCCTGTGACATACATAGTTTCAATACTAAAAGTTTTGACTTTAATGAGAATATTAGAAAGATAATTATGATTCCTAGGAGACTTTTTCAAAAGGTAAATGTAGACATTAACATTAAAAGTTCATATCAGCCAAGTGAGTATTTTTTACAAGTTGAATTTTATATTTAAATATGTCTGTATAAAGTCTATTTAAAATCCAATCAAGTGGAGCAAATGATTTCTCTAGGAGTTATTCACATAAAAAAACATATGATATAAATGGCAGAAATCACTGCATATCTTTATCCCAAATATAATATCCTTAAATTTTCTTTAAAAAATTTAATCTTGTATTTTCAAATTATTATGAGAAGTGTATCCTGATTAAAAACAAAACCTAAAACAAACAAACAAAAAAGAAACAAAGCTTTCCCCAGCTACAAAGAATCTAAGGCTAGTTCAAAGTTATGGTTTGGATTTGATGTTTTCCCCCAAAGGTCACATGTGAGATAATGCAAGAAGATTTAGAGGAGAAATGATTGGGTTATGAGAACCTTATTCCAATTAGTGAATCAATCCCCTGATGGGATTAACTGAGTGGGAATGGAAGGCAGATAGTAGGCTGTGGCTGGGGAAGGTGGGTCATTAGGGGTGTGTATTTCAGGTATATATTTTGTATCTGGTGAGTGGAGTCTCTCTCTGCTTCTTGATCACCATGTGAACCCCTTCTCTCCACCACCTTATTCAGCCATGATGTTTTGCCTCACCTCAAGCCCCAAGGAATGGAGCCGACTATGAATTCAGACCCCTGAAACCATGAGCCCCGAAATAAACTTTGCCTCCTCTAAAATTGTTTTAGTTAGGTGTTTTAGTCACAGCAGAAAAAAAAAATCTAGCTAAAATATTGAATAATGAAATTTATGCAATGATGTTCAGAATTATTTTGTTTTTTTGCCAATGAGAAAAAGTGAAGCAGCAATGGCATATTCTTACATGTAATTATTTAGGTTATTTCCACAAAATGATTGTGGTTTTCATAGAGGCAGATGTGGATCCTGAGCTCTAGATCTTGATAGGGCATAGTAGAAATAATACTAAAGAAATGACCCTGAACTATGAATATGAACACATAATTTAAAAAAACACTAATCTAGAATATTTGAAATACATTGTTCAAAATAATAATGGAAAAATGACACATTTCAAAATGATTCTTTTGTTATTCTGCTTTTGTATTTTGCTTAATCACTATATTTAATAAGCCAAGTGGTTACTTTTTATTTTGTTAGAGAAGGTAATGAAAATATTGCTTCCTTTTTCATTTTTCTTTTTTTGGTGGTGGTGGGGGAGTACTGGGGATTGAACTTAGGGGCACTCAACCACTGAGTCACATCCCCAACCCTATTTTGTATTTTATTTAGAGACAGGGTCTCACTGAGTTGTTTGAAGCCTTGCTAAATTGCTGAGGCTGGCTTTAAACTCAAGATCCTCCTGCCTCAGCCTCCAGAGCCACTGGGATTACAGGAAAGCACCAGTACGCCTAGCTTCCTTTTTCTTTAAAGACACGTTTTTTGGCTTTTCTGGTGAATATTAATTTCTATTTCAAGTCAATTTATTCATAGTTGAATTGGATCAATACAAAGCTCAATTTGTCTAATGCAGTAAATATTTTCCAAGGATAATTCGGACTAAGCCTCAGAAGAACTTTTTCAATGCATTGAGCAATTAAATTATATCTGTTTTGTTTTTTGGAGAAAATGAAGAATTTTCTCCTTTCTCAAGTTGGGAACTTAAAATCTAAAAACTAAAGTACCAAAGAAACTTATGTAGGGTCATGTATGAAGTTGAAGTTGAATACCTTTTAGAGCTGTTAGAAAGGAAGTGAATATTATCCTACTTTTTAAAGTTTGGTTTTATGATAAGTTGCTTTTTTTTCTAATAGATGTTTTGTTCATTGCCAAATGACAGTGAGAAGGTAAATCAATCCTGGTACAACATTTGTTAAAGGACCACTCTGGTTTAGGCACTTATTTCACTTCCTTTTATTTAACCTTTATTTCTGTATTGAACCAACATTACCTTTGACCAAAGAGGAAACCGAGGGTCAAAAAGGTTAAGTGTCTTGCTTCAAGTTACCCAGGAAAAAAATAAATAATTGTTTTTTTAAAAAAATGGCAGACCCATATCTTCTGGCCCAAGGTCTAATGGCCTTTCCATTAAAATTTATTTGTCAGGTTTGTGTGCAATGGGCTAGGTTACCACATCTTTTCTTGAGAAGGGTATACTGAAATGCAAAGTTCATAAAATGTACTGCTAAAGAACTAGAGAATGTGAAAATTTTCACCAAGACCACAACTATTTGTGGAAGTAAAATTTAGATTGACACGGGAGAGATTACATTTTCTCTTAGTAAAGAAACAGTAATGTGATATTACCCAGTGAAATATGAATTTAGGATAATGAAAATCTTTTGGAAATTTTTGAAATAAAGTTACATGAATTTAAAACAGTTGAAAAAGCATTTCTTAAATGTACTTGTAAATTTAAGGAAAAGAGTTGGTACAATGAAAATTTTCAAGAAATCATAAAATGAGCATAGAATATTTCATGTTTTTTTTTTTTTGTTGTTTTGTTTTTTAAATATGTCCTGAGGGATAATATGACAGTGGGCATTTAATCCCCACTCTTTGGAGTTCCTAACCATGTGACCACAAATCTCCACTGCCACCTTGTGGCAGAGAGCCTCTTGAGGAAAGTTAACCTCTAAAGTGCCAGGAAACATAATAAAAGATGTCTGGTGATAGTTAAGCTCTTAGCTTCTGAACTCAGGGACCAAATTAGATTGGAGAATATGATATCCCCATTCTGTAGCTACTATCTAAATTCTGATGGTAGCAATTTAGAGGTTCCTTAGATTTGGAGAACCAAGTTGTTACAAGTCATCACAGACTAGAAACCATGAACAAGAGTAGGTACTGAATTTCATTCCAGATTCTTTGGTATTCATGGCAGAGCAAAACATACTGTGTTTAAGAGGGTCCTAAACACTAACACAATTACGATCTGGAGCATACATATGTGATAATCACTTTTGTATAAAGCAATGAGAAGAGTCTTGCCCAAGGACACTGGATGGGCATGTGGGAATGGAAGACTTCCAGTTGCTTCTTTACACTTAGCTGCCTTGGCAAACCTGACTAGTTGTGTTTCCATCCACGGGCTGAGCAGAACAGCTTTGTTGTCAGCAGTGAGCATGAGGTTAAATACTCACATAAAAAATGATTTCGATTCCAAAGAATCGATTATTGAAGCCTTTACATGACGCCTCCTATGTCTGTACACTTATCAACCAAAGGAAGCCTAGAATTGCCAATAGTTGATCAGAATCTTGTTTGCCTTTAGGTGCCAACGATTCTCCTATTTTAATTTCACAATCAGAAATGGGATGAATAATTAAAAATATTCTAGATGGCAACAAAGACAAATCAAAACATTTCTATTTCATCATCCCATAAATATTAAAAATAGTAATAATAAAGTACTTTTATTGCTTATTTTATATATTATAATGCTCTAGAACATTTGAAATGTATCTTTGTGTTAAAAACAGGTCTCTACCAATTCCAAGTTATATGATTTGGGCAGAATATTTAGCCTCTTTCCTTTCATGCATGATGAAGATAATATCAACTTCATAAAGAGGAGTAAATTGCTTAGAATTGTTGTCAGTAAGTGTGTGTTTATCTGTGAATGTGTGAAAACAATAAACAAAAAATATTTTTTATACAGCAAAAACATCTTGACATCTCTTATAGCTTATTTAATTTAAAGATGGTGGGGGCTTAAGCATTAGTACAAAATCTATTACTCAATGCTTTTTTTTTCATGGAACATATTGATGGAGAAAGGAGGGAGGATATAGTCCCATGAGAAACTTTTGCTAAAATCAGAGTATGAAACCAAAGCTTTCCAAAAACACCAAAAAAAGCCTGGTAATGTCAGGGTAAACCAAACATTTTTATCTCAATAATTTTCATGGTGCACCCCGTGATTTCTTGTGCAATTTTTAGAGAATTTGGCAAATAGTCTCTGAATTGTGCATTAATGTAGCACTGTGATGAAGGCCTCAGTAGAATGCAATTCATTAGCTCTCACTTTATTGCTAATCCACAAATTCTGTCCTTCTTGCTGGACACCTGATGGTCCACCCTCCACGCCCAACCCCCATATCTCAGCAGAGATGTAATTACCAAGTTCTGGAGTGAGGTTTCATATTACCTAGTCATGTGGCGTACGCAAACTCTTTCATGAGACTGTCTGTTTCAATAATTAAGAACTATGAAAACACTTGGCTAATTTATACTTGATAATATGAAATGAGGGTCCCTGTGATAGCCAGATTCTGTTTTATTATTTAAATACACATAGTGAGAGAAGCAGACTGGGGTCTGATCAAACCATATCAGGAGAAAACTGGCTTTTCATCAAACAGGATATAACCCCAAAGATTATGAGCAAGTCCAAGTATGACCAGATCAGAACAAACCAGCCAATTGAACGGTCTGTATTGCTGGGAAGCTTCACAGAACAGGTGGGATTTTAAAAGTTCTTTTGAACATTGAGATGGAGGGACCTGGCAAGATTTAATTGGCAAGCTGTTGGAAGCAAATGCAGAGGCCATGAAAATGGACAGGCATTTTGCACAGAAGCAGGGAACTAGAACTTCATTTCAGAAGGAATGATTGCTAGAAATAATAGAATTTTTTTTATATAAGGGATGAAACGAAATAAAAGTATTAATATTTAGAAAATGCAGTCCCAATAAAAGAGAAATAAGGACAACATTGTATGTTAATAGTGAAAAACATTTTTTTTAATTGTTGACTTAGGTTTTCATCAGTGTTAGCCTATCATAGGATTGACTGCTGAGCTAATTTTATTATTCGGGTAGAATTCAGACTATTTATGATTTTTTTTTTTTCATTCTAGCTAACAAGTTCAACGATCAGTGGTAGAGGTGAAGATGTTGTTACCAATATTTTTGGATTGTGTTATGGGTTAAGATGAATAGTACCTATAGAGAAAAATAATGTATGATAATAAGGAAAAATTATTGTTTTGGATAATAATCACAGAATATATTATTTGAATCTTTCTAATAAAATGCTTTGTTACAATGCCATTTGGACATTTCTCACTAAAACAATCTTGAGTAGGATGTGGAGAAAATGACTGAAGCTCTACTCTGTAGTGAGTTATAACAAAGAGTATTGACTTGATAACATGCTTTGAGATATATTCCCTTGTGAATGAAAATGCGGAGGGTCAGAATGTTTAAAAGAATATCCCAGCATGTCAAAGGAAAGAGTGTACAGGAGATTAGACAGGTAAATGTGGTTCAGATTCACTGGTATGAAATTCAAGTGGAAATATTGCTGAGAATTATAGGTCAACCCTCAAGTTAGAAGCACAATCACTACTGGCTTAAAACATAAGCAAAACACTTAGAGAATTTACTGAATAACCTGT
>NW_025999968.1:35516816-35621719 GCF_001458135.2 Marmota marmota marmota | reverse complement strand
GAGAGGGATATATAGGATTTTTAAGTCTATTTTACTTTTTATCTAATCATGGTTCTATCTCAGGTTTTCTGAACTTTAGTATTTAAGACATTATACTGTGTTTTTTTTTTCTTAGATAATTTAAAATGTCCATATAAGAATTTTAAGCATTTCAGTGTCTGCTTTGCTGATTGGAACAACAGTGATCCTCACCACCACCACCACCCATTTCTCTTCCTCTTGTGCTCTCCTTCTTCCCTGGAGGGAGATTCAGTCCAGGGCCTCAGGCATACTAGGCAAGTGTTCTATCACTGATCTTCACCCCCAGCCCTACGATCTTCTTTTAACTTCTATCTTTTTTTTTCCAGTCAACTTTTTCAGTGCTGCAACTAAAAGATCCAACCAGAGCAATTGTAGAGGAGGGAAAGTTTATTTGAGGACTCATGGTTTTAAAGGTCTTAGTCTATAGTAGGCTGACTCCATTCCTCAGGGCTTGAGGTGAGGCTGAACATCATGGCAGGAGAGAGTGGCAGAGGGAAGCAGCTCTCATCCTGATTAGAAAGCAGAGGGAGAGAGGTCTCCACTTGACAGATACAAATATATACCTCAAAGCCATGCCCCAATTCCCACCTCCAGCCACACCCTACCACTTCAGTCACCACTAAGTTAATCCCTATCAAGGTTAATTCACTGATTGGGTAAAGACTCTTAGGACCCATTCTTTACTCCTTTCAACCTTCTTGCATTGTCTCACATATGAGCTTTTGGAGGATACCTCATATCCAAACCATAACACACCTTGTCTTCAAAGTCCAGCACAAATGCCCCCTCAATGACCTTCTATCTATACATAAACAAAATCTCTTCTCAACTTTCAATGTGGCATTCTTTGAGAATTTATCCCTCTTATTTATGTATAGGTGCTTCTGTATTTATCTAATCTCTTTAATCAGGATGCCCTGAGGACAAATACTTTTGCAGTGAATTTTCTTATGTACAAAGCTCTTCATGATTGGCCACTGCTGCCCACTCCACCTTTATTTCTTTCCCTCTTTTCCAGCTCTGCTAAAAAATTGGCCACACTTCACTCTGTTTTTTTTTTAGGTTGTTTCCTCCTGTGTGTCCCCTTGGCTAGTTTCTTCTAAGCCTTCAGTTCTTAGGTGAGATCTCACTTCATTCTGAATCACCTTTCTTCTTCTCTCTTCATATTCATATTCAATTTAATGACTTTTCTCTTAGCTCTCATAAAATTACCTTATGCAGTGACAGTGAGCACTGCACACATTTTGTGGAGTGTTTTCTAGTCTGTCTCCTTAACAGTTTCTCCTCTCCTGGAGATAAGGATTGAATGGTGCCTTTTCAGTGTTTAGTAAATATTAGGGAAGGAATATTAGAACTAGCATCCTAATAGAATATAAGCACCCCAAAGTAGGGAGTTTGTTTTGTATGTCCCTACATCTCTGGTTCTCAGAACAGTGTCTGGCACGTAGTACCTTCAGGAAAACACTAATCATATGGACACTGTGCCTTTTAAAAAGGAAAACAATCAACTAAGAGATTGTGTCACAAATGGCCATTATTCCTGAATGAAAATTCTGAAAATTAAAATGACGACAATAAAAAAGATGAGAGTAGGCAGAGTTTAATATTTGGAAGTGAGTACAATCAAAACTAGGAACAACAACCACAAAAAAAGGTTTGATTGCGCACTGGCTGTTGTTCTTTGACAAATAAACCCTTATTCTCTGAAAGTTTACCTTAGCATTTCAGCAGCTGACAATAATGAAAGCAGTAAGAGGTATGAAAAATTACATGCCATTTCAGTCACTTCCGTGCTTTGTCTGTTTGCTCCATTGTGATGGTTCAGATGGTTCCATTTGACCCCAACCTCTAGCTGTTTCAACCTCAGAACCAATATTTATTGCCACATATGGGCTATGCATGGCAGCTGCAAAATCCAGATGCCAAGCTTTGGAATGTATTTTTATGGCAGCACCATCTGGGGCTCTGGCCAGCCTTCTTTATTGTCTCTTGAATGTTTGCACTAATAGCTTTGCTGGACTGTGGCACTACCTGTGGGATATACTGAGGGTCAGGCCTTTTATGAGATCCTCTTGTCATTCTGGTTAGAATTTCCCTTGAAATGCCTCTCTTGCTATCAACTTATTCCTCTTAATGTATCTGCAATGTTCCACAAAAGTAATAAAACAGGTGGTCACTGAGGCCAGGAAAGAAAAGAACTGTTTTCACAGCAATGGGTTAGGATGTCACTGACCAGACCATTTACGGGCTTTGGTGAGGGGGTTGTATGTATCCAGGTTATCAAATGTATTATGTTGCATATGTAACACTAAAATACAATCCGCATCTTATTTTTTGTTCTTTATCCAATGTATTGAAGTAGCATATTGATCTCTAATTGAGGTAATAATACTCTGTAGCAAAACTAAACAAGATTTTAATTCCCATGAAGGGGGAGGGGGAAAAAGATTTATTTTCTGCAACCAATGGACTGAGTTGTTGGAAGACTTTACTTACAACTTAGGCTAGATGAAAAGACTATTTGTGATCTTTGGAGCTGTGATTTTAAGATATTCCTCAAAAGATTGAGTCAAGTTGAATTCACTGTTTTGAATTGCAATAAATCCACTCTTTGAAATGAAATAATATAGCACAGAGAAGATTCAGTTTAAGGGATAACTTAGTGTGCTGTATCTAGCAAAATGATCAGGTCTAGAATGTTTAAATGATTTATCCAAATTTACACAGGACATAGTTCCATAGTCAGAAGGAAGATGGGATTTGAACAGTTATTTGACAACAGTAAGATTGACAGAAATGGCAGTCTTGATAATCAAGTTCCTGAAATGATGAGATGATGTAATAAATGTGCAGCATCCATCCACTATACTTTCAGTACTCTGACACTTGGCTGCCCAGGTGAGTTGTTCCACCTTTTTGAGATTGCCTGGGTTAGGGATTATGGAGCATGGCTGTACTCAATCAATGTACATGAAATAACTGCCTTGGTTTGACCTCTTCCAAGCCTCTTCTTGATAACTGAGCTGTGTGGGAATTTCACAGAGAGGCTAACAACACGGAATTAGTCATGAAAGGAGCTACTTTCAGCCACATAGTTTCTAATCAGGAGATATGTTAAGAGGAAGAAAGTTTATTGAAAAGCAGTTTTCATGGGTACCTGCCTTTCTCTGCAGTAGAAACAAGATGCTTCATTTTAAATAAAGCCAGGTAAGGAAACAGAAATGCTACTGTCATGCATACCTGTACCAAAATGGCAGCTGTGGGCTTGGGGAATGCACAGGAGGTGCATAGAAGCAGCCTGTACCTGTTAGGTAACAATACTTAAGAAAACAGCCACAATTAGATGGACTAGAAAGATGGTATTCTCCCCAAAGGCAGTTTAAGTAGTAACAAGCTGCTATGGCTTTCCTGTAGACTGAGGATAGGTCTTTTTAAATGATGTTCAGGCTTGAAAAGAACAAGACATATTGCTACATTGTGTTGTCAATTCTCTAAGGAAAAGGCATAAAAAGGAGCTTTGTTATGCCTTTCTCCATTGTTCTGGAGGGTCTATGGTTTTATCTACATGGACATACTTTAATAAAATGTCACAACAATGAAATACTAAGATGGGCAGATGCATATGATAAAAAATGCATGTGTGTGTGTGTGTGTGTGTTTGTATTTTTTAAAGGGTTTGTTACTGTTGGAAAAAAGTTGATATAACTAAGGAATAAACATCTGGTTGTTCTTTTACTGAAAGAATACAATTCTGATTTCATCATTTGTGTGAATAAGATGGAAGAAAAGTTTAGAATGCTTTGAAATATCCTTAAACTGATTGACATACTCTCAAATTCTCTGAAAAAAAAAAATAGGGCTTAGAGATGCTCACCTAGTCATTTTTGCTACTTCAGATTTATACATTATTTTTCTGTTGGAAATAAATGTTTCACAAAACCATTAGGGTTGAACACAAATCTATCACCATTTCATCATTTTATACAGTAACCAGAAGATATCTTTGATATAGAGTTCACAAAGACATCCTCAAGTGAAGCCATGGGTTATATGATATAGATAATATCCAGGGAATGAAAAATACATCAGAAGATTCTACTATTTTGTCTTTGTTTTGAAATCTGTGTTTTGTAAATTGAAAAATGACTCTATTGTGGTGCTTCAATTGCTGGAGCCTTATAAGGAGAGAAAAAAGTACTGAGTTAAATGATCAATTGGAACCAGATTTTTATTGCATAAAGTACTCACAAATGGGTACTTGTACTGATAGGTGTACTGGGAGTTGTGCATTCTCAACGAGAGAGCATTCTCTTCATAAAAGTCTTTGGATGGACCTTGACTGTGCATTCTTTTAATATATTACTATTGGAGAAATCCCTCAGGCACTCCTGAAGAGACCAGCTTCAAGTTGAACCTAGAAGTAGAGAGTAGGCATACTCCTTTTGTGCACAACCCCCCCACCACCAAACACACACACACACACACACAAACACATCCACAAACAAACAAAAATGTATAGCAGAAAATTCTTCGAAAAAATAATTTTTAAAAAATGCCTAAAGATAATGTTGAAAGTCATATGTATGTTAATCCTTGTCATTTAGCATCATAAATCAGAGTTAGAATATCGTAAAATAGGGAGGTCTGACCCTCCCTCAACCCCTAGGGACTATAGTAAATCTTTGGGAGATCAGATGAGGTTGACAGTGATGATGATGGTGATGAATGTGATGATGAAGGTGGCAGCCAACCTTTATTGAGTCTTTGCTGTGAATCAAGTAGGCTCTATGTACTTTAATTGTTAATTCATTTCATCCTCAGTTCTACATTATACCCAGTTCATGTGTGAAAAGGCAAGATGTGATGCTTAAGGTTGTCTTAGATCACACAATAACTGAATGAAAGACTATTTTCTGTGTTGTTATGGAGTACATGGATCTCAGTGGAACAAGTTACAACATGATTTGTAGGGTCATCAGGTCATAGATGGAGATTTGAAATTATGAATTAAGGTGGTGAAACAGGCAGGCTTAAAAGAGGCTAAGCTAAATTATAAGCCATTAACCTGCCATTTTAAAAACTAGGATTTTTTTTTATATGTTTCAAATTCAGTGCTAATAAAAATTGGAAAGGTTAACCATAGTTGTCTCTAAACATTTTTAACAAAATGTTATAAATATGTGCCTACTAGAGCAGATTATGCTTAGTGAAGCTAGCCAGTCCCTAAAAAACAAATACCAAATGTCATCTTTGATATAATGAGAGCAACTAAGAACAGAGCAGGGAGAAAGAGCAGGAAGAAAAGATTAACATTAAACAGATACATGAGGTGGGATAGAAAGGGAGAGAAAAGGGAAATTGCATGGTAATGGAGGGAGACCCTCATTGTTATACAAAATTACATATAAGAGGTTGTGAGGGGAATGGGAAAATAAACAAGGAGAAATATGAATTACAGTGGATGGGGTAGAGAGAGAAGATGGGAGGGGAGGGAGGGGGGATGGTAGAGGATAGGAAAGGTAGCAGAATACAACAGTTACTAATAGGGCATTATGTAAAAATGTGGATGTGTAACTGATGTGATTCTGCAATCTGTATTTGGGGTAAAATTGGGAGTTCATAACCAACTTGAATCTAATGTATGAAATATGATATGTCAAGAGCTTTATAATGTTTTGAACAACCAATAAAAAAAAATTAAAAAAAATAAATAAATAAATAAGAGCATGCGGTTAAAAAAAAAAAAATAAATAAATATGTGCCTATGTCTGTTTGTCTATCTGTCTCTCTGTCTATCTATAATTAAAAATAGAAGATTATTTCTAAGTCCTGATCTAGGTCTAAACTGGAAGTTTAAAGACATGGAAAATTCTACATTTGAGGTCTATTAGTGAATCTATAATATTGTTCATTCTTGGTCAAATCTATTGTCAACATTTTTTATTTTACAACAAATTGGTTTTGTATGACGGCTGTTTCACATGGATGTCTGGGCATCCCCTGACCCGGACTTTGCTTATTTTGAGGATGCTTATAATTTCCATCCAGATTTATTCCACTTTACTAAAATTTACTCTCAGTCATCAGAGGAATATTAACTTTGCATTTTTATATATATTTTTCCATTTTGAAAAAGGCTTGTGTCTACTGAAAGAATAAATAATCTTAAACTTCATACCTAATCCTTCTAGAGGATTCCATGGCATTTTTGTTTTTACCATGATATTTCATCACCTTTCATAATCTTCTAGAATCATAATTTATACTATTTTTTTTATAAAATATAGTAAGAGGAAAGGCTTTTCTCTTTTTGTCTCTTTAACAACTGCCTTTGCCATTTTTTTAGTCATTGTAGTACTTCTGACAAGTATGACTAGAGATCTTCCTTCCTGTTGAACTACTAAATAAATGAAGAGTGTCTTAAAGACACTCTTCATTTATAAAAGATCTTTTACATTTGCATGCAAACAGAGAAGACTATTGCTTTGATATATAACTGTATAAAAATCACTTTATTCCAATTCCTTCAGAAATACCTTGAACAGTTAGAACACTGTTTGTTTAATAGTTAGAACACCATCTGGATTAAAAATTGCCCATTTTACAAATAAATACTGAAGTTTTGTCACTTAATCTGATGGAATTGGAATAACATCATTAAGTACTTATTGTCACTCAAAAACCAATTTCTTCTAATGTGCTCCAAAAGCTTCATTTATATTTTCTGATTCATCTTTATATTCCTATGACATAAAGGAAGGGTAGGTGTCACATTAGCCCCATTTTCCTGTTGAAAAATCTGAGAGGAAAATAGAGGCCCTTGCCTGTAATTATTCACACAGCATGGAAGCAGCAGGAATAGCCAAGAATGCTCAGTTTGCTCACTGCCAATCCACTCTTCCCATTAGTCCCCAGCCTCCCTGTCCCTTAAGGTGTAGGCCATTAGGGGATTGATCTTGTGGGGAAAATAACATCTGTTTTAAAACTGGATGCCTTTTACAAGTTTATGTGCTTTGATATAATTTTAATAAGTGTATCATTGCCTGCTTTTCGTTATGAGAGATGATATAAAAGTGGAAAAATACACTTAGAGAAATGAAATGAAAATAATAAATAAAGCCCTCTTCCATTTCCATTATTCTAAGTCATGCTTCTTGAGACTTCAATCTCAATATGATGTTAATAGAACCATTAGATATGATTCATACCATACATAAGACACTTCTATTGACAATTCCATCTTGACCAGGGGTCAATGGATCCATTACAATGCAAATCTTACTGTATGCTTTCCATCTAAATCAAAAGAATTTGGTCTTGTGTCCACTCTAATAAGTTTCACAAACTAGAGTGCAATCTCAGATGTGAAGTACACATCTGTGTTTCTCATATTAAATCATGCCTGTGCCTATTTGCTCTCAATTTAAAAGGTAATTAATTAAGTTTTGTATTGATAGATTACTTTGGAATATTTAAAGAAATGCATAGCATTTATGGGAATCCAGGTTTGACTTTTTAGTACATAACAACCCATAAGAAAAATCCCTTCATGGATATGGATCCCTTAATTTTTGGAGGTTCCCATAAAGCTATTCTACATATCCTGTAAGAGAGGCATAATCGGGGTATTCTCTGAAACTCTACTGAATCTTCCGTAGAAAGTATAAGAGCAAACTGCATTTTCAACCAGTTTTTAAGATAAGCTGAAGGATATCTCATTAGGCATGGGGATATCCATAGCATCCTCTTTTCTCCATGCTATTTCTTTAAAAGGTCATCTGTTGTCTCTTTTTCCCACACTTCTGGACATCCCTCAGTATTCTTCTCAGAACTCTGTAAAGCAAATGAGTAGAAACCCATCCTTGATAAGAATAATCCCTGACCCTATTCCTGGCCACATCCAAGCTTCTGAGCAGCGTCCTGGTTTCAAATTAACCCTTCCCTTTCCTTGAACTGAACTCTTCCTTCCTGAACATCACTGCCTTTTCTATTTCTGTCCCACAACCTATGCTGCTGCCAAGGGCCTCCTCCAGTTACAGATGAAGTTAGAGCAGCTGACAAGTGGATGAACAAGACCACACTGAAGGACATTCTCTCTCCTAGGGTTCGATGACTTCCAGTCACTGTCTGATCTCACAGTTCTCTTCCATCTTCCTCACTTTTTTCTTGGAAAGGTGGGTGATGTTAATCTTTGGACCCAAGCTGGTCTCCTTCTCAATGCATGATCTTAGGCATATCCCTTCAACATGCTGAATCCTCAATTTTTTCATCTGTAAAATAGTGATAATTATGACCCACATCAGAAAATTGTTGCAAGAATTCAATGAAGTGATTTCTGGAGGGGTCACAATGCCTGGCTCACAGTAGACAATCAAATGATTTTATTACCGTGTTCCCTTTTTGCATTTTTTTCTTTTTCAGTTTTTTCCCCCCAAATACGCTGTTTATGTGAAAATACGGTTAACTTTCAAAGCATACCACCAACCACCCACGTGGCTAAAAACAGATGCACTTGTTGATATTCTTTTTCAGATATATTTGTTTCTTGTTGCATATCAAGAGCTACTTCTCATTTTTTTATGAAAAATGAATTCAAAACTCATAAAGCTTTAGCCCTTTATGTAGTAGTACTGAAATATAAAAAGACATTACACAATGATCCTAACTACTGAATTGATACCAAAAGCATCTTATTTAGGGCCTATTGTGTAGGCCAGTTTAACTGTGCCGGAGATAACCAGTTTGAGTGATACTTCTCTTTGAATAAGTGGTAGTCAAAAATACTAGTTGCTTTAGTGCCAACAGTCTTAATTTGTAAGTGGACAGTAATGCCAAGTACAATATTGCAGAAAGTTTTCATTAGCAAGCTAATTATTGGCTATCATAAGGAATCTTAGCAGAAAAATAATAAATTAATTATTAAAATGTGTCATGTTCTTGGTTTTCAGTTTCTCATAGGTTTTCTGACATGCTTCACCTGCACTTTACCTACTACTTAGACCATACTCCATCTGTTCAAAAAAGACAAATGTATGTTTGAAATAATTGGCGTGTTATTAGTGGGTTGGCCTGATGGTGGGAGGAAATTCTAGTGTGGAAAAGATGGGTCGCAGTATGGGGCACAAGTGAACAAGAATAAATAAAACAGTTTATTTGTAAGTGGGACTGATCCCTCTTGCTCATGCATTAGTGCTTGGCTACAGGAGAGTAGTAATTTATTGATGCAGATGGCTATGTAAAGTGCATGCAATTTGTGAGGGGGCTTGACCCTTGACTGATGGGCCATATGTTGTAAAGCCCTAGGGGCGTCATTTGCCTCAGCTCTCTTCCTCTCTCTGTCTCTGCACCTATGGTCCTTGTTCAATCACCACATATTGAACTATAGACTTACTAACTCCCCAAATAAATCTCCAACTAATGGCTCGCAAAGGCCATAACTTAACCCTTTATATACAACAGAGCACATTATTTTGCATCATGATCACACTCAGTGAAATAAAGGATAAATATTATATGACCTGCCTAGAATAGGAAAGCAAATTGTTGTAAATGCCATTCCCTACTGGGTATTCACTGTATTTAGATGTAGTAAGATTACTTGGAGCTTGCTGAATTATATTGTTATTATCCTGCCATGTTATAATTACATCTTACTTTTGTAACATAATTCTTAGATATTCTTAATACACCACACTGGAAAAAAAAACATTTAATGTTTTTTTTAAAGTAGTTTCTTTTGTGTGAGTCTTCTCCGTTATAAAATATGAAACATGCTCAATGAAAAATGAATATATTTTAATTCCCACATAGCATTACAAAACATGTAGGGCATTTGTATGGACTAATAGGCAAAACAAATACAGTGTGCATAGTACTTAGTGAACTCCTATTTTTCAACAGTTAATTCTAGCAAGAAGACTTCACCCCATGAAATCATTACTTCTCCACTGCAATATTGAGATTTTCTTATAATGTAGGCTGAGTCCTATAAGCCTCCTGAAAGAGAACTTATGACACCAAGGAAGAAAGAATTTTCATACATATATGAAATATGAATTTTCATACATATATATGTGTGTATATATACGTATATATGTGTATATATATGCATATATGTATATATATATGTGTATATATATTATATATATGTATATATATACATATATATAATTTCCTCTCCATCAAGCAGAGTGAAACTGAAGAAATGATACTATTCAGTGATGTACATATCAGCCAAATTTGCCCAATATTAGGAATGCTGTTAAGTGGTCACATGTTCATTGCCATTACTTAGATGAGGGAGGAGAGAATGTGTCAAGTCACATTTTCTGTTTTTATTTTAATTATTTTATTTTTAAATGATAGAGAATACAACTTGTACATATTTATGTGGTACAGTGCCATATTTTGATAAATGCATACATTAAGCAATGTTTAAATCAGTTTATACATATCTAGCTCCTCAAATATTGTTTCTTCATGATAAAAACAATAAAAAATCCTTTTTTCTAGCTTTTTTTTTTTTTTTTTTGGTACTGGGGATTGAACTAAGAGACACTTAACCACTGAGCCACATCGCAGCCCTTTTTTGTATTTTATTTAGAGACAGGGTCTCACTGAGTTGTTTAAGGCCTCACTAAGTTTCTGAGGCTGGCTTTGAACTCATGATCCTCCTGCCTCATCCTCCTGAGCCTGGGATTATAGTTGTACACCACCATGCCTGTCCTATTCTAGCTTTTTTTAAAACATGTAGTACATGACGGTTTTCTGCAATCACCCTAACATGTAATAATAACACACCAGAATTTCTTACTCCTGTCTGTTAACATAGTACTCATTATCAATCTCTCCCTCCCCATCCCTGGCCTCTCAGTTTACATTTTCTTATGCACTGCTTTTCTCCTTTACTGGGCAGCACTTGACAAATGCACCAAGAATGTATGAATGTGTATAAGAAGTATGCAAAGAGCAAAATACCCTTGGCTGGACCCCAAGGTTTCCCTAGGGCATAAGCCCTTTGAACAGATAGTAGCTGAGTACCTGCAGTTATGTTTTGTACTTGTAAAAATCATCTTCCCTGAAGCAACTCGTCTTCTATATAGCTTGCTGCTACGGTATTCATGATCTGAGCTTTAATCATCCTTATTAGTTAGGTATACATCTAAATCCATTTTAGTTTCATTTCCTTTATTAGTATAAAAAATATACCTCAGATTTTTTCCTCTTCTAATTGATGGATAATTTTCTCACACTGCAGCGAAAATCCATCTCCCTGAGCCAGTTTGAAGAAGGGTCAGAGGAAACTTGACTTACATATGTGCTGTGTAAAAATTTTCATTTTTGAATCATTTGTCTTATTATCAAGGACAACTGACGTAGAAAAAAATAGTAAAATAATACAGGAAAAAAGTCACTGTCTTCTCTCCCAAACCCAGTAGACTCAGGACACAGAATTAAGCCTGAAATTAAACCAGCAATAAATAAACCCTGTGTTCACAACTGAATCTCAATAATTTAAAGATAAATCCTTGAGGCTGTGATACATCTTTTTCCTCATGGGATTTTCTTTGGGATTTTGGCATTCATAGTATTTATTTACACTTCATCTACAAGTCACAAGTAAACAGGTTGCCCAGGATTCTAGCTCACAATCCCCTTTGAGGTTATTGTTTGGTAATTTAAAGGTTTCTAGGAAAACCTCAAGAAAGAGGGTGGGGTGTGTAAGTCTGATAATAAAAGGAGCAACTTTCTACAACATAAACAACCATCTGAAATACATGTAAAATGAACAAGGGATCTTCATCTGTAATGTGTTTTTTGGAGACCAATAAGCAACGGTGAATTGATGAGTTTCTGGTTCTAGTTTATCAAGGAAAAGTCTTGATAGTTTTCAGAAAATATGTTGAAAGAAAAACTTTTCTCTAGTCTGGTGTAATTTTTTCCTTAATTACAATTTGGCAGCTAAAATTCATTGTTTCTTGTAAAAATAAACTACATATAAAATTACATTAATTTTAGTTTTTAAAAGCCCTGTAGTTAAAATTTAAACTTAACAGCAAATGGCACATGAAACATTTTCAAAATTGAAAGGTATGGAGTAAGTAGAATGTGTCAACCTGAATTGGTATAAATGAATATTAAGAAAATTCTTATTCCATATTTTACACCATGAGTCTTTTTCTGATTTTTCTGTTAGTTGATGTTAATGAGTTTGTGTTTCTTAGAAGCAGCCACCAGACTGAGCTTTTCTATAAGAACAGCTATAGCATTTCCTAAATTAAACTTTTTTTTTTTTTTTGGCCCAGATTTAAAGGACCTATGTTGTAGCATAAGTCTTTATGCTTTGCTAGCCCATAGAACACCAACTCATCTTGTGATCACCACCATGAGATTCTGCCACATTCCTGTATCATGATTGATAAAAAGAAAACTGAGTCATTTCTCTATGTTCATGCCTTCAGGAACATTCAATTACAGTTTGCCTCTTAAAGTTATATGGCTACTTGCTGTTGCATCAGGTTATAGTAATAAGCATTTTAATTAAAATGTCTCAGTATTGAACTCAGTGGTTCAAATATTATGATAATGCAAACAAGAAACCTTAGTCATTGAAATTTGATGATGCTGTTTTATTTGTTTGTTTTTATTTTTTAACTAGAAGGACAAAAAGTCATGGAAATTTGATGATTGATGCTGTTTTTTTTTTTTTTTTTTTAACCAGAAGGACAAAAATTTATTATTGCAAGTGGAGCCATCTTTTGTAAAAGATATAAAAATGGTGGCTCATGATTGAAATGACATGAAAATATTAAAGAAAATTTTAGATTTTATTCTTCTTTAAGAGTTTTGTCATTGTTGATAGTGATAATGGTTTTTTGTACTCTGTAAGAAATAATACTTTGTTAATGAATATTAAAAGTAGATTTGTATTTTTTTATTTTTCAGAAATTTTACATTTTCTGTGTAGAAACTTTGCATTATAGTAATTATTTCTATAACTTAGATTTAAATATATACAATAAATCAACAAATACTATGGACACACCTGTTTGGTACTAGGTGTTGAAATGATAACATAGAACAAAACTGTTTCCTCTAATTTGAAACCCTCTTGCAATATAAACTACAATGGTATTATATGAAAATTTTCAACATTTCTCTAACAGTTGCTACAAATTCTAAGATGGGAGACTATCCAGAAAGAAAGGGAAACATACTAGTAAAACTGTAACAAACCGGTATAATGTATTGGTGAGACCAAATGTTTACATTGTTGTCTTTGTTTAATGTGATTAAAAAAAAAAAAAAAAAAAAAAAAAAAAAAGCATGGTACCATCCCCTGAGCAGAAGTTAATTTCTTAGGCATTAAAGAGTATTTAGGATCACCAGCTGAAGGATTAAAGAAACATCAGCCCTGAGTAAGGAATTCAGCATAAACTGATTAGTTCCTCCATGGTGTGATATTCTTAGCCAGTCATTTGCTACAATATCACAACCATATTTCTTAGTGACAGTTTAAATTGTCTCTGTACAAAATACAATAAAATAGAAGACAATGAAATCATAAAGGAAAAACTCCAAGTACAACTCAGAGATACACTGATGTTCTTTGTTGGTTGGGAGTGACTTGAATTATGTATTAGCAAGAACTGCCTTGTAGCAAAATTAGATGCCACCATGGACCTTATCTTTACCTTATTTGTGGTTGTTTCATTGTTTCAAGAATATTTTTTTAATGGTTAACCAACCACCTTTTCATCTTCTGAACAAGTTCTTACAGCAAGAGGCTTCCAGTGCAATTTTTAGCATGCCTCTGTGAGTGAGAGTGGCTAGAAATTTCTTTTCTTGCTATATGAATCCACTTCCCTGCAGAGAGTAGAGGGAAGCACTTAATTTTGAGCTTTTCATTTTGGTAGCAACACTGCAAACATAACACAAGTGACTATAATTTTACACCATGTGAGTGAAAAGGTTCTTTTTCCTTCCCCTTCATCCTTCTTATTTGGCTGTCTTTAAACATATAAGGTTGAGAGTTAGAGAATTTGATATTTTAAATTTGAAAAACTAGTCTAAAATTCGCCTGAAAAAGAAAATCAAAACTTTCAATAATTAAAATATAAAATTGATAGTATTGGACAATGACGTATAACCTGGATTCAAGTTAATGTAAAATTGTTAGCATGTGTCACTACTGACTGTATGTATTGTTTATCATAGTTTCAAAATTGTAATTGTGCCTTACCTTTGTGAAAATATTTCCAAGTTATTTAAGATATAAAGTTTACTACTTGGAAGTTTTTAAGTCAGAGATGGCTCTTGTAGAGTAGAAAGTATCTTAAGGTGGCCTCCTCAGACAAAAAACTGGAGCATGGATCTTGGCTGTAATATCATAATCTTGATTTGTTTAATTCAAGTGTCCCTGAAGAGTGAATCAGCATCTTTGATACTGAAAAATAAAAGAAATCTAGCAGTTTAATTAAGCAGGACCAAAGTTAGACATATACTATATAAAATAGCAGGTAATAGAATTTTCTCTCTACTTGTTGGCCATTCTTTTTCACTTTATGGTTTCTATTCTTGTGGAGACTTTTCTTAGTTTCTAATCTGCTCCAATATTATTTTTATATATTCTTATTTATGTCTCATTTTAAATGCAAATACTATAGTATTTGTATGTCTTAATTTCTACTGCCTTTTGGTGTGCTGTGGCTGCTATTTTTTAAATCTCTAACATGGCTATAGAAGTTACTTTCTATAGAACATTTTTATTTTGTTTTTCTTCTTAAGTATAGAGAGCTTCATAATAGGAAATTTTAGATACATACTTGATGAAAAGCGAGATGAATCACATTTTTGGAAGAAAAAAAAATCGCAGCAACCAGTTATAAAATATATTTCGTAGTGATACATATTTCTTAATTATTGAAGAATAGCAATTTAAAATTAACTGTTAGGAAAGCAAAAGTAAAATAATCTAATTGTTTAAGGTATGCAAGGTGTAGTCATTGATACTTCTTAAAAACTAATTTCACTAGCTAAAATGGAATAATGGCTCAATTTTTCCCGTCTACCTAAACAACCAAACAAATAGATGAAACAGTGGTTTTCATATTTGAATAGCAGGCAGTTTAAGCCAGAGAGAAGAGAATCAAAATAGAAGAACCTTAAGTTTGTTCTACTTTCTTATAGGAGGTCCTCCCATCCTCCCACACAAGGAGGGGGAAACTAAATAAAGCCTGGAGTTCTCTCCATTGGGAGGCTAGAACATCTAAAATTTGTACTATAAGGCACTAGAAAAGAAGCCTCTCTAATAGCAAGAGACACAGACACACACAGAACTGAACAACAGCAGAGATATCACCTCATGTCTTCGTTGGGGTATTGATCAGTTAATAAAGGATAAAAAATATGTAATGCTGGAATATTTGAGCTCACAGAGGGCTAAGAAGAGTTTATGTTTCCATCAATGGGTAGAATCCTCAGAAGGGTATTACTCTGATAGTGGGGATAAATTAACTTTACATTAAAAGATGCTCTGAACTTGCCTTGAGTTTATAAAGCAAATCTCAAAAGAATCCAATTCATTCCCTGTAAGTTAACTGTATATCACAAGAAAATCAAATGTTAAGCAAGGAAATGCAATAAAAATCCAGCAATAAGCAATTTAAAATTTATAAGGTCATCACCAATCAAAAATTATCTGACCTGATATGCTAAGAAAGCAGTAAAATATGACCAATATCCAGGATAAAGTCCAATCTTTAGAAATAATACTAAAAATTATAGAGTGAAGGAACTAGTAGACAGTAAATTTGAAATAGCTATGATAATAGTCTCCATATGTTCAGGGAGACAAAGAAACATGA
This sequence comes from Marmota marmota marmota, assembly GCF_001458135.2. NCBI lineage: Eukaryota > Metazoa > Chordata > Mammalia > Rodentia > Sciuridae > Marmota > Marmota marmota. The sequence goes on along the minus strand of NW_025999968.1, from coordinate 35,605,832 downwards.
GAATAATGAGGAAAGACATGGAAGAATAAAAATACATCTTTCAGAGATGAAAAATACAGTGAGTGACATGAAAATTATATTGATCTGGAATAACAACATATTAGACATAGCAGGAGAAAAGATCAGCAAACATGAAGATCTAAAAACTATCTAGAATTAAGCAGAGAAAGACAAAATTGAATATCATTTGGTAGTTGGATAATATCACACAACCTAACACAGATATAATTAGAGTCCCAGAAGTACGAGAGAGAGAGAGAGAGAGAGAGAGAGAGAGAGAGAGAGAGAGACTAATTTGAGAAAATAATAGCTAGAAATTATCTTAATGTATTAAAAGCTATAAACTGACAGATTGAAGGGAGCTCAAAAAACCTAAAGCAGAGTAAAACTAAAGGAAACCATATCAAGGTGATTACTTCATAATCAAGTCAATGAAAACCAAAGATAAATAAAAAAATCTTCAAATAAGGCAGGAAAAATAAAAAGACAATATTTTAAAAATTTCAAAGAATGAAAGTCTCTTTAGAAACCACATAAGCTATGTGACAATGAAATAGCTTCTTTAGATCATCCAAAGAAAAACAAGAAGAAAGTACCTAACTAAAGATTCTTTGACCTGCTAATAATGAAAAAGTTTTATCAATACAGCTGCTATAGGCAAATGATTGGGTGAAAGAATGAACATTTAGCATAACTACATGCTATTACTAATTACTAACTAAAAGTGGGTCATAGGCATCAATGAAAAAGCTGAATCACATAAGCCATCTAAAAAGAAGGAAAGAAAAGAAAAACAAACAACCTTGGAATAAACAAATATTCTTTATAAACCATTAAAATATATATAAAAACACCTTTTGCTCTTCAAAATTCTACTTTATAAACTTAAATTAGTAAATGACTCATGTCCAGAATATGTAAAGAACTCCTATATCTCAATAAGAAGACCTGCATCTCAATTTTAAAGTTAAAAAATTTAAAAATTAAATACTTCATCCAAGTATGCATATGAATGAAAAATAAGAACAGGAAGCAATTCCTGTTGTTATTTTTCCTGAGGGAAATATAAATTAAACCACATGGAGATATTATATATACTACCTAAATTAGCTAACATTTTAAAAGTCTGATATTATCAAGGTTAAGTGATGCTTTAGAGAAACTGGAACTCTTGTACTTTGTTAGTGGGGAGGCAAAATGGTACCATCAGATTGAAAATCTGACAATTTCTCTTAAAGTTAAACACACCACATATTTCAATATTTCCTTTCATATTGACCCATTAGGAATAAAGATATATGTCTACATAAATACTTGTTTCTGAAAGTTATAGTAACAACTTTAATCATGATAGAGATAATTTAAGCATTCATAAATGGGTGAATAAATAAGTTGTAACGTGTCTATACAATTGAATACTATGTCTCAGTAAAATAATGAACTACCAATACAGAACAATAACATTGACAACTCTTAAAAATATCACACTACGTAAAAGCAGCACATCTCAAACAACTACGTTCTTCAAGGTTTAACTTATGTAAACTTTTTGAAGTGGTAAAATTGGATTGATGTGAAGTTCATCAGTGGTTTCCAGATACTGGGTTTGAGGGAGGAGATTAGCTACATAGTCCAGAGTGAATGTTTTGTGTAATGGAAAAGTTCTGTATTACAATTATGTCATAAGAGCCCTATAGATTACATGACTTTTTATACATTTCAATATTCATTCAATCTCTTTTTAAAATTGATTAATTTTGTTACATGCAAATTATATTAATACAGGCTTTTAAATTTCATTTTGATATGACTCTAATCTAGACTTTTTTCTGATTTTTTCCATAAATTAAAGCAATGATAAATTTATTAATTAAATTAATAAAATAATTTTTAGCCATAATATATTCTTAATTATGTGTACACTTTACCTTTAGTTTCCATGTACAAGCATTTAAGCAGAATAAATTGAAGAATAAATTTTTAACCAAAGTAAACCCTTTTGTTCCCAGGAAGCTTTCGTCACACAAGTGCATATAAAATACATGCATTTCATATCTAAATTTGCATATAAAGTGTTGTGGGAAAATTAGAAAGCATATGGTCTTTTTCGTTTTTATTGTCTAAGAAGTACTAAAGCCAAATAACTTGGCATGAGTCTTCCAGTCTGACTCTTTTTAAATGGCTTTATTGTCAGGCAGATGGGAAATGCTAGTCATTTATTAAAATTACCCATGTATATATTGTTAGAATGTTTTATATTTATTCATGAAAATAAAATTTTTTAGAATTGGCATTTAAAACCAACAAAACCTATCTGTCACAGGGTTTAGTAACAACTGTACCTGTCACTTCAAAACCACCTTGAAAAATGTGGTAACATGGATGGCTGCCTAATGAATATTCTGAGATTCAGGTTCATTTTAATGATGTTTTAAAAGCTCTCCACCTTAGAAAGTAATAGATTATCAAAGACTAGAAATCAAATTACATGAAGAGAATGAAATTCAAGATGTACCATCTCTTCAATATTGTTTTGGGAAAATAGATGTGGGAAATCATATCTCCAAGAACATTTTAAAAATTCGCACTTAGAATGGATGTACTTCAAACATCATTTTGTGGATTAATAAACTGAGCCAGATGTGAATTTAAAGTATCATGTTGTAAGTTTGTGAATACTAGAGAGCTAAAAGATTCAGTATTATCTTAAAGTTAAAAGGATAATTAAAAACAAAAGTTAGATATCTGTATTTTACCATCAGAATTTCATACTAAGAATTTGGAGAAGTGAAGGATAAATTTCTTTCACATATTTAAAACTTTTTTCTCTGCAACTTGGATATTTTTCAACTATCTGAAATACTAATACATTTCTTAGATTCATATTGTGGATAGCAAAGTAACCAAATTATTTAATGAACTTTTTTTGATATGAACAATTTGTTAATTGAAATATGAAAATATATCACATAATTCAATATGCCTATGCAAATATATAGGTAGATATGTAGATATAAACTAATCTCTCTATATAATTTACTTTAAAAACTGAAAAGGTAAATTTATATACACGAAGTAGAAACTAAATTCTTTTTTCATTCAAAATTACCATAAGTCAAAACCTTCTTAGATAAAACTTTAATAGGATGTTAGCGTCTCAGAATAAACTCGAGAAAAATGTCTGAGAAATTTTGAATGTCATTAGAGAATCTGCCAAAATATAAGGAGCACACATCTGAGCAACCATCACATTGGGGATAAAAATTCTTCCTTATCTCTCCTGAGTATGGCTGCTCTGCCCCTACAGTTTATCTTTGTAAAGTGTATAACAAGTAAGAAATAAAAAGGGCGGGGTGGGGGTGAACAGGTTTAGTCGGCTTTTTTGCTGCAGAGACTAAAAGACACAATCAGAACAATTATAGAGGAGGAAAGGGTTATTTAGGGGCTCATGGTTCATGGTTTCAGAGGTCTCAATCCATAAAAAGTAGGCTCTGTTCCTCAGGGCTGGAGGTGAGGCAGGACATCATGGTGGAAGAGTGTAGCAGAGGGAACTAGCTCACATGAGGATCAGAAACAGAGAGATTCTTCTCTCCAGATACAAATATAAACCCCAAAGCCACGCCCCCAACGCCCCACCTCCTTCAGCCACACCCTACCAGTCACCACTCATTTAATCCCATCAGGTGATTAATTCATTGAGTTAAGCCTTTCATGATCCAACCATTTCTCTTCTGAACCTTCTTGCATAGTCTCACATTTCAAAACATAGCACAGGTACATAAATGCAAGTACCTTTAGTTTTTTTTTTTCCTCCATATATCTCTTTTTTATCCTAGCTTATACCTGTTTTATTAAATAGTATTTGCTCCCCATATTTGCAAAGTTGAAACTGTGGTTCTTAAACCATATGTTAGTTTAAGCCCCAGATTATGTTTTATAATATGTTGACCAAAAAAAAAAAATGGTGTAAGAGTTTTCCAAGATCATAATATGGTGTACATTCTAATATGAAATGTCCTAAAAATTATTTTCTATAAATTTAGTTCTAAATGAAATGGAAGTGGTATTGGAAGGGCTTACCTCACCTTTGTTCTTTATAATCTTCACCTTTGCTTATACTGAACCTGTTAAAGCTAAGTGAAACCTCACTTTCCCAATTGGTGATATCAAATTGTTTTTACCTTATATATAGTGTTTTGGAAATATTCTGTGAGTGTTTTAAAACTTATGCCATGTTTATGCATTATGTAACTTGGATTTATTTCATAATTTGTGGAGAGGTCACAAAATCTCTATCCCTATTATATAATTATTTTGTGTGCTCTCCTCTACTTTTGTATTCATTTTAATTTCACCCTGCTTTTTTTCATATGTGTGTATATATATATATATATATATATATATATATATATATATATTTAAATAGTTAATATATTTTTTAAAAGTCTGTTATCTATAGTGAAGTGTTTCTCAAACATCATTCATTATTGTCCTTTAACAAAAGCACTTTTACCATTTTTTTTCCTAATTGCTATCCTCATGACATTTTAATACTACAGACAAACTGTTCAGGTACTAATTCTGTTTTTATACATCAAAAGACTTCACTTTGGGGCTGGGGCTGTAGCTCAGTGGTGGAGTGCTTGCCTCACAAGTGTGAGGCACTGAGTTACATCCTCAGCACCACATAAAAATATTGTGTCCATCTATAACTAAAAAAAAAAAAAAAAAAAGAATTCACTTTTGTCTCTCTAGTTCTTTCCCTACTTTTGACCCCTTAGGGTTGGTATACACCCCCTCTACTGAGAATGCACACTAAAGGCAGTATTAGGAGGTCCTCAATTGGAGAACTGTAGTTAGGACAAAATTTCACATCTATGGATATTTATTTATTTATTTTTCTGTATTACATTACCTGACCTCTACCTAGAGATATTCATTTAATGGGAGGCTGTATTCTTTGTCCATTTCAGAAAGCACAGAGGCTGGGAAGACATGAGAAGAAGGCAGCCCCTTCTCTACACAAAGAGAGCTCAGATTTTGGTTCTCATCACTGATATATTGAGTTAATATTATGAATAAAACACATGAGCACCTATTGTCAAGGACATAGGTGAAGGGCTGAGGTTACCTGTCCTTGTCAGCTCCTGTAGCTTCTACTATGTTAATGAGCATAAGAGTATCCAAATTCAGCCTGTGCTCTTGATTTCCTCATATTATAATAACTGATACCATATTGAGCCCTAGAAATTGAAGCATGTTCAGGGGATATATTCTGGTCTGAGGGATAATTTTACTAGCAAATAAATATAGCAAAAAATTACATACATTGATTTTACAAATTAGGTTCATTTTTGAAGGTATTGATACATGAATGATTAAAAATTGGGATTTATTATTGAATGTATTATGTCATTACTAGAATCCCAGTATACAACTTTGAACATTTCTTAGAATTTCTAATCTTATTGTCACAATAAACCTAGAGGATACATACTTGTGTTAACTCTATTATATAGATAGTTAAAATAATATTCAAATTTCATTTTAAATAATGGTTTCAGTAGCTAACTTTACTGAAGGTTTTATTAGGAATTATAAAAATAAGAACTGGCTAATTCATATTTTATTTTTTTAATGTGCTTTCTACTTCCTAGTTGTGGAGATATTAGCAAAAAGTACAAACAAAATAGTGACCAGGACTATTAAAAGAGATAAACAAGAAAGATAACTCAAACTTAGAACTCTAAAATTGGCTGTTAGGAAACTACCAACTCATAATCGTGCTTGTGATAACAGCTGGCATTAGTTAACTATTTACTAAATCATCACCACCTTCAAGGCAGTGCTATTATTTTACTGGAAAAAAGACAAAGGGTCAGAGAGGCTAATCATATTTCATAGACTCTAGACTCCAATATTTTATTAGCAATGCTCTTGATTATTTGTTGGTGTGAGATGTGTTAAGAATAATTAAATAGTCCTCTATGAAAACTGTAAGCCTTTTACACACATAAATAATTGTCACAATATAAAATATAAGTATGCTATTTATTTTTAAAATGCTTCAATTTTCAGAAACTTATGTGTATTCTGAATATAATTGTCCAAGACAATAAATTTAATTCTTTTGAACCTAATAAGATGTACCTTACATTTGAAAAATTTCAGTAACTTAATGATGGTGGCGCTTATGTGGAGAACATATTATGCAAATGGCTCCCACTGAAGTCTATGAGTTTAGTTAAGCTTGAGAAAAAGTTTGTAATTAACAGATTAGCATTTGAAAAAGGCGTTTTGAATATGCATAGGAGAAAATTCTGCTTAACTTGTGGGGTGTGTTCATGATGATTATTTCAGAATTCATGCATATGCATCTTTTAACATGCCAACATTTGAAACCTTAATGGACTAGTACAGATCTGGCTGTGTGTGTGTGTGTGTTTGTGTCTTTTTTGTTTTATTTTGTTGTTTTAGGAAAATGACTAAATTTATAAGTAAGTCACCAGAAATACACACATCAACATGCAACATCTTTAAGGCTGACATAGTATCTTAAAAATTAAGAACTCAAAATTAAATGTTATATTTATTGTTATTTCAATGTGAGTAAAAAGAGAACAATAACAAAAACCAGTTTCAGTGTTCATCTTTCCTGCCTAATATATGGTATATATCAGAATGTTATAGTTCATTAACTTTTATAGTTACATTGTACAACTGAGCCTTGTTCAGATTTTGGTGTCATATGCTAATACATATGCACATACAAACATACCCTGGAATTAAATTGTTATGGCAAATGAGAAGAATATCTTTTATTTTTTAAAAATTATTTTCTTTAGTGTGTATTTTCTTAATGTAATTCATGCCCCTCCCCTTTTTCAGATCTTTACAAACTCTTCATTATCAAATATGACCCCAAATCTTTAGCATTAAAGACTGTACTCCAGTACAAAGCACTTCTCTCACTTCTCACATGCTCCATTCTCATCTGGTCTCGATTTCTTATGCTTACCACAAATTCATCATCTTTAAAGGTTTTTTTTTTTTTTTTTTTTTTTTTGTTGTTGTTGTTGTTGTTGTTTTGTTTTGTTTTCTGTTTTGGTTTTCATTTTCCTGCCACTATCCAGATGTTTAGGTGAACAATGTTTTTTCCATAAGACCTTGCCTAACTTACATAGGTTACATGTATATTTTCATTGCTTAATCCATATAGCAGGTATTGTTGTAGTAGGTATTACCTTAAAAAAGGCCATGTAGAAAGTTGTAGCTAATTTAAATCTGTAGATGATAAATATGAAAATTCTCAGTCTTCCTATCTAGAGGAGAGAAATTACATCTTCTATTGGTTTGGTAAACTTCCTAAAGTTCACTGGGCAGCTGAGAACAGAAGATTTGGCTTGACTTGATTCATGAGAAGTTAAGCCCTGCCCTCTAATGAATTCTTAATTAATGCCCCATCTTGCATTCAAAAGGAATGGTTGGACCTAAAGATGCAAAATATGAGTGAAATTGTTTCTCTACACTAGTTTGATCATGACCCTACACTGGAAAATAAGATTATTCTTAAGAAGCCACTTTAAAAAAAAATAACAAATTAGTTGTTTAGACCCAAAATTCTTCTGAATTCAACAAATTGGTGAATCTGCTTTAAACTTGTCATTTAACTAAAGTAAATGCTTACTAGCATATAGAGAAAAAGTTTTTTTAATATGTTAAGTAAAACATAATAAACATGTAAATATTGAGACTTTTCCATTAAACTATTGATGTTAGTCTGGAAAGCTATCTGATTTTATTTTCCCATTTCATTTGCTGTCTTATACTTTAGAATTTAAATTACAATTATGGCAGATTGAAGCATTTTCTTTGCAATTTTTGTTTCCTTTTAAAATCATTAATGTAACACGAACTACATATTAATATTTTTAATCATGCTGCAAATCGTTGGTGGGTTTTTTGGTCTGCATCTAGAACAACCAGAAACCATGTATAATATATGTATCTAAAAGGGAATGAAAACGCATGTAAAATATCTAATTGTGTATACTGTTAAGCTGGAGAATTAAAGATGATAACCCCTTTTCACCATTCAGTGGAGCGTGAAAGAGCAAAAGAGATTCAAAACTTCATTAATTGCTCTCACACAACATTACAGGCCACCTGCACTTGAAAGAATTTACATTGGAGCAGATGGATTGCTGAATGCAATATCAAAGATTTTCAGAGTGTTTGTTTTAAAAATAAGCTGGAGTCTAAGGAAAGGACATGTGGAGTATACAATTTGAAAAGATGACAGAGCTTTCATTATTAGAATATTTTTAAAAATATGAGTAAAGACACTTTTGATCTCTAACATGAAAACAGACACATCAACATCTCTTTAAAATGATGGGAGTTCCAACATTATAGATGACAATTATTTGCAAGTATTTTAAATTTACATGTTCATGAGTGCATGCACAGTTGGGTACCTGTGGTTTTTGAACCTCCATAACTGGTTTTCTCTACTAACTCCCAGATCAATGAAAACCAGCCTTTGCCCAACAAAACAATTTTTGCAAATCTGATTATTCAAGCCACTGAGTGAAGATTTTTATGTGGGACAAGTTCTAAAATGAAAGGTTATTTTGTTGTTGTTGTTGTTGAGGAAACTCATTTCGCTTAGTTGATTGTAAACTGAGCACTGAAGTTGTATAGATAGGTCCAAGCTGACCACTGTGGAATAGCAGGTTAAGATGAAATTGAGCCACTGCATGCTTTTCTTTTGAGTTCAGATATATCGTAGTTTATTTACTTTTGCAGTGTATTTTAATTTTTGTATCTTGCAGGTGTTTCTCCAGCTTTACAACCAAATCAAATTTTACTTGGAAGTTGTACCATGGTACTTTATCAAGCACTCTATAAACATTGATGTACTAAAGATTAGCAAACAACAGCTATAGGGCTCAATCTAACTTGAGAACTAATTTTTGAAGATGAGGTTTTTCTTTACACAATCATGCCCATTTGCTTACTTATTGTCTGTGACCCTTTTGTGCTGCAGTAATAAAACTAAATAGTCACAATGGAGAGTGTGGCTTACAAATCCTCAAATGTTTACTACCTATTTCTTTATAATAGAAATTTACTAACCCTGACATACTAGCATACCATGTGAACTTGAACATGTTTCTTAACCTCTCTGGGCATTAATTTCCTCATCTTTAAAAATAGGGATAATGATGATAACTACCCATATACATCTACATATGGTTAATAATAATGGCATCTATCCTTGGTACCATCATTATTACAGATAACAGGGATGCCTATCCATGATTAAATGGAATATAACATAAGCTCATAGTAGCTGGCTCATAATATTAGTAATACAAACTGGACATCAGCATCAGTGTCATCATTTTCTAAAAAATAATGCTATGTCATAAAGACTGCAAAATGGATTGTGAACCATATTATTGTAGTTTGCCCACCTTTAGTACTCAAATGATTATGTAGATAGTAACGTTTTGTATTATGATCATGGTCTTTGAAGATAAAAGCCCTGTGTGTGGACAACAATTACCCTCTTACTTGCTATTTAATTAGAAACTTTAGTAAGCAGTGCAAACTCTCTAATGCTCTGTTCTTTATCTGAAAAATCATCATCATCATGATCATCATCATCTCCAAATAGCCTGCATATTATGAAGGGCAATGAAATAGGAAATATGAAGTAAGGTAGGTGAAATACAAATCAAAGATTTTCATGCCTAATTAACCTTACCTTGTTTCCATGCATCTCACTTTGGGGTAATAAATATGTGTAATTATTTAGCTAAGAGAGCTCCAGATTAACCCTTTGGTGTCAACATACATCAGCAAAGATGAATCTTAAGACAAAAGGAATGCATGAATCTAGATACATGAGAGTAATACAGTATGATTCTCTTCCTCTCGTTTCACAACTAGGAAGAATCTAATATTTGTAAAAGAAAAGCATACCCGTTACCTTTTAAGGTGTTTTCATGATGGGAAGGGAAGTGGGTACTAACTGCAGAGACCTGGCAAGGCTGCTAATGTTACAGATTTCCTTCATGAACACCCTCACTTTGTACAGCTTTGTTGACTTGAACAGATATGTTTGTGCACTTTACTGTAGGTGTATCAATAACTTGAGTTTAAAAATGATCATAAGAATTTTAAAAAAAAGAAAATGGAAGAAGGATAAAATCAAAGAATCTAAGATAAGCATACAAGTACAACCACTGATACTGCTTTCAGGATTAGAAGGATCTCCTGCCATCTGATCTGCTCAACTCATTCCAGCATTTCAATCCACAATTTATCTTCACCATGCAGTCCACGAATACACATACACATGCGCACACACTTCTGAAATAAGGTGGGACTTGAGTTTGGCCAACCTGCTCTTTTATATTGTAGCTTGAATATATGGTATTTGACAGAATTGATGTTTTATTTTTCTAGTTATAAAAATTCTAGGTCTTCATTTTTCTATTTTAAGTGGTTATGACATTTATGTGATTCATAGATCATGTACATGTCATATAATAGTCATATTGCTGTGCTGTTTCCCAAAGTTATTTTATGTATGTATATTATTTATTTTCTCACACTGTATGCATGTTCAATGAAGACAAGGCCAAAAAGAGAACATGGGTCTCAACTAGATTTATAGTAGTGACCAAATATATTTAGGTTTTTGTTTTTGTTTTTTAAGACAAGGCTCTATATAGTATAAAACCAAAATGTGTAAAAGCTGTGAATGGAAAATTAAATATCTATTTTTCCCTAACCCCTACGAAACCTATTACTTTCTCAGAAATACCAAATATTATTGCTTTACTAGTTCACACTTCCATTATTTTCTGTGAATAAACTGTCTATAAGCATATAACTTTGTGTTTTCCAAAAATGATAACTTTATAGAAATGGTTTTTGATTCCATAAATGAATCATATATCGTGAATATTTTTCATATTGATAAAAATTGAATTAAAAATATTCAAGGTATGGAAATGTGGAAATGAAATGACAGTGTATCATCCTTTTAATTAATGACTTTGCAAATACTACAACTGCCTTCTTTATATGGACTATTCCCATGATTGTTTTTGTAGCTTTGAGAGGAATTAGAAAAACTGTTTATGTATAGAGTATACCCAAAACTGTTTTCTAATTTGTTCATGGGCTTTCCCTTACCCATCACATAAGCATATTGAATAAATATTTAGTCTATGGTTCTTGATGTCTGCAATGATAAATATGTGAAGCCCTCCTATTTTTTTCCTATTTGTTTGTTGCATTTCTGGCCAGGGAGTTGTATAAATTATATTTCAGAACTTTGGACTTTTCCAGATGTTAGGCAATATGCTGCTAAGATGTAAGTGCAAATGGTTTCACTCTTGATTCCTTTGTACAAGTGAAAGACAACTTGGAATTCAAAACAGATTAAAAATAGAGATTGCTATTCATTTGGGCTCTCTTTGAAAAGAAGGCTCTCTTTGACAAATCCCTCTGCTTATTAGACAAAGTGCAAAAGCATTACATCTGGAGTTCATAAGCCATTGTTTTATGGAATTGATCCATCATACAATCCCTCTACTCTTGAAATAAACCCATGAGAATTTGTTAAGTAAGATGCTGTATGCACACTAGCACACATTCATTTCTCTCTCTCTCTCTCTCTCTCTCTCTCTCTCACACACACACACACACAGACACACATATACACACAGGCATTTGAGACTTGCATCCTTACAAAAAAATCTCATATTATGGAATTGCAACATACTCTCCAAATTATTGAAAGCAGTTACTGTTCTAACATTTGTTGTTTTTTGATGGATTTCTGAATTGAGCTGCAGGAATTATTCTTATTCCCTCAAACTGACAAACTCTTATTTTTAAATTCAAAATGCTTTTATGATGTACTATCTCTCTTAATGGAAAAAGAGAAAAAAATGCTGAAATAATTTTTGAAACATACCATCACCAGATCCTTCTTCAAATCTTGAAGAACATGTAATTTTTTTTTTCACATCTTTAGACTGTCACTATCACAAGTGTTCATTCTGTGGGAATAGAATTTAAGGAAATCTTCAGTAAATGGCGCTATATGGGGAGGATGGATTTTGAGAGGATTTTAGGTATTTGAGGGGAGCCCCTCACAGATTCCACTGCTTTACAAATTCTTCAGAATGTCATTGTGCTATTCAGACCACTGAAGTTCTTTCATGTCTTATTTTTTATTTCTTTTACAGATTGTAATCCACATGTTCAGAAGGCCTCTCCCTAGAGTATAATTTAATGTAATTGATAGTCATTGTTTCTAGAAAAGTTTGAATTAAACTAATATAAGCATGAATGAAACTGGTAAAGCAACCACATAAAGACTTCATTTTTTTTTCCTTTTAGGATTGGGGACAATACTGTTTATAATATTGGCATTTGGCTATTAGATGCTCATTAAATCCCTCATTATTTGATTGAAAGTGGATATCTCAGTATACTGTAATTTAGGTTCATGAAAAACTCTTAGGGTTCCCATTTAGTTCTTGGCTTTATGGAAGAACAAGGTGTTTTATGTGTGAGGTGATGAATTTTGTTCTTTCTCTTTTTATACTAAGATCAAATACAGACTGCAAAACTGACCGAGCATGAAATTGTTTTTAGAAATTGAGGGAGCGAGTTTAGATGGCAGGAATCAGAGGAACAGTTGCTAATAAAAATGTGTGTGGAGAGCATGATTGCGGGGGATGAGGATGAAGGTAGAGAGGTATCAGCATAGTGCAAAAACATTTAGCAGCAAACATCTCTGTGCAGTATTTTTGCATGTTATGCTGGCATCCTTAAAAATATACAAGCTTGGGGGAGAAAAAAGGCTCATTTTCCTGACTTTTCCCCCTGGCCATATACATGAAAGACTACTATAGGTCTTGTGCCTGATAGTAACTGCCACTGCCAAGCAATTAGACTTCATTATGGCTGTGCTGATGCAATACTAATTAACATGCCTGTTGTGCTGTTTTTGTTATTTGACCATGTGACAGCCCACAGGTCTGACACCCTCTGTGAACCAACAGCTGAGGAAATTTTCAACATGGCAGATTTTTTTACAAAATACACCCAAACAGAAATGTAATCACACTTTTCCTGAACAACTGCATTAACAGAATGTGTTACAGCGGATCTACAATTAGTGGATTGCATTCATTTATAAGGGAAGGGGGGTGGGTGGGTAAAGGAGACTGGAGTCTATTCAAGCATGTGCATACAAATGATTTTACCTTGGGTCCAGAATTTAAAATTGTAATAAGACGGTATGTCATGGAGAATATCATTTTGCCAGTTCAATCAGATCTAATAAAATTAACGTTAAAAGCTAGAAGCAAAGTTGTCATATATTATAGCACCAATACATTGTCTAAATTATTAAAACTGTACATGTTATGAATGTAAGATTCTTGATATGGTGATTTTAGTTTTGTTTGTTTTGTAACAAGATCAGATATAATCCTGCCCACATGGATTTTACTGTCTCTAGGTGAAGTGAGGTGAAGTTAGAACAGATGGTGGAAGCCATCCAAGTAACTACAAAATTAACACCAGGACATCAGGAGAGACCTGAAGTAAAATTAGAGGTTAAACACATGAGCTGAGGTGGATAAAGCATTGTCTCACACATGTTTTCTATACATTAGAATCACCTAAGTAGTTGGATTTTTTGTCTGCTTGTTTGTTTTGTTTGTTCTGTATACTACTGATATCTGGGTCCCATCTCTAGAAAATCAGATGTACTGGTTCAGGACTTATCCTGTGCCTTGAGAGTTTTAAAATAGTCCAAGATCAGACAAGGGGTTCCACTCAGTGATAGTTAATAACCACTACTCTACCAGAATGTGCGTGGCTCAATTCTCAGCACCCCCCCACACACACACACGCACAACAAAAACAAACCCCAACAACAATAACAAACACCCCCTGAAAAAATATATATATATATATATATAAAACTCAGATTATTTCAATGCCCAGCAGTGTCCGGGGACAATTTATCAAAATAGTCCAGGAAAATAGAAAAAGCTCTGTGGTAAGAGGAAACGTGGCAGAACCTTCAGGCTGAAAGATCAGTTGCTACTTGGTGGGGCAAAGAGAAAGGAGATGGAGAGAGGAAGGTGCAAAGTAAGACCAACACACTTGGACCAAGAAAGCCCTGTAGGCCATGATATGGATTTGGTATTTTGCTTAATAGTGGTGGGAAGCCCTTCGAGTCATTTGTAGACATGCTACCAACCCCACTTACCACTTTTCCATAAAAAACTTGAATCATGTCAGTTTTGCTTTTCTTGCAGATTTTGACATGTTGACCTGCATGTGCCTTTAAATGGGCAAGATTATTTTGAAAACAGGTTTGCAGTGGAGAAACTAAAAGCCTCCCTCTTTCCCTAGTCTTTAGTTATCACAGTGATGACAGATATATAAAAGACCAAGTCAGTTATTAAAATGTCATTAGAGAAACATCTGAGCCTGCTGGTCTCCCAGTAACCAAAGATGGATCTGAGCAGGGCTTCTTTGCAGTAGGCTTTTGACTTTGGGTACATATATTGACGACATAGAGATATTTTTACAAACAGGCTCAAATCCATCGATTTAGTGATCCTATCTGAGCATAAGTTTTAAAATTCCATAAATGGTTCTGGTATCCAGCAAGAGTTAATAACCACTAATCTACTGGATAAATATATTTAGTTTTAATTAAATTTGGGCACATTGATCTTTGGATTGAACTGGAACCTCTTGGATTTTGGAAATGAGAGGAAGTTAAAACAAATACCCTGAGGGATCTGTGTAAGGCTGACTCTTGATGAACTGGACAGCAGTTCCTCCAGGTTGGGCTAGACAGTTAAAGGAAACAGGACCCAGAATGCTTGGGAGGAACTGATGGAATCCTTTCCTCCTAAGGAGGTCTCTATAGACTGTTTCACATTTCCCATGTTGGACTTTCAATAGTCTGTCCACTGGCATCTAACTTTCAACCTTTATTTTTCTGTCTTTTGGTTCTGATTATTGTCCCATGTTTGTGTCAAGTCCATAAGGTTTTATCAGTGCTTCTGCATTTCTGGGCCCCAGTTCTATTCAGAGTGTATACATATAAGGGAAGACGAAGAAATTGACAAACAAAGGAAGTGAAGGAAGTTTGTATAAAATAGAAAGAGAAGGAAACAGACCTTGAACTTGAGTAAAAAGGAGGAAAAAAGTCCCTGTCTGGGAAGAAGGCCCATTGACAGGAGGCTTACTGTCATTGGTAAGAAAGAATGAGAAGAGGTGCTGGATGAGTGCCAAGGAGGTTGAAAACCAGGCACCGGATGAATGAGTCTGTCAATGGGCAGGCTACCTAAGGAGGCAGGGCATTAAGCCATTATTCACCAAAGCCTCCTCAACCAAATAATGAATGGCATAAGCACCATCAAAGGATTCAGTGATAGAGCAAGGGAGCCTTTTGGGTGAGGAATCCCAGGGAAATTCTGAGGGCTGTGACAGAGAAATAGGAAACTCTTTGGCATGAATCAAACAATATTGAAACAAAGTTTGGAAGTTAGCCCTTAGAATGAATATTAAAACCAGGGAACCCAGAGGGCCAGTTAATAATAATTCTTAGGAATTCAAGCACGTTAACATGAGTTTCCAAAGGTCAAAGTTAATCGATTATGCCTTTCACCTTCACTAATATCAGAGCTGTAAAGGAACTCCCAAATTATCCAGCTCAGACCTTTCATTTGACAAATGAGAAAATTGATGTTATGTGATTTGCCAAAGTAAGAAATTTTGGAGAGCCAAGCTTAGAATCTTGACTGCCTCCCATTTAATTCTGTGTGGCTGCTCTAAACACTAAGTTAACTCTTTTCTTTCCTAGAATATTTTTTTGGAATATGTAACATGCCACAGCAAATGATAAAATTCTGGGCAGAATCTATAATTTGAATGAGAGCAATGGTAAAAATAAAAAATTGATTTCCCTAAGGCAATATTTAATTTGTGTCAATTTCTTTTTTGCATTGAATCTATCTGATCTGAAAAACTGATGGAAATTCTAACATTTGTATCTCGTCTTCTTACTCTATCATGTTGTCTGCAGAACAGAGCACACTATAAGGAGGATGAATTGTAGTGGGGAAGGCATTCCTTCAGGAAAATTGTAAGAGGGATGATTGAAAGTGGGAAAGCACTGTATTGAAATACATAAGCCATAACAATTGCAGCTGAAAGCAGCTTACCACCAGCAGAGGAGTGGACAGAACACTTCTGTTGGGACTTGGGAGACTTTAGTGCAAATTCTTCTCTGTTATAGATGGATTCATTATTCACTGCTTCATTCATATGTGCCTGCCATGTGCATGACAGCATGCTGAGCACTGTAAAATAGATAATGCATAGACCATGCCGATAAGGTATTTGAAATTAACATGGAAGTTAAAACATGTAAATGTAATTATAGTGAAACACTGAGAAAGAAAAGTATTGTAAGATCCAGAATAGGTCCGTAATGAGGGCATCTCAGAAGACAGAGGGGTTATTTTCATCTCTTGAGGCAAACTGAAATAAATGCCAGAAGGAAGCAAATTTCTCAGGAAAAAGTAGAATTGGAGCTAGATATTGAATGATAAGTAGGATGTGTAAGAAGAGGAAGAAAGCAATTTAGAAGAGGGAAAAGAAGCATGCTTGATTAAATTAGTCTTCTTTTGATCAAGAACATATTACAATATGAAATAGAGAAATAGCCCTATAAATAAAGTTTGTGATATAGATGGAAGATATAGAAAAGAAATGACAGGCATGGTCTGCCAATGAGATAGAAGTTAGAGAAGGGAGATGGAAAATCCAAGTTAGTCTGAAATGTTCTGAGCTTATAACATGAAGACAGATTCATGAAACAATATGGCACACAAGCCTTTCCATAATGCTTGTCATGTTCTCATACTTTGAAAAATGTAACTTATTAGTTTTCCCCATACTATACAGATCTGCCATATAGATTGTATATAGTGTGTGTACAACATGCACAGATAAACAAATGTTAGAACCTCAATCAGTTTTTCAGATCAGATAGACTCAATGCAGAAGAAATTGACACAAATTAAATATTGCCATAGGGAAATCAATTTTTTATTTTTACCATTGCTCTCATTCAAATTATAGATTCTGCCCAGAATTTTATCATTTGCTGTGCCATGTTACATATTCCAAAAATATTCTAGGAAAGAAAGAGTTGACTTAGTCTATAGAGCAGCCACACTGAATTAAAAATAATCAATTGTAGCTTAAGATTCAGGCTCTAAGTAGATATTTAGGCAGGGACCCAAAGAGATGCTTATTTCTGCTAACTCAATTTAGTACAATCTAGGGAGCATGAATGTAGCAGCCCAACCCATCTGTTCTTCTTTTTCTAATTTTGAAGAGTTTATTTTTATATCAGTCTTTGGAATTTAAATTCTGACTCTTCTGTGCTACAAAAATACTGACAGTAACAGGCTGAAAGATTAGAAAAAAGAAATTGTTGATAAGAGGACAGGAAACTATGCTAAATTAAACCTAGCTGTTTTCCCAGTTAGGTGCTGTTCCACCTAAATGAGAATTTATTTGCATAATAATTTATTTATTTAAACATACTGCATAACCCTTTACTTTCTCTCTCTGTCTCAGTTTTTATCATTGAATTTCAACACTTCTACTAGTTAATGTCTTGAGAATTCTTTGTGGTAGGAGTTTAGGGACTGAAATCTCACTGAAAGATTTGGAAAACTTGTTTTAAACTTAATAATAGATGCATTTTCTAATTATAATTCTAAATTACTGACTTAAAAGAATGACAGTATTCTAAAGATGATTTTATTCACATACATTATAATATTTCTGAATGTAATTGCCTAATATTATCTATAATATTATTATCAGGAAAATTAGTAGTGGAGACTGGGAGACATGTTGACCCTTGCTGACAATATACTTGCTGACAATATACATGTTGACCCTTGCTGACAATATACTTACATGCAGAATGTAATTTATGAAAGGATTCCCAATGGTGGCTTCTAGCCATTAGCATATAGCCTCTAATCCCTACATTGTCATTGTGTGTGTATGTATTGCTCCAAAATTATAGAATAATATAAATGGTTTTACACAGAAATCCACATATTTATTAATTTGCAGTTCATTCACTCATCAAATACTTAATGAGTTCCCATCATTCATATACTTGTGAATATATAAATTCACACATAAAAAAACATTTTTTGCATGCCATTCATAGTTATGAACAATTTAAAACATCCCCTTTAATAGTCCTGTTTGTTCTATTAATAGTAGTTAAAAACATATTTTCTTATGAGTTAGAAGAAGCCAATCTTCAAATATTATAATTATTTTTCTACAGACACAGTATGGTAGTTAGACGTATGCCTGTGGAGTTAAAAGGCCCAGTCATCTCACATATATGCTTTGTGTCCTCAGGCAAGTAAATTGACTTCTCTAATCCTCAGTGGCCTTATCAATAAAATGAGGACAATAATACTCATTGGGTTGTTGTAAAGATTAATTGAACTAATACATGTAAATTACTTAGAAGAGTGCTTATGCATAGTAAGTACTTAATATAAGTTTAACTAATGTTCCTCTTAAATCCTGAATTCTGTTCAATAGTTTTACTTAAGCATTTGGCTTAAGTAACTTGTCTTCCACAATCACCAATAACTCTGAACAATACTAGCTATGCAAATATAATCAATAAACCCATAATTGTACGTGTATTTATGTATATTTAATGTACATTCTTAAAGCTTATGCTGTTTTGAACACCAAAACCAGGTGATAATACCAGATTTCCAAATCTCTTTTCTACTATATTCCAATTTAGTCTATTATTATGAAAGATTTTAAAATCTACTGATTTCAGTTGTCTTTTGGAAAATACATTAAATATCCTGTAATGATAAAAAGGTAGAAGAAAACATTAATACAGCTGAAATATGTACTTGGAAGGCAGCAACAGCAGCTGGCTATGACCTTTTTATTGAGAAAGTGACCCAGGAAATGGCCGAGGAAATTTCATCATTTATTTCTCACTTCTAAACCAAAGTCTCAGATGCCTTTAAATCCCCATAGGATAAAGTTGGCTTTAGGTTGTATATAAAATACAAATTGAGGAGAGGATGTTTTATCTTTACTGCTTTGATTATTTTCATCAGCTTCTAATAGACAATCACACTATTGTTCCTATTCTTAAAATAGGCAAATCACATTTAATTATAATCATCATATATCTGGAATTTATGTGGCTTAATGTACTACCAAATACAAAGAAAGACCTTACTAAATTCCTAAAAACATATATTTATTTCTGAGTGTGTATATGCAACAATACCTCTATGCCACATTCTTTCTGCATTGCTACAAAGCACTACAGATTAAATTGTGTGGGAAATTTGAATTCCTAGAATATGTTTTATGTTTGAATATGGCTTCCATATTAGTCCTTTTGTTAGCACAGAGTGGACACTCATTGTGGGAGCTGTTAAATGAATGAGAAATGACAAGATAAAGGAATCTCTTTGCTAAATAATGAAAGGCAAAATAACCATATATTTGATAAGGGGATTAAGATAGCATTGTTCTGATATCAGATTTATTCCTATGGAAAATGCAAATATTCTCTGATTACAACAGAGTGAAAAAATAAAGATATATATGTATATATTTATTTATGTAACTAATATAAAAATTGTATGTGGAGTAATGAAGTACACTAGATTTCATGCCCTCCCAGTGCTTATATTTAAGTAGGAAAAAAAAAAGAGGAGTAGAACATATGGATATCATATAACCAAAAGTTTGTATGATGTGCCCATATTTCAGAAAGCATGGGTAGTGATGGTTGTTAATGGATTTGATTGTGAAAACCATTACACAATATTACATGTATATCAAATAATCCCATTGTAAAACTTGAATGTCTTCAATCATTTTATAGCAGATTAAAGATTTAAAATACATTGCCTATACATATGTATTGCCTATATACATTGCCTATATATATATATATATATATATATATATATATATATATATATATACATGCAATCACACACATATACACACACATAGACACACACACACACACACATATATATACACATATACATATATATGTGTGTGCATATCGGCAAGTGCTAGGGATATGCAGAACTTTCTCTGGGAACATGGATGTATAAGATCATTAAGTGTTTTGAGTATTAAACTTGAGCTTCATCAGTATGGAAGGTATAGTGCCAGGCTTCCTTTCTAAATAAAGTGGAAAGGATGTGACTGAAAGTAGACCAGGATAACTTTCTTCAGTGGAACAGCTTTCTCAACAGTGGGTAACATATCTCCTAGGTGTTCTGAAAGTTTCAACCTATAAATATTCTACCTCATTAAGCATAAGGACCAGCCATGGGCATATGCCACTAGTGTTCGCTTTCCTTCAGAGATTTAGGGTGATGAGAAGATAAAGGATCTGCTTACCAGATGGAGCTTGTCAGATTAGCAATTGGAGCAGAGTAAATATCGCTGTCATATTTTTTTTTTTTTTTTTTTTGAAGCACAAAGAACCCCCTTTGTATAACGCATGTGCATACTTAATGGTTTAAAAAAAAAAAAGCTCAGCAGAAGGTTGGCTGGTGGTGGTACCTCTAGCTGAGTGGCCATTGCCTGAAGGCACGTTTCTGCTTTCCTCATAATAAGGAACATTAGCAACCAGTGGCTCGAGAAAGGCAGAGTCAAATAAGTCTCTTGGGGCCCAGTCGGCCACATGAAGTGAGAGTCCTTAGACACAGAAATGAGATTACTCCTCCAGAAGGGGTTTACCACATATATTACCACATAGACTTTGCAGGGCTGCCAGCTCACTCAACTTACAAATGTCAAACATGATTTAAAAGGTTATTATACTATCCAGAGAGAGAGGGAGGATGATTTTCCATCACTGGAATTTCTATTTCGTTCTGTTACACATATTGCATCTCACAAAGTCCAATATTACTAAATAACTTTCTTTAATAAGTGTTTTATGGACCTTCAATTGGAAGAACCATTTTCACTTTACTTGTATTAGAAAATCTGATCTTTTCTGGTTGAATAACAGTGTGATAAATACAATATTTGTATCTATGTATGGTGCTTTGAAGATTGTTCTTTCAGGGGAGTGAATTAGTTTGTAATGTGTCAGGGAGAGGATACAGAGATAAATTGTAGATTTGGTAAAAATCATTTCTAAGTCTGCAGTATTCCACACTTCAAATCAGGTGTGGTTCTTTATTTTGTATTCTTTATTTCTCTTTAGGTTTTGTAATAACTGATCTTTAAAGGAGTCTACTTTTCTAGCTCTCTAACCCCTCTGGAAACATTTATTTATTTCCTCAATAAGAACTCTCTTGGTTGTCTTCAATAATGAGTTAATTTAAGTGCAAAAATATCATCTAAATGTAGAGAGTATTTTTTTGTTGTTGTTTGATTGTGATTTGGGCTCTTGTTTTTCAACATTTGAAAAATAATTTTCTCATGAAGTTGTTAATATATATAATAAAAAGGAGGTTGTCAATGTGGAATTTTTAAAATATTGCATTTGCATTCATAAAAAAATAAAGGCAAAACAGGAGATTTCTACTGCCCTTTGGTAGCATTCTTCACTCGCTTTTCTAGCAAATCACCAGGATGGCTTTTCCTGAGTTTGAGACTGTAAAACTGAAGGTTGACTACCTAGCTGCGTCCAGGAATGTGCCATGCACAGCAATACATCAGCACTATATGCTGACACATTTGGGGATGGTGTTCTCAGGTGGGAAGTAAAAAGGACAGCGAATGCGATCTATGGTATGAGAGAGTGTCTCTTTTTCCCTTTATCTTCTTCTCTGAAACATTAAATTAAAATCTGTGCTTGCACCCATGTTCACATGGGCATTGTCAAAATTAAATTAAAGCTTGTGGAAGAAAGCATTCTCAGTCTGAAGGATAACACCTTTGTTCCAAGGTTAGCACCAATTTTATCATTTGCCATAAGACTGATAAACAAAAAAGAAAAGAAGAAAACACTACACTACTTTAAATTTTGAAGAATTGCCATACTTTTCTCATGTCAAAACAATACCCCCCAAATTTAAATTTTCCAAAGTTCTCCAGCTGGAGAATAATGAGAGTAGCTAGATAAAATTAGAACAAGAGGACATTTGAACATAAGGGTTAGAATGGGTGTGGGCTTGTGCCTTTTTTTTTTCTTTTGAAGATTTTATATTGTATACATTTATTTTATTATTATGAAAGTAAAGCCACAAGATTTGGAAATATGTTAGTTTTGGCGATTAATTAGAAAATTCCATATTTTTCCTTTTATTTCACATGATAGATGAAGTAGAAAAATCATTTAAATACTAAATAGAAATAAAGATGTTTTCAATTTTACCTTTGAAATTTGCTCAGAATAAATGTACTAAGGTAATGTATTTAAATACTAAGTAGCCAATAGATATTTATATAATTATTGGATTTTAAAATAATCCTATTTAAAAATTTCAAAACGCTGTTTTGTTTTTTTTTTTCCCCAACTGGATAAAATTCCTTTTCACAAATTTCACACAGGTTTCTTTTAATTGAAATTGTCAGCATATATTTCGTACAATTTTATTAGTAAAATATAAATCTATGTATACTTTTTAAGGCATTTGGGCAAAGAAAAGTATGTGTATAAGCTGAGAGTCATAAAATATGATTATTACCATGATTTTATATATCACACATTAAGTTGTAATTTATGAAAAATGTTGGTTGCTCCCATAGCAAAAGCTTAGCTTCTATTGAAATAAACATGCATTTTAAAAATGATGCATGAACTTATCAAGAGATAAGTTGAGATAAGTTCACTAATAGAGCAATAAACTATTTTCTGAAAGCCAAATTGAATTTTGACAAAGAATCATTCTCTAAAAAGGATAAAGATATAATGTTCTTAAAATAAAACTTATTTAAAATATCAGCCTATATGTAGGAAAATTTATCTTTCTGCCTATGGCTCTATAATAACTAAAATTATTAATTGATGTCTTTCAGTTTAGTAAACAAATTAGAGATGTATAGTCCTAGAACTTGTTTCCAAAAGTCACCCCAAGATTTTTTAAAGAAATACTAGCCTAAGAATCAAATGTCATGTTGATATTGCTTTTTTAGCATTATGTACTAATAGTATTATCTTTATAAATGACAATATAAAATATCACTTTTCATTGTCATTTGCTTTGAAAAATGTTCAATGATGCACTCTCACAAATAAAGGCATTTTCTTTTCCTCCCCAATGCCAAAATGAATGCAGTATCACCTAAAATGCCTTCTTTTAAAAAATAATTATATCACTGAGTCTGTATAATACAGCTCTCTCAAAAATAGAAAATACAGCATTTCTAGTGTTTATAATAACTAAACTTCTTTAGATGAGAAATCAAATTACTCTTGCTGGCTTGCCCCAGCTTACTGGATCAAGCTCATTTATGTTGCTAAGTGGTACAAAACAAGTGGTGGGGAGATGCTACGGTGGGGATTTTTTTAAATCCAAATAGAGTTAAGTCTTCTGTTGGGACCCTGTAAGCTAACACTAATGTCACTCTTTATTAGTAGAAAATTATACATTAGAAAATATTCTCTAGAGTTGAAACAAACTATTTCAAAGAGTTTATCATCTGGGCTATGAGGTTGAAAACTCAAAAGCACAGAGGCACCACATGAATGAAGTTAATGTGAATGGACTTCAGTGAGCTGAATAGGGTAGGCCAACACTAGAGACAGGTTTTCTTTAGATACTCTATTGGCCACCTTACTCTTTAGCCATTTCTGACCAGTTCTTCATGAGGCATATTCATTCTTTTTCATGTTAGAAATAGTAAGTCATAACCAAACATTAAATCATGTTCTTATTTTTACGCAGTAAGATCTTATTTAAATTCCCTGGTCTTGGAATTCTAATTCACAGTGTCATCATCAATCTTCCAATGGTACATGAATAACAATGTAATAAAAGATAAAAACCAGCATATCATCAGGAATTCATGGGAGAATGGACACCCATCTCAGTGGGCACATTCAAACATACTGGACTGAAGAGAACCTGGAAAGAGATACAGAAACCTGGATACTTAGATACTAAATATAAATGCTAAAGTATCTCTTGAAAAGTGCAAGTATAGTCACCTTGGTAATCTTGGTCAGTTGGTTCCAGAACTCTCATGAATACCATAATTTGAAGATGCTCAAGTTGCTTATATAAAATGGCACAATATTGAGATATAATCTATGTACATCTTCCTGTATACTTTAAATTAACACTATGTTTCTAAAAATAGCTGGGATAATGAAGAAACATCACTTTGTTTGTGTAGAATCAGCATAATTCTGTGGAGATGGACCCCACAGATATGGAGGGCCAACACTACTGCCATTTCTGACTGTTCTTGTGGTGATATAATTTTATGGAGCTATGATGTACTAGTAAAAAGATAATCACTGCCTGATAACTTCAGTCAAATGGGTGGCACCAAGGAGTTCTATAATTTTGTTAAGGAAAATGCCTTTATTTGTGTGTGAATACATTATTCCACTCCTTGTGCAAAAATTTTCTGGTAGTTTTGTAATACTGTGTTCTTCTTGGATTAAGAAACTCAAACCCAGAGAGGTTAAAGTAGTTGATCATATGCCTAAGTGTACAGAAAAATGGCTGATCTGGGATTTCATACAAGGTTTCAGAATTTTGGTCTAATATTTTTTTCCATCATAAATAAAGAAGGTAAATTAACACAGGATCCTAATTCTGGCTTTATTGATTTCATTAATGCAGGACACAGTATCACAATATGTGTATTAGTTATATCATCAATTGTGTCTGTGTGTGTGTGTGTATTACAGAAATACTATTTCTTTGAATTTATATATATATATATATATATATATATATATATATATATATATANCAGCATTTTATTATATATATATATATATATATATATATATATATATATATATGTACATTTATATATATATTGGAATTACTAGGGATTAAATGTGTGTGTGTTTGTGTGTGTGACATACACACACATTTGATCCCAGGTAATTCCAATATACATACACACATACACACACACACACACACACATTTAATTCTAAGTAATTCCAATTTGTCCCAAGGATTGAGAATCCCTGGCCTAGAACCTAAAACAATAAAATTATTTGCCTTCTATTTTATTTATATATTCTAATGATTGCTGATGACTATTAAGGTGCACATTTATATACATGTAAATGCATGCATGCATCATTCACAGAAATACTGTTTCTGTACTTGAAGCTTCATTCCCAAAACTAATTTAGGGAATCCAGGAGAAAGGCAGAATATGGTGCTTATCAGAAGAAAAATGGGAGGTATGCTGTTCATTTGTTTTTGGTAGATTTTGGTGTCAAAATTCTAGAGATACCTAAAGGAGATTTGATAGTTTTTGTGTCTATAATGTGTTTTCATGGTTATAGGGAGTTATTTCATTCACATTATCTTACAAGAAGCCACTAGATAATGGTGAAATGTTTATAATTAGAATCACCATGTTTAGCAAATAAAAATATTTGTTTTAAATGTAGTTGGCTGGAAACCCTACTGAAAGCCTGTCCTTTCATGTTAGTCTGTGACCAAATGTTCTTAGCTTCCCTCGGTCATGATGGAAGGCATCTGCCCTGACTGCAAAAGACAAACTGTAGTTCTTTTTCATCTCTAGAGACAGTGGTCCAGATGAAACCTCTCTCTGAAAAATCCAAGAAAAATCAAATATTTATATCAGAAAAACCACATTAATGTGCACAGTTTTTTTAAGTGTTCATAGGAAGATGACTGACATTTAAAGCAGTGATACTTGGAAAACAGGAAGAGTAAAATCAAGAGTTAATGCCCAAAGTGATTTCCTTCATTACTTAAAACAAAATCTTCTTAATGTCAACTCATAGTTAATGGAAATGGGATGGGTGGGTGGTGAACATTAGGACTTTCTTCTATTAAACATTTGTGTGGACTTCAAGGTCATTTTCTATATGCCACCCATATGGTGATTCTCCATTTGAAGTAAGGTGGCCTTGCCTGTGATTCTGGTAACGGAAAGAGGAGATGTTTTTCTTCTTTTAAACTTCTTTTAATATAGCACATACCAAACTTTATGTTCATATAAACTCAAATCTAGAGTCCATGTATGGTAAATTAAATTTTAATGAATTGCCAGTCTAATATTTATAAATATTAGAGTTCCACTTTATAGGCTGGTTATCTCTGAAAAAAGTAGGGTTAGAGTGAATTCTTTATACTTGTAAGTGGAGTTTTATAACTAGTTGAATTAAATTAAATTGAAAAATATGTTTTTGGAGACCCTATTTAGTTGAAACAAATTTTATTTTGTGTCTCAAGAACTAAAACAGAACAGGACAATGGCTCTAATTCTGTTTTAAGTCTCAAATTCCTAAAAGTAGGATTGTCTTGTGTCTGTTTGTCTTGCTGTTCATTTCAAATATTGTTCTGGAGAAAAGAATATTAATTCCCAGAGATAGAAATTCTGTCTTTCAAAGAAATTATTCATTTCTTCTCCATTGAGATCTCATAATTAAATGATATTATAAAATTTATATAATCTATTTTCACATAAGACTTGAGTCCCATTTTTCAGAATATTTAACCAACATCCTGATAGATGAAAAATAATTTAGATCAACTATGTTATATGGCTAAGGTTTACCAATTCAGTATCCTACTATTTAAATATAGAATTCAATGTGGATAGAAGTGATGAGCTTTAAGTGGAAAAAAAAAAGGCCCATAATGGATTAGGTCTGGTAGAGTCTTTTTCTCATGAGTGAAGAGTCTAATGTAATATAAGCACTCATGAGTAATCAGTGTCTTCTGATGAGTGAATTGAAATGTCATAGCAGAAGTAATCCACTATATATTCTATTAAGAATTTTTGTGGGTAGATTTAAATTCATTTTCTGACTCATTTAATATATTTAATCAAAACAAAATCTAAGATGCATGAAAAAATCGATTTGTGTTGTAAGAGCTTTACCCCAATAGATGTACTCAGTTCTATTTTTTCTTTTCCTGATCATTTGGCTGGCCTCTCATTGGTATCATCATTCTTTACAAGTTTGTTGCCAGTTTTTGCCAAAAGCTGTACAGCTAGATACATCATACATTTCCAACAGTATTATACTATTGTATGCACACTAGAAATATCCCAGTGTTTTTACTGACTCTGATCAGTTGTGTCCTTGACATGATTTGTTACATTCTACAGATGAGCCTTGATCTTACAAAATTGAATTTTCCAAGAAATAGTCAATTAGAAATATGTATTGCTATTTAATTAACTTCTGTTGTGCTCTTAACATATAAGACCTCAGGCTTATACTATCAACCTTTTGAGAATATAATTTCTGAGAGTATTTTGACACCACTGGGTTAGTGATGAACAAGGAGGGAGTGTTTAATAACAATCACCACATAGCAGTCATCATTGCCATCACTACTGCCTATGGAAAACTGAGATTCAACTAGATTCCCTTGAATAAAAAAAACAAAACAAAACAAAACAAAACAAAACAAAAAAAACAACAGAAAAAACCTACTGCTTCTCACAGTTCTTGATTTTGTTAGATAGTATTATATACTTTAATTTAGAACACTAATTTATTTCCTTAACCAATCATTTTGTTCAAACAAATATCCTCCCAAAATGAGAAAACTTTTATAGCTTGCAAAATTCTTATCTTCTGTTTTCAGTTATTTATATATATGAATTCCAGAATTTTTCAGATTATTTCTGGAGCTAATATTTGATAATTTATAAATTAAAATAAACAGGTGCAGAAATGTTTTATATATTGGCCAATTTTGTTTTTATATGCATAGATAATTTTTAAAACAACTGGTCAATGGCTTTGAGTGTGTTTTGATCTCCATTTTATATATCATTCAGGTATTATTTATAAATGATGAATCTTTTTCTCATGAGTGAAGCGTCTAATGTAATATAAGCACTCATGAGTATCAACATTTACCTGTATTGTTTGGAATAATTTTATCATTCCAATTTTATATATGCCTTGGGAGGAAGGGGGAAAAAGAAAACCTACATTCCTCTCTCTAACCCAAGTCACAAAAAATGTGAATAAGTCCTTCTTTGTCTTACCTTTCAATTCACACATATACAAATGTGGAAGTAGTAATAGTTTACATAGTAAAACAGAAAGCTATATCTCTTTTTTAGATTTTTGTGTGAGTGTTACTTAGATAAGTCAGGTAATAGATCATTTTAGTTCTTGGGCCATAAAATATAAGATAGAAAGATCCCTCTTACAAGCTGACTGCAAATTTCATAGCTTAAAACTTCACTGACTTGAGTAAAAAGTACACATATTTTTTGTTGGTACTTTGATGAGTAAAAATGTCTACATTGAGGAAAGAAAAAGAAAAAATAGTCCTTCCTCTACCATGAGAGTGAAATAGAAAACTTCACACCACAATTATATCAGCCAGTTACTTATGAAAATAATTCAACACACACACATTTTTAAAATTCAGAAATCTTAATTATCACTAAATCTATAAATCTGTGACCTTACTTCACTTGCCTAATGGCTTTTAGAGTTGTGTTTAGTTTCACCACTATAGTACAAAACTTAACTTCGTTTTAAAAAATGTGTCATTGGAACCTAGCAGCTGTTTTCCATAAAAGAAGAGCCCTCTTCTGTGAAAAGGGTGTGGCCTACTACACCATTCATCATCAGATAAAGATGAAAGGAACAAGAGAAAGCATAAGACTACAAATGTTATCTCTAAGAAACAATTTTTATTTGGACCAGTCAAGATAGGATAGGAATTCTCTGGTAGCAATCCAGATATTTCAGTGGCTTTAAAATCAAAAGGTCTATCACTCATTGGATTTGGTGCCTATTGCAGTTGGGCTGAAGCCTTGCTTACACATGAATATCAACCTTCAGGATCTGAGTGAAGGGATATTGACACTCTTGTGATGGGGGAAGAGGGAAAAGGAGAGCTGGAAAACTTTCCAGCAACCTAAATCCTTCATCCTGTAGTAAAACATGCCATAGTCTTTCACAATTCATAGTCTCCAGAACATCGTATGGCCACCTAGAATCCCAAAGTCAGAATTCCTCTGGAAGAAGGCATAACTGCAAACATTCAGCAAGTACTGATAATTATTGTACAGACACAAACTAGAAATCCATGACTCAAGTCCAGGTACAAATCCAAGACACAAGTCAAGATAGACTCCATTGCTATCAACCTTTCTAATTCTGCATGATGGCTTACTCCATATTTTACATATATATTGTTTTAGAAACTGTGTCAAGCATAAGTCCCTGTCTCTATTAGCAGAGTTTTCTCCTATGTGTTATTGATGCATTTTTGTTTTAAAGTATTTCATCTTGGATCAAAACAAACACTGGTGAATCTGTCATTAGTCACTAAGTCTAGTAATGATGGCATTGATTCAACAGGATTAAGATTTATGCATGACAATCTGCCTGACAGGTAGTTCAGGGAGATTTTTTTTTTTAAATTCCCTGAGACATACAGTTTTTTGTTTTTTTTCATGTCATTTTATAGGTATTAGAGAGAATAGACTGTAAATCAGAATCAGAACATAGGGTTGGCAGGGAACTGTCAAGAAATATCATCTATTTCTCACATTTTTATAAGATTCCATATAAGGAAATATATATCAACTACTTAGATTGGGAAGGCAGATACAAGAATTTTTTCAAGTTGTTTTAATCAATTAATTGGAGACTACTGTAGGGATGTGAATGGAGTTGGTTTTATAGAAATAAGTCTGCTTTATGGCCTTCTTATGCAGCTAAATGTCAGCAGCATATTTTCTCTTTTACAACAGTTTGCAAAGAATCAACTCAGAAGTTTTAAATTTATCTTATTAGCCAAATCATTATTTTGCATTTTCATGGATATACTGAATAATAACAACAATAAGAAAAGAATGTGGTGTAGGGAGAAGAGTTCTGGACCATGTCACTGTGGTGATTTCTGAAGTTGACTTACTCTGTCTAAAGCCTCAGTTTCCTTGTTTATACAATAAAGAAAAAAAATCGACCTTTCACAAACTAATGAAATGAACTTGGAACTACACAAAGGTCTTATTTGCGGAACAGGCTCAGCATAACTACTTGAATAGAAGCATCATAACTGTGACTGTATATTAAAAAAAAAGCACAGATTTTAAATGGAAATTAAATTTCATTATTCAGACTCCATTGATTTTATCTGATCAAACTGCTCACGTATTTGAGTTGCAAGGTCTCAGGGTGAATGACATTCTGTGATGAATTCCAACAAGTCTGTGCTTTACCTAATCAAATTTTACAGTGTTGGCCCAAACAGTAAAAGCGTGTGAAGTTGATTTGTTCTTCTCTCCTTATCTCTGAGATGCTTAATCGAATAAAATAATAAAATTTAAGAGCTAAAAGTGACTTTAGGTTTATATCCTCCCATCTTTTCCCTTACTTTTTTTTTTAATGGGGCTTCTCTCATTGAGGCACTTTATTCAACTTCTAGTAAAAAAAATTCCAAAAGTTAATGTCATATTTACATTATGAGTTTATGCATGTCATGTTTTTGCAAGTTTCTTGGCTTTCCTCTCATAATTGTGGTCATGTTTACAAGGTCTGTGTAGCATCTTATTTATAGAATAATAAAAATGATAAGAAGCAAAAGGGTAAGTGGCTGTGAATCTTTCCCCTCTTTTGAAAAACCAGTGTTTCTAGCTTAGCTTGCTTGCCCAGGGTTTTATCACAGAGCCCCCACATCATAAGGAAGGCTGGGCAATGTAGTTTTGTGACTGGTACTTCTATTGCTTTTTATTGTTATTATGTCAGCAAACCAGTTAGCCAGAGATGATATTAATTAAAACCCCATGTTCTTGAATAAAACTGAATTAGGTTCAAACCAGTATTTCATTCATTTGCATAAAATATGTAACATCTTTAAACCTCAGTGTTCTCCTGTATGAATTAAGGAAGGAACTTATCTCACAAGGTGGAATACTAAGTTAGATAATACAAGAGAAGAGCTATGTCCACACCATGCCTGGGACATAGTAATTTCCCTGTTGGTTGTAAGCACTGCCCCCAGACAGTCAATGATCTTTCTACCACTTGTGATTAAGAAATCAAAAATGATTGACATTTTATCTAAGTCCGTGTCAAAATGACATTACTCCACTTTAGGTCATGAGCATTGCCCTCCTGCTTTTCAGGTTCTTCTCTCAGATGGCATTGTCTATTATTCATCTTCTATCAACCCTGCATTTTTCATTTAAATTTGGCAGATTCATCTTCTAGAGAAATAGCCAAGTCAATGATTTTGATTTCTCTTACCCAATAATATAGTAACTCTTTCTGTTTTTCATTTTAATATGTTCTTGCTGTGTTGATAAGATGGACAATGGCCAAGTCCATTTTATGGTTAAAAGGAATAACTACTTTTTAAAATTCTATATTTTGAAATTCTCCATGACTAGAAATATTTTTATTACAATGATTTCCATTATAGATCCAGTATGCCTATAGAAATCTCCTACATGTTTGTCTTTGGACATACTTGGAGTTCTTGGAAACTGATAAACTAATTGCCCATGATGATTCACAGCAAACACTGAATATCTAAGTAGTCTAATCTTTGGTCATTATTTCTCCATTTAAGGCAAAGTGGCTGGAAAGTTTATACTATGACTGGCTATACTACAGATAAGACAGCTTTAATTGATACCTCTACAGAGGAAAGGAAAACAGAAATGATTTACTTGTATCTTTTTCCATTATCAATAATGCCTGGAGCCAACAGAGTGGTAGTGAATGACAATATTGATCATGGCTTTTTTTCTTTCAAGTGCAATTTCAATATGATATTATTCAAATTATTATCAGGGTATATTATAATGTCTGCATTATCCAAGTATAAATGAAATAGATTTAAATACAAGTCAAGTGCCTTTTTTATTCACCCATTTATATTTTTCAAAGGCACTTAGAAAATATACTGAGAATGTTGCTTATCCTGTTGCTTATCAGTTCCTGTGGTTGTTCAGTCTGCCCCCAAGTGGTGGAGAGCCTAAGATTCCAAAAAGATAACAGTGTGATCAGTCAATAACCTATTGCTGCAATCGTTTGGCTGAGTGATTTTTGTTGCTATGCCTCAGCTGAATAATTCGGGGAATTTATTATGTGTAACACATGAAAGCATCTACTCAAATCATAGCAGTGTGATAATTCTTGAAAGTGTGGCCATGTATTGTAAATTCAATACACTAAGTAAATAAACTTTAGGATATACCATCACCATTTGTGAGATGTATTTCCAAAGGTTACTTTGGGATTCAGTCTCCTCATCCTCCTTCCCTGCCTGTATTAAAGAAACACTTCTCACCATGGACTTATACCCAAAGACAGTTTTCCTGCAGATTTTTGGCAGTTGCTAGCTACTGTGGTTGAGTTTTAATATTTCAATGGGATGCAGAACTCTTGCTGCTTTTAAGCTCTCGCTCTCTCTTGTCTCATTTTTAAACATGGCCTTTGGGGAATGGCAGTGATTGTGACAGATGGTAAAGGAATAAGATTGCACTATGGTGCTGCTTCTGCCTTTGCCTCTTGATCTCTTTCCACTTTCTCAAGGCAAATTATAGATTTCCTTTTGCCTCTAGAGGGACGCAAATTGCAGTTGCCAGTTATATGGTTCTTTGCTTCTAGCTCTTAGGAAAAAAAAGAGAGTTCTTATTTAATTAAATATTGTCATTATATTTATTGTTGATGAAAGGTACTGATTAATATGTTGATCAGATACCTGAATGGACAAGAGAGGTGACTTGTTGAATTACAGGTCAAAAACGTGTTTCTTTTTTGGTGCATTTGAAAGTAGCTTCCCTCTTGTGGCCAAAAATGGTATTTCACTTACAGATTATAATCTAAACATTTTATAAACATCCTTTCATTATCTTTTAAAAAATTATCTGATATATGTAAATTAAATATCACAAATATTATTGAACGTGTCTTTCAACTAAAATGGTGTACACTAAATAGTGTAGAAATCTTGTCAGTATTAAACTTATAATTTTGGATATGAAAAAGTAGGCAAGTTGCTTTAGTGTGTATTTGATCCTCCAATGAAAGCCAAAATTCCAAATGAAAGAATTCCAGGGATTAACTAGATAACTCATAAATGGGTCTGGATTTTTTTGCAAAAAAAAAAATTATGGGAAGGAATTAAAAAGTAAAAATATAAATGTAGTTGTGGGTATAGTGTTTATACTTTGTATACATAGAAATATTTAAGAAAGAAAAAATTAGAGAGAATAACTAGATAGTTAAAATTCAAAAACTTAAATTTAAATGGCACTAGAGGTGAATTAATTTTATTTTAATTTGAGTTTATTTGTTCACATTCATTTATCAACTTGGAAAGTATTTAAGCAATAACAAGATTGTGCTAGACTTCTAATAATGTATAGGACATCCAAAGACAAACTAGACATGCTAGAGGCAAGAAGCAGCCAATAAAACAATGGAATAAGCACTAATAAAAATATGTGTGAAGAAGTAGGGAACGCACCAAGCAAAGAGTGGCCCTCTGTCTGGAAGTTTTGGAGAAGTTGCGCAAGTCCATAAGAGTTGGTGTAGAAGATCAAGAGTTGGGGCCCAGTTCACAGGATTACCACACAGGTAGCACTTTGTGAAGTGACTCTGAGCAATTGGGAGAAAATGGAGCTTAAAAGGTAGAAGATTTATTTGGCAGAACTGAGGATATCTTATTGCTTACTGATTTTTCCTGCAGCAAACCCTAAGCAGACACTACAATAAATTAAGAAATGAGGGAAAAAAATCTCTAGGTCACACATGTGAATATGGATAATCTTCAAAAAATAATAAATTTATTTGTTGTATGATGCTAGGTATTCTGGGATTATCAAATGAAACATAATTTAGTGCTATAATTTGATTTGGGCACTCTTTTGTTACCTCGAAGGAGTTGTGTAATATGGAGATGCTTCCATTTCAAAGTTTTGCTGAGAAAATGTTTCAACTCAGATCATGGTGATGGGAGGTTTCTGGTTTCATCCTGAAGTCCAGTGGAATGTGTCACTGCTAATTGGAAGTCATATTTCTCTAACATAGTGCTTAAGAAATTTGGGGGGGCTGGGGATGTGGCTCAAGCGGTAGCGCGCTTGCCTGGCATGCGTGGGATGCTGGGTTTGATCCTCAGTACCACATAAAAATAAAATAAAGATGTTGTATCCACCGAAAACTAAAATATATATATTAAAAANATATATATATATATATAATAAAAAATCTCTCTCTCTCTCTCTCTCTTTCTCTTTCTCTTAAAAAAAAAAGAAATTTTTGGTGGCAAGATTTTACAGTGATTTGAAGAACTATGAAACACTGACGACAAGATCAGGACCCAATTTAGCAAACTGATAATAAAGACTTCAGTGACCATAAGCCAGGATATGGGAGAGAAGCTGACAGATGTTGATATGCTATCTGTAGGTGGTTAGATTGGCTATATTTTTTATTTTATTTCATTTTTAATGGATATCGAATAATTGTTTGCATTTATGGGATCCAAAGTGATATGATGATACATTTATACACTATGGAATGATAAAATCAGAGTAAATGGAATATCCATTATATCAAATATTTTTTTTTTATTTCTCTGTGATTAGAACATTTAAAATCTTTCCTTTTAGATTTTTTAATATATGTAATACATTGTTACTAGCTATGGTCAACTTATTGTGCAATCCAACGAGACCTTATTACTCTTAACTGAAATGTTCTACCTCTTATCTAATGTCTCTCCTCTCCCTGTCCACCTCTGCCCAGACCCCCAGCCTCTGATACTCACCAGGCCTCTTCCTACTTCCATGAGTACAACTGTTGTAGAGTCCACATATAGGCAAGATTATCCAGTATTTTCCAATGTAGATTGGTTGTTTTTTATGCATATTCTATAGATATCTTCAAGTTTGAATGTTATAGTCTTTAAGGTATTTATTATGAAACACAATTACAGATATAAAGGTATAATAATATGTTATATATAACATGTATATATAATATATACATATATATAGCATGAGACATGTATTTGTGCTATGTATGTTTAAATTGCAATTATTAAAAAATATAATTACTTATATCAAATGGTATTTAATCCCCCATGTCCCTATCCTGGATGTCAGCCATGTTCACCCTCTACCTCACTTACTCCAGGATCCTGCTGCCTAAGATTATGACCTTCGTGCCCAAAGCACAGTAACACTCAGGCTGTTGAGTTTTTACTCCAACTCCTGAGTTGGGATTAGTTTATATTTTACCTCTGTTATCTCAAGCCCCTGATGTCAAGTATAAGATGAGATCAAGTACATAGTCTGAGGAGCTACCCCATGCTAATGGAATAATACATGCATATTTTTTCATCTCTGCCTTCTTCCAAAATTAAACAAAAGGAATAGTTTTTCTACAGAAAATAAACCATTTGATTGACAAAATTCATGTTACAACTTTGAAATATCTTAATTATGCCGTGTACATGTCCTTAACACTACTTGTTATGGAAGTCAACTAGTACCTGATAAATATTTGCAATACTGATAAATTTCCTAGATCATTGAGCTATGTTATTCTTTAGTCTGTTTTTATAGATGAAACTCCTGAAGATGATTATAAAATTCCTAGTTTTACCCCCACACACATACGCATGCTTTCATTCTTTGAAAGACTTGTGTCAGACAAAAGTATTGTTAGTAAGCTTGGAAATCACTTGGCATTTTTGAGATTTGCCAAACAGCTTGAGATATTTTAAGGTATTTTTGTTCAATCAAATCCCAACCATGTTTTTCCAAAGTACGTTTTTAGGTCAATTTTATAACCATGTGTAATTTTTCAAGGAAATTTAACCCATATGCTTGTTTCTGTTACTGTATATTCATATTGATTTATAGCACAGATGTAAGTTTTCTCTTCAACACTGGTGTATGAACAGGGTGGGAGAAACTTGCAATTTGCTCTCAGGAAAGTCTGCAGTGAGACTCAAGATTAATGACTGTAGACTGTACCCCAGTTCTAACCTCAACACACTCTTCATGATAAAAGTCCCAAGGGACTGTCTGTTAGCGTCTGCAAAGGTTGAGATGCAGGTACTATACTATGTTGATGGATGTGTGTTCCTTACACAGACTCAAAAACATGGCACTTCAATTGGTGACTGCACGGTGCCATGAGATTGAAGCTCTTAAGTGCTACTAAAGGTCTTTGCCAACTGTAATGAAAAACTGGGTCTAAGAGAAATGATACTTACTAGCAAAATAAGACTGAGTACTGCCAACATATTTTATTATTTTTGTGGCCTAGAGCAAGGAAGTGGACTGCTTGCTCAGAAAGTTGAAACACAAGTCAGAATACCACCATACTTTACAGAGACAGCAAAAAATTAATCTTTTAAACCAGCATATGTATTGCCCAGACAATGTTTTCTAAATTAAAAATAAATAAAATATCACTATCAAGATCCTGTGCCACTTAAGAAGTAAGAGATATTGCCATGGCAGAGATGCTGGGGGTGAGAATGGACAATAGCAGGATACCAGAGGAAGGAAATTAAAAGTTATGATATAAGAGGGTCGTTGTGAGTAGTTATCAGCAAGAGTATTTAAGAAGTAAAGAAATCATTTATAGGCATTGCCTGTGAATGCAAACTAAAAGTCAGTTATCACTTGTATAATGATGTTTAATGCCACACTAAGGCTTAGAATATTCTGAGAGAAAATATGCTTTCTGGTACTAAATGTTTTGC
This sequence comes from Marmota marmota marmota, assembly GCF_001458135.2. NCBI lineage: Eukaryota > Metazoa > Chordata > Mammalia > Rodentia > Sciuridae > Marmota > Marmota marmota. Next base: position 35,568,819 of record NW_025999968.1, on the reverse strand, counting down.
CTACAAATAGAGGAAAGAAAATAAATCTACCTACAGGAGAGAGAAATCTCAGTGGTAAAAGAAGTCAAACAACTTCTTGAAGTCTAGGAGCCACCTTATCTGTTCTGACTCAGGGTTAGGGGCCACATAACATTTTTATGAATGTTATCTTACAGAATGTTAGTTATACCAGGGCAAATGCAACTGGGGATTTGGCAACCTTGCCACATTTTGACTGGACTGACATTTCCTTTGCAGTAACAAGCTGCTACTGTCTGGTGCCATGGGGGCCCTTGGGCTTGATTTAGGACTGCTGACATTGACTGCTTGTTATTTCATATCTTAGAGCTGTCAGGAGGCAACTGATGTCAGCATAAAATTATTTGATAGCTCTACATCTTGGGCAAAATGTGAATCAATGGATGTCTATAAACTAGCCATCAAAGTCTCAGATTTGAGCATGGTGATAACTGATACTATAAACTCACTTGGTTAATTGATGAGTATTCCTTTATTTGAAATTGGGTTCATAGAAATGTGATTGAAACTACCTATTGGACCCATATTAGTAGCTCTCATTAGGCTACATGCTCATGAAATCCTAACAGCGATATTAAATAGTACTATTTTAATCCTCATTTGACAGAACATATTATGTTCTTAGAAGGTGGTAGAAGGAGCATTCAAATGCAAACAACCTGGTTTGAAGTCCTGTGCTTTTTCCTTCTGTTTACAGTTTCTTCATGGAGCTGAAGATTCTACATTGATGTAATTTTTTCATTGAACCATTGTTGATTTTTCTTTTAGTTTTATTTATTTATTTATTTATTTTTATTGGTTTTAATTCAAGAAAATAGCTTATTTTATTGAAGGAAAATAGCATTAACAACTGGTATTATCTAATAGTTAATGAAAACTGGAATTTTATCATGCCCCTTGCTTCTGGATAAGCAGGTATATACTGGAATGATTGCTATCATAAAAGGAATTTTTAGTGACCAATTCTCTCATTATCATACTTACTAACATGTTTTTAGACAACACACTGAAAATTTTTAGAATAGTAAATACACATAGGGAATTCTTAATAATTTCAGTAATAAAGAATTTCAGAATCTCAGAAATTTGCAAAGTAATAAATAATTACCTGATTTTTGAATTGTTTAAAATTGTTGTAAATTGTTTAAAATTTTAAATGATGTTTAAATTGATTAGCTCTGATATTTCCTGATTAACATGAACAATGGCAGATGACAATTATTTCTAGACAGTGTACGTGTGTTTCTTTCTTTCTTTTTCTTTTTTTCCCAACAAAGTCACAAAGATCTAGGGGAATTCTGACTCTCTAATTCTAGTTCAGTATATAGCAATTGAAAGCATTTAGTTGTGATTAAAACAGATTGGAGGAGATAATCCTTCTGAGAAAGCAGCTTCAAGTAGCTTAGCAGAGCTTCTTCAGGGCTAAGAGCTAATATAACACAAGCTAATTCCTGCAAAGTCTCCCTAGTGGTGTTGTAGCGATACCCCTCATCTGCTGTTTTTCCTCCCTATTTGGTTCTGTTTGAGTTCCTCTCAATGTGAATTCTACGTTCAAAAATTTCGTACTCTTTTTGTTTTCTAGGAACCAACATTAAGCTTTTTGCTTAAAAAAATACAATGAAATGCAATTTATATCAGAAAGGAACAAAGTACAGGGTGTTCCCAATTTGCAACTGAATGATATTATAAAAGTTCATGGCTAAGTCATCCACATTATATAATTTGGATGTGATTTATCATAGAAGCACTGCTCTATAAGAAGTTTAGGTTTCTTGGCCAACCCTAAGAAACTTATTTAACTGGCATCACTGAATATACTATAAGAAGTACTATTAAAATGTCTTACCTCTATTTTTAATTAACAGTCTTTAAAATATTTCTAATTCATGTCTGGATATAACAGTGGGAAGAAACACCTCTTTTTCCCCCCTTTAGAATGCCCATAGATTCATTTCAGTCAATAGTGTGTGAATCCTAGGATCAGAGAGCCAGGAAGTTTGTACCTTCTGGGGACCATGTGCAGCACATAGATATAGAATAAGGTATAGGCTAAGGTTATACCCATGCCTCTGTAGTTTTGTTTTGTTTTTTAATTTGAGGGGGCAGGTAGCAGGGATTGAACTCAGGGGCACTCAACCACTGAGCCACATCCCCGGCCCTATTTTGTATTTTATTTATTTAGAGAGTCTTGCTGAGTTGCTTAGCACCTCGCTTTTGCTGAGGCTGGCTTTGAACTTGTGATCTTTCAGTCTCAGCCTTCTAAGCCACTAGGATTGTAGGCATGCACCACCTTGTTGGCCCTTCTGTACAGTTTTAAACCTTGCCCTCCTGCATAAGAAGCACGTTTGTGAAAGGGAAGAATAAAGAGACTGTAGTGGCCCCATCTGTGAAAGACTTTTAAATAAAGGAGAAAATGGGAAGGAACAATACACAAAACATAATACACAAGAATACACAAAGAAGCATAACTCTTTAGCCAAATTCATCTGAGTGTAACACAGTACAGAAGAACTGTGTTCTCAGCTATTCGATGTATAATGAGCAATGACATTTCTAAAAGTATCCCAAAGGGCTATCCCTAACTGTTGTATTACAAGATTGAAAATACTCCTGTTGCACTACCTACCCCTCCTCTGCCCCCCACACTTCCCCAGCTGCTAAAATTGCTATAAATAATCTCTTCTCAGGCACACACATAACTCAGTGAGGAGGCACATAGTAGGTTACTATGAGTACCCATTAGTTAAGTGATTAACCAAATGGTACCACAGAGCTTATTAATAAAATTTAGGTCACAGTTTAAAGAGAATTAATATTTGAAGACATAAAACACTGTTCACTATGTAAATTTTTGTATGCTTGAGCAACAAGGTACAATCTAATATCCTAAAGAATGTTATTAGCAAGCGAGAATTTATTGACTGCCAGCATCTAACCAAATCTAAAGTTTCAATATAGCTTTTTTATATGTAGATAGCCTGCCAACCTGCCATCATTTTTCACATATGCCCTTGTGCTGTGCTATGTGGTGACTGATCTGCTGTTTAATTTATAGTAATGGTGATAGACTGAAATTAATAATAATGGCATATGTTAAAAATGTAACAGGGCACCTCAATGCAATAAAAGAAATAGAAATATAGTTTACTTTAGAACCTTTTAACATTGCAATGCCCCTGTTAACATGGCACAATACTGTATACTCTGAAGAGAGAGAGAGAGAGGCATAAAAATAACTGCAAAGTGTTATTCCCACATGCTGTTCTTGGTCTTGGCATGCCTGTTTTCTCCACATTTTCCAAAAATGACAAGAATGCATCCCATCTGATACATCCTGTGAAAAATTTAAAAGCATATTTGAAAACACAAAATACTGTTTTCATAAACTGCTGAAATCTGTGATAGTTTGGCAGTAATCACAGGAACAATGCCGGAACTCAACTCTTTATTTTTTCCTTCCATGTATTCTCTCGTCAAACCCACTGAATTCCCTGTGCTGTATTGCTTTCTAATGTGCTGATCCAAGTCTTCGTGAAACATACATGTTAGGGTATAAACAGGGTTTAGGGGTTCGATTTTCCCTATTAATTCATGATCTAAGGCTGATATTCATGGGTGGTCTTTCAAGGATAAAAATAAATAATCTGAATCTAATTTAACATTCTGTGAATTAGAAACAAAGCTTTTATGGAAATCAGGAATGATGGGATGGGCAATGCCAGATGTAAAAATTTTTAGACTGATAAACTTGTATAAAATTCTGTTGAGGTTAGAAGAGGCAAAACTCTAAGGATGTCTGTTTCTATTTTTATTCACCTTTTTAATCCTTGGGAATTGGAGACCCACTCCTCACCTGCGTGGCAAAACATAATCAGAGCTCCTGATCGCATGTCCAGGCTAATGGAATAACACTATATTTCTTGTTTACACAGATTCCCTTACACCAAGTGATCCCATACCATTTATTAATCATAAATATCTACCTGGCTGCCAATAAGAATAGTAGAAAGCAATTAGAAAAGCAAGAGATCAATGTAGTGAATGTGATATTATTATGACTTCTTTAGCCGTTTTTTGCTGGCGTATTTACCGTAATTTTGACTCCCTGCTGCCCTCTTGCTCTCATTGGTTCTTTACATTCCACAATGCTTAAGAGATGTGCATTAGTCTAATTTGTAGCCAATCCAAGGAGACAGTAGACCCCAGGATTTTTTTTGTGGCCTGTCTCTGCTCTTCAATGTCACAATGATGGAAGCAATGTTCACTGCAATGACCACGTGAACTCATTTAATCCGGGCAGTACTGAAGTTTGGGGTTAGGAAGAAGATGATCACAGAGATGACAGAATCTCACTGAGAACAGAGTGTGAATCACCAAGTTAGTGATTTTGCGACTTTTTAAAATCATTTGATCCTCTCAGTGTAAACTGAACCGTTTACTCCTCCACTTTCTTTTGACAATCAAATGCAAGGCATAAAATTGGCTATTAATTCTTAATTTGTTTTTTATACTATGTCAGAGGACAACCTAGAATTCAGTATGCTTTATATCTTTTGGTAACTTGATGTGTTTATTTGTGAGTGGTGGTTGAGTGAGTTCAGGGTGCTTGGTAAAGAAGTATGTCCAGGCAAATGAATAGAGAAGGACAGTCATGAAATTCAAAGATCAACTTGGAGTATGGTACTCAGAGTGCAGAGTAAAGAATAAAAAATGGTGTTAGGTCATATAGAATCTTAAAAAGCAGTAAAAAAAATGGAATTTGATCTGATCACATATTGCATGCTTAGTTTTCATTGAGATATATTACTGAACACTGCTTATACCTTTTCAAAAACATTCTTGGTTTGTTTGGTAAAGTACTAGTGTGTGTGTGTGTGTGTGTGTGTGTGTGTGTATGTGTGTGTGTTTTAAGTGTTGAGGATTCCAAATTTCCACAATAAACTAACAGCAGGTGAAATTGTTTATCAGTATTTGATTGATTGATTCATCCCTTTTTAAAGAAAAGATAAATCATAGAGTATTCTTCATGATCAGATTGTATCATATAGTCTGAAAGTTAGCTGTGTTTTCCATTATTTGAGGGCTTGCTTTTGAATCTGACAAGAAAAGAGCCTCAGGGCAGCAGAAATACACATTCTCTAATCTAGATTTTAAAATGTGCACCAGACATTTAGGATATGACAGAAAAATATTAAGCCCATTAATATGGTAATTACCTTGAGTGTTTCTTTATTCCCCACCCCCTTCACTGATTGCTGCAGAAACTACTCAAAAATACAAACTTTTGCATTTAGTAAAAGCACCAGCATCTGTGTCTGAATTCATAAAGGCCATTTTAGGAACCAGGCAATTTCTGTTTACAGCCCAGTGCCTTGGGGAGACTGTTTAATGAGGAGAGGTGAAGCCTTTTACAGTTTATTGTTGATGACATTTTGAGGACACTTGCAGTTGGGTAGACTGAAGAACAATAAAGCTGGGTATTTTCTTGGATGTGGTTTCCGTGCCCCAGAGTGTTGTATTAAATTTTATCAGTAATCAAATTTCTACTTGCTGGCAAAAAAAAACGAAGAAGAACAAAACAAATGAAAACGTTTTTAGCAACTAAATTTCATATATTTAAGGCAAGAGGAAAAATTGCAAATCAAATGTCTTGATTTTCTGAGGGTCAAGGACTCTTAATTTTATTAATCATTCAATTGAACTGATGGTTGCTACCACTTGGCTGTTTTTCTGGTTAGACTCAATATTGGCATAACTATTTATATTGTTTGTTGGTTGTATTTAAACACTCTGAAATAGCTTCAGACAATTCTACCACAGAATTAAATGGGCATTTCTATTCAGATAACAACTCCCACAATGTATATTTATACATTCATATGCATGATAAATTTTCAGATTTATTGCCTGATATTTTTAACATGAAAAAGTCAGGTGTTACATTTTCTCCTGCTTTTGTTTCACCCCTTGAGATTTTTGGGACCAACTTGTACTTATAAAAAATTATAGGAATATGGCAGAAAGATATGGAAGAAGATGAACCAGTTTTGTCTACAATGGAAGGCCAAAGTTGCTGTGGCTTCTTGATCTTGTCTAGCAATCTTTTACCTGGGTACCTTTTCCAGGAGGGGCTGTTATGGAATATGTGTTTAAAATGTCTGGAATTGAATTCTGTGGCCTGGAATATGACCCCATGAATTTCTTAGTGTGTATTCTTGATATAATTAGGTATCCTCACCAAGTCTTATACATACCTACTTACTTATACCTTCTTGAGCTATCATAATGATAAATAGAGATGGATGTTATAGTTTTGACATGTGGTATCCCCCAAAAGCTCATGTGTAACACAATGAAAAATTGTTCAAAGGTAAAATGATTGGGTTATAAGAGCCTTAACTCAATCAGTGAATTAATCCCTGATAGGGATTAGCTGAGTGGTAACTGAGGGTTGGCAGGATGTGGCTGGAGGACTTGAGTCATTAGGGACATGACTTTGGGCTATATATTTTATCCCTGGAGCATGAAGCTGTCTCTCTTGGTTTTATGGCACCATGTTCCAGCTGTTTTCCTCCAGCACATTCTTCCACCATGATACTCTACTTCATGTCAGGCACAGAGCAGTAAGAGTTAGCCATCTATGGACTGAGACCTCTGAAACTGTGAGCCCCAAATAAACTTTTCCTTTGCTAAATTTGTTCTTGTCAGGTCTTTTGATCATAAAAACAAAAAATCTGACTAAACAGAAATCTTTATAAATACCTTAGCTCTCAGGTAGAGCACAAAATTATGATTAATCAGTATTAGGTGCTAGTGTGAATATTAGTATTTGTACAGTTTTATCATCTGAGATACTGAATACTAGATCACAACAGAGAGAGATTAGAGAGTCTTAGCACAAACTCAACTGGGTCGTGGAAAAGTTCTGAATCCCTTCCTCACCTGAATCAGGAAGTTTGTCTCTGATGATTCTCTCTTTTCCACTTGTGGTTGACATGGGTGATAGCTCCTAAAGTTTTTCTCCTGATCTCCTTTCCTTAGTCTGTGCAGATAACTCTCTTTCCCTAAAAGGGGTTATTTAACAGGTTACAATGCATGTGATTATGGTTATGCCAGCTTAAGTCAGTTTATTATAACAGAGTCTGTTGAGGCTTCATTATATCCCAGCCTTAGTCATTTTATTAACAATGAAGAGGTTATAGCGGTATATTATATTATATCAGCTCACTCAATCATGAAATCTTAAGACAGTGTCGCAGAAACCTTAATTAAACATGGCTCTTCCTAAATTTCCGCTGCCATTTCTTCACTATATTTATGATTTCACTTTTACAAGGGATGCTTTCTGATCCTACGTAATTGAAATGCTAAAGAATGCTAGATTGTAGTTTTATTAGATTGAGCATTATGAAGAAAATGCCAAGTATAGTAGTTTTAAGTGAAAGCATCTATATGAACTAAAACCTATACCCCCATTTTTTGCCACAAACCAGTGATTTGAATTTTAGTGAATTTGTATATGAAGAGAACTGGATTTGTTATTATAATAAACACTAACAAGCCATTGCCCACATGACTCCTGAAAGCAAACCTGGCAGTGAGTTTTCTCCTATGTATTCTCAATCTACCACCACATATGTTAAACTTTTGGAAATATGTGTCCACTAAGTTGTCATAACCATCTGCAATCAAATGTGCTATGCAAAACAAAGACTAATTTGTATGACTATTTGCTTGTTTCAATAATGAAAATCATCACATTATGTTTTTCAGAGTAATTACCCATAGCTTGGGATAAACTTGGCATTTTTTAGAAGTAAAATGTGCACTTTGGGCCCAATTTCTTCTGAAATAGGGATGGAAAGTGAATTAATCTAGCATAGGAAGGCAAACCAGCAAGCTTCCTTGATTAGAGTGTTAATCCCAAGGGTTTCACTGATAATTCCATCCAGATTTTGTAATGTTCTTTTTAAAAAGGCATAATCTAACACCCATTCCTCCAGCTACACCTTTTTGATAGGGTGACTAATCCTAACAAAAATAGCAGGGACTTTTTGACCCTGAAGAAATGAAAGTTTTTATTGACAAGTAGGAAGTGAGAGTTTCAGCACTTTCTGTTGTACTTAGATTCTATGGCTACCAGAAGGGAAAGAAGGGTGCCCACAGATCTTGGGAAGACTGAGAAAGAACACAAAGTGAGGAGAGAACAAAGAAGTGCTTCAGTTTTATAATTCTATTAGGACACTAGTAACCCATGTGAAGCCAATCACTCATCTTCATTGACATATTTGATGTCCCTGTTCTCAAATGTCTCTGATTGGTTTTGCACACTAATTTTCTTTCTTCACACTGTCTAATCTATTAAACATCTGCTATAGGTTTTCAGGCCTGCAGAATGATATTTCCTGACCCAAGACAATATAAAGCATTCACTGCTTTCCTTCATTCATACTTCATATATATTCCTCTTTCCCGCTTGCTTTCCTCCATTCTCTACCATGCAGAGTGTTATGGTTTAGACATGTGGAGTCCCCCAAAAGCTCCTGTGTGAGACAACAGAAGAAGTTTAGACAAGAAATGGTTGGATTATGAGAACCTTTACCCAATCAGTGAATTCATCCCCTGAGTGCTAAGTGAAGGTGGGTAGGTTGTAGCTGGAGGAGGGGGCATTGAGGGTATGCCTTTGGGGTTTATATTTTGTGTTTGGCAAGTGGAGTCTCTCTCTCTCTCTCTCTCTCTCTCTCTCTCTCTCTCTCTCTCTCCTTTCAGATCATCATGTGAGCTGCTTCCCTTTGCCACACTCTTTCTCCATAGTATTCCACCTCACCTGGAGCCCCAAGAAGTGGAGCTGGCTGTCTGTAGACCAAAACCTGTGACACAATGAACCCCTAAATAAACTCTTCCTCCTCTACAATTGTTCTAGAAATGTAAAATTCTACAATTGTCAGGTTTTTTACTCAGCAGCAAAAATGCTGACTAAAACACATAGTCACTCCTAAAACATTGGGATATTCCTTCCTGTGCAACAGGCTCTGTGGCAGAAGCAGAAGCAATAGATCTTTGGTAGTGCTCAGAGAAATGACAGATCCTTTTAAGCCTGAAGGGGAAAAAAAATTGACAGGAGTTACTTTTCAGGAATTGTTTTTTGATGGCGTGTTCCTAGTAAGACACAAAACTGAAGCTAAGGTGGCAATTATTAGGTCGTATAACTCAAGTGAACTTGCAATCCTGAAATCTCTATGTACCCCATAAGAGAATTCCCTGTGGAATAGTGTGAGCAAGACACATATCTGCTTTGTAAGGTATCTCTTTCATTACGTTTGACACTTTCAAGTAAGTATGTGGCAATAGGTGAGAAAGGTGGACGACCTTCACAGAGTTACCGATTACACAGCAAAAAGGAACTAATGCTTGAAGTGTTTAATTTAGTGATCTCTCCAAAGGTTGCTTAAGAATATATGTTGACTATTAGTAATATTTGCTGAGTTTATGCTGTGGCCTATGACAGATATCTTTACATCTGGAATAGTTGTAAAAGCAGATTTAAAAATAAATCTATCCTTTCATCTATTTGTATTTCTGCCTTTATGTCTAGAGCTATAGCTACAACTATGTCCTGTGTTCTTTAATTTCATACTGTGATATAAAGATGTTTTACCTCTATTAACTCAACTAGATCAGTCTATTTTACTTCCTTCCTTCTGTCCTTTCCTTCTTTTTGTTTCATTTATTTATTTATTTGTTTATTTATTACTGGGAATTGGACCCAGGAGTGCTTTACCACCAAGCTATATCCCCAGGCCTTTTTTATTTTCTTTTGGAACAGGTCTCATTAGGCAGTCCAGGCTGCTCTTGAACTTGTAAACTTCCTGCCTTAGCCTCCCAAGTCTCTGGGATTACAAACCTGTGCCACCACACCTACCTAGATCAACTTTTTTGCTATACACCCTAAGTCTACTCATAACTTACTGGTCTCCTACTTGATTCTACATGTGATTATAAATATAATAATCCCTCTTTATCTTTCTTTCTTCGCTTCTCCTCCTCCTCCTCCTCCTCCTCCTCTTCTTCTTCTTCTTCTTCTTCTTCTTCTTCTTCTTCTTCTTCTTCTTTCTCTCTCTCTCTCTCTCTCTCTCCTTTCAGATCATCATGTGAGCTGCTTCCCTTTGCCACACTCTTTCTCCATAGTATTCCACCTCATCTGGAGCCCCAAGGAGTGGAGCTGGCTGTCTGTAGACCAAAACCTGTGACACAATGAACCCCTAAATAAACTCTTCCTCCTCCTCTACAATTGTTCTAGAAATGTAAAATTCTACAATTGTCAGGTTTTTTACTCAGCAGCAAAAATGCTGACTAAAACACATAGGCATTTGTTTTACTTTTCATAGTTTCAGTTATGGGCAGTCAACTTCAACCATTTATATAGAGTATGGCATTATGGAAAGTGAGACTGAGCAGATAGCAGAGGGGAGAGTGGAACAGATGTCTTAGGTTAAGCAAAATATTTTATGTCAGAAGCAACAGGAAGTCAAGGGGAATTTGTTTACCAGCTAGTTTTCTCTGTATCTCTTTCCTTCTTTTTTGATCTTATTTTCTTTTTCTTTCTTCCTTTTTACTCCTCTTCTTCTCCTTCTTGTACTCTTCTGCATCCTCCCCTCCCCACCTTTTATTGAGGAATAGGGGTGGGTGGGAAGGATGATCATTCTATTTGCAGTGTTGTGATGCCCTAGGATTGGGGGATGATGTTGGCACACTGAAACCGGGAAATTTAGCTCTACTCCATGCTAAATGGACAGTTATGAGGACCTTCCATAAGAAAGTAGCCTATAGAAGAAGAGAGGCGTGTTCTTTATAACCTTGGAAAGTAAGGACAGGGAAAAATCTCTGCTTTGCCTCTCCAAGTCTGGTTTATTACACCAGGCCTAACACAATATAGGCTCTCCGTGAAGTCTTCCTGTTTGCAAAAAAAATAAAAATAAAAATAAAGTGAATGAAATCCTACTTTCTATTTTGCAATTCTGAATTGTTTGGTGATTCATTTTACCATGCTCGAAACCAAAGCATGTGGAAAACAGTTGTGAGGGAAAACAGGATAGACAAATTGCATTTTATTTTGCTAATTTAGAATGTTTTCAAGATGAAGTGATGTTGGAATCCCACAAAAACTTGGTAAAGTAAGTCCTAGAATAAGAGAAGGAAAGACAGTCTCCAAGAGATAATGTTCAATCACAATGTTGTAGGTGATAGATTTTATGTTAGAAATTGTTTACTTTCTGAATGAACATCAGTAAGTTCTAGCTAATGGGATGTGAGCTAATATTGGAAAGAAAGCACTCTCATAGAGATAAATTTGGGAGCCTTGAAATGTCTCTTTGTGTTTGTTTGTATCAAATGTGAGCAGGCACAATTGACAGAGTATACATGGCTTTTTTTGTTAGAAGGAAAAATTTGTTCTAAGAAAAATGATATCTTCCAAGATTAACCCCAAGAATATTAAGCTAGGAATGAGGCAGCCAATTCTGTTTATGGTTATTATCAAAAGGGAAAATAGTTTATTTTTTAAAGATGACTCAATTTAAAACTTTGTAAATCTGATCTTCAAAAATAATTATATGTTGAATAAGTTACCTGAACTTAAGTTGAGTTCACAGTATTTTTCTAAACACACTCTAACAACAAAATATTCATTTTGAAATATAATGATATATTAATTATGTTTCCTACATTGTTGCTTTATTTTACTAGAACCTAATAATTAACTCAAAATTGTAAATGTTCCCAAATAAACTATTGCTTGAAGCCCACATAAAACATTATATAATGATACTGCAAAACTAATTGATTCTGGGATCACTTAATCACTAATCTTACCAGCAAATTTATTTCTTTTCAGAGTACATTGAAAAACTTAAGGAAAAAAAGTCTTTTTAGTTAATTTCTAGTGTGAAATGGTATAGTCTTAAAACATATATATAATCAGTAAAATTTGTTTGTCTCTAATAATTTGATTAGTGAAGTTTCTTTTTCCTTGGCAGGAACCCTTTAAACTTGGCTCTATCAAAAAACATAATCAAGTTTGTTATTCACTGAATAATCAATCTATAAATATCAGTTGAAGTTTAATTCCAGCATTCTTGAAACTTTTCACTGAACTTTTATAGTTGTTTTATAAACAACTATGGTCAGTAATAATATGCTTGAATAAAATAAAGAAAGTGTGGTATTTCTTCCCAATTCTAAAATTAAGTTTTAGAAAATAAGCATCAGAGAAGGGGAACTACAGATTTATTGTTATAGTGTTCAAATAAGCTAGAGTTTATATTTTATCTTGTTCAGGGGGGATTAAGAAAAATGTTCGGGGGAGAAAAAGTGTTTTAATTTAGAGAGTCCTCATTGGATTTCTTGTATTTCTCAGTATTTTGGATATTGCTAAGGAAAATGAACTTTGTTTATTAGATAACATCTTCTCCTCCCTTGTTTTAGTTATACCCCCACATCTGGTTGCTGTGGAGTTATTCATGTGATCTCAGGCAGAATCACCATGACCTCACTAGAGAGTGGTTGAAGGATAAGATGAACATCATGATTTTCTGACAAATGATTCCAAAAATAAAATGCAGAAAGCAAAACACACTAACTTGGTTCATTCAGAGCTATAAATCAATTTTGGGGCAATTATTTTTAAATAATTTATTATGTTTTAAAGCATGGAAAGAGAACTAGTATGATGGTATAGTCCTATAATCCCAGTTACCTGATAAGCTGAGTCAGAAAGATCTCAAGTTTGAGGCCAGCCTTGGCTACTTAGAGAGACCCTAAGCAATTTATCAAGAACCTCAGCAAATCAGGGAGACCCTCAGAAACTTAGTAAGACCATGTTTCAAAATAAAACATAGAAAAGGACTAGGGATATAGCTCAATAGGAGAGTATCACTGGGTTCAATCCACAGTACCTCAAAAAAAAAAAAAAAAAGAGACAAAGACAAAGATCTTTAAGAAACCACCATAAATTGCAGCTATTGAATTAAAATATTCATTATTATATGGTTCAAATGCTATGTACTCGCAATCACAAATATTCAGTGTTTAAAAAATGCTAATATATTTAGGTGTAAGTTAAGAAAATTACTAGGATTAGGTATTTGATACAAGCCAGGCAATGCCATATTTTTGTTGTTGTTGCTCTTTTGTTGAGGAAATTAAATAACTATTTGATTCGATATTTTAAAAATGAGACTAAAACCATAAAACCTGTGTATTGACAAGATTGATTTGTTTTGGAATTCCATATCTAATAATAGAAACAGCTGTAGAGCTTAGTGCCTGCTACTATCCCAAAATGCTTGTTTGCTTTTCCACATTAAAGGACTGACCTGGTAGGGTAACAGATGCCATTAGACAAGGAGCACTTAAGTTATTTTCCTTTGGCTTCTTAATCACTTATAATATGTCTTTTTTTTCCTGGAGGGGATGGGGACATGGACACAGCTTCTTTCCTTTATTCTTTAGCAAAAGATAGGAAAAAAAAAAATCAACAACAATGAGGACAATAACAAACCTGCATTACACATTTTTTTTTTCAAATCACAGGAGAGATCCATATTATTAAAGCAGCTACATTCAGAATCAGATTAGAGTTTGAAGTTATCTGTAATTATCCTGGTATATGTTGGCTGTTAATGAGCAAGAAGAACATTAGCATGAGTCTATTATTCAGTTAAGTTTCTATTCAGATAATTTCAACCAAAAAAAATGTTGAAATTATCAAGCTGTGATTTTGAAAGTTCCAGTTGTTTTTCACTAACTTCAAGCAAAAGAAATTTTAAGTATTTGAGTTTCAAAAATATATCTTTTGAACGGTTGTGATGTGCTGAATAGGAGATATTATTGAAACTTGTGTTTGTGGACAGCATCAGGGTAACAGAAATGATCTTGGTCACCATGGCATTATGGCAAATAAAATGAAGAGAAAATAATTTCTCCTTTTTTTGTATCTTTGGACAGAATTTTAAAATCTATGTTGTTGTTAGATGTGTAGGAGGAAGCCATTATTATCATGGCCTTTTCATGGAACTAAAACATATATTTATAGGAAATGATGACCTTGTGAATTACTGGCTTTGGGCATCATAACATATATTAAAAAAGAAGTTGGAGAGTCAAGCAAACAACATGCAAACATTTTATAGGGGCTTATTCTTTCTTTCTTTCTACTTCAGTGCATTTATTTGAAAACTGCTTATTTGCCTGAATTTCCCTGCTGGCAAAATTTTTATACCAGACAGCTACTTTTTATTGTTGCTGCACATCATGAATAACAGCTTTATTTGATGGCAAATGAGATGCCCCAAGTTGCAAGCTCTCCATAAACATATCTGAATTGTTCAATTTCCTTCTCATTGTATAATTTCCACCCTGGCCCTTTGCCTGCTGATATTCAGATAAAGATTTCATTCAAGTCATTTTCAAACTGTCCTATGGAGCTTGCTATCGTAAGTGGTAAGATTGCCCAATTCATATTAGCTGTAATACAAGTGCTGCTCAGGTTTTTATCAGATATTTCTAAAATCATTTCTTTGTAATGAGTGATAATGAGAATAATAAAAGAATTCCTCCATTTGGGTTTCCAAACACCGGTGGTTATCAGCAATTGGATTAGTTATATAACTGTCTAAAGACAATTATCTGAAGAAAATATCTAAATGAATCCCTTTATTTCCTTTTTTCTTTCATGTCTTCTAACATGGATTTGGAAATTATGATTGCTGATTGATTCCAAATGACTTGACCTGTGTTTCTCAAATAGGTAAGTGATTCTGATTCTTTGATATTCTTAGGAGACCATGGTTGTATTTTAAATCATTATTAACTGCCAATTTATGTTCTTGAGTGCTCTAGCATAATAAGTAAAATTTGATTTAAAGGGGATAAATCAACATTTTAAGAAAAGTATTTAAGGTGTGTTTTATTAATTTGCATGGGGCATAGACCAACAAGAGTACCCAGTTGTTGCCATTCACAGAAATGATGTGTTCTAATTGGATTTAAGCCCTTTTTGTTTGGCTAGCTTTTGTTTTAAACCAGCTCTGTCCAGTTGTATCCAGAATGTGCTAGGTCATTCATATCAAATGAGTAACTAATCATACTACCCACCTAGGTATAAGAATACATGCCATATGACGTCAGGTAAAGCAGTTGGGTATGCAATCAGTAACTAACAATTTTGGTGATCCCAAAGATATCTAGGCTGAAAAAGAACTCAGCTTTAGATTTTATGTTGTTACCTGTGGTACTAAAACCAGCAAACTATAGTATATGGGTCAAAGCTGGCTAACTATGAATAGGAGAATACCTTTTACATTTTAAAATGTTTGACAATAATCAAAATACAAATAATATTTTGTCATATTGAAAATGCAATTCAGGTATAGGTGTTTAGAAATGATGTTCTATTAGAACACAGCCATGTACATTACATGTTTTCTGTGACTGTTCTTATCCTGTAAGCATTTAATTCACAAATCCTAAATATTTACAATCTGGCCGTTAACAGAACAAGCTTGCTGATCCTATTCCTTGAGCATCAGTATGCCAAAGGTTAATTCCCAAAACTTCCTGATTTGGGGGAGACTGATAAGGACAGGTAAAATCATTACTTATCTGGCCTTTTCTTCAATCCCAAGGGAACCTACCATATTTTAAATGACCCGATCAACCTGAATGGAAGAGAAAATCTTGACTTTAAATTTAAATTTTCCTGAAATAACCTTTTATAGTTATATTTCTTCTATCATTTATGTCCCACAGTATTCAACCCATTAAGTCTAATTTATATTACTGCTGGCAGGTTTTTGAGCTTGCCCACAGATATTTGAAGTCCAGTGGCAGATGGGAACTAGGGAAGTGGTATTTGGTGGCTAGTGAAGCAGTAATACATTATGTGATGAAAAGTGACTTCCTCTAACTTTTAAGTAGTTTTCAAGGTTCTGTATCACCTAAGAGAATATTAACATATTATAGCTACTGGCTCTTCCCAATTACATAGGACACTTTAGAAACGTATGATATTGATCATTGTCATTGAACTCAGTATCATGGGCAGCACAAGTGGGTGTGGATGTTTTGTGATATGGATTTTTGTGGAAGTTTTCAGGGGCGAGGTGGAATATGAATGATTCTATTCATATTCTGATTAGCAAAATCTTTAGAATAATTATAAGTGTATTCCTGGTTCTTTCATCTTTGCACTTTCCAGAAATGGATGCATTTGTAGTTTGAGAAAGAAATGAAAAAAAAAAAAAAAGAAAGAAAAGAAAAGAACAAAGAAAGCGTATTCTTGGAATATTGCAAGCTGCAGCAATGTAGAAATCGCTGGATATTAAGAATATGCATTATCTTCTAGGTTTAAGCCACTGGGAAATAAAGCTTCCGTGTGTGTATTTGATATATAATGACAGGCACAAAGAAAAAGGCAAACATACTTTAGATATTCTAGCATGGTACAATTATACAATATGCTTTCTAACCTTTTTCGTGAAAATTTGACATTACTGTACCTCAGATAGAAGCAGCAGGATTCACCAGGGAAAGAACAGCTGGATACTTTATTAGGTTTTATGTTGTACATAAGGAGACCATGTTTTCCATTGTCAGTGTGTAAAAGAAAATGAAAGCTCTGGGCATCATTAAAGTCTCGAACGTGTAGGATATGTCAGCTCTGTTCTCTCAACACCTGGATTGAAAGCACAGTGTGAGGTCACTGTAAAACAAAAACAGACTGTCTGCTCTGGTTGGCATTTTAAAAGTTGACTTTAAAAAATAAAATTGTCCATAATTGTTGCACAGAGAATTATTCCATTATAACTAGGCAGTTGAATGATGGACATAAACTTATGTGTGTACTTGAAAGTGTTTTTTGCTAATAATATACCTGTATATCTTTCCCCCCATACTTTAAGGGGAACTCAAAGGCTCTTTGGTGTCAGAAAGTGCTCGAAGATTCTTATTTGCTGATTCTAACTGTGCCTTACTCTTGATGCACATTTCACCCTGGCTTTCCATTTGCTCTCTTTTGTTGAATTGTTTTTATTAAACCTATAAACACCTCCTACACACATTTTTTTTTTTTTTGGAATAGTCATTGTGTCTTCTTTGTAAGTATCTTTATGTTGGGGACCACTTTGCCACATATCTTTATGTATGCCATAAGGCCCATAACTGGTCTCCTCATACAGTGGTTGCCTTTAAAGTGCTGAATTCAGCTGCTTATACCTGAGATGCTGTATCTTAAGTAATAGAAACTTCGGTTCTCACAGTTATGGAGGCTGGGGAACTAGCGTGTTTGGTGTCTTATCAAGTTTCTCTTCCTGGCTTGAAGATGACCCTTTCAAGTGTGCCTTCAAATAGAAAGGGGATTGGGTAGAGAAGAGGAGAAGAGAGGAGAGGAGAGGAGACGAGTGACAGGGTGGGGTGGGGGTAGATTGAGAGAGAGTATCCTTTTGTTATAAGGCAATAATCTATTGGATAAAAGTCCCACTCTTCTGATTTCAATTAATCTTAATTACTTCCTGAAGAACAATCTCCAGATATAATCACGCCAAAAGAGCTTTAGTATGTGAATTTGGGGGGATCCCATTCAGTCCACAGAATGTACCTTTGATACAAGTTGAGTTCTATAAGCAATTGAGAGGGCTAATGGTGACCTGTGTCTTATTCACAAATTGGAGTATTTTCTACATTATAGGTTTATAGTAAGTGTAATAGCTTACAAAATGTATTTCAACTATTAAAATATGTTCTCTGTACTAAATATAACCTCATTTTAAATTTGACTTTAAAGAAGATACAATGGCTTGAACACTGTGTCTGCTAACCACTTATGAATTTACTTAAGTATATATTTAACAGCAGGCAACTCTATGTAGAAGTTGTACAAAACAATGGGCACTTTCTACTGTTAGGAACTCACATTTGGCAAGAAAGACAAGTTCAGAGTTGATGTTGAGATAAAAAGGAAGCAATACTATCACCTCATAAAGCAGTGAATTTTCAGTGCTGATAACATCTGATCATGAGATTGAATTTGAGAGTTGAAAGAAAAAGCATAAACACCAAGCAAAGGGAATGGCAGATAGATAGTTAACGTATGGGGAAGAAGGGTCTTTACCTTAGTGTCCAGAAACCATGCATGATGAGCAAAACAAGGACAATGGAACATTCTTATGTTTTTATACATTGATTTTATTGAGCTCCTAGGATGTTTCAGGTTCCAGATGATATGAGTTGGAGTAGAGTGGTAGTCAAAAATAAAATCCCTATTCCTGAGCTGATGTTCTAGGATGAGAAAACACAATTAATTAACGAATAGGTGAATAAGTTCTGAGATGCAAAGAAGAACATGAAATGGACCTTTTTAGAGCAAGATGAGAAATTATGACTCTCCTTGAATGGCCTAAGAGAGCCTCCTAAAATGATAAGAAGGTGTATTTGACTTAAAACTGGATTAACAAGGAAGAGTTAGCCATGTAGAGATCAAGGTAAATGGAATTTTACACACACAAACACACACACACACGTATATATCTATATATCTCTCTCTATATGTACATATATATATACACACACACATATATAAAATATATACACACATATATAAGTATATATAATATATATACACATATATGTATATTCTTTCTTCAAAATATGAAATGATGTATCAGCCTTAAATATGTAACATATCTTTAAAATATTCAATAAAAAAGTGGGACGATATAATGCATTGAATGTTTGTGAGCTTAAAATTCGCTCGTGGAATCCTGATCTCCAAGGTGATAATATCAGGAGGCGGAGCAATTTGGCAGGTGCTTAGGCCATGACAACAGAGCCCTTATGAATGGGATTAGTACCCCTATAAACAAGGTCTGAGGAAGCTCTTTAGAAACCCTCTACCACTGAGGAAATTGGAAAGTCATCATCAATGAACCAGACACTGGGTCCTCACCGAATTCCAAATCTGCCAAAGGCTTCATCTTGAACTTTTAAGTGTCTAAAATTGGCAAAAGTAAATTTTTGTTCTTTTAAAATAGTCTAGTTTAAGGGAGTTTTGTTATAGTAACCCAAATGGAGTAAGACAAAGAAAAAAGGTATAAGATCAATAAAGTGAGATGGGAGGGGGATGATGTATTAGCATAAAATGGATGGTTAGTATAGATGGGAGATAGGTACTTTGGAATCCATCATAGGATTCTCTAATTTCATGTGCCTTTAAATATGTTCATATAAACAGCTTTTGGAAATTTTTCTGCAATATTTTCTTCATTAACGTAATGTTTTTCTATTTTTATTTTTTGTTAATAGTTTTTGCTACTCATTAAACTAACATGTGAAGAATTATGATCATATGTATTTGATAGATTTTACATTTACTTTCTATTGCAGCATGACAAATTACCTCAAACCTCAAAGTCTTAAAACAATAGGAAACGTTCATTATCTCTTCCAGTTTATGTAGGTCAAGAATTTGGATTTCTAGCTTATGAATATTGCCATAATAAATTAAATCACACACACACACACACACACACACACACACACACACACTACCACCACCACCATCACCACCAACAACAAAAACCTAAAACACAAACAAAGACTTTTAGAGGTGTAAGTCAAGGTATCAGTCAGGGTCATAGTCATAGTCATATAAACTTTCTTGACTGGATAAGAGATCTATGTATTATTCTGTAGTCTGTTACTATAATGAAATACCTGAGACTAAGGAACTTTGTAAAGAAAAGAAGTTGTTGGGCACAGTGGAACATGCTTGGAATCCCAGCTATCTGGGAGGTCAAGGCCAGCCGGGACAACTTAGTAAGTCCCTGTCTCAAAATACAAGATAAAAAGGTCGGTGGATGTATCTCAATGTAGAATGCCCCTGGGTTAAATCCCTAGTATATCAGGAGAAGGAAAAAAGAGGTTGATTTAGCTCATCATTCTGGAAGTTCAAGGGAATGGCACTGGCATCTGCTTGGCTTTGATGAGGGCCAATGCAGATGGCATCACAACTGCAGAAGTATGTGCAAGAGTGGCATATCACTTCAGAAGACAAGAAGCCAGATCAATGGGTAGGCCAGTTTGTTCTCTTTAAAACAACCCTCTCCAAGAACTCAGAGTCACATGAGAACTCCCTTTATCCCTTTGAGGAAAATGAGCTCCTACTGTCTCTCTCTCTTGAATGCCCTACCACCTCTGCATCACCACAGTGAGAACCAAACCCTGACACACAAACTTTCAAGGGACAGACTCAAACTATACCCAGAGCAATGCACCCTCCCTCCAGGGTGGCTGACCCACCTGACTGACCAGTGGATGCTGTTTGTAAGCCTCTGTGCCTCCCTATAGTCTTTCCACAGGGCTGCCTGTATGTCCTCACAATACGGTGTCTGAATTCTTCTGGAATAATCCATGTTCAAGTATGACAGGCTCAAAAGTCACACCCTCATTCTGCTTTATTGTACTGTTCACAGAAGTCAGCCCTACTCAGTGTAGGAGGGGACAAAAGGACCCAGATACCAGGAGATGAACACAATTAGTAGCCATTTTGAAGGCCGGATATGACAAGGAGAAGCACTATATTTAGTATTTAAACAATCTTTATATTGTGTTCACTGAATTGATATTTAAGAATCTCTAGTTAATTTGATGTTTTCAACTAAAAACTGACATAATTATCTTTCAACCTTAATACCATATTTGGTTTCTAGAGTACACATTCGTATAATGATGTCTTTCTTCTGATCAGGCTTTCAGATTAGTTTTATTTAATAGAATAATGATATTAAATACTTTTGTAAATCAAAAGGTGAAAATATATGCCTAGAATAAATTATCAAGACTTTGTCCAGCATAATTGATGGTGATTATTTTCCAGTATTCTCTTCAATTCATTACAGTAATAATCTTTCAACCAATTAACAGTCAATTGGTTGGCTATGTTAAAACCGTAGCCCCATTATTTGCCTGTTAATGTAGGTTAAATGTTAATTATGCTGTTCTATAGTGGCTAAGACGGTACATCTCAAAATTACACATATTATTGGTTGGTTCTTTGGTTGTCCTATATTAATGTGCCTCATTAATATTGTGCTGAATTTTGTAACAAGCACATTGTATTCTGTTTCACAAAAGCAAAACTACCTGTCTTATATTGTTTTCAGCCAAACATTAGACACTTTTGCCTGTCAACTTAGGAATAGTTCATAGGACTAATCAGATAATGATCTTCTATTAAGCTTACATATGGCATATTTAAGCTGTAATGTTCAATGTGTTTTAGATATTTGTAGGTCACAGTGTCCTTGACAACAGATGTTAAATTGTGATTTTGATTTTTAAGTTGGATGTACACTAAAGCTTTATGTGTGCTATGACTATAAATACAATGATGTTGGTTTCCTCCTATTGCACTGATAATGAACTGGCACATTGTTTAACTTCCCAGGCCTAGTTTTGTTATTTTCAACCCAATCTTGGGGCATTAGCTCATTTTTTAGTGCCCGTGAACAGCGTTTAGAATGGGTATATATTAGTTTTGTGTTGCTGTACAACCATTGCTACAAATATAGTGGCTTAAAACAGGACCTATTTATTATACTTCAGTTCTGTAGATTGGAAATCCAATCTCAGATGGCTTTCTGCTGTGGATTCATGTGGTTGTAATCAAAATGCTGGACTCTCTAGCAATGGATCTGCACTCCAGCTCATTCAGTTTTCAAGCAGAATTCAGTTGCTTGCCTGTGTGACTGAGGTGCCCCTTCGTGGTAGCCATTGGCCAGTCCTTTCCCCCTTTTTTGTTTGCCTGCATTCCCTGTCTTGGGATACACATACCCCATTTTCAAAATCAGTAGGCATAAAACCCTTTTCAAGCTCCCAGTCCCTTTTAATCCCCTGACCTTTGTCTCTTCTCCCTCTAGGCAGATCTCTTTTTAATGTGGCTAGAGTGGGCCCATCTGTATAATCCAGGGAACCCTCTCTGTATAAGGTCAATTGATAAGTGACCTGAATTCCTTCTGCAAAATCCCTCCACAGCACTACCTTACTGAGTAAGGGGAAGAGAATCTTCCCTAGGTAGTTGGAATTCTGTTTTCCACAAGTTCATTGATTGATTGAAAGATTAAAGTGAGGTAACTTGAGAGGCTATTTCAGGAAAAGTTACACTTAATTTGAGTCCTCAGAGACAGAAGGAATAACAGGAAAATACAGGGAAGACTGTTTTAATTCCAGGTATAACCTATAGCCATAAGGTTTATATTTGATTTGTCCTATGGCTTATCAAGAAATACAGAAACCAGCCCAAATAAAAAAAAATAGCAATATAAATATTTTGTATTTCAGACCTGAAGTTATTTCTGACAATATGTTAATAAATAAGCTTCCATCATGATATATCCTTCCATGTTCTTAAAAATATTGTTATAGCCATTTTCCCCTGTTCTAATCCATTCCCATCAGCACATGACCATAATGTTTATTTCTCTCATAAAAAAAAAAGATTAAAGAATTGTGTCATTTCTCTTCTCTTTCCATGTTTGTTTATCTTTTCTGTGTGCAATCTCGTTCCATTTTTTTTCTTGAACGCTCTTTAAAATCCAACCTCTTCCCCCCATTCTATACAACATTTATGATGAATCAATGTAACTTTCACATTGTTAAATATGACCCCTGCCTGAGTATTCTTCTTAGTAGACACATCTTCAGTATTGGACAGAGGTGTTCATTCCCTCACTAAGCCTCTGAGACCTCACTCATTCACTGGTTTTCTCTCTCTGTCTGGACATTGCTTCACAGATCTAAGTGCCACCTCCATCCTCTTGCTCAACCTGAGTTTGTAAAGCCCCAGCACATAGTCCTTGAACCTCCTCATTTTCTATCTTACCATACTTCCTATATGATCATGTCAGTTTTTGTAGCTTTAACCACCCTCTATATGCTGTTAATTACAAATGTATATCTGAATCATATGCTCCTTCCCTGAACTTCCAAAACTATCTATTCAACATTCCATAGGAATGTCCAAAGGGAGTTTCAAAATTAACATGCTCCAAAGGGAACTCTCTCTTCTGCCTTCCTTCCTAAAATCTACTTCACCCATCGTTTTCCACTCAATTAAGCCCTTGACCTTGATTGATTTTGTACACCACTTTTTTCTTCTAATCTCTTTCCCATAGTGAAAAACCTGTTTCTTCTATTTTCAGAATATTTCCAGGTTACATTTCTTTTCTTTGCCACTGCCAAGGTCAAGCAACACTATTTTTCATCTGAATGATGGAAAAAATCCACTGAACAATTCTCTCTAATCCTGTCCTTGCACTTATTGGATTTATTTTTGCATCAGCATCTCTACATACCACATCTCTGACTTCTCCCCTCTCAATGTCCCCTTTAGTCATGTCCTCATTGTCTTTCCTGGCTTGTTTTTGTTTTCCTTGTTGTTGTTTGTTTGCTTTGGTTTGGGGTTGCAGGTACACTGGCTCTTGGCTTTGTTTCATTAGCTTTTCCAACTAGGTATTCATTCTCCCAGCTCTCTGCCTTTCTTCACTTCTTTCTTCCTAGTTTCTTCTCAGACAGGCCTCCCTTACCACCCCACTTTAACTTGCAACCTCTCCATCCCACTTGGTGTTTCCCATTTCCCACTCCTGCCTTTTCTTCTTCTCCTCACTGACCTGCCCTCCATCTAGACTCTACTCTGTGTGGACAGGTGATTTGGTCTGCATTTTTTTCTCACTACAGTGCTAGATCAGAGCCTGGAATATAAAAAGTTGTCAATAAATATTTAAGGTTGAGAAAAAGAAGGATAAATACATGAAGTTACCTTGATATATACAGTGTAATTTGGTGCTGGATACAACTTTTTTTTTTTTTGAGATAGGTCATACAGGTCTTATTTATTTTTCAATGAAGGCAATTATATTTTGCCCATGGTCACAAAACTAGTTAAGTGTCAGAGATTAAACCCAAACCCAACTCTCTTGATTCCTAACCCCGTTTTCATCCCACTACGCTAGGCACTAAAAATATAATGTTGTCTGCTCTTGGAAACTACATTGCAGAGTCCCCTAAGAACCTGAAAATAAAGAAATAAGATTGCCTTCCGAGAATTACACAATACAATCTCCACATAAAATGAATCCCTTACTTTAAAGAACTAGAATTGCTTTTAAACCAAAGGGACTATTACTGATTAAAAGATTTGACTTTTCTAAAGAAAAAAAAAAAAAAAAACGTTAATAAGAAAAGGCAGACTTGGAAGCACTTGGAAACTGTACTTCAAAGCAATAGTTAGGCAAATGCATCCAATGAGCAGGGGCCTCAGCCAGGAAAGTTCGAGAATTTCAGAATCTTCTGTGTCCGTGGGTGCATCAGATGTTTGCCAATGAACCTTTGATTCATCTCACTGACTTGTTTGTTTTCTGATTCCATGATCACCAAACCACCTTATGACTAATATTTGCTTTTCCATGCAGCTCTGCCTGTATAGAAGAAAAATTCCTAACATGTACTTCCAGATATTTGGTCCTAATGTTAGCTATTTCTTATTGAAAATTAACAAAGTGACGTCGTGATTATGATTTGGCGTCTGTGGAAAATAAATTTGGAAGAACAGGCATACTAATTCCATTGACCCATATATTCTAATCTATGACTGTTATGTTCGAAGATTAAAAAAATACTAAATGGTATTTTTATGTATAAATCTTTTGAGACTTTTCTGTACCTTCCCTCACTTGTGCTGAATACTGACAGGCTCTTCACATGTTTGCTTGTGGAAGAAAATCCACCAGAACTCCCTTAGCATGGACCTCTACTTGAAATGCTAAGCAACAGGAAGTTCAAGGGAAGGTCCTCGTTTATTGAAGGAGGGCTGCCTTAGGTCATTATGTGCTGCTATTACAGAATAACTGATGATGACTAATGTTAAAGTAAAGAGGTTTATTTGGCTTATGAATCTGGGGTATAGAAAGTCCAAACAGCTTGGTGCCAGCATTTGGGGAAGGCCCTCTGTCTGCATCACAATATGATGGGGAAGGTAAATGGAGAGGAAGCAGGCATTGACAAGTTGTGAAGCTTCAGGGCAGCCTCACATTGTAATAGCTCACTCTTGTACTATCTAATCCAGTCTTGCAAGACTGAGCTCATTTCTGTAAGACAGACATCAATCCCTTCTAAGAGGTGGTGCCTATGATGACCTAATTACTTTCTACCAGGGCCCACCTCTTAAAGTTTCTACTACCTTTCCTCACTTGGTTCTGGGGACCAAGCTTCTAGCAATGAACCTTTGGGGAACAAACAACATCCAAAAGATAGCAAAGCTACACTTATTTGTAAAGATGCTTTAGCAGGAGGTATCAGCTGAAGTTCAACCTTTCAGGGAATAAGCTCCTCAAGGACAATTCCGGTCTTCAAAGGAGGGAGGAATTGCTCTTGTAGATTAGCAAATATTGTTTTGGCAGCATGGATTTTTATCAAGAGGGTGAGGATGGAGAGTTTATGCCTAAGGTCATCTGCAAAACAGAGTCCAGAGAACAGCTGTTTGGAACAGGATACAAAAGAGGTCCAGTGGATAATTCTGTCTTATGTCTCAACAGAAGAAAACAAGTAAAGTTATATAGGCTGAGAGCTAAACACACACTCACACTCAATGACTTTCTGATTCATCAGACACAGTTGGCAAAAATTCTTTTTTAATGCTTGCATTTATATACTTTTATATGTTTCAGTAAGTTATGTTTTTGGTGATTTCTTCCTTTTAAAGCAATGTGTAATAGCAAAAAAACCAAACAACAACAACAAAAAAAAGCACTCAGGGAAAAGCTTTTTAAGAAATCCTTCCTTCTGTTTATTTGTTTTACTCCTGACTTGCTTTTTAATTTATTTCGTGTTAAAAGATAAATCTAAGGAAGATTATTATGACAATCAGTTTCAAACTTCTATTGTACCATAGTCTGATCTTGAATAATTAATTTGGGGAAGAAAAGATCAACATAAACATATCAAAACATCCTTGCATTGTGATGAAAGAAGAATACCTGAATTTTAGTTCTAGCACTAAAAATTAATCTTAAAAAAGAGGCACCATTCAGTTACCACTGAAATGAAAAAATGAGTAGGAGAAGTGAGGAGGGAAAAGGTCACATGCCATTTGTGAAACAAAATATGAGAGCAGGTGAATGGATTAATGATAAGGAGATCCAAAGTTTACCTACAGGAACTAGCCCTCCCCAGAATCATGGAGCAATCAGATAAAGGGTTTAGTAGTTGATAATATTAAGGGTGGCTCCCTCTAGTCACAATGAATATTTCCCTCCACATAGTGGCAGAATCATTTATTGAAATACAAAACAGGTGCAGTACCTTAGGCATTGCAGGCGGGGAGGGGGGTTTGTCATTTGTCAGCAAGTAAAATGGAGGGTCATTCTATCAATTTCCAAGTTTTCTAATGAGCCTACAGCTGTTTAGAGTGAATCAGAAAGGACATGGTTTGTTAACATTGTTAAGTGGAGATTACACAGCATGATCTGAGGTCTTTAGCAGGGAGAGGTGTAAGAATCAGCACTTTAAACTTACATACTGGAGGAACATATTTTATTTTCTTTGTACTGGGAATTGAACTAGTGGCTTAATTACTGAGCCATATCCCCAGCCCATTTTTATATTTTATTTTGAGACAAGGTCTTGCTAAGTTGCTTAGGGCCTCACTGACTGACTGAGACTGGCTTTGAACCTGCAATCTTACAGAAGCTTATTTTAAACTCAGTCCAAAGTATTACAAAGCTGGGTGACAAAATATCTAGGGAGTTTTTCTGAGAAGGATATTAAAGGTGGCTCAGAATTTGAATACATAGTCATGACTATAAAAGTGTCAAACTTCTTCATACCTAAGGTTTTGTCAAGGGCTTCTCAATTCATGCATCATTCTATTTGATAAAAGATATCCCCAAGCATCCTATCTGACATCAGGTGTCTATGCCTAGCAATATCTCCAAAAGTAGAAACATTGACTACAGAAAATAGTACTATTTTTTTTTTCCAGAGGAAAAAAAAAATCAATAGGACTGGGAGTATAGCTCAGTGGTAAAGTATTTGCCTAGCATGCAGGAGACCCTGGGTTCAATCCCCACTACCACAAAAGAAAAAAGAAAGAAAAACAAACAAACAAACAACAACAACAAAACAACGACACCCTGATGGTAGAAATTGCAAGGTCATAAAGTGCTGTCCTCATTCATTAGGTAACCATGTAGCATCAGGAGATAATGTTTTTAATAGGAAAAAAAAAGTTGTACAAATTCAGTAGTGCCAGCAAAGTTCAAAGCTCTTGTTTTGTTTTGTTGTTTTGTTGTTTTTGTTTTTGTTTGCTTGTTTCTTTTAAAAATAGGCAAATTGTTGAATTTCACCTTCACATCAGTTTTTTGAGGATTTAATATTAAAAGCAATGAAATCGGCAACCAAGAAGTGGCCACTGGGAATGAAGTCTTTTTGTTGAGTTGACATGCTAATTCGCTCAACATAAGGCAAAGAAAACTGTTCCTTTTTATGGCAAGATGGCTACTAGAGAGATCAGGAAAATGTATAAGCTGAGGATTTATGGATTTAAATAGCTTATTTTGTATTGTCTCCAACAAAATCCTTGTTAAAAAAAAATAGTTTGCATTAGTCTCAACAGACCTATTAATCTTCTGGTGCATCTATTGCCTGTGTTTGATTAAATCTCAATGTCCCCACATTATCAACAGACTTCAGAATTACTTCTTTGAATTCTGTGATGAAGGAACAAATTCTTACTGGATCAGACATTTCCCTAGGCCATTATCAACATTAAATTTTATTTAGGAAAAGAAGTCACTCTTCTGAGCTCTGTCCTTAAGTTCATACTGTAACTTTGTAATCTCTCCTCTAAGAAATCACTGTTGTTCTAGGTTGACCCAGAGGATTCAGTTCTGTGCTATGTGCCACACAAACTTCCCAGGTTCTCTTAATGACGTAAAAGATGGAAGCAACGATGGTGGCTTTATTACCTGTCCTCACTCCTGGTAAAGCACAGCCAGCAGGCAGTGTTATTTCTGAACAAGACTGAGGACCAGGAAGAACCTGGTTTCTATGAATTGCATCTTGAGTGTTCCACAAATTTCCATGTGTTAGAGACTTGCTGTTGGGAAATGGTGGAAAATTGAAGAGGTAAGGCCTACTGGAATGTGTCTCTGGGAGGATGCCCTCGGAAAGGATTCTGGGTCCCCAGCCCCTTCGGGTTTCTCTCTCTTTTTGCTTCTGAGCCATGAGGTGAATAGTTTTTCTCTGCCATGACGTGCCACTTCACCACAAGCCCCAAAGCAAGAGGACCAACTCTTCAAGGACCGAAACTTCTAAAACTGTGCGCCACAATAAACTTTTATTTTTCCTTTATAACTTGATTTATCTCAGATGTTTGTTATAATGAATGAAATATGACAACACAATAGTAGACTTCTGTTCAAGTCCATCATATTCCTTGAGTAACTATTGGATGTTATGAAACAAAAATATTGTAAGAGGTAGAGTGGTATTAAATTCTTCAGTATGCCTCAAATAGCTCTTGAATGCACAAAGAACCTTTTTAAAATATTCAGGAACTATTAACCCCACTCAGAACATATAGTGGAAACTATTACTTTAGATCTGTTGGGATCTCTTCTTGGATTAAACTCTAAGCATAGGAAAATGTGTAAATGAATTACACTAATTACCGCCTGTTCCCACCACTACTCTATTCTGCAACTCTCTGCCCTGAATTGTTTTTCCTGAATTGTACTTTGGAATTATGCCCTTGGGTCACATAGAGGATCATTAGAAGAAACAGTCCCGAGAAACTCATTATTTTATTTACTGTAAGAATTTTGTTGAGGGTGTTGTTCTCTGCATTGCCCAATGGACACCTTGGGAAAACCCCCAGGAGAGGGATATCTCAAGGAGCAGTACCAGAAATAGTACTGTCCTTCCTTAGCAGGTGGTCATAGACATAGAGAATCACAAAACTGAATGTTTTGTTTTGTTTTGTTTTTTCCATTTACACTGGAGAATAGAATATACAGAGTAATTCTGAGCACATTCCTACAATTAATACAGAATATTATAGCTTTTTCATTTTCTTATCACTACCAGATTCCTCTGATCTTTCCTGCTACGTTCCCTTTGCTGTGATACATTAATCTACTTAATTATATTGTATTTTATAATAAAGATCTACATATAAAACTTCTTTGGAGAGTATAAATATGCCAACTGCTTTTCTAATGTGAGACCAAGATAACACTGGGAAGTCAAAGGTGTGGTCTTTAATGAAGAACTCAGGGGAAGATGGTTAATTACCATGACCATTAGCCATTAAGTCTCCCAGTGTGTAAGTAGAGATGAAGATAGTTGTTCTTTGAATCATAATCCATTGGGACAACACCTGTGCACAGGTATTTTTTTAAGAGCTAGTAATTATAACATGTATTATCAGAAGAATGGTATTTCTGGCATAAAAATGACATGCACAAATGCCCTGAGAGGGAAAGAGACTTGGTATGACTCAGAGGGAGCAAACATCTCAGCATGGCTGCACCCAAATGAGAAAAAAGGAACAATAAGAAGGTAATATGGAGAAGAAGACAGGCCATATTTTAGGTAGAACCTTTGAAACCATGGTATAATGGTGTACTTTTTTTTTTTTTTAATACAATGGAGGTACCAGCAGTTTCTTTGATCAAAAGATCACTGAGGTAAAATTAACCTACAGTAAAATTCACTCCTTTTAGTGTATATTTCTATGAGTTTGTAGCCATCTCTACAATCAAAACACAGAACATTTCTCTCATGCTCCATTATGCCCCTTGGAGTAAGCTCATCTTTCCACTCTACTTTCTGGTAACCATGGCTCAGCCCTCTGTCTCTACAATTTCCCTTTCTGGAATATCTTATAAATGTTATTATATTTTTAAAACTGGCTTATTTCATTTAGCAAAATGTTTTTGCCATTTATTGAGGCTGTTATGTGTATACCACGCAGAGAATTGACATACTTATTTTGTGTGCTGAGAATCCCATCATGGCTGTTAAGAGGTGATTGTAGCAGGTTAGGTAAAAGGGCATGATGGTGGCTTCCATGGGTTTCAGCAGCAGACAGGAATGCTGAGATGGTTGATAGGGGCAGCACCATGAAACCTGGCCTGAGAGGAGTTCTAGCGGTTTAGATATGAGTAGAAAAAAATAATTATCCTCTTGGGAAATAGTATTTCAGCCAAATTAAAAAGTTAGATATTAGAAACAATAAAAGTACTAAATGAATTCTTAGGAGACTTTAATATAATTTTAAGACAATCACTTCTGAAGCAAAATGAAACTTAGCAAAGTATTTGTGATATAAAAAACTAAAATGTGTAGGAGTCTAGAGTCACCACAAAGTTATAAAACTAATGTCAGCAAGGGAGAAGTATTATTAGCCTGTATAAGCAAATGTGAGTGTAGACATAAAATGAGTAGCTGTCAATCTCTGAGACAAACAACCCAAAAGAAAAATGGGCAGAGCAGAAAAGACAATCTACTGAAGAAATATGAATGTCCAATATACATATAAAAAGATGATTATCCTCATTGTTTTTTGATTCAGCAGTTCTACATCTGGGAATCCATTCTATACCAAAATATGTATGTGGGCATAGATTGTTTTGCATCAATAGGGAAATAAATATGTAAATTTTGGTTCATTGGCACAATAAAAATATTATGTAGCCATTAAAAAGAATGAGCTAGGTCTGTTTTAAAAGAATGAGCTAGATCTCATTTAAAAAGAATGAGCTAGATCATGGGGAGTTCTGTGTTAAATAAAAAAGTTACAAAACAGTTTGTTAAGCATGATTCTATTGATAATTAAAAAAAAAGTTTTGTGATTGTGTAGCAGAGAAAGAAAGAGAGAGGGGGTGAGGAGAGGAAGGGAGAGGGAGGGACAGAGGCTGAGACAGAGATAGGGAGAAAATAAATGGAAATAAATACAATTGGATGCACATTAAAAAGCTAAAAGGTTGATAGCAACACAGTGAATCGTGGTTTTGCATTGGGTATATAGGAGAAAAAAGATATCCTTTCTTTTCTACTGCTAGGTTCATGGCTCAGTTCTTATAACAAAAGACAGCTTAACAAAAGAGAGGAGTTGGAAATGAAGGCCCCCACCCCACACCCATCACAAGGAAATGTGCATTTTATGCTTGGGAATTATGAAAAAGGCAGTCAGGGAGAGGTGAGATTGTAGAGAGGAGGGATGATGGAATGGGAAAAAATGGGGAATTTAGAAAGGCCTGTTGGTTCAGATCCTTCACTGGGCCCAGTGTCCCAGTGTCTTCAGAGATAAAGATTTTTCTTTCCTTCCAAGTACTAGGAAAAAGTGTTTATAAATGGGGGTCTTTGGGACCTGCTTCAGGACAGAAGAGTAGGGGGAAAGGTCAGAGTGAAGTTCCTGGATTTTTTTGGCTTGCAATCAGGGGAAGAAGGGCAAAGAAAGAGTTCAGAAAGACCCTTCACCAATTCTTTTGACTAAGCATATTTTGGGATCCTTTGTCCTAAACTACATCGTGTATGATTTTAAAATCTTTTCATATTCTTTATTCATATGCTTTGTAGAGTTTGACTCTATTTAAGATTTAAAATAATGTTCTTGTAAACATTATTTGAATGATTTTTCTTATACAGAAAGTCTTGGAAAGGTGCATCAAGGGTTCCTCTACTGTGGTTTAATGCTTGTTCCCTCCCAAATTCATGTTGAAATTTATTTACCATTTAAATGATATTGAAAGGTAGAACCTTTAAAATATAAAGAGGTGATTAGGCCAGGAGGACTCTTTCTCTTTGCAAATGTGGAAGGGTACACAATTATGCCAGTTATCCAAAGCCATCATAACCAAGTAGCACAAAGTAGATAGTTTAAAAGAATTTACTGTTTCAGAGTTCTTGAGTCTGCAAGTCTAAAATCAGGATGTCAGCACATCCAAGCTCCCTTGAGACTGTGGGAAAAGTCTCTCCTAGCCTCATCCTAGCTTTTGGTGGTAGCTGTCAATTTTGGTATTCCTTGTCAGGCAGCTGTAAAAATACAATCCCTGTTTCCATTCTGCATATGATATTGCTTCCTTATTTCCTCATATTTTCTTTTTATAAGGACATTGGTCATATTAAATTAAGAGTCCAACCTGCTCCATACAGCAACATCTTAACTAATTGCATGTACAACAGACTTATTTCCAAATAACTCACTTTGAGAGCTACTGAGGGTTAGGATTGCAACATAAATTTTTTGGGTGACATAATTCAAGCCCTAATAACAGGAAAATAAAGTAAAGCTTTAATTATGAGTTTCAGGTTGCATTCTCGAATTTGGTTGATATTGACTTTTTTAAAGTTAAGGTTATTTTAAATACATAAATTAATGTGTATATCCATATTATTCTATATGTACTATTTTTCATTTCTGAATTGTATGCAATTTAAGATATTAGCATTTACTATTCTGTAATGAGATTTTATATATGTAGAGCAATGCCTTTTGAAAAAGACATTTTAAAATATCTCCCCAATATAGAGAAAAGTGGCTAAACACTGCTTTCTTTCCTGAAATTCTTATTACAAACAGCATATAGTATTCAAGTTCAACAAATTACTGCATAAATGACCTTTTAGTAAATTGTTATAGAAAGACCTGCAAGACCAGGAGACCATGTAGGAAAAGCTGTAACCCCAGTATGTTTTATGTTCCTTTTTATTTAGTTCTGTTTTGTTTTGTTTTCTTCTCTGGCTGAAAGCCTTGTGGAACCCAAATTGTTTTTCTCATGCAAAATGATTAGCTCTCTTCCTCACCTTGACTTCCTGCCCGACTTGAATAGAAAACAGTGCAGGAGTATCTAAATAGGAATCAGACATTCTTGGAAAAAGATGCAAAAGACACAAGGAAGCAAAACGATTTTATTCTCTTCTTGGGGATGTTCATTGAACTGCAAAAGCTGAAGTGCGTGGGAAGGTCTGGCGACACAGGCAGGATGAGAGCAGTAATGGGAAATGCTTTTCTGTGTCAGCTTAGAGGGCTGGGAAGCATTACACAGTGTGACTGGAGTGTGATCAAGTGAAATTCAAAGAGAGATTATTTCAGAACTATGTAGCATAGTAGTAAAATGTAGGAAACAGATGAGCGTGTATGCCTGTCCTTTGGGGCAGAAAGCATCTGTTTTGGAAAATTTTTTTTTTTTTAACCTATGCTTGTTTAGAGAATCTTAAAATGTGCTTTTTCGAAGGGCCTTTTCTTGTGATTACTATAGTCCCAAATCAAACAAAGCTCACTATAAAACCCCAATGCCTGTGAGAGTGTGACTATCGTAAATTGTGTGGTCAACAGGGCCAGTGTGGAGTATAGAGAAGCCTTCTATAGATTATTCAGGAAAAGAAGATATTTTTAATACAGCTTTAAAAATTCAGCTTTTTTTTTTTTTAAATTAGTTATCAATGAACTTTTTATTTTATTTATTTATATGCGGTGCTGAGAATCAAACACAGTACCTCACACATGCTGGGCAAGTGTTCTACCACTAAGCCACAACTCTAGCCCCTCAAAATTCAGCTTCTTAATGAAAGAAGCATAGATGACTTAGATGCTTCAGTATAGAAACTGAAGCATCAAGTCTCTGCTGTGTTACTTATATTGCTAGGGATGGGATCCCCTAATTTCCAATTGAGCACTTAAAATGATGCTCACAGTATCCGATGTCCTGACCCACTCTTCCTTGGTTATATTGTGAAGCAAGCATAGCCTTGGGTATGGGTGCTTGTGCTTAAATATTCCAGTTGCAATGCACAAACATGCAAGAATTAGAGTATAATTAAATCCCTCAAACTGTAGAAGCCAAGGATGAGTTCCTTTTACCCATAAGTAGCAATGAATTTGATACCTGTAGAAAGTTACTTTGTAAAAACCAAAACTTCATTGGTTACAAATTTTGAGGATTTTGAAATAGAAGGTGGAAAAGGAGGTAGGAGAGAGGTTAAAAAATAAATAAACGCATTCCTACAATTAAAATCAGTGAACTTTGTCAGAATCCATTATCATTAAATGCTATAAATGTTACCATTGTCTTATGTAGACAATGGCAACTATCTATCAATAAATTCTTGGTGAGAGTTTAGCACAAACCTTAAGTAAGCCTTATTTATAAGCATATATAAGGATGCCAGGTGTCCTGTTTATTTTTTCAGGTTGACTTATTTTTAAGTGAGACCTGTGATGTGCTATTAACTTTAATTTCAAACTCAACACATATTCCTGTAAGAAAAGTGATTTTTATATACACAAAGTTTTAATATCATTCCTTTCCTTTCCTTCTAACCAAATTATAGTGCCTGGGGTTCACTACCTTTCTCAGAGCTTAATTTTTTAGCACTTTCATTTTCTCACATTATATAATTTTGAAGGAATCCAAAGGTTTCCTTAGGAACTCTGAAATAGTTGCCAATGTCTTTTAATCTACATTTTTCTTGCCTTGGATTTTCTTTCTTACTTTTGTTTTTGTTTTCTTCTGTCTTCATTTTTTTCCTATTCCTTTGCTTTTCATTTTCTGATTAGATCAATTTGTTGCTGATTCGGATTTGTTTTAATTCTGATAAATTTCTCATGCCTAAGAATATGACCTAGTGCATTCCCTAGGCAAGTATTAATAGTTTAACATGTTATAGTTCTCCATTTCTTTTCAGGCATCTTCTTTGATAATTTTGTAACTGTTTATGCTCATGCCTAATTAGAACCCCAGTAACCAAGTCAAATTTACTTTTGTGGGGTTGCCAGGTGAAACAGAGGATGCCCAGTTAAATTTGGATTTTAGATATGCAAAAATGGGTATTCCTTACTACTGAGATTTATTTTTTTTTTTTGCATGGCATATGCCTGTACCAAAAAGTAATTTTATTCAACTGAAATTCAAATTTTTGTCCAACAATGCTTGAGGAAACAAGTATTTGAAAAGCTATTAGATAAAATGTTATATATTAATAACATTTCAAGGGATAGCAGATCCAATGGCTGCTGAACATTTTCTCACTCAAAGATGGTGCCTTCTACATGCCCTCATATTGTGGAAAGGAGGGTCAGGCTCCCTTCAACCTCTTTTACAAGGACACTCATCCCAGTTGTGAGGGGGAATTCTCATGAACTAAGAGCCTTTAGTTCAATAATTTTGAGCACTGTGGCCAACATATGAATTTGAAGGGACACAAACATTCAGATCACAGTACTAACTTACAAAGGTATGTAATTGACTGAATTATTCTGTTAAGTTTGAGGAAAACTATAGATGTATGTTTAGGATCTTCTGGATGTTGATTCATCAATTTATTTCACAAATGTGCTTTAAATGTCAGGTCTTAATGAATGATCAAAACAAACATAATACCTGCTTTAATGGAATAAAAAAATTAATGAAGGTGAACATTAATCAAGTAATCTTTCAAATACATAACATACTTTAAGGACAAAGGGGAAGTACACTGACCATACAGTAGGGGACCCAACTAACATATTGGAGTAACAGAGTCAATTAACATTTTTTTTTTTGAGGAATTGAAATGAAAGTTGAACTATTAAAAATATATCATTCAGTGATACTTGATGAAGTATGTAAGATACTTTATTCAGGGCCATCACTATAGAATCAGAGGCCATGCAATGGGATTTAGCAGTCAGTGAGAGAGGTAGAGCTAAACTCAAACTACAAACATAGCATGAGTAATTGGGAATTTGTAACCAAAGAGCAAAGTAGGAAGGGGTGGTTAGTGGAAGAAAATTACCAAGACAGATCCTCAGGGGTGGTGGGATTCTGGCTAGATCAATCTAACAGGATTCTTGCTGAAGACAGACTAGATGTGGGGGATGGTAGAGGATGGTGGATAATGAGGCAAGGCTAAACATCATGGTGGAGAGTACATGGAAGATCAATGCTGCTCTCATTATGGTAGCCAGGAAACAAAAAGAAAAATGTGACAAGGCTTAGATATACTCTTGCAGGGCATTTGCCCCAGTAACCTAATTCCTTCAGCTAGGTCTCACTTCTTGCAGTTTTCACCGCATCCCAATAGTCCATTCAAGTTTGAACCCATCAATGGATTAATCTATTGATTAATGGATTATGAGCACTCATGACCCAATCACTTCCTAAAATCCCCACCAGTTCCATACATTTACCAGTAAATGCCATAATTTCATTCTTCTTTACAACTGAATAATATTCCATTGTGTATATGTACCACATTGTATGTATGTATCCATTCATCTGTTGAAGGACACCTAGCTCAGTTCCATAGCATAGTGATTGTGAATTGAGTTCCTATAAACATTGTTGTGGCTGCATCATTATAGTATGCAGACTTGAAGCCATTTGGGTATATATCAAGGAGTGGGATAACTGAGTAAAATGATGATTATATTTCAAGTTTTCTGAGGAGTCTCCATATTGCTTTCCAGAGTGGTTGTACCAATTTACAGTCCCACCAGCAATGTATGAGTGTTAATAGTTAAAGCTTCATCCCGGGGTTTCATAAATTGACTTCCATCCCACTTATGTATAATCAAATCAAGCCTTTATTGAAGTACACCAGTGGCAACTGTCCAGAACATAAAGCTGTTCCCCTGATCAGCCCGGAACAATTGCAAGGGCACTCCTTATAAGCCTGAAAACCACAAAATGGACGTTTGGGGGTCTAGCCAAAGCAAGCAAGCTAAATTACAGAAGCAGGAGAGTAAAGTCAGGTGGAGGGATGCTTAGCCAATCACAATTAGCCAAATCACCCCAGTTACAGAAACAGAGCCCTGTTACCCTAGTTACAGAAACAATGCCCCACTTGGTAGTTCCATGTTCTTAAAGGTTTCTATAGTAAAAGGAAAAGAACATCTTACCCTGGTCTTGACCCTTCTATTTGGCATGGTTGTTTTACAAAATGGAGTTACTAAATAAAATGGAGTCACTTTGGCTTGACTATCACATGAGTATACCTTTCCCCCCACATCCTCATCATTTATTGTTGCTTTTATATTTGATAATTGCCATTCTAACTGGAATGAGATGAAATGTCAGTATAGTATTAATTTGCATTTCTCTAATTGCTAGTGCTGTTGAACATTGTTTTATATATTTGTTGACCAATTGTACTTCTTCTGTGAAGTGTGTGTTCAGTGCCTTAGCCCCTTTATTGATTGGGTCATTTTTATCTATCTATTTATTTATTTATTAGTGTTAAGTTTTTTGAGTTCTTTATATATCCTGGAGATTAATGCTCTATATGGGGGCATAGATGGCAAAGACTTTCTCATATTCTGTACATTATCTGTTCATGTTCTTGATTGTTTTCTTTGCTGTGAAGAAGCTTTTTAGTTTGATATATATATATATATATATATATATATATATATATATATATATATATATATATATATTTGTGTGTGTGATATATATATAGTCAATGGACTTTTGTTTTATTTATTTATATGTGGTGCTGAGGATTGAACCCAGTGCCTCATACATGGTAGGCAAGTGCTCTACCAGCTGGTCTACAACCCAGCCACCCATATATTGATTCTTGATTTTACTTCTTAAGCTTTAAGAGTCTTGTTAAGGAATTCAATTTCTAAGCCAACATGATGGAGAGTTGGGCTACTTTTTCTTCTAGTAGACACTGGGTCTCTCATCTAATGCCTAGGTCCTTGATCCACTTTGAGTTGAGTTTTGTGCTGGGTGAGAGAAAGGGGTTTAATTTTATTTTGTTACATATGGATTTCCAGTTTTTCCAGAACCGTTTGTTGAAGAGGCTATCTTTTCTCCAATGTATGTTTATGGTGCTTTTGTCTTGTATGAGATAACTACATTTATGTGAGTTTGTCTCTGTGTCTTCTTTTCTATACCATTGGTCTTCATGTCTGTTTTGGTGCTAATGCCATGTTCTCTTTGTTACTCTGTAGTATAATTTAAGGTCTGGTATTTTATACCTCCTGCTTCACTTTTCCCACTGAGTATAAAGCAAACAGTGTTTGTGTGGGCTAAAACCAAAGCCTAAATATGAGTAAAGTAAGCAGAGTCCTCATGGAGGAAATATAACTATTTCCGTGAAGATGGAGCGTCTCAAGCGCAGGAATTAAAAGATGATATTTTTGGTTGACCCCAGTGAGCAGTAAAATATGGATTATTAGAAACTGTGCGAAGGAAGTCTGTAGCCAGATAATATAGGACCCAACCAGAATTTTGATCACTATTATAAACAAACAATGGAAAGGTCTTGCAAGGTTTTCAGAGAGGAACAAAATTTGTATTTGAAAAGAAGAATATAACAGCTTAAAAAATGTAAGGATTAGTATGGAAATTTCATAAACCATTTCCTGGGTGATCTGCATATTCTTCCAGCCAAAAGATCATGATATATTAGTATATATCAGAGGTTGTCAAACTTTTTCTGTACAGGTCTACATCATAAAATCTGAGGATTTGGGGGGTGACAGAGTCTCTGCTATAACTACTCAATTTTTCCTTGTAGCAAGAATCACCCCATAAATGATAGATAAATACATAAGCATCACTGTTATCCAATAAAAAATATCTACTGAGAGCAAAATTTTAATTTTATTTTCGTTTTTATATGTGAGAAACAAATTTCCATTGTTTATAAGCCGCCAAGTATATGGTATTTTGTTATAGCAGTTCAGACAGATTTAGACACCCACTGTATACTTGTGACTCCCTGATCATACTGTGTTGTTTACTGTGCCACATAAACATCACTTTAGATGAGAGACCACCATACTATGGTATGATTATATTCTTGTGTGGATATTTACATTAAAAAGCTACAAGCAAGAGGCCCCTGTCCAATTCTTAACTGAAATGTGTTTAGCCAGAATGAAAAGTCAGTTACAAGTGTCCATTTATTGAAGTGAAGACTGGAATATTCCTTTATATTTGAATATCCTTGCTGTGCAGTGTCTCTTCCATTGGTCCCCTTCCCCCCACATAATAATGGTTAATTTCTAGTTCATACTGAAAACCATCTCCCATTTGGGAAATGATGATAACTCAGTAAGGTTAATAATTGAGCTCTTGATAGTTTTCATTGATAAGTAAAAATAAAAAAGGCATTCAACATAAAAAATTAAAGGTGTTATGAACGTGCTAAGAGATATATTTTTCATTTTATCCTAGAAATATTGGGAGGAGATGAAGAGTTCCAACCTTCACAGAACAGGCAATAGTAATTTTCTCTGGTTCCGTGGGACATACCATGCTTAGCAATGAAACTGTGTGTAATAAAGTTTGTGGTTGAAATATTACCTCTAGCTTCCAGAACTTGATTCTTTCAACCTCTCAAAGGGATTCTGCTCTCATGTTAAATCTTAGGATGCTAAAGTTTACCCATGTCTGACAAGTCCAGAGGTTCTTTATATGAATATTTAAGTAGTGATCTTTAAAACCTTAGAAAATCCTTTAATAGAAATAAAAAATGAGTTTTGGATGATAACTCAGTTTTATAGAAACCTAATTTTTCTTCCACTTAAGAATATTAGCATAGGACATTACAATAGAAAAGACGTGTGCATTTAATGAATGGCTTGGTGTTTTTGGTGTTTTATATCTTAAGTGAATTTTCTCTTAATGTAATCATTTTCTTAGCACACTCATGATCTGTCTATATATTGTTTACTTATTAAGTAGATTCCGCTTATAAGCTTTTCAAGAGCTTAGTCTATAATTCTTCAGCTCTTTAAATTTCTATTTATATTTTTTATACTAAATTTTGTTATCTTCTATTTTCTTATGAAAATATTTAATGGGATCAAATACATGGAATTATTTGTCTTAAAATGAAAACCAAAGGTAACTATCCCAGAGCATATTTAAAATTTATTATCTATTCATATGTCTATGTGTGCGTATGTGTGCATATGTATGAATAATAAGGAAAATTATATTAGCATATATTTTTGAAAATTTGGTTCATGTCAGGCTTTGCAAATTTGAGATGAGTTTGTTTCTGACATAAGGTTGAAAAAGCAGAAATATCTTGAGCATTAAATATGCTCTTTGGTGGTCAGTAGCTATATGAAATTTCAGGGATTATGTGCTTGTTAGTGATTAGTTCTCTGGATATACTATACTTAATGTAATACTCTGGTGAATATACTAATGTTCAAGACCGGATGAAATAAAAATACTAGGCAAAATGCCCACTTGAGGTCCAAACACATTTTTATATTTATTTATTCATACTTTCACGTCTGTGATGTGTACCATTTTTACCTTGTGTCCTTTTTCTTTTGTGACAATATCAATATATTTAGCTACTTATATTTGAAATGTGAAAATCTTTCCTTCCTTCCTAAATGAATCAATTAATATGACAAAAGGTTCTCAGTGTTCACCATAAATATCAAGGCTGGGCCTTTGTCTTATATTTAACAAAGTTCATATGTATGAATACATGGATAGTATTACCTTTAGTCAGAGAACACCCATAAAATCATATTAGTTTATTCATTCAAAAACTATGTATTTACCACCTATAGTGTGTTAAAACTTATCCTGTAGCACAGTTGCAGATTCTGGCTACAAGTCCCTTAAACATGTTTTTATAGTTTAGCATGTAAAGGTAGAGACAACATCCTGCTCATTCAGGAAGAGCAGCTAGAGTGGTATAGTCTATGTCACCCCTGAGTCCAGGCACAGCACACTGAGACCACAGTGAGGTAAGTGGTGTACCCAGGATATAGTTCACACTCTGGGCCTCAAAAGTGCCAACCCCACCCTCAGACAACCTTGGAGCTCATGTTGTCTTTAGAGTGAGGTGTCCGGGTTACAAATTTTAATGCAAGCTTCACTCTTAGGGGCAGACAATTGCCCCTGTCATTTTGCAGCTGAAGTGCCTTCCTTGCAACTGTGGTAGGATTCACAGAATGTGTGCCAGGGAGCCCCATCTTGAGTCACTGAGCTGCAGGCAAGAGTAGAGGAAGTGTTCCAGAAATGGAGAGTCTCTTAGAAAGCCAGCAACAGTCATGTAAAACTTCAAGTGATTCTAGCAAGTGTGCAAATGTAAGCCATAACTGAAATTATCTAGGGCAAGTTGGATGCTTTCATAAAAACGAGGTCCCATTTCTGGTACTTTGCTAAGGACAACAATGGGCTCTTTATAGATAGAAAGAAGGGAATTTGCCAGAAGGGAAAGGGAGCTAAAAACAGGAAAACTTCAGGAAAGCATCAGGAAAACTCACAGGACAATCAATTCTACAAGATCACGGAGACCCTGTAGAGCCATCCTCACCTATAGAAAATAAGGGGATAAATTGTTCTCCCAATGGGAGGTTTATGGACTCTTGATGTGGCTTCTTTGAAGGATATTGGAATGTCCATTGGAGTAGCTGATTCAGGTTTCTGTAAGTACAATCAGGACAAATAAAATATGAGATTTCCCAGTTACCAAATAGTGGAGTTTTATTTGTCCTAAGAGTTACATTCTCATGAGAAGCTTTTCACTGGCCTATCTATTTGTGTGAAAAGATGGTTATCTGTGGTTAATAGCTGTAGGTATGTGACAACAATGGCTGAAAAGGGTCATCCAAACATAGTGAGCCCATTATTAATCATTATCTAATGAGTTGATCCAGCTATTTTAGAACCTTCCAAAACATTGTATTTAAATCTATTACATATGCATCAAGAGGGATGAAAGTCAGATTAATCCTGGAAAGATAGAATGCACCCAAATGTATGATAATGTGTCTGTGGACATGGCTGTGTAACAGGAGAAAGATGATCTGAAAACGGGCCCCAAGGGGAGCCAGAATTTAAAGCTTAGTATTTCGTATCCAAGGCATAGTAAGTTTTTTTTTTTTTTTGTCTCTAGATGTATATAATCACATTGTTGTTCTTAGTTTGTATATAGAAGGTAATAATCATACTGTGCTGCTCAAAACTGAGTTCAAGGTTTTGGTACATCTCTTGTTACATTGCAGTCTCTTTAGCAGTGGGTTGAGCCTGATCACCTATCAGGGTATTGATGGAAAAGGTTACTGAACATGTAAAAAATGTAAGTTCTGACCTTCCAAGGTGTTGAAGTCCCTTCGTAGTTCCCTTTCTCACTCTGTTGCTATAGCTTTTTATTGCCTCCTTCCTCTTTGGGCTAATTGAAGCTTGATGCTTTGTAGGTTGGATATACTCCTCTTGCCAGTGGACCCATTCCAACTTAGTTCTTATGGAAGACTTTGATTTAATCATGCTTCAGCAAACAATGGCCACATACTGAGTCTGACCCACCACCATCTTTTTTTTACAACCTGTGAGCCAAGAATGGTTTTTGCAGTTGTACATATTTGAAAACAGATTTAAGGAAGGATAATATTGTGAGACACATGAAGTTTTGATGAAAGTCAAGTGTCAGTGTCCATAAATAAAATTTTTTCAGGACACAGACACTTGCATTTATTTCCGACTTTTGTACTACAACAGCAGAGGTAATGAGAGACAAAGTTGGTAACAAATAACTGTATGGTCACCAAAGCTTAACATATTTACTATCTAGACTATCACAGGATGCCTTCCTTAGATAGTATGGAAATAGACTGAAAGTATTCAGAAAAGCCCTGGCATATTTTCAGTTTAGTGTATTTCAGACAATTAGGGGTCAAAGTTGTATTCTGGCAGTGAGTCTGGGAAAAATAGCTATTATAAAGAAACTAAAGGAAACAAAAGAAATGACTTGGGGGTCTATAACTATAATTTTAACAATAAATTGAATAAATACAAACTTATAAATTCAAACTTATTTAATAGCCCTTAAATATGTTTTATGTGCCAGGTACCAAACTTGGTAATTTGACATGTATAATTATATTGTGAGAAAACTATTGAGCACTAAACCATACATAAAAGTCATCTCAAACATAACTATGTACTTTTCTAAACAATTGTTTATTTCAATGAGTATGATTTTTCCTATGTTTTAGGTACTTTACTCTAAAGCCAACAATCAAAATCCATAACGTTCTTTTTTATTCTGTTTCTTCTCCCTCTATCTCTGTCTTATCACTATCTCAATCTCTAAATCTGATACAGGTAATATTGCATGTCATTTAAGAACATGGACATTGTAATCAGATAGGCTTGGATTTCAATCCTGTTTTTGCCTTTTAATAGATATTTTAAAATGGGCAGGTTTATTAACAACAGTATTCTCATTTATAAACTCACATGCTTGAGGCATTTAAGAAACCTTAATCATGGGGATCCATACTACTTCACATATACATAGCATTGGTAACAGGCAAATCTTTGTTCTTCTGATATGATTTTTCTTGTGAAATTATCCAAGAGGAAAGTGATTCCCCCCAATAAGCTATATTAATACATTTTTTAAAACTCAAAATACAACTCTGTTGGATAAGCCACACAACATTCTGTTCATGTAGAAATTTATAAACAACTGGTAACTATTTTAGCTAACAAACCCAACATTTGTTTAATCATTTGATACGTAGTTTCTTGGAGCATAAATGAATTGCCGTTAAACACTTGCATTTACCACATACTAACCAATGATTAAACTACTTATTTAAGGCAAGTCCAACAAATTTCTTTGAAGGTCACTTATTATAAAAAATAGAATATTTTTATTGCTAATAATTATAGGTAACTAATATATTATGAATGGTTCCCATCTAGAATATGACTTGGGTGAATAGATGAATAACTTGTGCATTCCCCAAGGTTTTTTGGGGGGTGTGGGTGGGTGGGTAATGGGCATTGAACCCAGAGGCACTCAACCATGGAGACATATCCCATCCCTTTTAATTTTTTTTTTTTTTATTTTGAGATGTGGTCTTGCTAAGTGGCTTAGGGCCTCAATAAGTTGCTGAGGCTGGCTTTGAACTTGTGATCCCCTGAGCTGCTGGGATTACAGGCATGCATCACTGAACCTGACAAAAATTCCACTTTTTAAGTATAACAAAATATTAATCCATATTATTATTGAGTCTTTATGGTCTTTCTGTGCATGCTCATAGCTATCTAACAAATATAGAGAGTACACACTATATAAAAGAAAGAAAAAGTGGGAGAGAAAGAAAGAACAATGGAAAGAGGCTGTGATGGAGGAAGAGAGTGAAGCTAGGAAGGACAGAGCAAGAAAGGAAAAGAAATAGGCATTATTTAAAAATGTCCAATTTATGCTGTCATTCCTACATCAACAAGATGCTAAACAGAAAAGAAATTCACAAGTTGATATTGTCTCTATTTTAAGAGTTATTAAAATAAGCCTTAAGTTTTTTTCCATCTCTGAGTCTGATCATAAGATTTCTCCACAAATGACATTGTAATGATATTCAATGTCATTTATAAGTTTGTAGGAGAGAAGGAAACAAGTAACAGTGTCCCATACTAAAACTGAAAAGTTTTAATCTCTTAAACAACAGATAATCTTGTGTCTGCATAAAACCTGTCATAGTAAATGTATAAAACTCTGCTGCTCAAAACCATAGAATAATTGTTTCTTCCAACTTATAAAAACAAGTATAGTACTCTCACACAAAATGTAAATTAAAGCTGAAATTCTGATGGCCTTAAGTGGAAATATGCAGTTCTCTGACAGTAGAGCGATATCTTCCTGGGTACTTGTACTTTGGGTGAAATTGTTATCACTGGATTTGCATTAAATGAACTTCCTTCCTCTTAGGATAGGATGATTGGCAGGGATTAAGGTTGTATTACTAAAAGAGTTCTAAGCCAAGCTTCTCTTTTTCATTAATAATACCTACTCCTTTATTTAT
Source organism: Marmota marmota marmota (assembly GCF_001458135.2). NCBI lineage: Eukaryota > Metazoa > Chordata > Mammalia > Rodentia > Sciuridae > Marmota > Marmota marmota. Next base: position 35,523,908 of record NW_025999968.1, on the reverse strand, counting down.
TAATGGTGTTTCTGACAGTTGACAGTTCAAGAAGTATATACTGCATTGACTATTAAATTTCTTTGTTTAGATGAAGTGGAGATGGCATATACCTTTTACACAAAGATTTATGTGAAAACCATGGATTTCAAAAAATGTTAATGCAATAAAGACATAGAAAGGACAAAGCCATATTAATTAGAGGAAAAATTTCCACAGATTATTAACTCATATTTAATTATACCTTTCCTTGTATTAGTTCTTCTAATGATTTATTTATATATTAATGATGGATTAACAAGATAAAATGATTACCTCTGGAGTTAATTTTAGCCTCTGTTGAACTGAAATAGTTCTCTGTAAGTATATGTCTATATAAATCTGTATCTTTCTATCTATTTATTTGGCTTAGTTTTACTTACATTAAAAAAAAGACTTCTGACCTTTTTTTGCATGTATTAATATTATATTTTCTTTGTAGGAGTTTCCTAGCATATAAAGAAATTATACTCCTTAAAAATAATAATGTTAATATCAAAATTGTGAGTGAGCACAGAGCACTTCCTGACAAGAGAATAACTTCTCTTCAGGATAGCTGCCTCCTGGTGAAGGGGGAGCCGAAAAAACACACATTTTGATTGAATGGATCAAAGAAATTATAGGTGCCGGTAGCCCTCTCTGCAGGGAAAATGGTCATGGTATGGGTTGACCCAAAGTAAGGAGAGCTCTGCCCTGCCTTGCTCTTCTCTGGGTCTGCATTTGGCATTCTCATCCTCTCTCTGATCGTACAACAGCCTTAACACTAAAGAGGGTAAAAGAGTGGAACTGAAAAAAAAAAAAAAAAAGAAGGAGAAAAAAGAATCTGAACACCTACCTTCTTCATTATTAGGAGCCATCTGTGTCTATGGCTTCTATTTGTTCTTTAGGTGTTTTTAAGAAAAAAATAATATAAGCATAGCAACTGGGTTTGAATCAAGAACAAAATAAGGAGTTGGAGTGATCGGAATAACTTCAGTGAAGAGAACAAATTAAGAGATTTTTCTTAGGAAGCAGGTTATGGTTAAAAAGTAAACAGCAGTGTCAGCAATTTATTTACTTTTAATTAAGAATTTGTTGACCTTTTGAGAGTCTTAAAGAATTATAGTCAATGAAAAGTATGCCCATTTAAATTTCTATATAAATTATTGTTACTGTACAGTATAACTCAGGCCTTTGCTTCCTTAAAGTTTCTATGAGTTTATTTTATAGGCGTTATTGGTATGGTTTGATTCTCAGTTTGATCTTCAGTTTTGATTTTCAGTTGTTCTTTAAGTATTTACCCTCTTGGCTTAGAATGTGCTTTGTTGCCAGTTTTTACTAATATAATAACTAAACATGTGCTGACAGAATCAACCTTAATATTATTAAACTTTAAATTTTGCTTATATCCTAACTATACAGTTCTATTCTTAACAACAACAACAACAAAATCACAACAATATTTGTCTTCTTGGTTCAGTCTTTGAATTTCACTAGAAAAGACTATGTCAAGAATGTCTTTTAAACTGTCTTATTTTTACTACATTAAGATACATATTAGAACTGAAATGTTTTCTTGGGGCTTCTTTATCTTTGAGTAAAAGATCTATTTAACTTGCATTAATTTTCCAATGATAATGGGATGTCTTCTTTTTTAGCTTTGTTTTCTTTTCTGTAATATCAAGAAACTGCCATCTAAATAAGTAATAACAGAATGTTAAAAGGATGTATTTTTTTAATTCTAAGCATTGTAATATTTTAGAATTGTAAAATTTTAGAACTTCACCTTGAATGCCTCCCAGATAACGTGGCTGATTTCCTGTAAGATTCTCTCTTTATACAGTATGACTTAGCCTGTGGTGACTAATAAACTTTGGTTTAATTCTTCTATTTCAACTCTTTAACATTAAAATCTAAGTTTGAGTGTGAGTTATGAAAATTATTGTAATGAGTTATCAGATGTTAATTGGGTGTCAATAGTATGCAAAACAATGTCTCAAATGTTTTCTTTCAGGGACATGTGTTTACCATTACTCCTATGCATTAATCAAGAAACTTGGCATAGATTGATGAGTAGTCACACCACTTTCCTACAGCTTCTCCCTGCTCTCACTCCTCACAGCATGCAAAATAGTAGTAGTTAACGAAGTGCTTGGTAGTACCTCAGAGCACCTCATAAATGCCCAGTGAAATCAGCTATTCTAACAATACAAGCTTCTAGCCAGAAGAAACTAAGGAGGCCTAAGATGCCAGTTCCAAATAAGATTTCCCTTTTTCAAACAGAGCATCCTTGTCTCTGAAGAGCCTAAGTCTCTTAGGCATCCATCTGGAGGGAGCTGGGCACTCCAGGAAATATTCCCTCAGGGACATTTCCTTATAGCCACCAAGAGTTGATCTTGCCATCCATGGTATTTTAGAAGGTAAATGATATTAATTTTTTAAAATTAATATCAATAGATGTAATAAATGATTCCTTTGGTCCTTGAAATTTACCCAATAGGTACAATTTAACTTTCTTTTTGTGAAGTTTATCCACATGAGGCATGAGGTAAAGCTCCTCCTGCTTTTGCATTAAGTTTAAAATATCACAAGCCTACACTGAAATTAACTTGGTGCTCAGTTTCTGAAGACCTTTAATTTTTTTTATTTGTTCTTTTTAGAAATACATGACAGTAGAGTATATTTTAATGTATTATACATACGTGGAGTATAACTTATTCTAATTGGGGTCCTATTCTTGTGGTTGTACATTATATGGATTTTCACTGGTCATTTATTCATGTATGAACATAGGACAGTTGTGTCTGATTCATTCCACTGTTGTTCCTATTCCCATCCCTCCTCCCTTCCTTTCATTTCCATTTGTCTAATCCACTGAATTTCTATTCTTCCTGGCCCACCTCCTTTATGGTGTGTTAGCAACACATATCAGAGAGAGCATTCAGTCTTGACTTTTTGGGGATTGGTATATGTCACTTAGTTTAAGTCCATTTACTGGCAAAAGTCATAGAGTCATTCTATTTTTGAGTTCCTCAGAAAACTTGGAATGGAACCACCATTTGCCCCAGTTTTCCTACCCCTCAGTATATACACAAAGGACTTAAAATCAGTATACTACGAATATGCAACCACATCAATGTTTATAGCAGCTCAATTCACAATAGCTAAGTTATGGAACCAACCACATGCCCTTAGATAGATGAATGGTAAAGAAAATGTGGTATATATAACTGAAAGCTTTTAGTAATCACTCCCCTGATAGCCTTTTGTTTTCTCTCTAGACTGGTTACATTTTCTTCCTATGTATGCATAGAAAGTCCAACTCCTAACTTGCTTTGGACTTGCTGAATTTTAATTACCTGTGAGTTTCATACATCTCTTTACTTCTCCTCCTGGAGATTACACAGTAACTCTAGGAACACTCTTGAGGCTACAAACTCAACACTAGCATGGTTCTTCACTTATATAGATTAAGCTCTATACACGTATATTGACTGGATTTTATTATATTCAATCATCAGTCACTTTTCCAATTTTACCATTTCTACCATTCATTTAGTATAATTGTACTTGTCAGGAGCATTTGAATTAAAATGCCATCTCTTATTGAAAACAATCTTACTATATCTACAAGAGAATGTCACCCAAAATCATTCCCTTATTTTCATGAAAGAGGAATTCCTAGGCCAGGCTTATTTACCTAAAAATCTGATGTATTTAGGATAAAAGTTTTTGCTTTTTAACATTATTTGTGCAGTGATTCAAGAGCCTGGCCAGAAGCTTATTTTCCTGTTATATTTTACAAAATTATATTTTAATTTTATATTGTTTTATTATTATATGTAAAATCAATACATATGAATTAAAATGCAAAGGTATAAAAGAATTAACAGCAAAATTATCTTGTGTCATCTATACCATACAGTTGCTTCTTCCAGTACAACCGATGTTACAGTTTCTTGGTTATTCCTTTTAAAATAATTTCATGAATATACAAGAGACTACTTATATAAAAGTTATGTGTCTACTCCTTTTTAAAACTAATATCAATATATGTAATAAGTGATTCTTTTGGTCCTTGAAATTTGCACATGTTTATGGTACCCTTCTCTATCCACATCTGAGCATCCTCATCCGTTTTTATGACTAGATAAGCATTCCATTATGTGCTATTCACAGGCTGAGTTGTTTGTTGCATTTCACTTGTAGAATACAAATCCCCCAGACATTTACATACAAGTCAATAACATCCCCAACACCATATGAAAGATATCAGTCCCTGATCCAAAAAAGGCCTGTTCGACCATTGTACCATGTTGTTAAAGTGCTTTAAGGTTATTAACTTAACAGTACTAAGATATCTGATTTAGTTGTTGATATCCAAATCAAAAGGAAAACCCATGATTATTGGTGGTTAATCCTTTATGTACCTTTCCTAACTTTTGCTATTATATTAGACATAGAAATACTTAATATCAGTGATTAGTTGTTCATCCTGGCAGTAAAACAGTATCTTTTAGTACTAATCAGAAAGATAACATCAGGTATATGCCAGATGTGGGGGATAATTTTTATTTTCTCTGCTCTGAATCTGTGGTTTCCTCTTTGTAGTAATTTTGGTCATGTCTATGTTTACTGAAATAAAACATTATCTGTTGCATTCTTTGTATGGTGAAATCAGCTAAATCTAGTTCTTTGAAGTAAGACTTTGGAAAGATTAATAATTATGAATTTTTTAAAAGATAGTATAGACACAAAATTGGTGACTTTTTAAAAAGATAGTATAGACATGATTTGTTCCTTATTTGATGTTTGAAGGGAAGTAACATTTTTTGAAAATTACTATAGTCTTATTACAACTTCATAGGTAACTGTTAGTTTCCCAAATTTGAAGATGTAGCTAATATATAATGAGAACTGTCTCTTTGTCAAATACTATTGTAGGAGACCTACTTGTATTAACTCTTGGAAATCCTGAGGTAGTTTATGTTTTCATCTTCATTATATAGAAAAAAGACATCACAAAGCAGAACTTAAGAACTGGCTCAAGAAGACAGCAGAAAGAAGACACAGTAAAGACAGAGTTAAAAACAAATAACAACAACCCATAGGAAATATGGAACCAGTGTCATTACTTTTTGCTAGTAAATTTACATAGCCTCCTAGATGAGGAATTGTAATTCAAAAAACTCAAAGCTATGATCTGCTGTGAGGCAAAGCCAGGGTTTGCCCTCAAGCCCGACACCAAAATCTTGATAATCTTGTTCTATGTGTAGGTAAATAGATTTGGAAAACCATAGGTATAGATATAAAAATATAGGTAAGCATATTTGAAGTTGGTTATGTGATCTTTAGGTAAATGAATTTTCGCCTGTGCCTTTACTGAATTGATGCCAGACTTCTTGCGCTGTTTTATAATTCCATGCCATGAGTAGCAGTGCAATTACTTCTGTATAGATGTCTGAAAAGTCCCTATGATTTATTGAATTACTATTTCTTCTGTGAAGCCTTCTTCTACCTAGCATGTAAGAAATCAAGGTTATTCATCTTTCCTTGGATCAGAGTATCTTTTTATATAACTTAATTAAGGTACTTACTAACAAAAATGCATTTGTTGATAACTGAGGGTCTCTTTTTAATCCCTGATAGCTTTAAATAAAGCTTGATGACGTGTTTCTTTCCAAAGCATCTAGTTTGTTATTCTGGCCCTGATAGATGCTCAACAACAATAGCAACAATCACAACAAAAAATTAAAAATAGATGACTCATACTGCCCTACAAACTTAATATTTGCCTAACTTATATAATGACTTAAGAGTAAAAAGAAATGGGATTTTGTTTTATAAAGTAAAATACAGAATCTTTGTATTCTTGATTTGGATTAAAATTTTATGATTATTATTTGAAATGATTCTTACCTTTCTTCATAGTATATGAATCAAGTCTGTTATGCATTTAAACTCTGGTACTTTGGAATTTCTCTTCTTGCCAATGCTACCTCTTCTCAGTGGTATTGTATAGGCATCATTTGTTCCTTATTTGATGTTAAAAGGGAAGTAACATTTTTTTTTTGAAAATTACTGTAGTCTTATTGCAACTTCATAGCTAACTATTAGCCTCCCAAATTTGAAGATGCAGCTAATATATAATGAGAACTGTCTTTGTCAAGTACTATTGTAAGAGAACTAATTGTATTAACTCTTGGGAATCCTATGAGTTTGGTGGAGACTGGTCTTGGCTGTCAGGCTCTCTCCCAGTTCATTCATCAGCCCTTCCCTAGGCTTGGTGTTCCAAACTCTTACCCCAAGTGACAGTCAGCTGCAGACTCCATTCTCCTTCCCAAGTCTCCTGAGAACATCTCATCCTGTGTCAACTCCATTGTTAGCTTTCACCCTCCACTTCTCAGCTCACTGAATATGGGTGAATCATGTGTCTTTTTATACTCAAGGACAAGCAAAGTTATTTGGATTGCACTCAGGAAGGACTTAATGGATCCTCACTTCTAAAGCACTCTTTCTATGTTGACACTTTTACTTTGTAGCTCTGTGCAGCAGAGAAGTGAGTGCTCATATTAAATGTATGAAACAATGAACAGTTATCAAAATAAATACCATCAATGAGCCATTTTTCTTGCAACCGGCTCCAGGCCAAAAATATCTTGCTCTTTTTGGGAAGAATTCAAACTAATAAAGATTTTACTTCAGAAGATCAAACACACTAGCAACGTGGCTGTCTAAACATTTCCTTTTTGACTGTCTTCCTATTGGAAGTGTGACAGTCTTGACCTGCCTGTAGTGACTTTATGGAATGCAGCCTCATTATCTGGTGCTCTCTGTCATAGAGAAAGAGGAAAATGAAATGGTTGAGGGAAAGGTTAAAGACAGACAACCATAATGTAACATACTTAAGGCTTTTTTTTTTTTTTTTTTTTAAGAGAGAGAGAGTTAGGTAGAGAGAGAGAGAGAGTAGAGAGAGAGAGAGAGAGATATATTTAATTATTTATTTGATTTGCGTGGCACAACTATTCTTTGTTGTATGTGGTGCTGAGGATTCGAACCCGGGCCGCACGCATGCCAGGCGAGCGCGCTACCGCT
>NW_025999968.1:35468963-35516794 GCF_001458135.2 Marmota marmota marmota | reverse complement strand
TTTTTTTTTTTTTTTTTTTTTTTTTTTTTTTAGAATTCAAGGATTAATAGAATGGGCGGTGCTTTTTGTTCTTACACAACACTTAGAGATCTTCAGCTAAAGTCTCTCTTCTCTTTCTTCTTTCTTCCTTCCTTCCCTTCTCTCTCTTCCTTCCCTCCATCTTCTCACAGGAGCATTACAGAGATGATTTCAGGGATGCATCTGTGTGAGGATGAATGTCTCTTTCATTTCCTTCACTCACTAGTGCATTCACAAATGGCAACTGTTTTAAACCCCAATCTTTGACGCCCTTCCTGATCCCCACCCTAGCCCCAAACTCAAAGAGAATAAGATCACAGTGTTCTTTTTCCTTTTTCCCCTTGAAAAAGAAACTGCCATTTCCCCACATTTCGTCCTAACACACACAGTCAGAATAATTAGGACAATGTCCTTACATTTCCTGTTTCCATGGAATCTATAGAAAGTCTAAAGTATCCAGGATGCCCTGTTAGCCCATAAAACCATTATCAGATTTCCAGTCTCTAGAGCCTAGCACAGATCTTCAGAGGGATAATGCAGGGCAGTTTTCAACAGAGAAACTCTGCATGAAGGGCCTTTTAAATGTTAGCTTCTCAACTTCCAATATCCCTTTGATGATTTCACACTCCAGCTATTTTTGCATCTTCCTGACATTTTGCCGTTCCCTTGAGGCATATATTACAGTACACACACTACCCATAGTTAGATAATCGCAAGTTTAGATATTTGTGAATATTTAGGCTCTGAAGAAGAAAAATGACTGCAGGCAAGGGTACTTGTCAACAAAATCATAAAAAAAAATCTCAGAAAATTCCATTTGCATGTATCCACATGTGGGAGTACTTAGGGGTTTTTCCTCATGATTCCTCTACTTTTGCTCTTGCTATTTTGATCTGTTTGGGATGTCCTTTTCTGTTCATTAATTTTTACGTCAGAGAAAATTCATCATGTAGATTTTTTAATTTGTTGGGAGGTGAAGATAGGGTGAAAAAGTGCTATTCAACATGAAATTAGTTTTCCTACAGAGAAATTTAAGGGATCTGAAAGATTCAGTTATTAATCCCACCACAAGAACAAGCATGAAATACTCAAGCAAATTCTGTCCTTGACACTTTGCAAAAGATGGATCTCTGGTTGAATCAAAACCTGGGAGGACATACCAACAAATGTCCATTGTAAAAAATAAAGCTTGCTTAGCTCTGAACTTTTACTCCCCAAGTGAATGAATATATGGAAGAGCTGCCAAGAGAGAATACTGTTGTCCACTACTAGACTGAGCCCACAGATGGAACTCAAAAAGTAAATGAGACCTCAAATTACACTTTGTGATTAAGAATTGAGATATTTTGATGTCCCTTTAAAAACACCATTAAAATTTTATTCTAACTTATTCTAAATTATATCATTGAATTATAGCAAGCTTCCTCTCCTTTAAAATACAAAAGATGACTTTCTTTCAGGATTTCTTCCCTCATTGCTAACATGCCAACAAAATAATTTTATTGTGACTGAGCACTTAAAATTGATGTTCAGTTTTAGTTTTCTTTCATCCTCTTTTACAGATTTAATTCATTTGCAAGTTCCTGGTTTCTGGAAAACATAAAATAGACAATTATTTGCATATGTATTTAAAGTCATAACATTTGAATCACACTGTATTAATTTTTATTAATACATTTTATTTGCTTAAGTGAAAACAATGTCATTATTATATGTATATAGTTGACAAAAAAGATTCCGGGACCTCTTTTTAACTGTGTTTTTCTGGATATGTTTTATCTCAATTTTCTCACCTGTACAGTGGAGGTAATAATAACACCTAAGTCAAATGGCTAAAGATTAGACACATATTGCAAAAAAGCTTGGACCTCAATAATGAAATAGTTATTATTATTTTGCTTCTAGGAAAAGTACTCAGGAACTTGGAGTAATTTATCAGGAAATAAGTTTCAGTTTTATAATTTTGCAGCTTATTTTCCTTTTTTATTAGCTTATACATTTTTTTTTTCTTTCAAACTCATTATGTGAATGGAGTGAGGATTTGGACTTGTAGTAACTGGAGCCAACTTTCAGCACCTATGTTGGTTTGCACAGCAGGAGTCGATGTCACTGTCCTCTTGCTCCAATGTCACATTCCATTCTCCTTCTTACCCACCCCACACTACCCAGTTGCTAACTCATATTGATTCTTCTCTTCTCTCAGGTCTTTCCACTTCACTGTGAAACCTCTACTTAGCTCAGGCCTTCCTTACCTCTTCCCAGTATCACAGACTCTAATGGGGCCTTCCTGACGTCTCTGTTTATAGCTACAGGCTGTTTTAAATATGTTTTTAAGAAACAAAACCCATGATGTGCTTTTATCCTTCAGTGGTGGCCACAACCCCTCTGTCTGTGCACTTTGGGTTATTGATGGCTCTGTCTACTTACCATCCCTCATCTTGCATCTGTTTTTCCTTCTGGAACTTCACAGCCCAGCCACAGGGAACCTGTTACTCTCACTTCTGGAGCCTCTGCTTCTCCTTCATCCCAGTGCTGTTATCCAGGCCAGCTCTTCTCTCTGGAATTCTCCATTGTTCTCCTGTTCCTCACATCTTGCCCACCGAATTGCTCCTGTTCCTCCCTTGGAGCCCCATGACTTCACAACTTCTCTCACAATGCCTTGCCTTATCCCACACGAAACTGTGACTCATACCTGGATTTGACTGAATCCCAAACCTGTGCTCAGCCGACTTCCATTCTTCCCCAACAGCATTCTGATGTGGTCCCTGGACAAACAATATCAGCAAAACCTGCAAATTCATTGGAAATGCAAATTCCTAATCTCTACCCCCAAACCTATTGAATCCAAGAGCTTCCCAGGGAGGCCCCCTAATTTCTATTCTAACAATCTTTCCAGGTGATTCTGACGAACACTGTAGTTTGAGAAACAATGCTCTCATAAAATCAGTTATGCATGGATGAATGTTTTAAATTATTTAAAATACATTAGAATGATACATAAAGGTTAAATATAAGCACAATCCTTATGTTAAAATATTTTATTTTCTGACATTTTCAATTTACATTCTTAGAAAGTTAAGAAACTTTTTTTTTTATCATTACATATAGAGCCATCATTTTTTCCTTCATTTTAGCTTATTTCTTAAATTGACAAATGAAGATTGTATATATTTATGGTGCATTGAAATCTTTACTTAGTACTATACTCATTGGTCTTGAACTTCAAGGCCTATTAATATAATACTCAATTTTGAGATGAAAGTTAACTAAGCTTTTTTGTTTTTTTATTTAGGTTCCCAAAGGTAGATATACTGCTTTTCATCTAGAAACTAATTTAGGAACTCTCTTCTCTCCTTTGCCATGGAGGAAAAGGGGATGGGCTAGGTACCACCCAAGAGAAACTTAAGATTTAGGGTATCTTCTTTCACTCCACTTCACCTTCACATCCTTTTAGCAGAAGAGATATTCTCATCCACTATATAATCTTTAATATTTCATTGGCTTTTAACACTTCAGTTTTAGTAAAATTGCAAAGGTGACCTCAATTCAATCACTAAAAGAAAATGGGAGGATGTTTTTAACTGAATGTATTTGGGGAGGGAAGAGATGATATTTAGAATACTTAGCTAAATAAGTTCTATCAAAAACTTGAGAAACAGGCTGGGCACAGTGACCCACACCTGTAATCCCAGAGGCTTGGGATGCTGAGGCAGGAGGATCCAGAGTTTAAAGGCAGCCTCAGCAAAAGCAAGGCTCTATGCAACTCTGTGAGACCCTGTCTATAAATAAAATACAATATGGGACTGGGATGTGGCTCAGTGGTCAAGTGCTCCTGAGTTCAATACCCTGTACCCCCCACCCAAACAAACAAATAACAGCAACAACAACAAAAACAAAAACCTTGAGAAATATTCTGGAAAGAACAAAAATGAAACAAGCTGTCCTGACAATTTCACATGTAAAGTGTTACAAATATTTTTTTCATAAATAATAATAGTAAGAGTCAGTAGATTAGTCTACCCTTGCCTTCAGGGGATACATTCCAAGACCCTCAGTAGATGCTATAAATTGTAAAGATTAACAGACTTATGTATGTTTTTCCTATGAATACACACCAATGATATAGCTCAAAAAATTAGGCAGAGTGAGAAATAAATAACCATAAATAATTATTAAATAGAATAATCAAAACATATACTGACTATAACACAGGTTATTTAATTCTTATGAACTGTTTATTTCTGGAATTTTACATTTAATATTTGACCATGCTAGGAGTACTATAGTACGTTTTTATATATAACATGCAGTTATCATAAATCTAAATGATATGTGGGTGGAGATTAGTGATAAATTATTTCCTAGAGTGCTAAAATATGTATTAACTGAAACACTAATATAGGATATTTGTTATGCCAAACTGAAATATATTGATCAGTCTCTTCCAGATATGCTGATAACGCTTGGTGCTTCATGACTCTGCTGGGGAGGGCTCATACTGAAGTTGTTATCTAAGACTTTTCTCAGCAGATCTGTTTTCTGATGTTGCAATCTGTGAAGCTTTAATGACTCCTTTTTATTGAAAGTGATTTTAAAGGAAGACCAAGACAGAAGGTTCTCCTAAGGCCTCTCAGATAAATAAACTGGCCCTCTATCTAAATATAATTTTTTTTTCACCTTGTGGAAACAATGAATGACAGAGTTCTAGTCACTCATTGCTTAGATGGTTGTATAATCCTTGAAGATGCAGGTTGGACTTCATTGATCTGTGGCCATCTAGTCAGTCCTTGGCCTGAAACGCAGATGATGTTCATCAATGCCATTTTAATACATAAAATCATAAATGAAAGAATAAGTATAAACCCTTAAAAATCTACATCACATTTACATGTTTATTGTAGATTAAGAAAGCAAGACACAGTGAGAAGTTGAGTATGAGAACTGGAAATATTGAGATGTGGAAAATGATTATAGATTTCATTTATAGAACAAAAATTTGAACTTTCTAAACCTTGTTCCATCCACACCAACCTTTCTTAAAATTTCCATGATTTAAAAGCTGTGGGATTCATTGTGCTGTTAACTATTTCTTGGAAGCAGTGCCATTCTGTGGAAGATAGAAATACTTGTGTTTCTTAGAATCCTGGCTATGTTGTTTCAAATATGAAGCTCATTTGTTTGTTTTTAACTTTTATCAGAGCATCTGTGAGTGATTTTAATCAGTAACATGTCATAGTTTTAACATTCACAACTATCATCATTTTAAATCTTTTTAAAATCCTGTTGTAATGTCATCCATGTGAATTTTAAATGGTAGTGCATATATCTAGAAAACACATGTGGAGATAAACAACTTTGAAACCAAGTTTAGCAATGACAAAAAGATCAGAAAAATTGGTCTTGATATATCTGAGGAGGTCCAACCTGCAGGTACCATTTACACCTATTCTTATAGAAAATTTGCTTGAATTATGCAAGTTTTCTGTTCCCTGAAGTCTTTGAATGAACCTCTCAAATGAGTGAGACACATTCTCTAATAACACTCTCAATTATTTGACATCTGATCATGTAGATGAATCTTCTGTGTTCTTTCTGGTACAAGTGAAGACATTTTCTTATGGAGTTTAGATGATTTACCAAAACCCTCAAATATTGAGGAATAGGATTTTCCTATCACATCTTCTCTAATCTTAAATCTAAAGGTAAAATCTAACAGTAGCAACAGCAATAACAGCAGCAAAGAGAAGCAAAGATATAAAACACTGTCTTGTAAAGTGAATTTGCAATGACATTTATATTTTATTATTCTAATCATAGCTAACATTTATCCAGTGCTTTCTGTGGACAAACATACTGTGCTAAGCATTTTGCTAGAATTTCATTGTTATGTTTACTGGAACCCTCAGAAGTGGTTATTAATATTTACTCTATTTTAGAAATAAAAAGTATGGCTTTAAAAAATGTTTTAAGTAATGTTAAATTACCTTCTTAGCTAGTAGATGTCCTAACTGAAATTGATTTCAATTCCGATTTGAGCTGGTTCTCATTACCCATCTCAGATTTCAGTTTACAATGTCTTCAAGACTAACTTACTGGTGGTGTGTACCAAAGAGCTATCTATTCTAAAACAAGAAAAGGAGGATGGAACTCATAATTTTCTAAAGCACTCAGAAAATATTTTGTATTTTAACATTTTCAGTATAGGAGTTCAGACAATACAAATTCAACCTTTAGAATAATTTTTGCAGAATTTCTTTTTTGTGTTACATCAGGTACATTTTAGTGACATTTGAGCATCACAAGATATCTTTTTTAAAATATGGTTTCATAACTGTTCAAATCAAAGTTAATTTTTCAATTTTATTACTCTTGTAAGTTAATTTTGTTTGATCAGATAAGAAAAAGGTAAATTCAAATAGTGAGGTATTTTGTATTTTCTTTATGAAAATGAGTTTAGTCTGTCCCACTAATAGGGTATAGATGCAAGTGGTTGAAACACGAGGTTAAGGGAATAATTCTACAAAATGGGCCCACCATGCTGACCCTCACTTGTTTTCTTTTCCAAGAAGCAATTTACCTGCAGCCCTGACTGGCTTAAGTGGGTAGGACAAGTGATATTCCTCAGCAAACTACCTATTATCAGCAGGAGAAATGCAGTTCCAAAATAATGTTGATAAGAGGAACCTAAGTTACCTTGGGTAAGGGAGAATTTTGTGACCCTTTTCACAGACTAAATCTCCAAACTCAGGGAGATAAGGATAATGCCTCCTAATCATAAAATCTGTGAGAATTTATGGTTAAGAATCCAATTAGAACCCGTCAGCATGGGCCAATGTGTCATGCAGTTATCATGTCAGTAGGGACTTGAAAGCCTGATGTCATTCTGCTTGTTGGTCAAAAATCAAAAGGTGAACTTGGGTGTGACTCTTTGGAAACTTCTCTGGAATCCCTATAAAACTGGAATGTGGAAGAGACACACTATGAGAAGATTCACTCTCTCCCTTGAGAGTGCCTCCTTTCCTTTTCCTATCTCTTCAGTAAACTCAGACCTGTTACTCTAGCAACATGTGGGAGCATTTCTGACTTGATTGCAAGAATCAGGATTTGAAGGGGACTTTATCATGCTGCCTCAGTTTCTCAGAAGGTCTCAGCTCTGTAGCACTACCACTTATCCCTGCGTGGTGGTATGATAACTGCTCATTATCCTCATGTTTGATGTTTATAGGAAATTTAGTTACATTGCCTTAATAAGTATAAGCACTCCAAATTCAGTGTGTATGCGCACACACATACACACACACACACACTTATTTTACTAAAATGTAAAAAGGTACAGGGTTCTCAGTTTATGTCAAATAGATAAAAATCTGTTTTAGCTTTTTCTCTCTCTCCCCCTGTTCTCTTCCTCCTTTTCTTTCTCCTGACTTTTCTCCTTTTGTTCCTTATTTTTAAAATTTTATTTCATTTCTGACTTTTCTCAGTTTTTCAAAAATTAAAGATGGCTTTACTATGTTTTTAATATTTAAAAAGATTTGTGTAGATAGAATGTACAGCACAATATTTTGATGACTTCTCTCACAATTAATGCCAGGTTCCAGTTTATGGTGGTTAGGAGTGCTGTGTCTTAGGTATTTTATCATGGCTCTTCAATTTGTGGCCTTTTACAACCACAGATGATTGACTGTAAATCAGGATAGAACCTTAACATACCAATGAAATCTATTAAAAACTCTCTTGAAGAATCTTGTTCTCTAAAAGCAATTTTGAAAGAAAGAAAGGATTGAGCATTCTAAAGTATAGAATATAAAGCAAATGCAGAGTTTACTGTACAGTTGTTTTTAATTTATTTTTTAATCTCCTTCCCCTTCTACAGATATATGCTGCCAATACATTTGTTTATTCACATTTAAAGCATATTTAATAAAAAAAATTAGTTCCTCATTTGCTCTAGCTATATTTTAACTGGTCATTATCCTCATGTGGATGGTAACTACTTTATTAGCACTGACTTGGAACAAGTCTATTGTCACAGAAAATCACAGCTGCCTGACAGATATGGGTATTCAGCTAACCAGGAGAATCAGAAGCAGTAATCACTCTTAAAATTTAGAAAGTATGCTGCTTTATTCTGTTTGAGCTACTATAACAAAATACTATAGAGGAATTTAAAAAGAACAAAAATTTATAGGATCCAGTCTTTCTTGCTAGGATCCAAACTATAGAAAGAATAAAGAGCAGATCTAAGTTTCTCCATTCCATGGGAAGACTGGACTGGAATTAGGCCTGATTCCTAATAATTTCAAACACAAACACTAGACAGGATTTTAAATAGGATTCTACAATTGTGACTTTACCTTTAAGGGTATAAACTGATCTTTGTAGAGAATGGAGGAAGGGAAGGAAGGGAAGGAGGAAGGAAGAAAACAGGAAGGGAAGAAAAAGGAAATAATTAAATATTTATAAATATACAATATAATATGTGTGCAAAATATGATATTATTTGAATGTGTGTTCTCTCCAAAATTCATGTTGTAACTTAATCCCACTGCAGTGGTATTAAGAAGTGGGCCAGGGCTGGGGTTGTGGCTCAGTGGTAGAGCGCTTGCCTAGTGTACATGTGAGACCTTGGGTTTGATCCTCAGCACCACATAAAAATAAAATAAAGGTCTTGGGTCTAACTACAACTAAATAAATTCACTAAAAATACACCAAAGTAAATATAATGTGGCCAACCCATATGATAAACAAAATATTAAAAAAAAAAAAAGAAGTGGGCCTTTTAGAATTTATCAAGCCTTGAGGACTCTGCCCTCACTAACTGGTTAGGAGAGGAACAGGTTTTCCCGAATACCAATTCTTGAGGCTGGGCCATCTTTAGGTGAGTAGGGTCCCTGTGGGGAGGATAGTAAATCCAGTTCCTAGGCTTCTTTCTGAATCCCTTCTTCTACCTCAGCCAAATAGCTTTGAGTAAAATAGGATTCCTGTTTTACTTTGTCTATAGATAAATGGTAAATTGGCTACAGTTTTCCTGTAAAATCTGGGATTATTATATTAGACAACTTCCAATACTTTGATATCCTTTTTTTGTCTATGGCTTTTATAGTCAAAATGTAGTATGAAGAATGACCACTGTATTTTAAAGTAACAATGAGCCACTTACATTTTAAAGGCAATATCAATAACCCATCATAGCTGTGAGCACCATATTCAATATACACAGTGTTAACATCACTGGGATTATCATCCTGATAAATCCCCAGGAACCCAAGGGTTCAATGCATGTCTCCAGTTTCTATCTCTCGTTAGAAACTTTCAGCATGGTGTGGTGGTACATTCCTATAATCCCAGTGAATTAGAAGACTGAGCAGGAGAGTCTCAAGTTTGAGATCAGCCTGGGCAATTTAGCAAGACCTTGTTGCAAAATAAAACATAAAAACGATTGGGGATGTAGCTTAGTGATAGAGCACTCCTGGGTTCAGTTCCTGGTACTGAAAAAAAAATAACAAAAATATAGATAGTGGGTACACTTTTCCTCTCTTCTGAACACTTTCTGGTTATATTCTATTTCCTTCAGATTTCTTGTCTATGTTTACCTTTGTGATCTCCTGAGAGTTCTTTGTCTTTCTCCTTGTTGAACACCAAGGGTTTACACTTTTAAAAGATAATATTATATCACATTGTATTATATTAATTAATTAATTAATTAATAGTGCTCAGTATTGAAGTAGAAATTAAGGAAAGAAAAATAAAACACTTTCCTAGAAAAGGGCACATAGTAATTTGAATTTACAATTTACAGATGTCAAAAAGAAAAGGCATTCTTTTTTTGTAATGTGAGAAGTCTATGTACCTTAGATGGTGTGGACCATCTCTTGCTTTCCATGATCTACTACCTATCCCTTCTAATCCCTTGAGATTTTGTCTTTCAAAATCTTAATTTTTAGCCAGTCCACGTATCACAAATTTTCATCTATGGAAGAAATTGCAGTGTGAAATAAGAACTGCTAACAAGGCAATATTTAAGAAAAGCTTTGACGTCAAGTTGAAGTTTGACATTTAGTTTGGAGTTCTACTCATCTGTCCTTATACTTAATAAATCATATTTAAACCACTAGTGGCTACAGTAATGAAGTTACCGTGGATTATAGAAATGAGGTACTGCAACCGTGGTTCAATATGTAACTTTAATAGACTCTGTTTACTTTGCTAAAATTCAACCTATTTGCCTCTGTCAGAGGAACTTGAATGTTCTTGATTGTGCAAACTTTGTTTCTGCTGTCCTTGACAAATCCTAACAGGGATTAATTTAGTTATGGAAGACAGAATAAGCTGCAACAGTTTCCCAGCATTCTGTCATGGATCCAAACTAGTTTTAAGCTTTTCTCTCCTCACTGCAGGCAGCAATTTGCTAAATCTACAATGAACACAATAATACCTGCCTCTTCTTTCCCTTATGTGTGCTTATTTCACATAACCTCTTTCTTTGCAGTATGGCCCAATTTAAAATTATATATTGTGGGGGTATTTGAAATTGCAGTAATAAATATGTGTTCTACACATTTTTAATCACTTGCCACTCTGCATTAGCCTTTTAATTATTAATAAAGTGAAATCCATTGATTTCCTCCAGTTGTTCGAACATGAGTCTGACCTAATCCTGCCTCAGGCTTGAGGAGTTCTGAGATGAACAGCAAATCCTTGAGCTAAACATTAATTTTGTGGGACTTAAACATAGTAGTTTTTCTTTTATTCCTAAAGGACGCCACTCCTTTGTCTTCTTGCTTCTGAATTTGCAGAAGTATTATGAACTTTGGTCTGTTTCATGTAATACATGCAAAGCAAATCTTGGACAAAACAAGTTTCTGATGACACTAAATTTGACCTTTTTTATAATTTTGTGCTAACATTAGAAAATTTTTCCATACATATTTTTAAAGTAGCAGGTTCAGAAGACTTTAATAGAATTTTAATTTAAATTGAAGCATCATTTACTAATGGATCATTTTTATATTTTCAGTAGTAGGAAAATCTTGTTTTCATAGTTATATTTCAAATCATGTTCAATAACACATTTGCATTTATTGAAAATGTTCTTAACATAATCTAATTTCTTTTCCCTTTGTTCATTGACATCAGATCAGCTGACATAGCTTTATTCTGTCTACCTATAGGAATTGAATGATATCTCAATTTACCTTCTTGATCTCCTCTTACTTGTAAAGAGATGTGAGGCAGGATGACAGCACTGTTTTTGAATGAAAATTTGTACTTGGGCATGTTTGATGATTTTGTTTTAGGAAAACAGTTTAGAACTGCAAAACCAAGTGAACACTATGAGCTAAAACTTCTGGAGGACAAACCACAAATGTAAGCACTCTATATTATTCTATATGCTCAAGTTTTGTCAAAGATAGAAGAAAAATTACCTTATGCTTATAGTACCACACAATGACTAGCACATATAGGTCACCTATAATATATGCATAAAATTCTGAATGGATTAAATATAATAGTCTATGGCAAATTTCTTTTTTTTGAGAGAGAGAATTTTTTAATATTTATTTTTTAGTTTTTGGTGGATACATCTTTATTTTATTTTTATGTGGTGCTGAGGATAGAACCCAGGGTCCCACGCATGCCAGGTGAGCGAGCTACCGTTTGAGCCACATCCCCAGCCCTATGGCAAATTTCTTTATGATGTTTGATGCAAGGACTTCACATAGTTGAGAATATTCATATCTAGAGAACATTAAAATTGTACCTCCGTAATCTCCTCTTACTTTTAAAGAGATGTAGGGCAGGATGACAGCATTGTTTTTGAATGAAAATTTGTACTTGGGCATGTTTGCTGATTTTGTTTTGGGAAAACAGTTTTCACATTCTCTGTAGCCTCATTCAAATGTCATATATTATTATTCAATAGTTATTAAATTATGATGCATATACCAGCTGTTGAATATTTAACTTGATGAATTTGGTAATTCCTTGCAACCAAATTTGGAGTTCTTTTATTCTAACAAGCTTCTAGGATTTTGATTTATGTGCAAGTATTAAAGTCTAAACTAGATTTTATTAAACTAAGAGTTAACATAAATATTTGTAATTGAAACCTGAAAAATGGAAGGTGACAAGTATTTATTTCAACAAACAGTGGCAAAAATATGTTGATTTTTTTTGTGTGTGTGCATTCTTGCCCCATATAGTGAACCCTTATAACTGCTTCTAATCCCAAATCTCAGGGAATTTGTTTCCAACACCATAATAGTCTTTCAAAAGCAACTGTGATTATAGTAACTTCAAAGCAGCAAGCATCTGTACTTGAAGATGGGCCAATGGAGGCTAGCATCAGTCTTCCATAGAAAAGCAATCGTGCTTCTCCCTGCTGCCACTTAGAAGGGCTTCCTTGGGGACCTTGTTAGATGCTTTCATGTGAAGACCATTTGACCCACTTCTGATTAGTGTGCAGGTTTTCACTGCAGTGGCTTCTGGGAGGGAGATGCCGTTGGCTGGTCGCCTCCCTCTTCTTGAAGTGAAAGAAAACTCTCAGTGGAATATATTAAGGATAATAAAGGAAAGAAGAAACACCAATTAAAAGACAAGCCACAGATTGAACTGCTATTAAAAAAATCCAATGAAAACATATTTCTTTACTGATTGTTAGGAAAATAATAGAGCCAACATCACAGTGTCCTATTTTGTGTTCAGGAGAATTCTGCTTCTCCACTTCTTTTTCTTGCAATATTTCAGAAATATATGCTTCAATGAGGCAAAGAGTAAGTGACCATAGCTTACTTTCCTTGGGTCCATCAGTTTTCCTTTGCCTGAGTACCATCTTGACATTTAGAATAACACTGAAACATTTTTTAAAGTCTTTAAAAGTAACAATAAAGATACCAAGAAAGTCTGCGTTGTTAATATTTCTGATAATTAATCAATAGGTTTCATAGCCTTATATATCTTCATGCACATTTTAGGTTTCATGTGACATGCATGTCACCAAGTGTTGGCATCAAGATATCAACATCCTTCTAACAATGTTGCACTGTGTTTGAGTTCAATGCCAGTTCTTCAATACTACCTATTATTTGCTTTACAATAAGTTTCTACTTGCCTAAATAAGTCCAGTGCTTTTCCATTGCTCCAATTAACTGGATGCTCATATTGGCATCATCAAATTATGGAGAAAATTGTTTTTTTTTTAGTGTTTCTTTTGCTATTTTTCTTTATTTTTGATATGAAATAGTTGACCACCTAATTAAGAATTTGCTCTTTTCTACCCTATTTTTCATACATAGGATTGCTACGCTCTAATTTTGAATTAGGATAAGTTAATTTTAATCTAATTTGAAAGTAGATTCCACATCCAGTGTTCAGATACTTTCATTTTAAAATTCTCCTGCTTTAGTCCTTTAAAAACCACAGCTGTTGCTAGGATAACAAAAATGATGTTGAATAACTGTGTACATTTTCACTTTCCTGGAGCAGTGGGGGAACAGCAGGTAGCATAGCCTCATCCCTAAGCCAGATGTTACTTTATTAAAAATTGAACATTTTGAAAGGAGTGGGAGGAGAATTGTGCTCTAGAAGAGCAGTGAAATTAGGAGAAGAATATGAATTGTTCTAATTGAACTTTTAAACTCAAGCTTTGCTTTTATTTATTATTAACATTTTGGTTGAATCATTTTTTTTTTATGTATCTTGACTTATAAAATGCTTGAAGTCCAATCTGACACTAGGAAATGGTTACATTAATTAGTCCATTTGACAAATTTTTCTAGTTTTTGCATATAAAGATCTTAGGTAAGTTCTGTGGAGAAACTACATGTAACAGAGTATGATAATATACATAATATCCATTCCATATTTAAAATCTTGCCTTATGAGAAATGAAAGTAGTAACATTTGGCCTAAATGTTAAATCGTTACTGAAATGCAATATCTGATACAAAACACCTTGATATACTATACAAGTTCATTTTATTTGAATTTTGGATAAAAATTTTTGTAGATCATTTTATACATATTTTTTTAAATGCATATTTCCAAATTTCTAAGACACAAAGAAGCCATAATTTTGAAAGTACTATAATTTTGTCAATATTCAGAACTCTCTTATTCTAATTTATCCTGGAAGCATTAAGAACATTTCAACAAGTAGGAAATCATTTCTATAATTACTCAATCTTTTTGACATCCAAATGATCAGTGAAAATTTATATTTTTAAATCTACTTATGAGTTTTTAAAATTACATCTGAGAATCTTAAAACAACATTTTTGACATTTTAATTGTCATTCATCCATTCCATATTTAAAATTCTGAAGATTTCTGTCTTATTTGCTACCTGGACCTACTTTCTCTGCTATACTTACATTTCTAATTCTAAATTATTTTGATAGGAGGTGTTTTTCAAATACCATGCGAGCAAAAAAAGCTGTAACTTGTGAGAAAATTATACAAAAATAAATTAAAGTTATAAAGCTAGGCAGCCTGTTGTGTACTTAATTTTTTAAAATTTCCTGCTGCTCCAGTTGTTTCATCTTCAAAAAACCAAATTACTAAGATCCTCCTAATTAACCTCCAGTCACAGTGTAGTGACAAAAGAGAGAACACATGAAGCACTTTGATCTTCAAATTATTATGGAAATACTTTGTATTATTGTTGTTACCATGGCCACTAGAGACCAATTGCGGGCAATTATGCAGAATCATTGATTTTTAGTTTATTGTACTTAAACACTTGTGTCTCTTTCTAGGTGTTGGTATCTGTTATTTTATTTATACTCACAGTGCTAAATATCTTCAAGACAAAACCATCCTGTTAGATTCTGCCACCCTAGTAGATTGCTATTGTTGAGTTTCTGTTATGAAATTGTGTCAGTTCCCAATGAGGATGAATAGTTTAAATCCTGCAATTAGTCAGTCAGAAAAAATTCATCAAGTCATTTGTCTTAATCATGTCAATTTCATTTTATATCATTAGATAAACAAAGAAAAGGAACACACTTATCTGTTCTACTTATTCCATGACTCTCTGAACCTTTAAGTGAAGCAATTATTAGTTTTCCATACTGAAGGGAATAGAGAATTTACCTTTCAAGATCTATGGTAAAGGCCAATAATGACAGATTTAGATTAAATATAAATATATGTAAAAATGTCCAGATTATAGATACTTAAAAGATATTTAAAGGTATTACATATCTGAATTCCAGATATGCATGAACTGTGTAAGTAGCACATATAATCATCATAGGATCCAGTTTTTCAAAGCAGGTATTCAAAGTATCAATGTAAAATACATCATATTTCTGGAAAAATATTGTCTTCCTTGCCCAAAAGGAAATCCATTGGTACATGTTGGAGATCTGTGACCAAAAGGCTTTTAATCAGTGAGATTGATCATGGCCTGTCTGTGTCTGTTGCACCCAACCAATGAAGAGATTCTGTGAATTCAAACTGCATAAAGTCTGCACAGCAGAAACTCTCTTCAGGAAAATGCATTTACAACCAGCCATTCCTGAAAGCAAGAATCTCAGGGTGTTAGTTGCTAAAGCAGAGTGGAAATGCTTCCTCTAGAACATTCCTGTGTTTAGGAGTTCCATCATAATGTCAACACCGACTCAAAATGATATGTCCATCTTTTGTTTGACAGTCCAGGTTGGAGATGGAGCCTTACAGGTGTGAATGCAATCAGTCACTTTGGCTGAAATATCCTGAATAACTCTTTGATGCACCCTGTGTATTTACTTGGTAGTTACATCACTTCTCAAAGATGTAAGTCTTTCTTTTGGCACTCTATGATATTTGTCTATAAATAAATGTCTATGAATGTTTAATATCACCTATGAAGTGTTTGTTGCAATGAGTTGGAGTTTAGAAAGTGCATTTAAAAAAATCAATCTTCCTTCCTTTCTTCTTTCCTTCCTTCCTTCCTTCCTTTCTTCCTTTTTGTCTTTTTTTCTCCCTTTCTCCCTTTACCTCTCTGTCTCTTTTTTCTTTAACGCCACCTAGTTATAATATGTTTGATCTCTAAGTTATCTTAGATTAAAAAAAAAAAGCTTGAAGTATTTTTTCAAGTTTTATATATTAGGTTATGAATTCACCTGCAAACACTTCTATTTACATTATTTTAGTAATATATGTCACTTTCATAAAAATTGGAAAGTATGAACAAACAAAAAGGAGTAGAAAATGAGACAAAGAAAAAGAGAGAAATTTGAAAATACTTTTAATCCTAGAACTTAAGCAGAATGTTTAACATGTAAGGGTAAGTATAGTCTTCTACATATTTTCTAGATATGAGAATTATCAAGTAAATTGCAAGTCTTTTTTAATATAGGTCATTTTATGCAAACTAATTGCTAGTATTTATTTCAGTAATGGAATAAAAAGCATCATTTGTAAAAGAATTATATGAACTTCTGAGCTTAACTATATTTTAAATATCTAACCCTTTGTGATATTTTTTTGACTCAGCAAAGTTAAAATACAGGTTTTTTAAAGGAAGATGCAAGAGTTACCAAATTTGGAATTTTTGGTGGCAAGAATTGAGTATTAGGGTAAATAGGCTAGGTTGTGTAAATGATGCCCAGCTGGACAGCTTATACTTTACTAACTCAAGCAGTGATAATATTTTGTTCTTAATTATTTAAAAAGTGAGAGGAGAGAGAGAGAGAGAGAGAGAGAGAGAGAGAATATCAGACAAAAGGGGAACAGCATATAGATGTTCATTCGGTATTTTCTACAATGTGCAATCATCTACTTCAAAAAATTATCACTCAGTTTGTTAAAGGTCTTTCTTTGGATCAAATCTGTAGACAACACATATATATATATATATATATATATTTTTTTTTTTTTTTTTTTGGAATATTTGGACATATACAGCAAGATNTATATATAAATTCAATTTTATGCATATATATAGCAAAGCTTACTAGAAGGGAAAATTAGCAAAGCTTACTAGAAGGGAAAATTTCAAGAGAAAAATGTGATTCACTTTTGATGTTAAAAATTATCAAACATATTTTGTTCTTCAAAGCATAGCACTTTACAAAACAGCCTTCCCCCTTATCTGAAATTTTGCTTTTGGTAATTTTAGTTATCTATGGTCAAATTAAAACTTTCATGTGGTAACAGGAAATTTCCAAAAATTAACCATTTGTAAATTTGAGACTGGTTACTATTCTGAGTAACCTTACACCATTCTGCTCTGCAATTCTGGGATATGAATCACTCCTTTGTACAATGTGTTCATGCATTATATACTGCCAGCCTGTTAGTAGCCCTCTTGGTTAGCCAATTGATTATTACAGTTTCATGGTAAATATTTGGTTTGTCACTCTTTATAGGCCTCAGAACATATCCCCTTAGATAAGAAAGGTATACTCTAATTGTTTTAAAATATTTAACTTGCACAGCAGTTTTAAGAGAGAAATATGTTCAGTTTTTCCTTTTGAGGAACATGTCTTTTCATAAACTATACTTGTTTTGTGATTGCCTTTTTATGGTTCAAAAACATGTTTATACTGTCTAATAGATGGCTTATTATGAATGCAGAAGTAAGCTGATTGCAGGTGTATTTAATGTTCACAGCAACTCTCTGAGGTAGGTATTGTGATTTCCTTTCCATAAATAAAATAAAATGAAGTAGAACCCATTTAAGTAAAAATTCAACATTCTACACCTAACGAATTTCTAATTACAATTCAGATTTCAAAGTACACAAATTTGCTCTTCATTCCTATTCTTTATTCTCTTTAAAGTAAATTTTATCATATTAGGACTCTCCCAGGAGGATCTTATATATAAAAAAAAAAAATTGTGGAGTTTTTAGGATGTCCTCTTTGTTTTCTGTCATTTCTTCCATGGACATGAAGGACACAAAAGCATTTTAGAAGGAAGTAAACAGGTCCAGAAATTTCTTGCCTTTGTTGGCTTCCTCATCAGTCCTTGCAGTTTATTGAAAAGTCCAACTCTGGGTGGGTGGATTATGAGTTTCTACTTCATTTCATTTCAGTATATCATGGGCTACTACAGAGGTGATTGCTTTTTTTTTTTTTTAACTTGAGAGGGAGTCTAATCCTTATAGGCCAAAAAGATTCTGTGTATCTTTTTAGTATTCATGCATTTGTACATATCATCTCTTGAATCCAAGCCTCTTCTTCACAGCTTTATTTTTAACCTTTTTTTGGTGCAGGGACAGGATATTTTAATACTGCTTTGTATATATGCTGGATAAAACTCTGAATTTTACCAAATATTTCTTGAATTAGATTTTACACTCTAAATCATTTTGAAGACATTCTTGTCTTTTTAAACAGGGAGACACAGATTTAAACATTTTGGATATATAGTAGGAGATGCACTTTCTTACTTAGTGGCATTCAGAGCCATGCGATATTAGAATAAAAGCTCAAAAGGACATACTCTGTGGAATTAGTAAACAATGCTAGAACAAACATTTAAAGAATTAATTGGTTGAAATTGCACATGTTTATGGTATACAACATGATGTGTTGAAGTCTGTGTACTTTGTGGAATGGCTAAATCAAGCTAACTCACATATATGTTGTCTCATATAACTATCTTTTGTGTGTGTGCGTGTGTGTGTGTGTGTATGTGTGTGATGAGAACACTTAAAACTTACTCTTAGCAATTTCCAGGCATATAATAACACTAGTCACTTTGTTCTATAAGAGATTTCTTAAATATATTTATCCTGACTGAAATTTTATATCTTCACACCACCATCTCCCTAATCCTTCCCACACCCCAACTTCTGATAAACCCATTTTTATGCTCTGTGAGTTTGACTTTTTGGATTTGACATACAAATGAGATCATATAATATTTGCCTTTCTGTTGCCTGGCTTACTTCACTTAAATTATAATGTCCACTAGGTTTATTCATTCACCCTCCAAGTTATCAAAAATCATAGGATTTCCTTTTTTAAACACATACACACACATACATATTCATATTCTTTATCCATTCATGTATTGATGAACACTTACATTAATTCCATAGCCTGGCTATTCCAAACAGGCTGCAATGAACATGAGAACATGAGTGAAGATACCTCTTCTTCAACATACTTGGTTTCATTGCCTTTGTGTATGTATCCAGTAGTATGATTGCTGGATCATGTGGTCTACTTCAGTGCATCAAACGTTTTAATGGAATAATAAATCCAAGCCAGAATAGTGGAGTATAAATCAGAATAAGGTGGCAAGAATTTTCAAGATTTTAGTTTGTTTTCAACCCTGGATCATCTGGATCTGGTCAATGTTCCATCCTGGCAATATACTTTAAAATATACTTTAAACTGGTTGCCTTTTCAAATTGATGTTTGCTAGAATAGAACAGCACTAGCAAATGGACAAATTCAATTAAAGTTGCCCAAATATTGCAGCTCCTTTAGAGCTGTGAAAATAAAAATGGGAGGATACAATTCCTTAGTACACTGAGGAATTTTACATTTGACATTTACAGAAATGCCATGTCACAGTCTCTTTATATATTTTGTCATTATTAATGAGTCCTTGGTTTTAAAATAAGCACTGAGCATAGGGAAATCATTAGATGAAGCAAAGCCTTATGCAATGTAAAGTCTCATAAGTAATTTTGTATACATAGTCCCTCTACATAAACAGTGTGTGTGTGTGTGTAAAATGTAAGGAGACAAAACTTCTTTTAGTTGTGTTTATATAAAACATAATTTTATGATTACATTTCTTATTCTGTGTCACTTACAGTATTTCTTCTCACAGTTGTTGGACAACATACTTGGACATTTTAAGAGCCCACAGATGTCATAATTAAACTTAGTAATCAGTCTAGAAATCAACATATAAATAACAAGGAATCATAAAGATCAGAAATATGGCAGGGAATAAACATAGAATCCTTATGCTTGCTTTTAATGTAAAAAAAAATGCTTTTTGTAGTTCCAAGCATGTCATTCTTTGCACATGTTCAAGCGAAATATGAAAGAAAGAAAAATTCTCTCCAAATGATTAATGTAATGTTTTGCAGGGGACATATGGATGTTCTTAGAATTTAATGGGGGAAGGGGAACTTACCTGGAATCAATTATAGGAAATCTGGCAAAATGAAAATGAAACATTCATTTGCTCTTTTTATTATAATTACATTTGTTACAACTTTTTTTAAAAATTCAGAATAATAATATGACAGTAATTTCAGTAAATGGGGATAAATTGTATTCAAATAATAACACAATTAAAAAAAAGATGCCCTCAGGTTTTGGAATTGATTATAAAGGACAGATGTCAGTGTGTGCTGAGTAAATTTTAGGGCTGGTGTTTTCTCTTCCTTGAAATTCACTCATAGCCTCCCTAAGTGATCTTTCTTCTCCCACGTCTTATTTTCTTTGCAATCCATACACATGCACATACTTCCCTGAGAGCAAAAATTACAGAATTGTTTGTTGGCACACCAATCCCACCAGACTGAGTTTCTTCCTAGAAAGCAGTGGCCTCTCATATAATGCACCTTTGCAACTCTAATAATTTTTAATACATCATGAACTTCCTATTTCTTCTACTGACATTTCACACCTGAAAGTACTCAGTAAGTGATGAATAAGAATTCATAATAAATAAAAAAAAAGAATGAGGTGCATTAATGGTGCAGTTGGTGCATTAATGTTGCACAGATATTTTAACTTATTTTGAGATTTTCCACTTCAATTACCAGAAAATGTTAAGATTATTCTTTGTCATAGGGTAAAGCACTACAGTAGGCTTTCTTTATAAAAGATAATGTAATTTACTTCAATATTGGAGATATGCTTCATTCAGAAAAAATTAAAATTACCATAATATAAATCATATCTTCACATTCTACTTAAAATTAAATCTTTAAAGTGCAAGTGCACTAGTGTCCTACCCTAAATTTATTTCCAAAACTTGATTAATGTTACCTACAAAGTTAACATTATGCAAGTTTTAGAAATGTGTACAAGTGAGAATTGCAGAAGATGGGCATGGTAGCACATGCCTGTAATCCCAGCAGCTTGGTAAGCTGAGGCAGGAGGATTGTAAGTTCAAAGCCAGGCTCAGCAACTTAGTGAGTCCTTAAGCAGCAACTCAGTGAGACTTTGTCTCTAAATAAAATATTAAAAAAGGACTAGGGATGTGTCAGTGGTTAATTGCCCCTCAATTCAATTCCCAGTACCAAAAAAAAAATTGCAATTACTCAATCTACTTATAAATATATTTAGTATAATGTATTTACTCATAAAAATTTTCTTTATGTATTTCTAGATGAATATACTTATACATAAAGATAGTATAAATACAAGTCACAAAGAGTATAAATTGATAAATCTCAACTTTTCTTAGTCTACCAAAGCATTAAAAGTTTGTAGTAGGTTGGTTGGTTAAGGGAAAGAAGGGGGAGGTAATAACTTGCAGCACTAGTTATTTGATGCTGCAGAATTCAGGAAGAAGGTCCCATGGACCATATCCAGCAAAATCATCTGTGTAATCCTTTACAAAAAGTTTGGTGACCCCCTTAGGCCATCTATATACCATGAAAAGAAAAATCTGAATTTTATATGAATGGCAAAAATTGGAGGTACTAACTATGTAGGGATTCATCTAGAAAAGTCTGCAATGCTATTGTATGTACAGTTATATCATATAACCGTGATAGGATACTTCTGGGAAATAGATTGTGAGATGATTTTATTGTTGTGCAAATACCACAGCATATACTTTAGTAACTAAGTTGGACTGCTAAGTCACCAAGTGATATAATCTTATTTAACCCCAGGAAGATGAGTGGTCCATCCTTGATCAAAACATAATTATACATACATGATTATGCTATTTTTTTACTTTTTAAATGAAAGAGTTAAAATCAGTAGAATTAGAGAATAATTGATTAATTGTATTTCTTGTTTCCTAGACAAGAAGTTTCAGACAACAAATGTTTTATCAGCACCACCTGTTATTAATTTAATGATTCAATGTAAATTGCTTACTGAAATATGATTAATGATGTTATTATGTAGGCAATAATAAACATTGGCAGTGTCTTCCCCCTGCCCCCGATTTAGAATATATTTATGTTTAAATTTAAGATTAAAGTAATACTTTGGCTGATTCATTTGTTTTTTACACGTTTTAAAGTTCTAGTTTTCAATGTCCTTTCCTGTCCTCAGGACATGCTTTTCCATTTTTCCAAGTCAAGACAGAATTTTGAATTGTTTTTGCTGTTTGGATGATTTTCTGCTTCTTTTCAGCAGCTTAGGACCTTTGTTGAAAATGCACATTAAATGACTTTATCAAAGTTTACTTTCTAAATTTCATGTTTGACCTTGTATTTCAAGTTCAGGTTGAATCTGATGAGTACTCACTAATGAAGTTTCTTTTTAAACAAAGAGAAGAAAGGCTCTATTGCTTTTCATAGCTATAATTCCTTTCACATTTGTAGATATTTACATGCCCTAAGTGACAGGGACTGGGGCAACATTCATATTGACCAATAACTTCAAGGAGTGTTTGAGCACGTACATTTGAAAAATAGACTTTTGGTGAACTAGGAAGTTGTTAGTTGGTTGGACAAATAGTTTTTGAACTAAATCACCACAGACTAGTTTGCTCTGGGCCATTTAGAAGAGTTTCTTTAGATATTTATATGACCTTATAAGCAAAATTAATGAAAACACTGTAGCCATTGACTGACACATTGCCTTGCTGAGACTGCATTTTGTGCCAAGAACAAGTGCAAAAAACAGACTTGTATCACTGTAGCACCGCTTATCACCATGCAGTGTGTACCCATCAGTTGATCTTTTCCAGGAATTAAGCAATATTCAAAGGAAAGATTATCATGTGCAAACAAAGAGAGCTTAGATGTCTTGCCTACTGGCCTAAGGTCTCTCCATCATTCCTGCAGCATTTACTTTTTGTATCAGGAGTTAATTAAGGTGAAACATGAGGTAATTAGGGCTAATCCTCCTGGCCTCCTGCTGGCCTGTTGCCTCCTAGGCCATTGGTTGAACCAAACAATTTTCACAGTGTAAGAAAAAAAGCAGATTTTTAAAAAAATGATGTTCATGCTTATTTTAACCGATTCCTAATCCTTTAAGGTTGTCACTATTTTTTTAAGTAGGGCCTTTGCACAGAAAATGTATAATGAATTATCCACTTCTTCCTGGGTCTTGATTTCAAAAGAAAAACAAGACTTCTATTTAAAGATGTATTTGCCACTGACGGGATTACAGGGTTACATTTGTGTACCTCATATATTTCCAACAGATTTAATGAAATTTGTTGTAGTATAAATCTTTAGCTTTCATTTTGCTCAAAAGTTACGCCTTTCCAAAGATAATGATATTCATTATACATATTTGTCAATGAATTATTCATTTATAAATATATAATAGTAATTGGATCAGGGATGGGAAAGTAAAGCTTCACTGAACTGCATCCAGGTGTTTTATCCTGGGACATTCTAGACTTTACAATGCACTTACTGGATCTGCTATGTAGTAATTTACTTATTTTTCTTAGAATAAATGTCATGTTAAATATGTTTAGACTCAAACTAATTTTTGTGTGAGTGAATGAGTATGTATTTTTATTTTTTTTAATGGAAGGAAAGAATAAATGACTTAATGTCTTCGTTGAAAGAAAATCATGTGCTTCTTTATTGATACCCTTGCCTTCTAACTTGTCAACCATAATAGAATCTCTACTCTTGCCAAAAGCATCTTATTAGGTAGTTAAGATTTTAGATTTGACAATCTCCCATAGTAATTAAAAAGCAATTGCCAGTTTAATTGTTATGGCATTCACAAAGGAGGGAACTTATAGAAGAAGTAAAATTTCCTATGTCATTATTTATAGTATCCTATCAGATCCCAGGTTAAAAGTCCTATCATTATAAATTTGATTTTTTAAAATCTTTTCCCAATTACTCTCAGAATTTTAACTTCTTATGTAGCCTATATTAACTTAATCTTTTATTTTCAGACAAGCTTTTATAATTGTTTGTGCTAACATCTCCTGTATATATAGATATATATATGGCATAGTGTCTTTTATTAGGATTAAAATCATTTCTGTGGACTAAACCTTTAAAGACTACAGAGCAACCACAACATATCAAGTTGCTAATTTATATCTTCTAGGTAAGAACTTGGAGTAGTTATCTTTTACATTGGAAGATATGTGTTCAAATCAGAAAATAGTATTTAATAGTCAATTTCAAAATCTTTAACTCTCTGAATATTACTTTTTTCCTCAGAATAAAAGAAAAAATCATTTTTAATTCTACGAGCTTTAAGACTAAAGGAAACTCAGGGTAGCGTAGTTTGTGTTTATTTACTGAATTTGATGTCAGTTTCTTAAAACAGGAGTGGGGCTTTTCTTCTGTAAAATTGCAAAGAGAGCATTTGCACCATGGCATTTAAGAATATATCAAATGAGATTTTCTATTGATCCCAGTGGCAGGGATGAGTGCCCCTTGAGAATAAATGAGCTGCCTTTATGAGGCTCCCTGTCATCAAGGATTTAGCTGTTTCATTTGCAGATTCCTGTAAATGTTCACCAGATTCATGACCAGTAATTTTCACTGGAGAAGGACTGGACCATGGGTAGCAAATGATTCTTTGTCATTAATGGTTTCAAATAGCATTAAAAATGTTCTGGCAGCTCAATTGATTCTGATGAAGCTATAGAGCCCAACTGCAATGTGTTTCTAGCTAATATTTCCAATTATCAGGCCAAGGGAAGGATAAAAGTGAATAATGTGTAAAGTGCATTCATACACATGCACTAATTTTGACCTCAGTTTTTCTGTATAAAAAATTTAAATTGAAGCTTAGAGATGTTCACATTTAGAATAGCACAGAAAATAAACAAGAAACTACTTATGCAATTAAATTTATACTGTTAATTTTCACTTCTTTAATTGGAATATCTTCTCTGTGATCAGCAAATTACTAGCAGTAACTACTTTATATGCACTCTTGGAAAGGGTAGCTTCCTGACAAAATTAAGTATAAGTATCTACTAGTATCAAAATTGGTTTTGAATTAATATCAAAGACAGAATTTTTCAAAAATTTTTAAGACACGGACGAGCACCATGGCACACGCCTGTAATCCCAGATACTCGGGAAGCTGAGGCAAGAGGATCACAAGTGCAAAACCAGTTTCAGCAACTTAGTGAGGCCCTAAGTAACTTTCTTTTCAAAATAAAAAGTAAACCGACCTGTGGATATGGCCCAGTGGTTAAGTACCCTTGGATTCAATCCCTGCTACCAAAAAATAATTTAATACATGACAGATAAGTGGGTTGTTTCATCTATCAGTTGAATCAGTTCCTATGTATCAAAGTTTAAGTGACTATGTTAATATTTAAATTACCTATTTCTAAGATTATTTTTCTTATTAATTTTTAGTTGACTATTAGAAAAACAATCTATAGGCCATTAATATATAGATGACTGATAACCTCATACTTCCAAAGCATGTTTCCTATTTAGAAGAGAAGAGTTATTATCTCACATGGAATTCAGACTGGTTACATTTCAGGTGGTTCTTGAAAGTTCTTCTAGACTATGTTCACATGATCATTGGATTAAAGTGAAGTCAGCAAGTCAGATCACTAACAAAAAAAACAAAACAAAACAAGTAGTCACTACCACTTACACCCAGATTGTACCTG
This sequence comes from Marmota marmota marmota, assembly GCF_001458135.2. Taxonomy (NCBI): domain Eukaryota; kingdom Metazoa; phylum Chordata; class Mammalia; order Rodentia; family Sciuridae; genus Marmota; species Marmota marmota. The sequence continues at coordinate 35,491,066 of NW_025999968.1, read as the reverse complement.
GAGATTGGTGACCAGAAGGCTCCCTGGTAATTACATGTAGGAAAACTAGTACAGAGCTGCTGAGCTCTAGGCCAGTATATTTCAGAATATGGTTATGACCTATGTGCCATAAAGACAGACAACAGATGACCTACGCTCCATGTTGGAATTTTGCTAAAATGGAAGACTCTAGTAGAGCCCCTACTTTCCCAAAGTGTACCAAATCAGACACTAAAGTAAAAATCCTAGACTGAGCTGTGCTACTCCACATATCTTACCTATCTGCTGCTTCCCAGATCCCAATAAGTGGTAAGAGTGAGAACTCAATCGAGATGTTTGTTCTTGGAACACCCAAGCCACAGGCAAACTGAGCAGCCAAGCCTAGGGTTCTCTGAGCTAAAGATCTAAAAATCTTTACAAAGCTCTTTAGAGCCCCAGCCTGCCAGGACTGATCCCAAAAATGCTTTTCTAGTCCATTTCCTGGGGACTCTCTGCTTACTCCAAACCAGCCCAACAAATCCTGTTTTTAACTGATAGTTAGGCTCTGCCCTGGGGCACTGGCCTAGTGAGTATGTTCCTTCCCCACCCTAGCTAATGTGGCCTGGCATTTGGGATGAGTCAGTGCAATGAATTCTCTCAACTCTATTCATTTAATTAAAAAAAAAAAAATCAATTGAACACAGACTTTGAGCCCTGCATTCTTCTGGGTCCTGGAGGTTCAGAAAGGAACAAAAGAGACAAAAATATCTCCATGGAGCTTTCTTCCTGGTACTTGATGTAAACCATAAATGAAGCAAATTAAAGAAAAAATATTGTTTAAGGTAATAAAGATATGTGTCAAGAGAAAAACATGAATGAAGAAAAAAGAAGTATGTTTGTATGGTCGGCTGTGGGTTGCAATGTTAAATGCAGTGGCCTGGGAAGGTCCCCTTGAGAAGGTGACTTTTGAATGAAGTACCATAAGGAATAAAACAAAAATCAATTAGGTATGCTAGAATAGGGGAAGAGAATGTTCTAGAAAGAATGAAGTGCAGAGGACTCCAGTTAGGAAGAGCAAGGAGGCAGATGTAAATGGAGGATGGGGCAGGCTGGGTAGGATGAGGTCAAGTCAGATTTGTGAACAGAGGCCCTTTCAAGTAGTTCCTTTGGGGCTTTGGTTTTTATGCTAAGTGAGAGGGACATCCATTGAAAGGACTTAAAGGAGAAGACCTATCTTGGTAAAATATCCCTGTTTGGATCAGAATTTTCCAAATGGCAGCAACACCTGGAAAAGGTAGATCAATTGCAATGACCTAGGTGACAACCAACCAGGGAGAGGAAGGGGTGATAGTGAGCAGTGATTAGAACCAGGTATATATTGAAATGAAAAATGTCAAGACTAGATTATTTTATGTGAAAAGGATAGGAATCAAAGATGACCCAAATTTTTTGTCTGACTCCAAGAATGGAATTGTCAGGGAGATGTAAGATGGTGAGATGTGAGTATTTTATGTGATAGGTCTATTTGACCTCTAAACATGGAGATGTTAAGTGTGTAGTTGAATGGATGAGTCCTAGGAAGCAATCCTGCATTGGACATATAAATTTAGAATCTTAGTGTATATGAAGTAATTAAAGCCGTGAGAGCTGATAAAACTACAAATTGAGTACATGAAGGTAGAAGATTTATAAACACTGAACTTTGGGCTACTTCATTTTTAAAAGTTGAGTTGATGAAGACAACCTAGCAAAGGAGACTGTAAAAAGAACTGTTAGATAGTAGACACAAAATGAAATGAGTATGTTATCCTGTTGGTCAAGGGAAATAAATATTTAAAGAGAGAGATAATGTTCCACTCTGTCACATGCTACTAAAGTGTCACAAAACATGAGCAATAAGAACTGACCATTGGAAATAGCAATGTGGAGATGATAGGTCACTGTTATTAAAGCAATTTTGCTGAAGTAGAAAGGGGAAGTTTTTATTGCAAGAGGCTCAAGAGAGAATAGAAAGAAGAAATTAGAGATAACAATAATTATGTCATTCTTTGTTTCTTGTCATATGGAGAAGGAAATAGGAAGTAGGGAGGAATGTAGGGACAGTAGAGGTTCTTTGTTTTTACCTTAGGATACATAAAAGCATGCTCATTGTTCATGGAAATCATATAGCTAAGAAGGAATAGTTGATGAGATAATATAAAAAGGGGGGAATTGCTAAAGTCAAGTCCTTGGGTAGGCAGAAGAGGAAGGAAACTACACCCAAGTGGGGAAGTTGCTCTAATCTTTTAATCTAGGCTCAGAGACAGATGATTCAGTGTCTAGAGAAAGCAAATAAGAGGCCACAAGGAATCATATGCCTTAAGGTGGTAAATTATGTATCTTTGGTCTTCATAGTTTCTAATCACAGTACATTCATTTTATTCACATTCATGCTTGAAAAAAATGGGAGAACTGGCTTACATTGTTTAGTAGAAGAACAATAACTGTCGAAAAAGAACAGATTTCCAGATGGCATTGAGATCTTAGATAATCTATTACATATGGCTCCATTTATAGCCAACTTGTGTATATAATTCCTTTTCTGGGTTGGTTTCATTACATAACAAAGCATTGAGTGCTCATGAAGATTTTTAAGACTCCATCCCTACCTTCAGGGAGCTGCCTGTCTGGTGGGACAAGCCCAGAAGTATCATGTCTATATTTTCTAGCTAAAATTCAAGACTTTCTACTCACTCTATGGCCTGACAACAGGAAGGGATATTTAATGTGAGGGCCATCCAGTAATGTTCTAGGCATATGTTCACCATTACTGTAATTAGTGTCAGATGTTTTTAAGTGCTGATATAGAAAAATAAACCAAATTATAGAATAACAGAAGAAAAAAAAATGTTCAGCTTTGCAGGAGAGGTGTGAGGAAGCAAAGTTCAAAGATAACTGAACCAAAAGGAGAGGCAGGAGCTAAACCTGGGCACGTAGATTAGAATAATATATATTGAAGACTATTCTAAGGAATATGGACATTATTCTGTAAACATAAGGGTGCCATAATTATGTCTGTATTTTAGAAAGATATATCTGGTACCTATGTGAAATAGATATTGGTCAGAATTAAAGGTCATGAACCATTAGGTATCCTCTGCAGAAAAGGGACAAATAAAAGGAAGTGACAGAGGCAATGGGTATTGAGAGGAAGTGATGAGTCCTAATATTTTTAGGGAGAAAAACCAGGATTTGACACTGCTTTGCAAAGAAAGAGAAAATATGGCAATAACTATGATGTTTCTATTTAAGGACTTTAATGTCATTTGTCAAAATACAGGATGCTGAGGATAAGCAATTTTGTTCAGGAGGTAAGCAAACATAATGAGTTCACTATGTTCATGTTGTGTGTCAGGCAATTTTAAGGAGCTAAAAACATGGGATTTGTTTTTGACTTCTTTTAATGGACACTGAATTTGCCATTTGAATACAACAAAAAAGAAAATTAGCAGTAGATAGAATAAAAGGGACACTGACTTCTAAAGAAGAAATTCATTATATACCTAGCAAAATCTGGGATTCTCAATATTTTTAGTGTAGGGTAACCACATTTTTGTTTTAAAGTAATTTTTTGTTATGTTTACCAGAAATAATTTACTTTCTTCATTGTTATTATATGTCCATATTCAGTTAATATCTTGATAAAGAAAAAATTAACAAAACTCTAGAGCGATGGTTAGAAGAAAGTAATAAATACACATTCCATAAAGACAAAGAATAATCTAATTGAAGATACACCTTTCTTATATAGGACATATGACCCAGTGTAAAATATTTTGGGTTATAGTTTTAAAATTTCTACAAACATCAATAAACATACATAATACATGTATCAAGTTCTCTCTTGCATTATCTAAGTCCGTTATGCACCAAGACCATTTAATGATGGAATAGAATGCTTATTTGACCACTCCACAAAGACTGCATTGATTTGGGCCTCTGTACTCTATGAATTCAAATATTGTAAATCTTTAAAAATTAATGAAATCATTCTTTAGTGAATTAAAGAACCACATTTATTTTCTGTTTTCTGATTACACTAACATAGTTTACTCATGCTCAAAAAATTTAACAACAGGTAGGTTACTACATGAATTTATTATTTTATATTGTGAGATAGTATATACTTAATTCAATGCTTTTATTTTTTTCTTGGAAACCTACATAATTCAATCCATAATCATGGAAAATGCATTATTTGCTTTTATTACTACTGTATTTAAAATTTTCTTTGTAATAAATGAATTACTTTATTATTTGCTTAAAGTCTCTTTTTTGAAAATAGAAAAGATAGAGGAAAAAATAAATAATACTGAACTAATAAATAAGCTCTGTTGCTTATTTATTAAGTTTTTTAAAATTAATCTTACAATATTAGTTGTTCAATGAAGGCAACATCGTTATAAGATTTTTCTCCCTGGCAGAAAGATGCACGAAGAAGTCATAGCCACCATTTTGGTGCTTCTCAATTCTCTTTAATGTGATACTAGCTGTGTCTAGTATGGAATGTGGAACAGATTTTGTTTTCACAATTCCAAATATTGTCTGAAACAAAATTCTTTAACTGCTATGAAGAAAAATATTGTGGTTCACACATTCATATATCAGATACTTCTATGCAGATTTCCCATATTACTAGGAGTTAACAGGTGTAGAAGGGAAAGACCCTATCTGCCTCTTCCAAGAACTGGTAACATTGTGGAAAGAGAGATTTACACACTAGAATGAGAAAAATGTGTAATATCTTTTATTATAGAATTTTCAAAAATTAATATGAATTACTTTGGCCCAGTATAGGAGCATGAATAAAAAAGTTTACGGGATCAAGACAGCCTCATTAAACTTGGCCTGCATACATGCCAGGAGTGATAAAAAAAGAACTGTTTACAGGTGCACAAAAGGCAGTTGGAAGAAAGAAATAACAGGTTTGTTAGGTGTGGTAGGGTTTTATAAAAAATAGCATAACGTGAATGGCCAGTTGCAGAAACCTATCCTCTCTCTGTTCAGGAGGCTAGAAGTCTAATATTAAGGTTTGGTTCTTTCTGGATGCTCTGAGGAGAAGCTGTCCTGTGTCCACTTTTTTTTCTTTTTTATTTATTTCTTACATACATGACAATAGTGGAATGCATTACATTCATAATTATCCATTCACAGCACAATTTTTCGTAACTCTGTATATAAAGTATGTTCATGCCAAATTATGCCATTATACATGAGCTCTCTTTTTTTGCATTACAATTCTTAATAACACAATTTATCATATATATGTTTGTATATTAGGTATGTTGACAACAAATTCACATCTTCATACATATATTTTGTATAATGATGACCGTCTCCTTCCACCATCCTTGCTAAGCAGATACTGTAAAGGTCTTCTAAGACAATATAAACTCTGTTCTTTCACAAATATTCTACTGTAGAAAACCTTAAATCATATTTTGTCACCTTATAAAGATACACTAATCTATCTGATAGAATAATAATAAATATTATTAATAATAGTTATCATGCATTGAACACAGACAAGTATTTCATTTTAATGGTAGTACTAGAATGTTCTTGGTAGAGATAAGAAAACTGAGGCTTAGAGAGGTTAATTAATGATGGTATCTGAAATATTTTATGTGATAAACAGGGTAATAATCAATTGAACATGAGATCATATATTATTATATTAAAGAATACATAGGCATAAATATTAAAATGATAGTATAGTATGACACAAAGGAAATGGAAATCTATCTATTATAAGCAACTTAATTTTTAGTACTTTCTACTTCTGCCATTGGCAGCAAAACTCTTTACATTATATAAAAATGTTTTGTGGCTATTTACTGTAATAATAAAAATAAAAGCTATAGTACATACAGCTTTGAAACCCTAATGTTTCGGATTGAATGCTTTATCTTATGAAGTAGAATTTAATATTAAATGCTCATATAAATAATGGACTTTTGTTAAAAAGGAAATAAAATCAAAAAAACTTCCCTGAAATGACTTTATTTCTATGCTAGAAGATGTCCAAGTTCTTGAGTCACCTTTGTAAGGCTAATATTTCTCGAGTATAATTTTTTTCCTGAAAATGAGTTTGGCAGAATAGCTAAAATTAAGATGATTGTGTAAAAGCTTCATATCTTCTGAATATGAGTATCAGGGAATGGGGGAGGATAGAATCTTCATTTTAAAGAGGTATTTGAGATAATTGTTTATAGCAAGCATCTGAAATGGGTATAATCTCATTTCCATCCTTCCTCAAAACTGCTTAATTTTTGACTTTTTAAAAACTATTTAATAAAATGGAAGAGAGGGTCACACAATGCAAGAGCAGTCTGTCTGCAATGGTTCCCTAAATTTGTACTCCAAAGAAATTTCTTTTAAGTACATAGTTAAGGTATATATTTCCAAACTACTTTTGGGTAATCAAAAATGTTTGAGAAAGTAATTATCTATTAGTATATTCTTTTTAATAAGTTTGAATATGTCAACGTGTATGATATGTATGCTTGTGTCTCATAAAATAATGAAATAAAATGAATTTTGTTCAGTCTCTTACTATTCATAAAGAAACCTTCACATTTCCTGGGTTTGGCTCTACCAATCGGGCCAAATTTCCTGGGCATCCATCCTTCTGGGAGTGGCTGCTCTCTTTACTTCCCATTTAGCAGCTGTACAACTGGGAAACGTCCAACAGAATGAAAGCCACCTGCTCCTCTAATGATTTCAGCCAAACAGACAGGATTGAAGCCTTACCAAATGTGTTGTCTGTCACTCTGATTCAGTTTTAAAAAATAAATCGAACTGGTCAGATATTCAGAAAATATATGCTGTTAGTTAACTCCTGTAGTGCCTGAAGTACCTTTCAGGCTACTTGGACTCCATGGATTTGAAAGGACCATTCTAAAAGAAAGAGTGGCAGTAGGTTGGAGAGTTACATTTAGAAAATAAGACATTCTAGAATTTTTTTTTTTCATCACAGCTTCACTGTTGTACTCTCTAAAATGAGCACACTTAGGCACATTTTTTTCTGCATTGACAATTTGCCTTTAGTATGTGATTATGTATGCTCCCAATCCTACTAATTATATTTCAAACTCCTTAGCAGTTTTCTACTTACCCCTTTTCCCAGCTCAGTCTCCCTAGAATCCTTAAAATTGTCTACAAGACAGAATATTATGAAAGGAAAAGGTCACATTGGAAAGTTAACTTTGGAAAATCACATTGGTGGTGTAAGCTGACTGGTCTCCACCATAATTTTCCCTTGGCCATGTCCTTTAACTGTTTTATACTTTGGTTAACTGTAAAATAGAATTATTTTATGGATGAGCTATGCCTGTAAATGTGGCTATAGGACCTCTGATTTTGAATAAATATTTAGCATTGTCTGTTTTTAAAATAGTTTGACACATTTAAGTTTTATATGATCATTCAACTCATGGATTTCTGCATCATGACAAGCATTCAGAGAAGTTTCATTTCTGTTGTTTTGTTTCATCACAATCTGACCCTGTATAGCATCTTTTATTTCCTTTTGCAGTCCTCACTATAATTCTCTCAATAATTGTCAGTAATGCAATAAATTTACATGGACAAATATTTCCATAATGATAGGGGAAATTCTTTGTAAGAATTAGACCATGTAGGGCAGGGATTATGGCTCAGTGGCAGAGCTCTTGCCTCGCGCTGGATTTGATCCTCAGCACCACATAGAAATAAATAAACAAAATAAAGATTAAAAAAAAAAGAAATTCTTTTTTATTAGACCACATAATACCCTAGAGTAAATACAAAAAAAAAAGCCACAAAATTTGTTTAATAATTTCAGGAAAATGCTCTAGATATGCACTTTTAATTTTTTTTAATATTTATTTTTTAGGTGTAGATGTCCACAACACAATGCCTTCATTTTTATTTGATGCTGAGGATCCAACCCTGGGTCCCGCTTGTGCTAGGCAAGCGCTCTACCGCTGAGCCACAATCCCAGCCCGATATGCACTTTTTAAATTGGGCCATAGAGAGTTTAATCAAAAAAAAATTCCTGAACTGGTGAACATCTTCAGTGATTATAATACTGTTAAAGACCCCATAGTTAATTGAAGCAGATAGAAAGGAAAAATGGCAATCGACAGAAAAACAAAAGTGAATACATTGGACTTAACAATAATCCATTGATTCATTTATTTTTAGTATAATTTTATTATAATAAGCAAATGAAATATATAAACCTTAAATAATTTTAAGTATAAAAACCAAGATGTGCTGTTCAAAAATGTTATCTCCTTTAACTCCCTATGTTATTACTTTAGACTCCTCCAATTTGGAGTTCATCAAAATTCATTCAAATGAATTAGAAATAATATCATGAAAAAATTAGTTTCATATGCTGATTTGTATTCTTGCATTTAATGGGCACTTTGCTTTATACACTTCTGGCAATTTTGAATGCTGAGGCAGCACCATAGAAAATGCCAGCATCGGCAGATTAGTCAAAAAGTTAAGAAGCCATTTACCTAATTACAGTGTCAGTCTAGCTGCATGAGTGGCCTGGAGGGTTTTGTAGTACTGGTACCTGAAGGCAAAATCCACTTGGTATAGAAAAAGGATTAGTAAATTCTTTGACATTTTACAACTTCTTCATTCTATACCTACCAAGTCTTTTGGTGACAAGAGAATCTTTTCCCATAAATGGACTTGAAGGCTAAGAAGACATTTATAACAAATGTGCAACTTCCTACCCTACCAGATGATTATGTAATGGTTATCTTTGAATTCTAGATTGCTCCTGGCACAAAGTGTTGCATATGATGGGCATTCTGAGCATTTTTAAAAAATGCCTCTCCAATGTCCTCTTGAGATATATGTATGACTGTGAATCAATCTGTTCCCACACTACTGTTTATAAATGAGAGTCAGCTCAATGATATTGAACCACAGAATTATTTAAATAGGACTGCATTTCAAGCATGGATTTAAAAAGATCATCTTAATATTTTCCTGCAAAACACAACTAATGTGTGGGGGTTTTTTTACAGTTATTTGGTGTCCCTCTTCATTGAATTGCTCTAAATTTGCTGCTTATGCATGCAGCATGGCCTGGACCCTCACAGTGATTTGCACCTATTTTTCATGGATTTGTCAGCAACTGATTATATAATTATATGACTTTTTATAAAAGCATAGAAGGCTTAGAGAATAATGTGCCCTCATTTTATGAATACTCAAGTACCCTTTGAATAAAACACTTTGCTCACTTTTAGAGACATGATATGCCACTGGAAGGCAATCGTTTGGTCTTTTATGTAAATTACTATTTTTCATTATTTACCAATTCCCAATTGCCCTATATATAGTGTAAGTATATTCTCTGTGGTAGTCAGAGTTGTTACAGTCTAGATGTTAAATGATTAAAAAAGCAGATTTCCTGCGATCAGATGCAACATAATGCTATGCTGATATAAGTAGCTATTCTTTTTCCTCTCATGGCTTCTTAGGCAAAAACCACCAAAGTATGTATTACTTATGTAAATAAGAATGGTGTGCTTTTAACCAGTATATGAAGCAACATTTAAAAAAAATCTTATTATTTAGTCCCTAAGATACTGTTCAGATAAATTTCTTTAAAACTCTTAGTGACATATCATATCTTATTATTTGTATATTTATTGAGTAGCTTCTATGTTCAATTCAGTGACATTATAATATTAGAAATGGATATCTCTGACATGACCTTTCCAAGTAATTTCAAAATCAAGCAATACATGTTAAATACAAAACCACCAATAATGTAAGTAAAAATTTAAAATAAACAATTATTAAGAATAGAGCAAATTAATATATATTGTCAATTTTCAACATTTTTAATCCAACATGCAGTTTTAATTTAACCTAATATTTTGCATTTTCTTGACTGCATGCCTCCGTTCTTATTGGTCTTTCCTGTAATCCTATTTTCTGTTGACTGTGAATGGAGAATTTACTTTTCATCTATACCATCTCAGCTGTAGGCCTATATGTACTCAGTATTTTTTTGTAATATTTATAGGAAAAGTTAGGTACAGCGTTGCTGGTTACACATTTTTCACATTTAAAATACTCCAATATGTGGAAATTCTGTCGTATATGATTCCACATACCCTGAATCCCACCCTAGTGAATTTTGAAAAATAATTCCTCAAGGTTAGTGTCATAACTTCTTCATTTTCTTGAGAGTATATGTAATAACATTTATAACTATAGAACTTAATAATGTGATTGGCATATAATAAGAGCTAAATAAGTGCTAAATATATGTGTGTGTGTGTGTGTGTGTGTGTGTGTGTGTGTGTGAGAGAGAATGGGTTAGTAATTCAGTAACTTTTCTTTTGCGGGGGAGGGGGAATTCTGGGGATTGAATCCAGAGCCTGTGCATGCGATGATGCACTCTACCACTGAGCTATATCCCCAGCCCCGACATTTTTTTTTTTTTTAAACTGGGAAAGATCTTAGAGATTCTGTACTTTTGTTCCCTCATTTTACAAATGAGTATAAAAGGAGTTCCTCGCTGCTTCTTAAGAGGGGAGTTACAGCTGGGATAGCAAAAGTAGGATATTAAAAGTCATCTAAAATTATGTAAGTAATAATTGCCATAGATATCCACACAAAGAAACAGTAACTCCAGCAACACTCTAAGCCATAAAGATCAGAGAAGACTTTTTAGAAGAACTGTATGTAAATTGAAGAATAGGCAGCATTTTGACAAACAGAGGAAACGGGAGAATGACTGGAATGATATTATGGAAGAGTAAAATGTTCAGAGAAGAGAAAGAAAAGAGGATATTAAATCAGTCAATGGTTGTTTGTATGTCTTTACAAAGTTATGTGGCTTTAGCCATGGGACCATGGTATGTGTATTTGGGCTTTCAGATATTGGTATAAGATGCTGTATATGTGAAATTTCAGAGACGGTTTTATCTAGATTGCAAAATAAACAACAGCTTATAAAAATATGCTATAAGGGCTGGGGATGTGGCTCAAGCGGTAGCGCGCTTGCCTGGCATGTGTGCGGCCCGGGTTCAATCCTCAGCACCACATACAAAGCAAAGATGTTGTGTCCGCCGATAACTAGAAAATAAATATTAAAATTCTCTCTCTCTCTCTCTCCCTCTCTCTTTAAAAAAAATTAAAAAAAAAATTAAAAATGCTATAAATTAGAATAGTATTGCAGATTTATTATAATCTCAAATTTCAAAACTTGTTTTATGCATATATTCCTAATTAACTAAAACACTTGGTAATGTAAATGTTTTTTTCTTTATTTTTAAACCCATCACATTATTTTTATCAATAAAAAAAATACTGAGGCTGTTCTTTAACTTGTAATCATTCTGTTTCAGCTTCCCAAGTCATTAAGATTGCAGAAGACCCTCATAAACTTAACATGACTCTGTCTCAAAGTAAAAAATAAAAAGGGCTAGAAATGTAGCTCAGCGTCAAAGTGCCCCTGGGTTCAATCCTCAGTACCATACATACCCACTGAAGAAGTTTAATCACATAGCTTAGTTCTCTTTTGTATCTGAACATTGTGTATGTATGTGTGTTTGTCTGTGAAATCGTAAGGAGGGATGTTACAAGGAAGTTAGTAGAGATAACTACTATTTAGAGATAAACAGCCCTTAGTAATGTATTAAGAGTTTCTCTGTTCCCAACCTTTGCACAGCATAACATCTTTAACTAAATATATTGTTATCTTTCTGTATTATACCTTGACTCTAATATTCTCTTACAGATAGCCACCATAGATATTCCCTTCCAATTATTGTGACTTGGATCACAAGATATAATTATCAGTATGATGTAGGGCACACCCTTTTAAAATTCTGTGTATATACACATTTATACATATGCATGCATGTCTACATGTATGTATATATGCAAACATATGTAATATACATGATAAATTGTTTCCCTTACTTGGGTAAGAGGCAAATTGGTATACATCACCTTTATTGAATCATTTTTGATTTATTTAACAGCCACTTTGTGAGTGCTTTCTATGTGCCCAGCAGTGTGCTACTTGTCAATGATGTGATGGCCAAAAAATAAGCATGGTCTTTGCTATTATGGAGCTTTAAAATGGTGGGGAGACAGTTAATTAAAAGACAAAGAAGTTCATTAGAAATTGTTGAATGTATTTTGAGAAAAGTAAACAGAAATTTTGGGAAGGCATAATTTAGGATGGAGTTCTATATTGAGGAAAGCAGTCAGAGATTTTTTCTTTTTTTCTTTCACAGATAAACTGAGACCTAAAGTGAAAACAAAGTGGCTCAGCAGGGAAAGAGAGGGAGAGGGAAAAGGAGAGAGAAAGAAAGAGAGGAGAGAGAGAGAATGCAAGCAAGGGAGGAGGCAAGGGGCTGGGATCCCAATAACCCATTCAAAGGCACACCACCATAGACTTAAATTCCTTCCACATAGTTCTTCAGGTCAAATATTTCACCATGTCCAATAGTGCTTCAGGTTAGTAACCAAGCCTTCCACCCATGGCCTTTGGGAGACATTAAAGATCCAAAAAAATTACAAAGTAGAAATGGCGTGAAGAGAGTAAATTCTGGAAATACTTGAAAGATACAGTTGTAAGAGCTTGATGGGCTGGCTTTGTGATTTGAGGGAAAGAGTTTGATCTAGGACAGCTTATGCATTTCCAAAGATGGATGGAGTAGCTATTAATGGAGATGGGGACCTTGTAGTGAGCTCCGTTTTGTATGGTGAACTTGATGTGGCTGATTATCATTCAAATTGAGATATTTTATGGTGCTTAGAAAACAGGGGTGAGATATAGGTGAAAGATAAGGATTTGAATAATGTAAAAATAAAAATGATTTAAGTTATAAGAGTTATCTTTTTTCTTTATCAGTTAAATTTAAAAAAACCCCATGTTTGGAGATGGTGTGCATGATGTGGATATATATGTATATTTCAGATGTAAAATATGCATACACACACACACAAAGCCTATTGAGTAAAAAGAGCAATTGCATTGCATTTAGACAGAAAGGAAATGAAGGAAAAGAAAAAGTGAGAAAGTGAGGGACAGCATGAATGAGAGAGATTTGCTTGCCTAAAGAAAGCTATATTCAAATCAACTCTAAAAATTGAACTAATTTACTAATTCAGTTTACTAATCTTCCCAACAGTTGTCTGTGAATGTAAAAAGAAACTCCAAAATATGAATATGATTAACACAGCTTCTGAAGTTCATGTTAGGGTAAGGATTTGTACTGAAAAATGTGAACTTTTATTTTCTTACATAAGTCATAATCCTATCATTATTTGCTAACAGTGAACTTCACATTTTAACACTGAGCCAAAAGCTCTAGAAATGGCACTGCAATGTGGAAGGTGTCCTAGATTACCAGAGAGGCACTTGGAGTGTGTGGAATATAGGTGACCAATTTGCACATGTTTGGGGGCATTTGAATGCGGATGAATTTAGTGTTAAGACTGCTGGATTTGACATTTGCCACTGCAACTTCTGATATAAACATTGCCAAAGTACAGAATGTTTGCTGCTGAAAATACAGGGCCATATTAATGATAAATAGCTAACATATGCTTTATTTATGACTTGCTAGGCAGTGTTCTAATTACTTGACATATTATCTAATTTAATTATAATAGTACTTCTAAAATGGGTACAGTTATCATTATCTCTTTTAAAAGTGAATAAATCAGGATGACCTTAAATAATTTGTTAAAAGCTCAAAAAGTTTCTGAGTGATAGACTGAAGGCCTGAACTCCTTCCCATCAGAATTCAAATAGGGCCCTCTTTATATGTTGGTTGGGGTGAATGGTTCCACAGATAAAAGAGCCCAGTCCCAGAGGAAAGAAATTCTAGCTATTTCCTGGAGTGAATGGTCTGCTAGCTCCCACTGGCACATAGGGATGGAGAAGGGAAATAACAGCAAGTAGTTAATTCATAAAATGTAATTTTCCCAACTGCAAAGCTTGCAGTTTCTGCACCTGCTACACTGCTGATTCATCTCACCTGAATCATTTAGTCAGCTTCATTGTGTTTGCAAAGATTGCTAATTACCTCCCTAGAATAATTTAACTATCACTGAAGAATGCAATAAATCATTAAAGATATGGTTAATAAGGAGAAATAATTTTGACTATTCAGCTTGCATTGATCCTTGATATTAAAAGATTAATTTTACATTCTATTCTTAACCTTACAGGCAACCATTAGTCATTTCTTTTTCCAGAGTTGAGCTGAGCTGTTTTTGTTGTTGTTGTTAAAAAAGTGGCATTTATCTTATCATCAAATTCTTACTTTGATATATCATTCCAGGAACTGAAAAATATTGTGACTTACCAAGAAAGCACAAGAGAAATGTTACCTTTTTAATAAAAATCATTGCAACAGAGCTTTGAAACACAGGCTCCTTTGGTGCTATTATTGAAAATTTTCGTGATTTTACTTTACCCATGTGCACATGTACTTTATTCCCATTAATTTAAAAGAAGATCAGTGTCTTTTCCCCTTGGAACAAAGGAAGTATATCGTTTTTACTTGGTACTGAAATCTAATGGCAATACAGTATAAAAATTATTTGATCTGTAATATATAACAATAGAAATATTTTATGTTTGAGACATTCCTATTAAGTATTACATACTGTTTGAGTGTAAAGGCCCCTTTGGATGTTCTCAGAATAATGCTAATTTTTCATAGCATTTAATTTATTTTTATGTTTTTGCTATGGCTGAACAAAGTTATATTACAAGAAATACTTGTACTTTGTAGTCATACTGATCTATTGCACAATGGAATTCTATTGCATAATGCATATATGCATGACATCAAGAAGTTTTAAAATGAAGGTTTTCATATTAACCTCGGGAGAACAATGTATTTTGCATCAAAACCCCTGTTGGTGGAAGACAAAGTCAGAGCCATACTATAGAATTCTGATATACTTTAGATTGGAATAAAATGAATAATATATTATTCTAAAGTTATACCACCTAAGAAATTTTTACTTATGAAAATACATCATTGCTATAATCTGAACATATTCCAAGCCAGTATTTTAGAGTTATATCCTATGATCAAGCAAGGTACTTATTTATATCCCAAGTATGGATTTAAAAGTATCTCTGCCTATTCTTTTTTTAAAATACGTTTTAGTTATCAATGGACCTTTATTTACTTATATGTGGTTCTGAGAATCAAACCCAGTGTTTCACACATGCTACTCAAGTGCTCTACCACTGACCTGCGACCCCAGCCCCTTTGCCTATTCTTTAATGTGGGAAAATGGAAATTAGCAAAACTACTCTGTCTCCTATATATTATTTTTTTTCATTCACTGATTCTGGGGATAGGCCAGGAACTACATTTGATTGTCATCCTAGAAGAGCGCCTCATTTATTTTTCCAGATTATTTGATATATTTTTATGACATTGCTGTAGCCCAACTCATACCCAGCTGGTCAGAAGGTGCAGATTTATACTGAAGTTTTAAAATAATATTTTCTTTCTTCCTCAAACTTGATGGAAAATCCTCCCTTTATGCAGTCAACTGATAAATAAAATCTTAGTGTGCTACTCTCTGAGGGAAACCAATGAAGTATAGAGAACCAAGGAGTTTGTGGTTTTGTTTGGTCCACAGGTCTGTTGGTTGCTACTAACCGAAAGCAGGTCAAAATTGCTTGTGTAAGAGCAGGATTGTTGTAAAGTTGCTTCCATGTTTTCATGAAATTTAAACATAGAAAAGGAAGCTCATGAGAATCAGACCTGAGAAACTGAAAAACAAAAGTGTAGTCTTCTATACTAAAAAATATAGCATTCTCTGTGCATGTTGTTTTATCTGTTTATTGTTATTCTTTGCTCTACTTCCTACCTATGGCTTGAAACAGCCTCACCAAAGAAGAAACTTTGTGATCCCTTAGTTCTGGGACCCACAATTGACTACCAACAATTTCTATATTTTGGGAGAGAGCATCTGGATCAGTATGGTAGAGCCCAAGAGTAAGAGGTTGCCTTGGTCCTCTTTGCTGTGACCATAGGGTTAGATTCAGTACATCTATCAGTGCAAGAGACAATAATGGCTTGGTTCATATAATCCTAACCTATAAAACATTGAAGAGGCAATGGGATGATAGCTAGAAACCCAAGGCAGTTCATTATCAGGTCTCAACAAATTATGAGAAGATGGTCACAGATTCAATGACAAGTAGGAAGGAAGACAGAGCAACTCAGACTGAGGGAGTAGTATGAGTAAAGCCAACATTGGCGCCTCTAAGAACATTTTCTTGAATGATGACTAGACAAATCAGAGGAGCTGAAAGTCTACCTGATGGTGTTGTGGACAGCTAGGGATGTAGCTCAGTAGTAGAGTGCTTGCTTGGCATGTATGAGGCCTTGGGTTCAATTCCCAGAACTGCAAAAAGAAATAAAGTATGGAAGCAAGGAAAGACAAAAAAAAAAAAAAAAAAAAAAAAAAAAAAAANAGGAAAAACCCTCAGAGCCTCAACTGCCACCACCGGCTTTCCACAAGCCTCTCTCTCCCACACAAGCTTCTCTCCACCTCCCACAATCCTCCTGCTCTTGAGGCCGATTGGCTGGGTCACGTGGGCGGAACCAAAAAAGTCCCCCAATGAGCAGCTCCGTGGTCTGAAAGGGCAGGGAAACAGCCCAATGAGCATCACCGCAGAGGAGCCAATCAGCTAGATGTTGCTGGGGCCGCTGTGAGCCAATCATCAGCCGGCAGCTGGAAGTTTGCTGGGGCCCCTTCGGCTGTGGCTCTCAACAATAAGAATTTATTCAACATTCTTACGGAAGAGCAAATACTAATAAGGAAAAGCTAAACATTCTGTGTACTCTACAAGATGGTTTTCTAATTAATTGAACAAGTCGCCTACAGTTCAAAAATAGATCTAAATAAGTATTGATTTCTATTAAATGAAGCCTCTCTTTTCAGCTTTTAGTGATGACCCTCTTGCATGTTCTTCCTGAAATGGTTCCCTCATCAGACTCAGAGCCCTCTGGAAGCAGAATCTGTCTTATTCCCATCCTGCATTCCCAGCATCTGGCTCAATGTTTGGCCCATACTGTTCAGTAAATGTGGGTTGAGTTAAGTAGTGAAGAATCTATAATTGGCTCCACTTATGAAAAGAAGCAGCCTGGTTGACTTCAGTCCTTGCCAGGCCCACAGAAAGTGTTGGCCAGCATTAAAATTTAATGGGCTATTTTTAGGTCTTTTCAGATTCCAGGCAAGTCTATCAGTCTATAAGGAAGTCTTAATGGAAGATTCAGTAATAAAAGTCTATTGCTTGACAGTGATAGTTCATGTGCTCATGGTAAAAAACCCAGCAGTCATTCCATGTAGGTACACCCTTGAACTCTTAAATGCTGGAACTAAGGATAAGGATTAAGAGATTCATGGTGGATACTGATATAGCTATAAACATTCAGCAAAAATAAGCAAAGTAATTCTGTCTGCACTATATAGTGTACATACAGTATGTTTCTGACTGTATTAGCAATTTGGAATAAAATCTTTTGGAATTTTTTGGACTCTTCTTCTTAATGTGAATAAATTCAAAGAGGGGATTATAAAACAAAGGTCTTTAGTGTGTTGAAGCTAGAGCAGCAGTATTTACTTATTGGAGTTTAGAGGATAGATAAGAATGATAAATATAGAGAAAGGGTTCTTTGTATCCCAGATTTGAGGATGAGTTCGAAGTAAAATATTCCTTGCACCAAATTAATCTGAGTGGTTCAGAAAAATTCAATCCAAGACAATGGATTAGATTAAAGTGATCTTGGATTTTCAATGTCCCAAGTGCCCATGCCAAACTACATTAATATAAAACTCTTGATTTATCTGTCACTTACCTTATGCATCAGAATATATTCATGGTCATGTACACTTATTAGTTGGCATATGACAAGCTCACAGGAATTCTCAATAAATATGTTGACTTAATAAAAAAATTATGCATTATTGAAGTGAATTTTGAATGCATTGATACAGGATACTTTCTGTGAGAATTGATTGTGTTCCCAATATTCATTTGTCAACAATGGTTTGCAAAATGGCACATGGTTTTACATTAAAGAAAAATTAAACATGGTTTTCAGTTACCCCCATATTGGTCTACAAAACCTGATTTAGCTCTGTGCCCAAGTCCATGAAGGGCTTTATGTAATTATAGATTGAGGTTTGGCAAATTCTGATCTACTTGTTGATTTTGTAAATAAGGTTTTGTTGAAACACAGCTATGTTTATGCATTAGTGTGTTATCTCTGACTACTTTTAGGACACAGTGGCAAAATTAAGTCGCTATAAGATAGAACTCTTGCTTCACAAAACCAAACTTTTCAGAGAAAGAAGTTACCTTCCCTTAGGTAGTCCTTCCATAAGGGAGAGTAACTTATGAGGAAGTTCACTAAATATTTCAGCTATGGAAATTGATCAGGAAAGCATCTTACTACCTCCAGCAGATAGGTATATTACAGATAGTTTCTTAGCTTGTTGTCGAGATGAACATAAACTAATGTTTTCCATCCTATATTATGCTTTTCTAGACTGTTCTGTATTATTAATCTGTTGTGCTGTCAGTATCATTGCTAGATGAACTTACCATGGAACAGATAATGTGCACAGCAATCTCTATTCACTACACTTGGAGGATTTTCCTTCTTTCTCTGATGACTCCTCTTCTTCAATTCAGATGTAATCCTCCTCCATCTAACCTTTAAATGATTGAGTTCCTTCTGACATACCTGTGATCGCTCATAACCTCCCCTCCCCGTGTTATCTCCCTAGAGAATCACATTTACTTCTCAGCTTTAGTTGTCTTCTATAAACTGATAACTCTCGAATGTATAACTTTCTACTGGGTCTAATTTCTGAGCTTCAGATCTGTATATCCAATTGCCTGCTTCAACACATTTCCTACTCTGTTCATTCATGTTTTTAATCTTACTGATCCATCAGGGCAGATCTTAGTAAATATATCCACCATCCATGAAATTTCACAGTCAACTAATTCTTGTGTCAATCTTGCTCCTTCTCTACCCCTTATCCCCTCTATCTAATCACTAAATCAACTATATTTCCTCTCCCCAAATATCATTGGAAATCCATTTACTTTTTTCTACTTCCACTGCCAACCATCCTGGTCAAAGCAGTAGCATTTCTCCTTAGGAGTATGAAATAGCTTGTTACCTAGGTCGCCTGAAGTCACTCTTGAACAAATTATGTTAATCTTCTACTTGAAACTTTTCACTGGCCTTTTGCACAAAAACTCCAACATTATCATCATTGCCTATAAGCCCTGCATGATCCCTGTGTAGAGCTTCCTCTGGCCTTTTCCACTTGTCCCCAAATGCCACTCTTCCATCTTTGAATTTGTTGTTTCTCCTGCTCAGAAGGTTTGTGCTAGGAGTGCATGGCACATGCCTGTGATCCCAGCAGCTCAGGAGGCTGAGGCAGGAGGATTGCAAGTTCAAAACTAGTCTCAGCAAAAACAAGGTGCTAAGCAACTCAGTGAAATCCTGTTTCTAAAAAAAAAAAAAAAAAAAAAAAAAAAAAGTACAAAGTTGGGCTGGGGATGTAACTTAGTGGTTGAGTGCACCTGAAGTCAATCCCTGGTAGCACCCTCGAAAAAAAGGCTCTTGCTTCCTTATCCTAGACAGCACTAGACAAGCCCTGAAATCTTTTTCAGTAGAACTTAAGTCATATCCTTCATGGAAATCTTTCAAAAAGGATCAAGCTAGGCAAGAAATCTTCAACTTCTCATGTGCAGCTAAAATCAAAATTGTAATTAAGTAAATGAGTACATAATTGTGTAAAATCTGTGAATTTCACTGTAGTGTAATCTTAGGAAGACAAGGGCTATGTATTTCTGTTGAGGGCTGAGTTTCCATCTCGTAACACAATAGTTCTGTAACTATTCAAATAATTAATATTCTGGC
Organism: Marmota marmota marmota; assembly: GCF_001458135.2. Taxonomy (NCBI): domain Eukaryota; kingdom Metazoa; phylum Chordata; class Mammalia; order Rodentia; family Sciuridae; genus Marmota; species Marmota marmota. Next base: position 35,471,105 of record NW_025999968.1, on the reverse strand, counting down.
TGACTAAATGAGGTTATTCAATTCATGCAAATCCATAAGGTTCTTATTGTTACCATGATTCATGGCAAATAAATAGAACTATTTATGTTTTTATCTAAGTTTCAATAGAACTAAGAGTAGAACTAAATTTCAAATGTAGCCTATTGAACCCTCAAACTATGCCTTAAATATATTGCAGAGAAGGTTTAGGGATTATTTGCTCTCATACTGGTTCCCCATTACCATATATAATGAAAAGTTGATGAGGTCCTGCTACTGGATCGTAGGTAAAGAAGAGCAAATCAATATATAACAGTGTTTTGGTGTTAAGGGTCAAATTGAATATATTGTATACCTTATTCCTGGACACAGATAATGGCTTCACTGAATACCCTTTTATTTTAAGATTACTTATTCTGAGTATTATTATTTTTAATGTGCTCACATATAAAATGGAAAAATGAACAAATAATGAATACTTGATCTTCAAATCATGAAATCAATTTTAATATGCTTGGAAGATTTAATATTTTCTTAGTGCAATGAGATTGATGAAGTCCTGTTAATGAATATATTGATGAGATTGAAGGAAAATGGGCTCAATAGTCTCTTGTCACCAAGAGATGAACCCTACAACAAAACTAAGAAGTACATAAAGAGGCAATAAAGCAATTGAATAAGTGTAAAACGTTTACTCAATATTTTTTAAAATTTTAAAATAAATATGTATTCTTTGGTATAAATAACAAAGTAAAGCTAATTTTACTCTAATATCCATTTAAAATCAACACATTTATGTATCTTAAATTTACTATTACACTATTTATGTTCTTTCTAAACGATATATTCCCTTTTCCTGATGTATTGGTGAAACGTGTTATATTTCATATCATAGTTTATTAAGAAACTAATGAAAACATTCTTTTTATACCAAGTAAATACCAAGAAATATGAAAAGAAACCATTGTTTCAAAGAAATTAAAATTTCATATTTATATTCTAGAAATAATTTTGAATAAAGATATAACACTTTCATAAGTTATTTTTCCATCTGGATTCTGCCTATCTAGCTGTAGTCCCATGTTAACTAGCCTAAAGACAGATACTAATTGTACCCCCCAATTTGTAATGCATCAGTTTAGCACTATTGATTTGTTAAAAAAAAATGAAAGTAAACTAAGAAAGAGCTAGTCTCAATACCAAAGGAATGATATATTGATTCCATCTGACAATGCTTTGTCTACAGATCAATGGGAATGTGTAGCTTAGAACAGTAAGAATGAAACAGGGTGGACAAAGGTCATGCAAGAAACAGGGTAACCAAGATTATTGAAGACTATGAAATGAACATAATTTAAAGTTCATCTTACAGGTACTTACAAAAGAATTCTGCACATTTATTGTGTAAAATAATTCAAAACATAAATATTTAATGGCTAAAATACCACTTCCAGGGCCTGGGAGGTTCTTTGAAGAAATTAAGGCTCACTTCTTAATCAAGAATAAGTTTGTAATGAATTTGTAAAGTAAAGGCATGATATGAACTCTCTCTCTCATTTCACCATATGTGAAATCTCTATTGAAAGTCCGATTCCACTCTCTGCATCAAACACTTGTAACATTCAAATGGATTCAAGTTCATAATTTTCTGACACCTGCCTCAAGGCCTTATTTTAGATTTTAATGCTTAACCTCTATAATCCTTTAGGACATAGGACTTGTTTACTTTTTGGTTGTTTTCAGATTTTGATTAGACTAGGAGTATGTTCTTTCAATTTGACCATAGGTTCTAATGTGGAATATATAATAGAATATACTTGTAAACTCTATATCTTGGAGCTGGGTTATGGCTCAGCAGTAGAGTGCTCGCCTCGCACGTGCAAGGCCCTGGATTTGATCCTCAGCACCACATAAAATAAATAAATAAATAAATAGAATAAAGTTATAAAAAAATAAAAACTCTTATGTCTTTTTTTTCTTATGTCTTGTTGATATTTTGATCCCATCAGATTAACCCCTTCCCAAAGAGAACCATTTAGTTCATAATCTGATTATCTCTTCACAGACTTCTCACTATCAACCCTGATTAATTTCTTTAAAATGTAATTTCTATTACTTTGAAGGTTATATATATATATATATATATATATATATATATATATA
>NW_025999968.1:35411911-35467809 GCF_001458135.2 Marmota marmota marmota | reverse complement strand
ATATATATATATATATATATATATATATATATATATAATGAATTTGAATTTAAGTCTTCAATTAACATTATCCTATAGCTATACTTATTCATAGAGAACTGAATGTGTTTGATTTGTAATATATTTGCTTCTTGGTTCTCTAATCCATGTTTTATATTACTTGTATATTTCTTTACATTTCAGATTAAATGATCAGATATATCATGCTAGGCTGATGAGAGGTGGAAAGGTGGGAGATATAATACCTGGAATTATCATAAAATAATAATACATCAGATTGCCCGCTTTTCCACCCTGTGGACTGAAATTTAATATGCTGTAGTATAATATATGCATATGTGAAGAATTCCTTTTGCATAGTCATAATCAATATATTATAGAAACAATGCTATGTGGTAGAACCAGAGAAGGCTAATTGTGATGTTATCCTATAGGAAAAAAAATGGCCTTCCAACAGTTTTCTTTTATCCATTTATACAGTTTTCATTTTCTGGGACTTGTTATATTTTAAGAGCAAAACTAGGTGCCAGTCTGTATCAGTATTGGTCTTTTAAGAATAAAAATATTTTATGAATTATTCAAGTTAGCATGTCTTTGGGGATTTCTGAGAATTCTAATATGGTCAGATATTGAGTTGAGACAAACAGAATAGAAACTAAAATAAAAATCAGAATGTTGACTCCATTAAAACATATATTTTGGAATTTTCTTAATGATATGCTATTTTTGTTTTTAAAAACCAATTTTAATGTCTATTTTATGGGAAATGTAAGGAATAAGGAAGAAATTGTGATGGACTATATACAGAGAAAATGTCTGTCAGTCCTAAATTCAGTAGCTATTCAGTAAAGCATCTGCATATGCAGACTTTGTGCAACTTATTTTATAATTAAGAGGTCTAAGTGTTCTAGAATAATAATCCTTGGATAACTGTATACATATACATATACAGTTGTGTGTGTGTATATATATATATATGTATACACACACAGTGTACACACACACAAACACACACACATACACACACAATATGCTACTTATGCATGCCTCCTGATTCAGGCCCAAAGATGTACTAATACATAGCGATTGCAATTCCTGCAAGGAAATGCACTCCTGAATACCTTGCATAATCCACATCTTCTGTCACTCACTGTCCCTGAATGGCAGATTTTTGTTTCTAACCACTGAAGTGGTACAGTCTGTGGAAAAGCCATAAGACCACTCACCAGTCACTTCGTCAACACTGAAATGATTTGAATATTTGAAGGTTTTCAATTTGATAATTTCTCAAATTTCATTCATAATGTGAAGATTAATTTACAGCATTTCAAATAAACTTGAAGTGTTGTTGTACTGTATTTCCTTTCATCTTATAAAATTTCTACTAAGGAATTAAAATTATAATGTAAGTAGAATCATGAATTTATAAGTTTAATTATATTCAAAAGAAAAAACCATTAAAGTAGAAGTAGTGATTATTATTTTATTATAAAATATATGATATTAATTTATTTTTGTAAGTTAAACTTTAAGCATTTCATTTAATGCATCTAATTTTAGTTTATTTCTTATTTCTTATGCAAGAGTACTTGTATAGAACTGGAAAATACCTCAGCTTTCTAAGCTAATTGATTCTAGAAAAACTCCTCTATTTATTATATCATGCATCACAACTTTAAAGACATTGATATTGCTTTCCCAGTTTAGCATCAATATGACTGAGTGTTTTGAATTAATGCTTGCTTGCTCACTCAAAATTCTTCCTAGGAAATCAAAAGAAACCTTTGAAAATGTCTACAGTAAAATATGAGAGCCTTTTGTGAACACATGCTGTCCTATGGCCAGTTGATTCTTGATCTTAATGTTCATAAGCCAGTCTTATACCAATTTACAGCCCAAATGTAACAGTATGCAATGCTAAGATAATAAATAAAGTATTACAGTATAGTAATAAAAATCTATGTCTTAAAACATGTTAAAATAGTTTTTTTGAGGATTGAACTCAGGGGTACTTGGCCACTGAGCCACATCCCCAGCCATTTTTAGTATTTTATTTACAGACAGGGTCTCACTGAGTTGCTAAGTGCCTTGCTTTTGCTGAGGCTGGTTTCAAACTCAGGGTCCCCCTTCCTCAGCCTCCTAATTCTGAGCCACTGCTATTACAGGCATGTGCCACTGCACCCAGCTGACAACTTAAAATACTTTTAAGATTGCCTTTACTACATATATATAATGCATTGGAGATTCATACTGTCTTAATACATCCTGATCTTTTGTATACACTCAGTTTAAGACATAAAGTTTTCAATGAACATAGCCTTGACTCAGCTGGAAAATGCAAGTGTGCTTTGTCTTTTGAGACTCTCTGTGTCTCAGGGTCTCTCTCTTTCTCTAGATAGATAGATAGGCAGGCACACAAAACTGGCCTCTGAGGATCTGAGCAATTGGCTTGAACAAGACCTGCAAGCAGTACTATCAGTAGTTCAAACTGCCACTCACCTAGGCTGATTTCTGAGCATTTTAGATTGGAGACAGTTTTATTAGGTATTACATCCACATATAATATTAAGAGTGAGCATTTGCAATCCATGAATAAAAGCAAGTTTGCTACCATACTCAAGGCCATTTAGGTCAACAAATGTACATCTGAAAATGAGTATATGCCAACCAGAAAGAAATGCAAACACACATGAATATGTATATATTTGTTATAATATGTATATGATCCAACACATTACTATACAATCACGAATGCTATGTATATAAATAATAACCATTTAAAAATGAAAATGCCATTCTTAGCTTTCCAGCAGTATAAAAACAGGAAATGGGTACATTTGAATCATAGGATTTTGTTTGCTAACCTCTGTGCTAAACTATGCCTTTTTAAAATTTTAGACATTTTTAAATTTGTTTGAATTAGTTATTCATGATAGTAGAATGCATTTATGCACTTTAATATATCAGACATAAATAGAGTATAATTTCTCATTTGTCTGAATGTACATGTTGTAGAATCACATCAGTCACACAGTCAATTTGCATGTACTGCCAAAAGTATTATACAGATTTAAGGCAATTCCTATTAAAATCCCAATGACATTCTTCATAGAACTAGAAAAAGCAATCATGAAATTCATTTGGAAAAATAAAGACCCAGGATAACCAAAACAATCCTTAGCAAGAAAAGTGAAGCAGGAAGCATCATAATACCGGACTACGAAGTATTCTGCAGAGCTATAGTAGCAAAAACAGCATGGTATCAGCACCAAAACAGACACGTAGGCCGGTGTTGCTGAATAGAAGATAGGGAGACAAACCCAAAGTTATCGCATGCTAGACAAAGACACCAAAAACATTCACTGGAGAAAAGATAGCCTATTCAACAAATGTTACTGGTGGGAAAAATGGAAAGACGTGTAACAAAGCAAAATCAAACTCTCTCACCCTGCATGAAACTCAAAGTGCATCAAAGCTAGGCACTAGAACAGAAACCCTATACCTACTAAAAGAAAAAGTAGGCCCAGATCTTCACCATGTGGGCCTAGGATCTGACTTCCTTAACAAAACCCCAGAAGCACAAGAAGTAAAATCAAGAATCAATAAACTACACCTTTTAAGTAGATAAAAATGAAGATATATTTCTTTTGCGGAGGATATATTACCATGTAGCTATTATAGGCAAAAATAAAACTGAATATATCATAGTGGCTTTGTAAGAAAAAATGAAATAGTGTCTTGAGATGGTTTTACATATATGGAAGTTAAATACGCAGTGTTCTATACTGTCAAGGTGACTTAAAATAAAACTCAAGGGAATATTAATAATTTGGGAAAAAGTTGAAATCATAAACATTATAATTTGGGAGAACAAGCTAGGGCATTCCTATAATTCCAGCAACTTGGGAGGTTAAGGAAATTCCAGCAATTTGGGAGATTAAATAAGGGGGAGTACAAGTTTGAGACCAAAATAAATAAGTAAATAAATAAATAAAAGGCGAGCATGGTAAGAAGGTAGGTTCCTCTCATTTTTTTCCCTCTTTCTTAAATGAACATTTTTAATTGAATATTTCATTTTTAATATGTTTTAAATCAATTCTAGATGCTTCATGCTTATCACACTATTTTCTAGGTGACTTTTAACCAAGGTAAATACATAGTAATCTAGTATGGGTCAAGTAGCCAGATAGAAAATGTTTATTGAATGAATTATATAGGAGAAGAATGTGCAAATATAAATGGATTTTTTTCTGATTGTCAGCCTACTATGTGTTTAGAGTAACAATGAAAAATTGTTCAATAAAATGACTGTTGATAATATCATTTATTTTGGTGACTCACATTAGTTTTACGTATGATATCTGTTTATATCATTTTGGTCATTCAAATGTTAATTTTCCATATTAATATCTATGGTATACTTATTGAATCCAAACTCTCTCCATGTAATTGTTTTCACAAGCCATTTTATGTCTTCATTTTGTACTTAGTAACACAATTCATTGATAATTATGATTTGACAGTCTTTTATATAAATGTTAGATTGCTAGAATTGCATATTGCATCTTTCAAATAATTGTAACAATTTAGCAGCTTGCAATAATTTTATTAACTTATTTTAATTAGCTATACATGACAGTAGAATGCATTTATGCACTTTGATATACATAGGTGAGATAAACTTTCTCATTTTTCTATTGTAGAATCATATTGGTCATGCAGTCATACATATACATAGAGTAATAATGTCTATTTCATTCTATCTTTCCTATCCCTATATCCCATAATTACACTACTTCCCTCTACCTAATCTAAGGTAATGCTATTCTTCTCTAGTGCCTGCCCCCCCTCTGCCATATTGTGAATTAGCATCTAATATTAGAGAAAACATTTGGCCTTTGTTTTTTTTGGAATTGGCTTATTTCGCTTAGCATGATATTCTCTAACTCCATCAATTTGCTGGCAAATGCCATAATTTCACTCTTCTTTAAAGCTGAGTAATATTCCATTGAGTATTTATACCACATTTTCTTTATCCATTCATCTATTGAAGGACACCTAGGTTCGTTCCATAGTTTAGCTATTGTGAATTGAGCTGCTATAAACATTGATGTGGTTGCATTACTGTAGTATGCTGATTTTAATTCCTTTGGGGATAAACTGAGGAGTGGGACAGCTGGATCAAATAGTGGTTCCATTCAAGTTTTCCAAGGATTCTCCATTCTGCTTTCCATAGTGATTGCACCAATTTGCAGTCCTGCCAGCAATATATGAGTGTACCTTTTCCCCCACATCCTTGCCAACATTTATTATCGCCATTCTCATAGGAATGAGATGAAATCTTAGAGTAGTTTTGATTTGCATTTCTCTAATTGCTAAAGATGTTGAACATGTTTTCATATATTTGTTGATCAATTATATTTCTTCTTCAGTAAACTGTCTGTTCAGTTCCTTAGCCCATTTATTGATTGGGCTATTTATTTTTGTTGTTGTTAAGTTTTTTAAGTTCTTTATATCTCCTAGAGATTAATGGTTTGTCAGAGGTGCATGTGGTAAAGATTTTCTCCTGGTCTGTAGGCTCTCTCCTCACGTTATTGTTTCCTTTTCTGAAAAGAAGCTTTTTCTGCCCATTGCCTATTTTTTAAAATAAATGTAACAAATATTCATTGGAAATAATTTCTTATAATGAGAGGTGTATATAGTTTTAGTGTTTATAATGTATAAAAAATAAATATCTCTGTGCATATGTGGGAGCCATAATTGATAAACGGAAGTTTTAGCTTATTGTTCTAGTAAAAACAATATGAAAAATAAAAGGATAGATTCACTAGGTATATAGAATAGTGAGTATGTGATAGATTTCCATTTTCTCTCCTTGGATTAAATATCTTGAAATTCCTCTAAATCTCATGGGTATGTGAAGGACTCAGTTTACTCCTTGTATTGATTCTTTTATGGAAGAGGGAAAGACTCAGCCTAGAATATGGTCTTTGACATTGTTAAAAGTTCCTGCTGTTATCTTGGCTGTTTTCACCATTGTGAACTGACCTGCCTCTCTAGGAATATCTGGGGAGGGGTGGGCAGAAATAAGTGGGAAGACTATCTTACTGAGCACCCAAATTCAAACAAAGTTCTGCTTCTGCATCTTCTTTTCTTTCTTCTCTACCTATTTTTCCTTTTTCCTTTATCTGGCCCAAAGTATAGATTTTCCAAACTCTATGGCATTCTTTCTGTAACTATGTCTTCCTAACTCTGGTGATGTAATGTCCAAGGGAGAAGTAAGATACAAGTGAGGAGAATATTGTTCTATGTGCTATCCTGTCCCTATGGATGTTTCCTCTTTCATTTTGGATCTGGACCCCACAAGCCCTTTATCATCCAACTGGTTCTATAATAGAGCAGCTTCTTTTCATTCCTCTTTTGTATTAGCACTACATTCTTTAATCTAATCCAAGACCCATAGTTTGAAGTCTGTCTTGTAAAACATGTTTTCAAAGGAATATTAGGAAAAGTGATTGTGCTGGTTTTAAGGATAGGTTGAGAGATGACTGTTTCATTTAAAATATAAACTTGTAACTACATAAATATCTATATATCTATATCTATATATGCATATGTAATCAGAAAATATGTAGAAAAATTGAATAAGACTTCTCATGAAAATATTAATATTTTCAGTAAGCACTATCAAAAACAGTATTTGGCAGCATATTAAAGATTGAAAATATGAGATACTACAAGAATATATATGTTCATGTCAACATTTAAGAAAGAAAAAAATCCTTCATAAAATGAATTGCACTGCATAAGAAATCAGTATTCCAAAGGACATCTGTTCGAGAGGCCTTTGGGATCAAACTGAAGAAAAATGATCATCCAGAGTAAAAGTTACAAGATGAATGTCTTTAGTCAAGGTTTTCAAAGTGACTTCTTGACTCTTATAGAAAACAACTTGTTAGTTTCTGAACTTTAAAATTAAACATTGGTGGGTTTGGATTGTGGCTTAAAGTGGTTGAATGCTTGCCTAGCACCTGTGAGGCCCTGTGTTTGATCCTCAGCATAACATAAGAGCAAATAAATAAAATAAAGTTATAAAAAAATTTAATTTTCATGAATAGGCTAAATATATCACAAGAATGCTGTTTTAAGTTACTCTGTTCAGCAAATCAAAGAGGACACAATTTAAGAATAATGCTAGGTCACCCAATTATGTAGGCGACAACATTGCACTTTTCAAATGTTACTTGCAACCAATGGAAACAATGTTTTTAGTAACAGAACTCCTTCATATAAAATGTAATTAAACCATATTTAAAGAGAGATCATGTGTTAGTCAGCTTTTTATTGCTGTGACCAAAATGACAAAACAACTTAGAGGGGCAAAGATTTTTTTTTTTTTTGTTAATCCTTTCAGAGGATTCAGTCCATGGTTGGCTGGCTGAATTGCTTTGAGCCTGAGATGAGGAAGAACATCATGAAGGAAGAGTTTGGTGGAGGAATAGAGGAATAGCTGCTAAGTTCAGGGCAGCCAGGTAAGAAAAAGAGGGAGCAAAGGAGAGGAAGAGAGAGACAGACAGACAAGGAGGAAGAGAACACAAGCTCAGAGTGAACTAGAGTTTATATGTAGTGTTCTTATTTGTAAGATTTTACAAGTTCAAAAAAGAGGAAACTTGGAAATTGTAAGAATTATAAGTCCAGTGGTAAATAACAACTTTCTAATCCAAGGCCAGTTGCGGTATATTGTGTATGACTGTCCCATATAAAATGTCAGAAATGGTTTTGGAAATGTCTACAGTGCTCTACACATAAGAGTAATAATAAACTCTTTAATTTACATCCATGCTTAGGAAGAGTTTGAGTCTAATCTCTATATGAAGTCAGTTAAATTGGCAGCATATACCATGGTTCTTATCTGATAGGATTGAAATATAATGTATCTTGCTATATTTTTACATTTAAAACCACATTTAAAATCATATCCAAATCAGATATTATTCATCCCTTAGATATTTTATGGAAAACTAAGATTTTGATTGGGTATATCTTGAAATACAATAAGTGTAAAATGAAAGGTCTTATATAATTTCACTTAGAATAACTGCTTACAATAATTTTCTTTAGCTCTACCAGTTCATAAAACCATTTGTCACATATTATTTTAGTGACCTCCTAATCAGTTGTATGAAATTCCTAAAATGGGATGATTATTATCATTTTTTAAACAGAAATAGAGACATAGAAGAAAAATAGATACTGCTTGACATCAGCTTAGATTTTTGAGACCACTTTATATAATGTGTTGGATGAATGTGGCAGAACTATTTCCATAGGGAGGGCAATAAAATATCCTGAGTCTCATTAATTGCCATATCAAAACCATGCAGTTCTACTCAAATGTATAACTACTAAGCTATTCTCAGCACATGAAGGAGCTTGTGAGAATAATATTGAAAGATAAATACATATGCTTTTGGACTTCTTGTTTTAGAGGTAGGTCACCTCTACTAAAATTGCATTTTAGAAAATAAGAAAGCAATTTGAGAAAAAAATGTCATCACTCTCTTCTTTTTCCCTTCAAAACATTTATATTTAATATCATAATCATTACCCATATTAATAAAAGGTATTTATGTCCTCTGATTTTATTTGGAGAGTTCTTCTCTCTTTTTACCATGTAGCTGTATACCAGCTATATACCATTAAGGCAAACAAATGGAAATAAAAGACCGATAAAAAAAAATGTCATGAATGACCTAGTATGGAGCTCCTTCCTTATATTTAATCTTAATTTTTTTCTTATCTCATGTCCCTGTAACCAACCTCACAGCCTACTAAAATAATCTGTATGTGGAGTCTCAGGCTATATAATTTACAAATTAAGCAGAGAATGTAACTAATTATTAACATCTCTCTTCTTACTCATTACCTCTGCATTTATTTCTCATTTATTTTTGTCCATGCCTTCATTTTAAAAATTTTAGATTTCCTATTTATTCAACATTTCTCTCTAAACTTCATATAAATCCAGAATACTGTTGAGTAGAATTTTAATATTAAGAGCTTTTCATTCTACACATGTATTTGCATAAATAAGTTTAGGTTCATGTCTGTATATTTTTCACTAGAAGGATTATCTTTCTAATTAATGCAGAAGATGAAGTTTTAAGAGAATATAAACTTTCTGTGATGCTTTCTGGGTTTTAGCATGTAATTATGCTCTTAATCTGATTTGTAGATATACATGTATATAAAGCTTTCATATTTTAAAGGAAATTCTCTGTGCATTATGTCTCTCTATAAATTCCTGAAGAACTCTGTTGGATTATACCTTACACTAAATTTGGCCTGTTGGTATTTGACCAAAAACTATGTTTTTCTAGTTTCAGTTAATTGAAACTAAGATTTTGCCACCCTGCAAAAATGAAAAGGCGTTATAATATTTCTTAGAGTTCTTAATAGAGAAATTTTGAATTTTTCACAAAAAAAGAATTGCTGTTTCTAGAGTGAGGCCTCTAAGTGTATCAAATAGGAAATGCTGTATGGGAAAAGTGTGGCAATTACGGAGAAGAGCACATCTGTTCTTCTCAGGCTTTGGGAATTAGGAAAGACCTTTATTTAAGCTACATAGTGTATAGGGAAAGTGCACTGATTTCATAGCTGATTAGTTAGTATTTCCAGTTATGGGTTGTCAGCAGACATCCAGGATTGTCATCTACGTTTGGAATGTCAGGAGGCATCCTTTCTAATTGATGTAACTGAGTCAGGACGCAACATGTGTCCACAGTGCATTCCTGTTCCAAAACCTAGCTGGATTTGTTTTCTAATTAATTCTTTAAATTACATATTGCCGTGATTAATGTGCCACACCAGTTGGGTGACCATCTCTTGCTGTATTGTTGACATCATTTCTTTCTTCCTCAAATTCAAGCCTTTTAAAGACCTAATTACTTCATTGTCTTAGGGGGATGACTGATACTAGAGCAGAAAGACAACCAACTAACCTCCAGCATCATTAGCCCCTCAATGGCAATAACAGAAATATAGATAAAAAGATCAAATTTTTATTAATTTAAATTTTTTTAAATTAGAATTAAAACTATTTTAAATAGGTTGAACAAATGTGACATTCAATAATGGCCACATGTATCTAATTCAGTAAAATATAAGTTAAAGCTTATTTGGTTTCACATGAGCTTTGAATACCCACAAGTTTCCTATCAACCAATTATTTTATACACACACACACACACACACACACACACGTTTTTCCACTCAGATCCTTAAATATCTATTCTAATATGGTGATAAATGGTAGATTATAATGGCTTTATACCAAAATTTCTAATAGGAAAAAAGAAAAGATGAGTCTTGAAATTACAGTTTGTAAAACAGGTTAGTAATTTCATAGGTTTATTCACAAAGTAAGTAAAGTAAGTGCATAGCATAAAGACAATAATCTTCATTTGGTTACTGTGGAAGGTAGAATTTTCATGATCGGTCTTTAGGAAAAAAGGCATAAAGTTGTCCTTTATTAAATCATCTTATTAATCATATTATCATACAAAGGTAACAGTTGTTTTTAATAGTAAAAAGTGTGGTTTTGCCAATAATAAGAACAGGTTTTCTTTGAAATGTAAACCATAGAAATACCATTTAGAAACTATGTCTAATATACTGCATACGTGAAATAATTACTAAGGATGACAGGTAGTAATTGGGTCTGTAACTCCAATTACCCTGAGGCATTGACTCATTTAGATTTATGCCTTTATTCATCAGGTTTGTGAGATAAGCTTTTCTGTAGAAATAAATCCAGAGTATCTTCCCTTGAATTCAAGGATCCCACAACTCTACTCTCTAGAGAACCAGCAAGAAATCATTGAATTATTTGCTAATTGTGAGCAAAATTTGTATTGATTTTTCTCTGTCTTTCTAGCTGATGTTAATAGCATCATACTTCAGGTCACTAAATACTTTTCAGCACCATCTAATTGTCAAAGAATCACTTACTAAGACAAAATTGTAGACATCAAAGACATACAGAGAGAAAGAGAGAGAAAGGAGGAGGGTGAGGAGGAAGACGCCCCAAGCATTTAATATTCTCTTTCTTACCTCCCTGGCTCATATAGCAATGTTGTGCCATGCACATTACATAATTTGAAACCAATAATATTTTTTTACAGGTTTTATTCACATTATTGTTGTTGTTGTTGTTATTTGTATAAAAACCCTATGTTGTAGCCACAGCTGGAGCCAAGGTCCTCTGTACAGAAACTCTGGTATGGGTTTTCGGGATGGTCAGTGAATTCCTGATAGGGAGTCTTGGTGAACACAGTCTCAGAGATCAGGGGTCAAATATTGATGCCATCACCAATAATTTGAAAGCATGTTAAAACTACATCACTCAGTTCTAGCCATGCCCAATTTAACTGATGGGAAAGTATTAATTGATCATGGTACCCCAGGACTCCTACCACAAAAAGTACAACAATAATAAGCATATAGCTACCATTTTTCATTATATTGTCATGTCCTTTGAGGTCATAAGGAACATAACTTTTAGGATTCTTTGAAAGTCACTATATATATATATATATATATATATATACACACACACACACACACACACACACACACACTGCTTATTTTTTACAGTGTTCAAAACCTTCATGTGGTTTCTCATAAAATGAATCTATTTTCATATTTTATCATTTCTGTGATACCCTAATAGAGTATTTTAAATTAAAGATGCATGTCAGTTCTCTGTACTAATACACAAACTATTGCTCAATAAATTTGACTAAATTTAATAAAATATAGGAAAAAATAGACAGCAATCCTTTGGATGCCCACAGTAGGTTTTACATGGGAAAAGCCATTCCTCTCATGGCCCCTAAATAGCTGTTAAAACCAATGTACCTCATCTTTGACATCTGTTTGAGCAGAATGAATCCATTTTAAATCCCCAAATCACTTTCACTGTGACAGAATGTAGTAAATGAAGCAGAATGGTTTGGGGAAATGAGAAAGTGTAAACAAGCCAATCAGATGCTGTTTAATTTCCTGGAGAGTCAGAAGTTTTCTTGAGAGAACGTGAGATCAGATTTTGAAAAAGGAAAACCTACTTATAAACCCTTGCTATTTAAGGGAAGTTCTCTCAAGTATATTGAGATTTAAATGGATACTATACCCAGAAATGTTTCATGGCAACAGCCAATGCTAACTTAATTAGCACTATTGCTGGAACTTAGTTCATGAATATCTATTCTATATATGCAGAAACAAGGCACCATTAATATTTTTGATCAAGTTTGCTGTACTGAGAAATGCCATATTTCAAGAGGCATGTGCTATGGGTTGGATATGGTTTGTCTCCCAAGGGATCATCTGTTGAAGACCTTGTCCTTGGTTTCATGATATGCAGAGGTAGAACCCAGTGGGAAGTTCTTAGGTCATTGGGGGTGTGTACTCAGAAAGCATTAAGTAGCATCCTGAATTAGTTCTCTTGAGAGGAGTATCATAAAGGAGCAACACTGGTCACTCACCAACCTCTTTGGCTTTTTATTCAGTGATGTGATCTCATTTTCCTGAACATGTGCTTATCACTTCGACTTCATCCACCCTGTGGCTTTCACTAGAGGTAAGCTAATGCTCTGGTGCAGGACCTTAAACCTCCCTAACTGTGAGCTAAATAAAATTCTTCTATAAAGAAATCTGAATCAAGTATTTTATTATAGTAATAGAAAATTGACTAATGCCCTGTGTGTTCTAATATTCAACTCTTGGATTTCTTTTTCACTTCACTTATAATGATAAGGAGCTTCTTCATTATTGCTATTGGATTGTTAATGCATAAAAAAACATAAAATTAAAAGAAACTTTTAAGAATTAATGTTTCTACTCACTAAACTAAAGGTTTGGGTACTGGGGCTCAAAGCCAAGACCTTATGCATGCTAAGCACATGCTTTACCACTTAGATATACTCACAGCCATTTAATAGGTTTTTAATTATTCTTACTCTGCCATATGTCCCCATGTAATGTGCTCATGGAATGTCTCTGGAGTGTCAAGTAGTTTCACAAGACAGAATGTTTAAATTATAGAAAAAAATTTGGCATCACCCCTTGCTAGGATTGGAGTTCATGTTTGATATTCATACAATTCCTAAAGGAACATCAGTAATAGTGTCCCTTGAACTACTAATATCACTTTTCTTTAAATTCAGAATATAGTTAAGATCTCATCTACTGGTTCCAAAATTAAGGTTGCTAATCGAGACATTCTAGGGCATAACACAATAAAGATAGAATTCATGTATGTTATAACTTTGTCTTGTTTTTAATTTACAAAAAAAGAAAATTTATCCTTGAGAGATTGAAAGAGATGAAGACAAATATGTCTAATATTGAGCTGTTTAAGACCATATATATGAAGAATGTGTTGTTGATATAAACTCTTACTGTATATAAACACTTCAAAGTGTCAGGTAAAACTTTAAATTTATAATAGCAGTATATTGGCAAAATTAAGACAATTATTCCATTTATCCTTGCCCTTACATTCTTTCTAATATGATTTTACTGGTTCTGTTATCAAGAGGAGGAGTCCATTTCTTCATTGCTTGAATCTGCATTGACTTTTTTTTGTTTGACCAACTGAATTCAGTGGAAGTGATCTGCCGAACCTGCACCCATGGGACCTTGCTGATTATTCATTTGTATTCTTTGAATATTGATGCTGCCATGTCTTGTGGTCTGACTTGTGATCTTGGAAGTTTGGGTAATGGGTAGAGGGCACCAGCTATACAACCGTACAGTTGTCCCAATGACCACAACCAGAACCATCTTCCTAGAAATGTGAATGAGGCCATTTGTGTCCATTTAGTTCCAATCAAAATTCCTAAATGACTCTAGATGGTTAGTAGCCCCAAGCAAGATAAGCAGAATATCCACTCAACAATGGCAGCCCAATCACTGATCTACACTGCAGTTTGGAGTGATGAGGCTGCAATAGATATCTATTAAGGGATGATATCTCTATACTTTTCACTGCCTAATATAGACTAGATATAAAGGATGAATTACTGAATCAAAAGAAATGAAGTGATAGAAAACTTGGATTCAGGAGACTGGCTATATTTAGTTGGTCAAAGAAATTGTATTATTGGCTGAATCTGTGCCTGCTAGAGTCACTCACTTTCACCCTCCTGCTTAATTCTAGATGTGAGACCAACATTAAGTTTTGTCCTCATAAAGTTACTTACAAAAGCCAGGGTAAAAACAATTACATACAAACCTATCTGCAAAAAAAAAAAAAAAATCATTTGAGCAAATGTTGATAACCATTAGCTATTATTTATTTCATTTAGTCTGATCACATTGTTTTATTTGAAGTAGAAATTATTTATAGATATCTGCAAATTGTTTATAAATATCTCTGGCATTTAAGTAAGTTTTGCTAATTACTAATTATCAAATGAGAGGCAATCTTTTCTAAAAATATTGTACATTCAATCAGATATGTCAAATGAGTTCCCGTGAAGGTGTAATGATAATTAAAAAATGAAATTAGTTTGTTTTTCAGAATTAACTTTATTAAATGCTGTATTTCTTAACTCACTATTAATTAAGGCTTATCAAAGAAAACTTGAGCTTGAAGGAAATGGTCACTTTAGCCACAGATGCAAGTGGTTACTAAGGTTATAAAAATATATTGATGAGAATCAAAGGCATATATTTTAAATATTGAACTTTGAATTAAAAAAAATACATAGGAACATAAATGAATTTTAGGTTGTTAGATATGCCCTTGGATTGGCAAATTTATTTGTACGAATTCAAAGTGATAATATATGTGCTCTAATTCTGTACATTTCAAAATACATTAGAAAGCAGATTTTCTCTATTTAGCAAAATGTGTTAATTTTAACCACAGAGAGGACATTTTTGGTTGAATTACATTCAAAGCAGGGAAGAAAGAAATCTGCATCTTTCATTAAAGTCTCCATCTAGCCATGTTTCCATTAGAGTTCACTGAAAAATGACTCATAAAACCAACAATTTTATGCATCAGGTGACAGGTTTTGACAGAAACAGTACTGCAGTTTTTTCGATATGCTACATTTTGAATGCTTAAACTGTGTGATTAGGTGTGCTTTATATGACTTCCATGTGCTTAGCTAGCAAAATCTGAGTTTATTTATACAAAATTATTCAAGTGAAAAAAAATGGTGTCTCTCACAGTGAGCAGAGTCAGACCTCGACGGGGCTATGGGGGGAATGGCTAGCATTTTACTACCAAGAGAGGCCTGCTCTGTAGGCAGAAAGACCCTTTTGGTAAGCACAACGGGCTTTTTATTTTCAACAGATCCAAAAATAAAAACTCACCATTTTAGAAGGTAGTTTTCTGTTTTAGTTTCTATTATTTCAACTCAAGTAAAAGAAAAATCTGCAAGTCCTCTGTAAACTCACACAATTTTTTTTCCCTAAAGTTAATGTGTGCCAGAAGCTTTGTTTTTCCATATGGGAAATATATGGTTGCTAATATTGAGATACTCTCTAGACACTTCTCTGGTTATATTTTAGAATAATTATATTGTACATTTTTTATTTACATTTGAGAATCCAATTATTAAGATGTTTGAATGTACTCTCTGCAATTTACTGTGGAATGAGACACTTTACTCCTTATTGTTAACATGGAATACTGATAATGCAATTTAAACTAACATTAGCCACTTTCTAGTGGGAAGTGAAAAGACCAAATGCTCTGTCAGACAAAAAGTACTGCATTTCCATCTCTAAACTACATGACCTTTGGAAATTCACTTTCTAAAACTCAAAAATATACCTCTTAACTGGATAATTCCTTGAAAAGTGATATTTTTTAGATTGTATGCTAAATATGGTGGCTGACATACAATAGATACCTTGAGAATAATAATTATTATTATTAGAACTAGTATATTTAATAAACTTGAATTTTTCTTCCTTGGATCCCATCAGTTACAAAACAAATTTTAAATACTATTTATGGATATTCACACATGCCATTTCTTTCTTTTTTTTGGGGGGGGGGGTGCTGGGATTGAACCCATGGGTGCTTAACCGCTGAGCCATATCCCCAGTCCTTTTTATCATGAGACATGATTTCCCTACACTGCTGAGGCTGCTCTCAAAATTTCAATACTCCTGCCTCACCTTCAGAATCATTGGGATTACAGGTATGCACCACCATACCTGGATATGCATGCAATTTCTAATTTGTCAAGGAAATGTAGAACAGGTATAAAGGTTTTATCTCTTAGACTAGAAATTTTCTTGTGATATGAATAAGTTGAGGCAAGGTAAAAGTGAAAGTAGTGGGAGGAAAATATTTTTGTTATATATTTAAAGTTATTTTCATGATAATGATGTTTAAGCTAGGTCATTAGAAAATTTAATTTTGACTATTATTAATTATAATGCATAGTATAGTAAAATTGCACCTTTCATTGAATTCACTTTTGAAATCCTAAAAAATTAAAAGCATGTCTCCAACCCCATAGTGTTGTTTGTGTTTTATTGCATTCATCCTTCAGTTTCAGTATTTATTTTCATTTAATTGTCACATATATAATTTTTCAAGAATCTAAATTTATTCGAGAATGTTTCTATTTCTGAAAGGAAATCAAAACAGCTGCTATGTAAGTATATTTCTACCTGTTTTAAATTCCCAGCTATATCAAAATTTCTTTCAGTAGTTTCAAGTTCAGTGTAAGCAAATTTCATTAAGCTGTATTTATAATTTCCAAACCTTACCATTTAATTTCTTTAAACTTTTAAAGTTTTAAATCATCTTGTTTATATAAAACCAGAATTGTCGATTGATATTTGCTAAAAAGATTCTCTAAACTTCAAGAAAAGAGGCCTCCTCTTTCCTAAATTCATTTTGATCTTTCCTAAATTGCACTTCTCTTTCTGTATCATTCCTACCCTTTTCCTTAATTATGATGATTTCATTGTGCTTTTCTTCGAATTTCTATGTTTGTCAATCTCTAGATCATGTACTTTTGGATTAATGACTTAATACTATTCAATGAAAGCTCACAAGGTTCATGTCTGTTCAGCATGGCATCTTCTGAAGCTAGCATAGCACATACCCAGAGTTGGGTTTCATTTGATATTTATTAAATGAAAATGAAATTATAAGATCTCACTCTAAAAATTTGAATATTTTGCCAGTAAAGATGTGCAATGTGTTTAATTTCCCTCTCATCCCTGTTTTCTTCTGCCTCCCTTGTATCTTTTCTTCTCTTCCTCCTTCTTCCTATCCATAATCCCCCACAAGACAAAATAGAATCACCTCACTGTATTACAACAATTTTGAATGGCAAAATAATGTAAAAATTATCCTTAAAAATCTTTCAAATCATCAGAAAATGAGAACATATCGTACTCATTCATCCCAGTCAGAAAGGTGAGGTGGTCCCTACCTGTACAAAATGACACTACACAGGAAAACAGATTTCTAATCCTATTTTATTAAATTTGGTAACTGCTATTATTACTAGCTTCAGCCTTCAGGTAGCAAAATTAGCATTTGTTTATTCATTTATTTTGTTATTTTTGAGATGGTATCTTGCTATATTGCCCAGGCTGCTCTCAAACACCAGAACTCAAGTGACCCTCCTACTTCCACCTCCTTAGTATCTTGGACTACAGGAGTGTACCACCTGTCCCAGTTCAAGCTTTCATGTGATTAATTTAATGAATATGATTTTTTTATGCTTTCAGACATAAGTGCTTTTTTTCTATAAGAAACCTAATTTACTGATAAAAATCAATTAAAAATTAATCCCTTTTGCAGAAATAGGTTTAAATGCCAGAAGTGCATGTTGACCAATGCAAATTAAATAGTATTCTCTTCAGCCTCCCTTTCTTCTGCTTTACCTTAGAATTGGCATTTCTGAGAGTCTTCAGGATTTCTACCGTCTACTTATTAATGTCTTCTAATCTCATGTCTTCAGTTTTTCATGATTGCTAACCCTTCCTAGGCATATCTACAGCATGGAAATCACAGATATGTGTACCTGAACCCACTCAATCTACCACCTGGCGGTCTTGCAGACAGCTTACTCTATTTTCTCATTTATATAAAACTCTTTAATACCTTATCTATTAGAATACTCAAGAATTTTGGAAGAAATACTTACAAAATAAAAATACAATATCTGCTCCGTGAATTATATTTTATTTAATAAATACTTACTGAGAAGGTTCTTCATCTCTGATAAGGTTTAGAGCTGCGTAGTCTAAAAGACCATGGTGTGTGTCTACTCCAGTGCTCATCTCATCTTGGATTGAGTCTTAACAGTTACAATTTCATAGGCTTTTTTCTTTTTCTTTTTAATTTGATCTAAATTTTATTTTATATCTACTAACTAGGCTTATAATTCCACATTCACTGGCAATTTCTTCAATATAGTCAAGTTTCAGTTAGTACTGTATAATATTAGAGAATGTAAACGGATTATTTACATTACAGATATAAGGATTAAAAATTGGATGTAATCTCTTCTCCTCAATTAGAGATGCTATAGAGCTTCACATGATTTGTTTTTTTTTTCTATTGTTAAATAGCTATGACAGTGATGTATATAAAATTTAGTTAAATTCCTGATATCTAAAAATTATTGCATGATTTTCTCTTTTAACCATCGTTTTCATTATACTCCTAGATCCTTGAAGATAAAAACTTGTCTCATTAACTATTGTTTCTCAGGTTCTATTTAAGCGCATATAATATAAGGGTGCTTTTAACCACTGTTTGATTAATTTAGAACAGTTAACTGCCCACGTCAAAGGCAGATAATAAATTTTCATGTGAGCTTTCAGGAAGAAAAGTGAAGACAGATCACTAGGAGATTGGAAGATTGCCCATGGGGTTTAAGTATCCCACAACTACATGTCCTTCCTGTCCTTCCCTCTATTCAGTCAGGACATCTATTCTCCATCCTCATTTGTTTCTTTCCTTCCATTTCTTTTCCTTTCTTCCTTTTTTTCCCTCCTTCCTTCCTTACTTTTCTTCCTTTTTTCCTTCTTTCTTCTTTGTTGAGGTACTACGGATTAAATCCAAGGTCTCACACATGCTAGGGAAGTGTCCTACAACTGAACTACACCCCAGCCCCTAAATACTCATTTCTCAACAGTGATGCACTGGGTACTCTCATTAGAAATGTAGAGGAGAAGGAGAAGGAGAAGGAGAAGGAGAAGGAAAAGGAGAAGGAAGAGAGAACTGTGTATAACCTTCTTTAAGATTGGAATATCCCTCAAAATATCCTTAGTCTGGCCCTTTCTGTAATACCATAATTTGAAATGTTTGTCTCTTTATGATATAGTACATCCCCTTTTCTCTTTTTTTAACTTTGTCCAAGACACTGATGTTTATTTTGATTCTTATTCTGCTTTATGCCACTATAGCATATTGCTTTTTTTTTTTTTTTAAAGATAAGCATTTCTGTTGTTTGACTTTCCCGTGCACTGCCTTGCTAAATGTAGCAGGGTCCCCAGTCAGCCTCATCAATTCCTATATTTGTCCATTGCCATCACATCAGTCATGCACTCAGGCTAAAACGGCAGATTACACATCAGCTTTTATATCCAGGAACCTTTACATTTAGTTGTAATTTGTCCTAATACATGTACAGACAGAAAACTGGAGATATTTATATCAACTTTCTATACAAAAACATTATGCTGCTCTCACTTTCAGCCTGTATTGGCATCATCTTATAAAAATTAGTATCAGTACATAAAATATCTGACCTATAAAATTTCACAAACATGATGAAAGTTGTTTACTTTGGTTATTTCTTTCAATCCAAAGTTTATAAAAAGTTATTGCATATTCTTAAAAAATTCTAAGTTTAATTAAATAAAGTTAAGCTAATTTATAATTACACAATATTATAACTAATTTTATTTAATTAAAGGTCTATTCTGTTTCTCTCCCTTTCTAGTTATTTATGTTATTTGCTCATATTCATTTGTTTTTGATGGAGGTTGGCTACTGCTAAGTGTGCCTATTGGAACAATCCATGAGTCATCATGGCTTTGATAAGTTACCTTTTTCTTATAGTTCATATGTTTCCACCCCTAGGCTGTGTCTATAATTTAGTCTACCATCTCCTGAGTGGTTGAAGTGGCCTAAAACTAGGAGATGCCCAGAGAAAATAGATGAGTAGTTTAATATTGCTGATGTAAAGTAGATATTGTATTTACTGGATTGTAACTATTAAGGGTAAAACAATCATGGAGACCAACAAGAAGAATGAAACTATAAGGCTGACTGAAAAACAACCAATATAAATGTCTTTACAATGAATAGAATTAAAACTGTAATTCGAAAGCTTGCCTGTTTGATTAACGAAAAACCTTTTTCATACCTTTAAGAATGAGATAATCAGTAAAGAATACCTGAAAACCTGTTGAAGCAGTTATAATCACTACTGAAAAAAATATTTTTTTAAGTTCCACAAATAAAAAGAACTAGGGGACAGAGTGTGTAACAACAGATATTCAATTATGAAACTAGAAATTTTTGATGATAGCTGACATTTTGAGTATAGTTCTTTAGAGCAAAACACATTAGTCTGAAATTTAAGAGAAAAAAATCCTCTTCCTTTTTAAAAAATGTTGGTGGCAATAGCAATTGACCTTTTCTGTTTATTTACAATTTTCAAATGCCATCATCATAAATATCATCTCCCTTGCAAAACTTTTCTTACACTAGGGTCCCTTGAGGTTGATGAAGAAAGTTTTTTTCAACAAAGTGTTCCTAAATGTAGAATGAATCTTCAAAGAGCACATTTTTATTTTTCCTCCTCTTATTTGAAAAAAAAAATTAATAAGTTTTTACATTTCTTCTTGTAGAAGAGTGAAATATTTAGAAAATATTAACAGTGTTCCTTTTGTTACCTTGAATTCTGAGCACCTATTTAGTACCTCAAAAATATATCATACATAATATCATAACATTTTATATAAAGCTACAAGTATAAATAAACATAACACAACTGGATATCAATGAATAAAAAACAATAATATTGACAGAAGTATCATATGTTTGATTTGAAAAGAGAACTTTTTTGTAGTTTGACATAGCAAATGTATAAAATTAGAGAAGACCTAAAACTTAGAGTGAAGAGAAGCTTGGTCTGTAGACATAAAAGATAATTATTTTTGTTTTGTTGGGATTGCAGAAATCTCCAGGCTTGGCTCTGCTTCAAAGGAAACCATTTCTGGTTGGTAGGGAGGAGGTAGGGAATAGTTTTGTAACCGTTGGGCAAATATCCATGTGAAATTACACTTACGATGTCTTAATAAAGTTGAAAGATAAAAAACATGCCGGATTTTATTTGCAAAGTTTTTATTCTGTTCCAATTAAATATCATGTACAAAAATGAGAAATCCAGTGGCAAAATAAAATAAAGGAAACAAGTGGCAAACTCCATCCTGATGGGCCAAGGCAGCAGTCCAAGCAGAAGATCGTAGGCACCAGATGTGCTGTTCTTCCTATGGGGTGATTTTTTGAACTTTACTGAAAGGAGTGGACTGGCATGAGTTCTGACAGCTTCTCTTTGCTTCAGCTTCACATAAGAGGGTTTTTCTTGGTAGAATGTGCTCACAGAAGAGCCAACATTAATTGTGAGAAGGAAGGCTTTATATGGTCAGTGTCTTGTCATTTAGTGCCCATCATCAAACATAGCTCAGGGTCACAGTCTAAATATGGTGATGGGAGGCAAATTGGAACAGTCTGCATCTGGGAACCAATTTCCTACATCTCCCCATTACACATCTTTCTGCATCAAGAGTGCTGATGGATGATTTGTTGCATTTCGATAACCCTTGGTACCTGCTCCCACACTGAGTGGAGATTAGACTCTCCCTCCAGCCCTTTTAAAGTCCAGCACACCCAGCTCTGCCATGTGTGAGCAATCTACTGGCACTATTAGCCCCGCTTGAGTAGCTCTTGATAACAGTCTCTAGGAAGTCAATTAAAGATGTCAGGGGGTGGGCTGGACAGCTTTTCTTTTACTCACAGGCATTTGGAGAGTGAAAGATGGAACTGTCAGGAACAGGTGATTTTTGGTTCTCTAGAAATTAATAGGCCCATGGTTTGTTTAGTTTTTTTTTTCCTCTCATAATCTCAACTTTTTTTTCCTTTCAATGTGCTAGAAATAAATTATCAAATTTTAGATTTTTGCCAACAATAATCATGTAACATTGAAGACCAGGTATTTGCTTGGCATAAATTAGAAAATATAAAGAAAGAGAAACTTATTACAAGTTTTAAAGAATGAAAAATAATAAGGAATTTTTGTTGTTAAAATGTCTACTCTTAATAAAAAAATTGAATGATTGTTCACTAAGAATTGGGCATAAAAATTGCTTGGTATTAGATTATAGTGATTCTTTGCACTTCTTTGCTATAAATCAGTACCCATTTCTTTTCCTAAGAATCTTGACCCTATTATTTCTTGAGTTTTTACCATGAAAGACTGTCTAAACAGTAAATGACTAGATTTATTTTCTAAAATAAAACAAAGCATAGTTGAAGTATCACTAATATTCATAGTTAACATTAATATAGATGTTTCAATCAGGTAATTCAGGACCATTAAGAACTGTTTTTGTTTTGCTGGTGCAAAATATTATTAGGTATTACATTGTTAAAATTAATGCAGTAATAGAGAAATTTCCAGCGTGTTGTGTTTGATTCACAACTTAATTATATATTTCTGTACTTAGTGGAGTTATTACTTGGGAAGGTATATACTTTATAAGGAAGAATATAAATCTTAAAATATCCTATTTGTTTATGCAAAACCATTAAAATGAATATATAGTTGCCCTTAGCCCAGTGTGTGATAAATGCCCAAACTTCTTCTGTTTAGTTCTTATTGCCACCTTAGATGATAGACACTGTTTTCTCCTTTTTAAAGATAAAGAAGCAAAAGCTGTGAGACAGTAAACAAATTAACCCAAATACCACAGCTTATAACCAAAATTCCAGGGCTCAACTCAGGCTTTTGTTTACCAAAATCTGAGAGCTTAACTCCCTGAGAACAAGAAATAGCTCAATGTCCAAAGTTCTGTGCATACTTTTTATTGCAATATATATATATATATATATATATATATATATATATATATACTTAAAATGATCACCTATCATCCTATAAGAAAAACTATGGTAAGAGATCAAATAATGTCATTTCACTTACCTGGACATAGTGTTTTACCTCACTTTTTAAATAAAAATTAATGATTATTTTATGTATTCAAACTATAGGAACATCAAAGAAAATACATCAAAATTTGTGTATGGTTCAGCAAGGTTGCTTACATTTTCTCTAAGGAGAACTCCATACAGAACTTTTAAATAATAATGTTTTTGCTTTTTAAAGGAGGAATTTACAATTCTCTTAACTCACATATTTAAGTTAAGCTTTTAGACTCTTATTACTTGAGAGAAATAAAGGCTTATTTTATAAATAAATGATATTTGGGATTTTTACAATATGTGTTGACTTTAAGAATGTGTGATAGCTTTAAACCTTCCTTTGCTGCAGCAAGATTTCCACTACTTGCTCCTTCCTTAAAAGCCTGCTCACTGCATATCCTGTCCTGTATTATGACACTTAAGACACAGTCTAGATCACAAGCATCTCATTTTATCCATCTTTATGTCTCTTATACCTAGCTCAAGGTAGGCCTTCTGTTAATTTTAAATAAGGAGACCACTTCACAACTAATGCTTATGAATTTTTATTCTATCTTAAAAATAATTAATCAAGCTGTGTATTTTGATCATCCTTGGGTATTTTATTGACATTTGCCTTCAAAGCATCACTCTTCTATAAAATTGTACACGGTATGCCTCTTTCAAGAAACCAAATTTGTATACCTTCTTCACAATTCTTCCAGTTGAATCTAATTGGGACAGATAGCATGGTTCAAAACACTATATATACTGACCCAATATACTTTTGGTCAGTATATTTTCTATTGAATTTATGTTTGTTAAATATGCATATTAATAAGTAGCTAATACATTTATAGGTTTTAGAAATCATGAGCATAAAGTAGACAATGTAGTAAATTTTTTGTTTCTTGTCTCTCATTTCTCAATATTTTTATTTCTACAAAAATGTTATGGTTTAGATATGAGATGCCCCCCAAAAGCCCACATGTGAGGCAATGCAAGAAGATTTGGAGGAGAAATGATTGGGTTATAGCCTTAACCTAATCATTGAATTAATACCTGATGGAATTTACTGGATGGTAACTGGAGGCAGGTTGGTTGTAGCTGGAAGAGGTGGCTCATTGAGGATGTGACTGTGAGGTATATATATGTATCTGGCAAGTAGAAACCTTTCTCTCTGCTTTCTGATCATCAGGTGAGCTGCTTCCCCCTTCCACACTCTTTGACCACAATGTTGGCTCACCTGGAGACCTGAGGAATAGAGCCTATGGGCTGACAGCTCTGAAACATTGAGCACCCAAGTAAACAGTTCCTCCCTTACAATTGTGCTGGTTAGATCTTTTAGTCACAGCAGAGAAAAAGCTGATTAAAACAAAAGACATTTGTTATTGTTAGTTTCTTCTGTGTTTTTTTTCTGGAGATGGTTTTATGTATATGCAAGCACATTCCAGCATGTTTGTTTTCTTCTTAGTTAATTAAAGCATACAATGCATATTCCAAAGCCATATCTGAGGTTTACTCATTTAAAAATGACTTCCTTTTAAATAAGATTTCTCTTTTTTTGGACTTTATGGCATTTCCAGTATACTTATTCTCAGAAACTTCTTTCTGGTTGTGATTTCTGGGTTATATAGGGTAACTTTTTAAAAATCTCTTAGCACTTTGAGGGAAAGATCTCTGCTTAAAATCTGTTACAGTCCTAAGATATGTAGTGCCTTCAATCAACAAAATGTTCAGTGCATACTTATTGCATAAAAACAAAGTGAATAATTCAAAGAAAAAAAAACCCTGCTTTTGTTAGCTAGTCTAAGTAGTTACTACAAGAACTGGTTGAAAAGAGAACAATGATGATCTGACTAATTTGGTATCAATTAAGCAAAGCAAAATTATATATCACATTAAAACTATTTTTTTAAATGAGCATGTTAGAACTTACTGGATAAAACAAGTTTTTAAGGGGGAATTATTAAGATTATGTTGTTCTAGTAATAATTTAAATAAAAATAATCACATCTAAACATATTTGACATAAAATTATATTACTATATGTAAAGCCCAACTCTTGTGTTGCTCATTTATAGAAATTGTCATTATCAGTTGCATAACATTTGACAGTCATACCTGGATGGTCCTGGGAAATCTGGTCTGGGTGTGCACTTACCACGATCTACAATGCTATATGGTCTATCCTTTAAAATATCTAAGCCCCATCTTTGATCCAGCAATCATAATATTCAACCCATAATGACTAGTAGTGCTTCCTTTAATTTTAAAAGTATCCAGTTTGGAGGCTAAAATACATGGTTCTCCAATTCACAGGTCACATTGAAAATTTTTATATCAGAAGGAATGAATAAATTTTTCCCAGCTACTTGGGATATCAGAAGGGTAATAATGTGTTGAAGAGTACACTATTTTCCAACCTTTAGAGGGAATGTGGCAAAATGATTAATATTTTGGTGCATGAAAATGGCCAACATAAGGGATTAAGATCATTTGTGAATATTAATAGTATAGGATTATGAATGTACCTTATGGTGTATCTCTGTGAACTGTGCAGTGTTGGGATGCTGTAAAAGCTTTGATGGGGTCAAAATAGTGGAGATTTGATAGGCCTCCTAGTACATATTACTTATCATGTTTTTATCTAGAAGGAAACTGAGCTTTTTCCCTGTAGCTAGTCAATGTTGACTCCAGCGTAAATCAGAGAGAAGGAGGGATATTCTTTTTAAACCATTATATGTAAGAGGACTTCTTTATAATTTCTTATAAAACATAAGGTTCAATTAAAGCATAGAAAAAATTTTAAGTATCAAATTACTTTTGGAGAGAACACACAAGCACTGAGTTTTCATTAAAGACCTCAGTATCACTTAGACTCTTAAAATATATTTGATATAAGTTGTTTAACATCAGTTTATTTCATAGAGTATATAGAAAGCCTGGGGGTGGGATGGATAATTGTGTTTTTCATAGGTAAACAAAAGTTGTCAAACACATTGTTTTTCATTCACTGTCAATGGTGTGAGTTTTCTGAAATAATTTAAATTTAGTCTGTAAGGTATTTGCATTTATAAAAAGTGCTTTGACATGCTCCCTGATTCCCTTTCTCCTGCTCAGCTGTCAAACATGGTGATACATCTGAAGATTTATGGTGGGTGAGTAATGAGAATGCTGAATGTAAACTGCAACATTCAGAAATCATTTGGTGGCAAAAGAAAAAGAGGCTTACTAGGGTTTGGGGATAAGGTAGGAGGTGATATAGCTTTTTTTTTTTTAATCAGCCAATTTAAAAATAAACATGCTGCATTCTGAATTAGGAAATACTTCAAGCTTCTTGTCATACAGTGATCACATAGAACATTACCTGAAGAATACATCAAACTGCATCATTCCAAGAAAATTCAAGACAGTGAAGAGTAATGCCCATATTTTGGGATGTAGACATATGCAAATTGGAATACTGAAAAGTCCAGACATGTGGGGCATGATTTTTTTTTTTTAATTAAAATTTCAAGTTCAGTCTAGTGAAGGTAGACTTTGGTCCATGTTCCTGTGTTAAAAAAAAAAAAAAAAAAAAGGAAAATGAACAGTGTACTCTCAAACTGTTCATTTTCAATTTCAAGGATTAGAGTGAGATTCCTGAGTACCTTCTAAATCAGGCCTTCAGTAGCTAAGTTTACAAAGTGTATTGGAAAACAGGTGGAATAATGGAAATTGTCAATTCAGCAGAATCAAGTTGAAAACCCAGAGAGGCATTATATTACATTTCTGCCTTATTCAGAAATTTGTTGCATTTCAGGTACAGAGAAAAAAAGATGAAGCAACAGTAGTTTGGAAGTAACTAGCATTCTTGACAAGGAAGGTTGACCTTGACCTTATTCTCCTTCCAACCCTCATTTCATCAGCAGGGGTGAGATTACTTTGAGACCCTGCCAATAGGTAATAAATAACACATAAATTCCAGGACACCCTTGCACTGTAGGGTGCCCTAATGTGTAATAATCCTTAGACTATTGAGTTTATAACTCATGACATCTGGCAGTTACTTGGCATTGTAATTCATGTTGATCATGCACATCAAAATACACCATGGGAGAGAAATATCAGAGCAATAATGCTTTGATACTAGGAGAGTCTGGAATGACAAGGAAGACGCTGCTCAGTTGGTGTACCTCTGTGAACTGTGCAGTGTTGGAATGCTGTAAAAGCTAATGTCTTCAGATAAGGACTAACAAGGTAGGAGGAGAGCAGTAAACTGTTGGGATCCAGAATAAAGCAGCACATTAATATTTACATGGTAGCATTCCTCATTTTATTTATGTAAATTGACAGGTATAGTTATAAGAGAGTAATGCATTCTGAAATTTGAATTTAAATGTACACTTATGTACATTTTAAGTTTAAAAGATATACTTAAATAGGTTTAATTGAAATTTCATACATGTAAATGATTTTTTGATCCTTTCAAATTTTTGTTTTCTTTGGTCAAATGGTAAGGAATAAATGAGGAAATAATAAGGGGTACAGATTGGAGAGAAATAAAAACCAGTTTGCCGAGAATGCTGTCTACAAGCACCTGTACCAAGCCTTCCTGGTAGTTCACAGCTTGGCTGCTTGGCTGAAAACTTGAAGCTCATGGGATATGAACCAGATTGAAAAACTAGAGGCAAACAGATGGTTGTTTGTAATTATCCTGTAAATGTAAATCCTATGAAATTGGTGTGTGCTTGTTCATTATTTATTCACTTAAGTATTTATTTATCTAGCAGTATCGATACTCAGATCCAAGGAAAATATGAGGCGGTAAAATAAACTTCAAATATTCTGGTATTCCTTCCTTATTACCATACATAGCAATAGTATTAAATAAGGTTTGTCTTTAAAGCTAGCTTGTGCTGTTCTAACTTTTAAGTTAAATGTGTTCCATCTTCTATTGTCCAGAGTTAAAGGTATTTTAGTGACCATGTCTGTATTTAGTACAGAATATTTTGGAGCATGATGAGAAGTTTTTGTTCTACCGTGGAGGGAAGGCATTGCTTTAAGTGTGTTTAGCTTAATATTATGGTTCAACACCATGATCTTCACATATAGGAGAGTTGGGCATAATCTCTAACTTTGGTCTCTTCCTTTGCAATTTCTGTGATATCTGAAGATATCAGTCTCACATGAACACTTTTGGGGACACTAGCTGTTTAAGAGAGAGAGAAAGTGAGAGAGAGAGAGAGAGAGAGAGAGAGAGAGAGAGAGAAGAGGAGGAATGATTAAACATTATTATCCTCAATCCACAACTTCCTCATAAGCTAATGGATAGGGTATGCAGATCCCTGTCAAATATCAGATGCTAGACTTTGCCAAAAATAGGACTTGCAAGTGTTGAAGATATGCCAAATGCTGGCTCCTTCACAGCAAAGCAAAGGAAATGATTGCCAGAGACAGGCCTGGAGTCTGCCGTGGTCAGATGTCACCATTTTGCAGTGCCACATGTGATCCAAGAGTTTATGAATGATCTCAACACTTGGTCCCTAAGGAGAACATATGCATTACAGAGGTTACAGATACAAATTACAGAGAGCACAATGTTGCCATGCAATTTCTAAGAATCCTTCAGCAAGTTTTAAACATTAATGGAAAACATGAAGGAAGACTTGGCACTCTTAGCAGGACTTCAAATTATACTGTGGGTGAGGACAGAACAGGGCTAAAAAAAGCATTTGAGAATAAAGACTTGGCTAAGAAACTTGGAGCTGGCCATTCCTCTTGCGTGAATTGTGTGTTTGTGTATTTGATTCCCTGCAGAATACCAGGCTTCATAAAATGCTGTGACTTGAAAATGAGCAAGTCACAGGGCATTCTTGTTTATTCAACATGCTCCAATTCATACCACTGGTTTATCTGGATCATTTGTGGAGTGAATTTGCTTATACAGGGAGTGTGAGTGGAGGTGGGGGTTGAGAGCTTCTCATTCTGGAATTGCCAGCAGGCAGTAGGGGTGCCAGAGTGTCAGCTTGCACAGTGGTAGCAGGATGTCTCCCCTCTGAGTTCTTTCTTTCCTATTCCACTTTTGCAAAAGAAACCACTTCTGACTTTTCCCCAAAATATCAGATCATATAGGCCATTTAGCTGGTAACTGACCAGTTTGTTCTGGTTGTATGTTTTTCAATTATACCAATTATAATGAAGTAGTTTCCTGTGAATGGCAATTCACCTTAACATTTATTTGGAGTTTGAGTCAATAAAAGCTCAGAAAAAATCGAATTCCTGTGTTGTATCAATGGGAAGGGAAAACTTAATTTTGACTGACTTCAATATAAAAGGGAAGCTAACTAGAAAGTCCAAAGTTAACACAGGTTTTAGAATTGAATTGTCCATTTGTATTACCCAGATTATTTTAGCTCATGCCGTCGTGTATATAAGCTCCCTTTCATCCTGAAATGGAGCTCCTAGCATGGCAACCAAAAATGACCACATGGTTCAAGAAAAGACAGGGTGCTTTCCTCACAAGTAGAATGGAAGGTCTGAGCTTTATGCTAGTTGGGATTACACCTGATCATTCTCTGTACTGAGCGTTGTTGTTAGTGGTGGTGGTAGAACTGAGAAAATAATGTGTACATGTTCCTTTTAGCTTATTATAATATGTACTATTATGTATTATAATTTGTGCTACCAGTTTTGGTGATTGCACATAAATCTGTAGTTTCCTTATGAGATGGCTCTCTGACTTTCTTGAACTGTGTGACTTTTATTTTAGAGCATGAAGGTAGTCAAGACAAGTGCTCTATCCTTTAAATCCAACCAACTGAAACTGTTATTCATGAATGAAAGTTTAAAATTAAATCAAAACATAATGGTCTAGATTAAATAATAGGAAAGTACTGCAATATAATTCTTAAAGAGGAGTTTATCAATTTGGTCAACCAATGAAAAAGGACTTCACTAACTCTTCTGCTGCCCTTCAAAGTGGAGCCTTTTTTCCTTTCATTTCGTGTAAGTGTTTAAAGACAAAATTTTCAGATGAATAAGTCATAGACTAACACTGAAGGATCAATATATGTTTGAGAAAAGAATAAGCAAAATTAGGAGCACAAACAGGAAGCAGGGAAATCTTTTCAGGCAGAAAGATTATCATCTGCCAGTGATAATTAGTTGTTTCTCTATATAATTCCTGCATGAACATCACAGATAGGTCTGTAATGACCAGGATAATATAAACAGGAACCCAATTCTAAACAACCTATCAAATCATATTAAGGACAGAATTTTAGCCTAAGAGGCACTAAGGAGTATGAGAAAAGAATTGATATGATTACATTTTCATTTTAGTAAACCCATAATTGCTTCAATGAAGAATTTAAAAGGGAATTAGAGAAAAAAATGTTAAATAGGATATTCAAGGAAGGTATAAGAACATTCTAAACTAGTACAGTGGGGACACAATTAAGTAGAAGCAGATGATGTTACAAATCAGTTTAGTCTGATTGTCCTCAGAATTCAGTGTTAGACACTGGGTTCAACCTAAAATATTTACGTATAACAAGTGTTCGAATAACCTACTCATATCCATGATGGTGTGTTTGGCACATAGCATGTGCCATCAAATTTTAGTTTTAATTGCAGGACAGTTGTTTTAAACATAGAGATCAAAAGTGTCTTTAGATGTGCCTGTTAATTGATCACCAAATTAACTTAAACACAAAATTCTAAGAGCTAGGTGTACAGTTCAATGATAGTAGAGGAAGACCCTTGTTTCTGTCCTCAGCACCAAGAAAAAAAATGCTTCTTAAAAACCAGCACATAATTTCATGTATTATCTATATGTAATACTGAAATCCCCATGTATCCTGAGTGTCATGATTTACTGAAATTTTGCATTAACAAAGTGAATCAGGCACCAGGTAAGTGTATACCTGGGCCTCAAGTTTTGTTCTCCAGAGAAATCTGGATGTGACTGGGCCAGGAGTTCCCATACTCTTGTGCATACAAACAAATTCTGCTTGCATGGAGGCTAATGTTTGTGTTCTCATTGTGGCCTTTGGTTTTTAACTGCTCCTAGTCAGGCTCATCATTATAATACCTTTTTAGATTACCTTTCTCATGACCAATTTAGTTTGTTTAAAATAGTTTTCTTTATCCTGTTGTGTATAAATACTTTTATCAATGACATTTTTACCCTTTGTATTTCTAATAACTTCACTGGGAAGCCGATGTATGCTCTAGTATAATTCTTCTTATTATTATTGCCAATTTATTTTAATAAACTAAGGAGGAAATGTCTGAGTAATGATTTACCTTAACTGAGGTTAAAAAATAAAAGCCAGGGAAGTCTTGATTCAAGACAGAGGAAGCCTTTGTGAGTGAAAGAATGTGAGTTGTGAGGATATAAGAGTCAGAGGTGTAAGACTGAAAATCACGGTAGACATAAAGAATTATTTAGGGTATCATTTTTATTTTTTTGATTATTATTTTAGGGTATCATTATTTTGTAGCATATTAGTTTTCTATTGACTTCTCTAAATTTCCACAACACTTGGTGTCAACTTGAGGTTTCAGGGGATGCCAGACTGAGGATCTCAGTTTCTTGCTGGCTGTTGGCTAGAGGCTGCCCTGGGATCCTTTCCAAATGTGTCTCTCCATTGGGCCACATGACACTGTATAAGATCAGAGGAGGCATCGGGGAGAAAATAGAGAGATAAAGAGACAGAGCTAGAAAGAGGAAAGTCACAATCATTTATAAATTGAATCTCAGTAGTGATATCCTGTCACTTCAGTATTCACTTGAAAAATGGCATTTGATCCAGAAAGAAGAAATAAAATATACCTGACAACTTAGGGAAAATGAAATGGTATCACTAGGCACAAATGAATTAGCTGAGTTATATACAAACCGCAAAGAGCATATTACAAGTTGAAGAGGGTACAGTACCAATTATATCATTATCTCACCCTACTCTCTGAGTGAATAGTCTGAAAGCCTAAAATTACAGTCAATGTTAGATTTCTTGGCTTCATGTGCAAATTGGAGTCATTTTCCTTTTTTTTTTTCCTTTTTTTTTTTTGGTGAATGCATAAACACATGTTATATTGTTTAAGAGTAGCAGTCCTTCTAGTATGTTATGATATTTTTCTTCATTTTGTTACCCATGTTAAAGGGTTTACTTTATTTTATTTTTTAATTTGGATTGTTGGAAATCAGTTCAACACTACACTTTTGAATTATTTGCAATGGTCATAGGATCATTTAATCTAAGACTTTTTGGCATGTCCTTTGTAGGGAGACCCCTGCAGGAGAAGGCTCTTCAACTGGCCAGATGTGTCATTTTCAAACAGATTGAGGGTCTGCCAAAACACCATTTGTTGCCAGTACCGGATATTGTAGGGGGGCCTATCACTCTGTTACCATATTTTTGCACTTCTTAACATTGAATAAATAGGCAGCTGTTCTGTATTTAGAATATAAATTAGTCACCAGCTTGCTCTCCCTGGAGGATATACCTGCAAGAGGGAACCACATTGTTAACCCCTTCTTACCACTTGCACGAATGTCACACTTAATTGCACACTTCCCTCTACCCATTCAGCAGCAAATACTTATGCATATCAATCACACCTTTCTTGCCCATTAGTCAAAATATGCAGTTCACAGTGCTAAAATGGAACATATTTCCTTAGCAGCGAAAGCAGTAAATTAATCAGTTGATAAGCTGAGGCTGAACAATTTGTGCTGAATTCTTTCTTAGTGCTCCTTCAATAGGAAATAATGTTCTCTAATCTCCTAAAGGGGCATGACTTCATTAAGCTAGAAAACCATTTTAAAGGATACATTGGATGAGACAGAACCGAAAAGCCCTGAAAGTCACTTGGTTGTCTCTCTGGAGCTATTTTCAGGATGGAGATTTTTATTTATTTGGAGATGGCAATTAACTTACAGACTTGGCACAACAAAGAAACTGAGTGCTGAAGAGGGTCTCATTACAGGACAGGGAAGGTGGCTGATTTGACCTAATCCCCATTTGCAGCAGATAATTTACATAACAGGCTATAACAAGTTGCCTGATGCTGACTTCAGACACTACACACACACACACATATCTACATACACACACACACTCATATATATATATACATATAAATATGTGTATATATGTGTTTATCTTTTTGTATAAATAATATACAATAAACTCAGTACATGCTTGTATACATAGATACATCATATAAACATGTTTTATCCTTACATAATTTAAAACTGAATTGGCACTGAAATATCAAAGAACAGGAAAAGTGAAGGCAGCTAGGAGAGGTGGAGATGGTTGGAATATATAGTACATTAGCTTGTTTCAACTTTTTTTTAAAATGGGTCCAAAAGTAGTCCCAGCCTGTATTTATCAAATAAACATAGGTTTCTACAATCTGATAGGGCCAAGTCACTGCTGCAGGCTTTTCATCTTGCCAGCAGCAGAAGAGCACAGGCTGATAGATAGGTGACATTTGGACAGCCAGGCGTGCCAGATTTTTGGAGGTTATAACGGAGGTCCAACCTGCTGTTCTCCTTAATGAAAGGAGGGAAATTCAGACTGGCAAAACTGCTACAAGGGATATCTCTTGCCCTGAATGTCACGCTGCCCAGATGTCACTCGGCAGGTGGAGATGCAGAGAGAATGAAAATGGAGCCTTGTGTACGTGGGTGCTAGAGCGTTGCAAGGGTGAACAATGGGTCTGCCTTCCAAAGTGTAATGGGAACAGTGTGCACCTTGTCCATATTCATGTCATGAGAAAGGACTTTCTCAAAGAGTCTCACTCCACTTCCCCTCAGAGAACAACACGCATGCTCACAAAGCACTTGCACACGAATTGCTTCACATTTTGGAACATCTTTAACATTTACTTTAATATAGCTATTAAATAGGTGTGTATTTTTTTTCTTTATAAAATTAGACTCATGCCATATTAGGTTTATATAATTTGCTTTTTTAATTAAATCTTAAGACTTTATCATAAATATTTCTCATATAATTGTCCTTAGGGTCAGTCATCTCAATTTTTAGCTTGGATTTTAAAGCAAAGATGCATGACCAGATAGTAAGCCATCCCCAACTTGAGCATTTAGGTAGACTCTAGAGTATTTTAAGATGGGCGTGACTGTGTTCTCAGTAAGTATTCAGAATTTTTTTTCTTTCTTTCTTTCTTTTTTTTAACTAGAACAAGTAAAACTTGAAGTTACATTTTGTGAGTGAAAGCTGAAGTTACTATCATTGACTTTTCTTTTACTATAATTGTTTCTCTGCAGTGTTGCGAGATGACTTCCGGCAAAACCCCACAGATGTTGTAGTGGCAGCTGGAGAGCCTGCAATCCTGGAGTGCCAACCTCCCCGGGGACACCCAGAACCCACCATCTACTGGAAAAAAGACAAAGTTCGAATTGATGACAAGGAAGACAGAATAAGTGTGAGTTAAATTAGAATGACAGCTTAGACAGATGGAAATTCACATCTAAAAATGGATGTATTTTTAAATTTATTTTTAATAAAATTGTACTCAAATGCTGACTAACATTTATGCCACATCAAAAAGTCTTAAAAGAATTAAATTTAGGGATAAGACTACAAAAAGATACAAATTATAGAAATCAAGTATACATGATGTATTAATAATCGTATCAGTCTGAATATGTAAATTTATATTTGAAGTGTGATATTGATGTCTTAGCTTTTCAATGTCTTCTGTTCATCATTTACGTTTTAACATGGGTGTTAGAATAAGCAATAGCCATAAACCATATATTAAGAATAATATCTCATTTTGTACTATTTATAAAATTGTAATAGGAAATCATCTGAGGTGATGAATATCTCATTTAATCCAGTTTTTCAAATTCAATATTTGTAACAGCAAAATTTTTAAAATGAGTTAATTTTAAGGCAAATTTAAAATAAGTAAGTTAAATAAAAATTAAATGACTGATTTTGCAGTTTAGTTCATATAAATTGATTACCAGGTTCAACAGTTGATTAAGATTCAATGCTTTTATGTAAAGGTACAGAACAAAGGGAATTAATATATACAAATTTAATAATTCATATTTTTAAAGGATCCACTCAATATTTGTATGAAAAAATTTATAAGTGACAGCCATTCTAAGGAAATAGAATATAATTCCACTTACGTTATTTAGTAATATTTAGTAGTAATAACACAGTGAAGGCATTTTATTTAAAATAATTTTTCAATTGCCTGAAGAAATGTGACATTTCAATCAAGAGTTTATATAATCTGCAAGGCACAGTGGCATATATCTATAATCCCAGTGACTCAGGAATCTGAGGCAGGAGGATCATAAGTTTGAGGCCAACCTTAGTAGCTTAGTGAGACTCTGTCTTGAAAAGTAAAACAGAACAAACCATAAAGAAGTCTGGTTGTTTAGTTTGATGGTAGAGTACCCATGGGTTCAGTACCCCACAATACAAGGTAAATAAGTAAATTAACCAATATAAATAAATTAATAAATAATTGGGCATGGTGGTGCATGCCTGTAATCCTAGCAGCTCAGTAGGCTGAGAAAGAAGGATCTCAAGTTCAAAGCCAGCCTTAGAAACTCAGGGAGGCCCTAAAAAATTTAGTGAGACTCTGTCTCAAAACAAAAATAAATAAATAAATAGAAAGATAGATAGATAGATAGATAGATAGATAGATAAAAGGCTTGGACATGTGGCTCAGTGGCTAAGTGCTCCTGGGTTCAATCCCTAGTATAAAAAAAAATTAAAATGTATTTATTATCTTTAAATATACTTTTATTCTTGTATGTACACATTGAAATTACATTGCAGCACAGAAGTGATAGGCCATGTAAGAGACAGAAATATAAAGTGGAATATTTCTGATTTTGTTGTTTACATCTTGAGTATCTATGTTGCCAAAGAGACTTTGGTTCTTAATGGTCTGTATTTGAGTACCAAACTTTTGAAAATGTGCTTTTTCTCTGTAAAAAAAATCTCCCTGAAATTTTTTACTTATAAAATCCATTTTTAGACCATGATTCCATGCAAAAGTTGATATTCCTGATCAAAGACAGCATGATTTATCTCTGCCAGATTTTCGTATCCTTCCCTGGCCTGCTTAAAGGTGAACTGGCAGCTGAATAATCTAGGATGACCTTGCTTAGGTCTGGAAATTAGCTGACTTTCAGCTAGAACCTCACTTTTTATGGTCTCTCATATTTTAACAGGCTACCTTAGTCTGGTTTCATGGTCTTAGGTTTCCAGTTGTAGCAAGAGAAGGCAAACCCAATGTGCAAGCAACTTTTTTTTTCTGATGAAGCATTTGCTTTATTACCATTGGTGAAATAGTCATATTGACAAGCCCTGTTTCAAGGGAAAGAGAAAGGCTTTATAGGCTCCCATTATGACATACTCAATACAATTGAGGACAGAGTGATGGCTTTTCTTCTCGTGTAAAAAAAAAAAAGTTGAAAATCTTTATGACATGACAAATTTTGGAGCTTAAACTATTTCTGATGAACAAACCTAAATGAGTTTTGTTTACCAATGAAAAATTTAAAAATAATGGAAGAAATCAGAATGTTTGAATGTTTTATTTCCTTTAAGAACACTCAATCATGTAAAGTTAAGATTGTTGAATTATATTCATACAAAGAAAGGGAAAATGAGAAAAAATAATGTGACAATATACTTACTAAAATTCTAACTTTGAGTTAATGTTCTCTTTAGTAGACTTTTTATTATTATTGCATTTTTGGGGTCAACACATGCTTCTCTTTTAAGAAGTATTTAGCAACCACTTATTAGATATCAATAATTTGTACTAATCCATACACATTATTTTATAAGTTTTAATTACTTTTGCTCAACATACCCTTTTTGTTAAAAATTATTTCCAAAAAAAATATTTCCAAAGATGATTAACACTAATAGTCGAAATGTAAGGTTCACAAAGAAACAGATTTTGACTGTTTAGCTTACTGTTATATTCCAAATGCCTAGAACACTCCCCAGTACTTGCAGTACTCGATGAATACTTGATGCATCCTTTTAAATCAGCTAGGTTTTATTATATTATCCAAAACAGATATCTAATGTTATTTTTTGATGACAAGAGCAATTCATTTAGCTGAACTCAGTGTGAAGAAAGACCCCTGCAGATTTAGTGGGGACAGTCACAGTCACAAGATGCAAAATATGACCAGGCAAAACAGAGAAAGACTGCTTCAAAGATGCATTCTCTAGGAAGGAAATATAGAAAGTTATACTAAAGTTGAATTAAGAAGCCCAATGGGCAGATGCCAAAATAGTGGGAGAGTTTTGTGTAAGAGTTTTGTCTTAGATGCAGTTTTTTCTTTTGAAAGCAAATGGGCTTAAGTATTCCAAATTATTAATGTCCTTTTCTTTCCTTTCCTGTTTCTTTTCCTTTCCTTTTTTAAAAGAAAATTTTTTGTTTGATATTAACAGATTCGTGGTGGAAAATTGATGATCTCCAATACCAGAAAAAGTGATGCAGGAATGTACACCTGTGTTGGTACCAATATGGTGGGAGAAAGAGACAGTGATCCAGCAGAGCTGACTGTCTTTGGTAAAACTCTTTTAAATTCCAAATTGCTATTTATACTCTACATTGCCTTGGTTTAAAAATATTTTTGTTAACTCTAAATCCCAAGCTATATATGAACAATTACTCATCACTTGTGATACTCAACAACCAATTAAAATTTTCTTTCTAGTGAAAATTTTGATGTCTAAATTTTTTTGAAATATTAATTTGTCTACTTTATTCATATAGCTTTATGATTTTGTCCTTCATCAAAATGTAAAATTTGTTGTTTCTCAAAATCTATTTGAGATATGACATCCCTCTACATTTTATTACTCATCTACTTTGTTTCATTTGTTAGTGAATACATGCAGCTATATGTATATGTGTGTGTGTATACACACACACACATATATTATATATATTTTCATATACATCAGGTATAGGTATGTATACACACATGATTATATGCTTTTATGCACATACATGCATATAGATATATGTATGTCTATGAATGTCCCTTAATAAAATTTTTCACTGCTTGCAGCTACCATGTGATTTTTATAAGGCACAAGAGATTGTGATTTTTAAATTACTTTGCTGTGCCAGTAAAAGAACCTCCTGATTTTATGCACAACATGATAAGATGTCTATTTGTGGTTGTTACTCTAGGACATGAACAAGTATAGCATCAAAGTCCTACAGGGGTTTCTAGAGAAACTTCTTTTGCAGTATGTAACAAGCATCCTGTAGTGGAATGGGATACCATGATGGAAAGAGACCTAATGCAGTTTCTATTACAGTTCAAGAGTTAAGGTTGTGCTTTATGAATATGTACCAGAGTGCAGGCCTCTCTTTTCAATCACTCTGAGTACTGAGTAATCTCTGATAATATTCCCTGTGGATAGTAAGCAGCTTGGAGGCCCAAATGACAAAGCCAGGGGAAATCCCTCATAATTTATTAAAGGAATTGAATAGTAAAAATAAAATTGTTCCAAGTATGCATGTAAATTTCTGTCACGCAGAGCTCAGACAAGTATCAGTTTGCCCCTAAATTTTATGCAGTCATCTCTGTAAGAGTTTCAAATGTGCTTCGCTCTATAATGAATAAAATACAGTTTTGCCTGATAAGATATGAAATTAGTGGTCACTGAACATTAGCACTGAAAACCCACAAGGATAGCTCTTCTCTTTAAAGAAACACTCACTGCTATTTTTCTGCAACTACCACAAGCTTTGGAATAGAAAAGCTTTGCATTATAGCAGCATTGACTGCCTTTAGAAGGAAATTAGAGGGTTTAATGTCATTACCCAAGCAATTAGACTTACCAATAATGTGCCTATATTATGAAATATTTACCCTACCTTCCCTAAAGACATGATGAGAACTGCAAGAGATCCCTAAACATGTCAAGAGTTATGGGGCAACTTCTAAATTATTTTGAAAATAGCTATCAACCCAA
The DNA here is from genome assembly GCF_001458135.2 of Marmota marmota marmota. Classification (NCBI taxonomy): domain Eukaryota; kingdom Metazoa; phylum Chordata; class Mammalia; order Rodentia; family Sciuridae; genus Marmota; species Marmota marmota. The sequence goes on along the minus strand of NW_025999968.1, from coordinate 35,428,560 downwards.
AAGATTGAATTTGTCCAGAGGCAGTTCCTCTGGAGGAATTGATTTAGGAACCTGAGAAACGTTTATGTGATGGTGTAAACTAGTCACAACTGACCTGAGGGCTTATAAGTACAGTATTAAGTTGAGGCAAAAGCTAAAATTCCATTATTGATAAGAAAACAACATCCAAACTCAGAAGAAAAATCACAATACAGAAGAGACAGTCCAAACCAAGGATGAGGATTGTTCGAGAGGCCCTTTCTGAAACTGACTCCCTCCTTCCAGAGAACATGAAATAAATGGTTTGCTGCTCATGGTGAGGCCTTCTTTATTTCATTCTGGGGCTCTTACTTCCAGGACATTATTTCTAATAAACCTCATTATATTTCATCATTGTTAAATATATCACTTCTGAACTAATGTCTATACACCTGATTACATTCCACACTCCACCTCCTCAACATTACTTTCAGGTAGTTACGATTCAACTTGAAAGTATTTGGTTACCATAACCCCTCGGTAGTGAGAGAGGCTTTTTACTGTCTTTTGAAATTTAATTTTTAAGATATGTTATACAGATTTTTAGTTGGGCAAGAAATATAATTCACTTACAAACAGCAAGGAGAACAAATAAAGGGTGTTTTCTTATACATTGATCACTTTTTGAGACATATTGCCAAAAAAAACCTTCTTCAATCTTTAAGCATTTTGGTTTTTGAGTAAATAAGCTTAGATATGTTATAGTTAAAAAAAATTAGGACCTGGGGTTGTGGATCGGTGGTAGAGTGCTCGCCTTGCATGCATGAGGCACTGGGTTCGATCCTCAGCACCACATAAATGTCAAAATAAAAATATTAAATAAAAATTTTTTAATTATTTTTTAAAGTGCCCTTTTGACTAAGTTATGATCAGTATATCCTAATTTTCAAAAGTTTACCATATTTCATGAAGTATTCATTATACTTGTTGTTTGCAATATTTTCTATTCATAAAAAAATTGAGTTAAATGGATACTACTAATTCTAAAACTTAGAATTTTATGCACAGTCTAAAATAACACTAAAAATCTGAAGCATAGTCTAGATACCAACACAAAAAGAATACTCCCCAGGAATTTTACCTCAAGATCCTGAAGGCAGAGAAATGAAAGTCTAGCATGTCATTAAATTCTAAGGTTGGATAGATTTCAGATATCTGCTATCCAAAATTTAACTGTTATTCAAAAAATAACCAAAAATGACATGATTTTCTCCAAATAATTTTTGAATGTTTATCAAAATAAATATGAAAATAGAATGTATGCATAAAATTTCTATCATAAATCATAAATATTGCAAACCATAATGAAATACAGAAACATCATATCACATAGGTTTCCCAATATACACACAAACACACACACACACACACACACACACACACTCACTCACTCCTCACTCACTCTTCAACTTTGAATATTTCTGCAAGTCTACTTTATGCTTTCTCTGGAATTTATTTCTTTATGTATGAACATATGTTTATTCTATTATTTATTAATTTATCAATCATATATATTGACTTTCTATTTCACAAAATAATAATTTGGCCCACTTACATATTCTTCCCTTTCTTGCTTTCTTGTTTTTAGTTTGTCTCCCCTCCTCTTTTTAGTGTACTCACTATAGAAATATCAGTTATACTAATATTTGGAATTTAGTTATTATAACCTTGTAAGTATTATGAATTGCAAGCTGTATATTATACTCTTATGATAACATTTATCTTTTCTTGTACTATATTTGTTCTTTTGAATTAATGATCAACAAGTTTTTCCATAATTATGTTAGTCTACCCTATCATAAATTCTTGACATCACTATGGCAAAATATTCTAAATTTAATTTTTAACACTATAGTGATTAAATGTCCTTCTCTCTATAGTCTTCCTGGAGGTTTCAAATCTCCACTGGTCTGCACACTATTTAAGTCTGTTCCAAACATTTCATTCTGATTTTGTCTTCCTTTTATTTGATGTTGTATCCACCATCTTCTGTCCCCTGTTTCTTTATTGGTTAGTCCTTCTAAGAAGGAAAATGTTTTTCTCTTGCTTTCTGCTTAAAGAGCCTGGAGCACATTTCAAGCCAAAATGCTATTATTCTATCTAGAACTTAAGTTCAAGAATTGTGGTGTAAAAAATTTTTTTTCATGAGAATATTGAAATTGTCACTTTAACGTAATTTACCTTCCTGTGTGTTTTTCTTGAGAAGTCCAATGAGGTTATGATCACTATAGTTTTGTATGTAATCACTCATCTTTTTTCTTTTTGTTTCTCTATGCAATAGAATGTCCCGTTTCCTTATCTCAGTGTTCAGAAATATTTCCATCCTATGCTTTGGTTTGGAACGTTTTTTTCCCCCTAGTTTATACTCTTCATGAGCAATCTCAATCACATATAAAATATCTTAACCAAAACAAAATGAAAATTTTTCTCTTTTCTATTCATTGCTGTGTCAAACATATATTTATTAATTAAATGTGAAACCTACTGTCTGTCTTTTCTCTATTTTTCCTATTGATAGCATCCTGTTCTTGTTTCACGTATGTTATAACCTCCCGTTTCACACAATTTTAATAACAATGTTTTGAAGTAAATATTTGTCATGTTTTCCTGCCTTTTAAAAAGTATTTAAGACTTTCTTCAAATAACATATACTCTAGTATACTCTATTGGGGTTTATTGATATTCAATTGCTGTTCACTAAAAAGACTGTTCTGCATAAAAATACTAATGTACAGCTGATGGTTTTCACTGTAAGATGCTCAGGTTGGGAAGTAGTCCTTTCGTTGGGAATGAAAACAGAGATTGGGGCTGGTGATGATTTTCTGTAATTGTATAAGAGATAACTTTTGATGGATTGAGAGGAGCTTAAAAATACAGACAAAACTAAGGAAAGAGCTCAAAAGAAACCATAAGCAATACCTACATTTTGTTTATATTTTGTGGCTTTCATGTAAGAATTCAGAGCATAAGGTGTTATTAAAATCCAGCATGATTGTTAGGAGAAATATAGTTCTTTCTTGAGTATATTTATCAAGTATCTACCAGGTGCTAAACAATGTTGAAGTGTTTAAATACAGTGATGCATAGACAGTGCCCTTGATTTCAGGCCAACTCTCATATCATATTGTCAGCACTACAATGAAACTTTCCCTCTAAAATATGGTGAGAGAGGCTTTTTATTTCGTCCAAGAAATTTTACCTATGTTGGTCTTTGCTTCTAGGGTGATTTCCCTCAGATAAAGGAAACTCTTGGCAAAAAGGAATGAATGTAGTCAGGATTTAATTAATCATATTCAGGTGGTCTGATCATTATCCTCCAATGTTTTTTTGGAAGGGCACATTAATCACATCTAGTGGCTATAAAACCCACTCTCACCTCACACATGCCCAGTTAAGTAAAGAGATTTCTACTAGGCCAGATGTCTGATTTCCTCATTTATAGACACTACAGTGTGGCAGTCTTACTGGGGTAGCTAAAGTCAAGACAAGGTTTACAAGCAGTTGCTAGTTCTAATGTCATTTTATTGCATAGTTTTCTTCTTATAAGATTTAAAGAACTCAACCCATGTAATTATTGCCACACACTACTGCTAAAAGTCAAGCAAACTTCATTTTAAAATTTCTAAGATCATCCTAGAAATAGCTGCCATGGCACGGTCATTGGCAACTATACAATCATTTTCAATGACTGGGTACTGTTACAAAATTTGTCAACTGGGCACTTAATTTCCTTAATTGTAGCATATGAAGGGAACTTAAAGTGATATTCTGCACTTGAGTTTCAAACTTATGGTATTTTATGCTAAATTGAATATTTTTCTTTTCGAATGATATTGACATAACTACAATTAGACTTGGTATTTGATTTTATTATAGCTACATATAAAGTTGGATTTTCTAGTATGCTAATTTAGAACTAAATTTACAGGAATACTTGAGAGCTGTGCTTTACAGAGTAACACACTGGCAAACAACACAATTGTCTCAAGAGAGATTAACCTTGTAAGCAAGTTATGCAGGTGATTCAAATCCAGTTAATCTCACAGAAAAAAAATGTTAATTGCATTGGCAAAGACATTGCCTGTGATCACGCCACAGTTATATAATTAGGGATAAGCCCATTCAGAAGAACTCTAACCTAATTGATAAACAGTCAGCAAACATCCCTGGAGATTTCTCTCCCAATTTTCAATATGTGGTCAGACATAAGGTGATACTGTGGAAAAACACAGTGACCTGGTTTTTGACATGCCTTAAAATTAAGCAGCCTTGTTGTTCAATAGATCAAGATTTTCATACATATTTATTTTAATTATACAGAGGCTCATAGGTACAATCTCTTTGGACATTAATAGGTACTGAGTGGGATCACTTATCAACTAACTAGATTGTTCAATTTTCATCTTACTTTCTGAAATTTCCAATTTTTCATTTATATGCAGATGACTTTGATACAAAAGAGGCAAACAAAGATACTTCTTTGTAATTTTTACAACCTGTGACTGAAAGGGGCTTAGTTTTCCTTTGGCTCTAGCCTCTACAAATTCAAGCCTTCTAAAAATATATTTTCCACTTACTTTGTAATACTCATTTTTTTGTCCAAGTTTCATATTTCCTGGAGAACAGCCTAATTAAGGAATTTGGCAAGAAATTCTTATAAAAGCTTTTCTTGGATTTGTGTGTGTATATATATATATATATATATATATATATATATATATATATAAAATATTTTAGTGTATATATATATATATATATATCTCATATATGTATTATAATATATTAGTCCAACCTACAGTTTTTAACATACTGTTTTCTGTAGGCAGTGATGAAAATTGCAAAGCAGAAGGTGAGTTTATAATTAACATAAAACAATAGGAATACTGAATAATATAATTTAGAGATATTTACAGGAGAGGATGCTATGGATATTCTTAGACTAATGCTTTAAAACTTGTGAGCAAACACCAGTGAATCAGTAAATTTTCTTTCCTTTGTTGGAAGGCATAACCAAAGATAGTCTGGTGTAAAACCCACTTTGATGTATCATGTGAATCCAAGTGACTTCTATCTCAGTTATCTTGGCATCCATCTTTTTTCCTATCAACTGAATTACACTTTGTACTATGTGCCAATATCAGGTTTCCAAAACTCCTGTACCAGATACTCTCCCATGGTTATCCAGTTGCTAAGCAACTGGACTCTGCTTGAGGGCAGAAGGAAAGAGAGAAGGATCATCCTGAAGTTCTCCATCCTGCTGCGCTCATCAGAACAGCAGCAGGGGATCCTGCATCTTGCTTCTTCTTGAAATTATAAGTCAGGTGCTTCCCTTATAACACAATGGGACTTAGAACACGTATGATAACCAAAAACTCCTTAAGGGTCCTGTCCCTGTCTCCCGGAGGAAGAGACTATGTAGCTTTGTGCCACATCTGATGTAAAATTTGCTCCTCAGATTGATTGTGTGTTGTGGAATTGTGCTTGATACATGTTAAATGAAGCACACAAAATCTTTGCCTGAAAAAAACAAGGTATTTTAATAGAACTGGTCTCGTGTGCTGTCTTGCTATTTATTTTATACTCAGCACAATGTCATGATAATAGACAGCTTTACTCTTCCAATGACTTAGTAGATTTTCAATGTATAAATTTGCCATGATTCATTCAAAAAGTTCCTCATGTTTCAATACCACTAACATTGCCAAAATTCTATGTATTTCTTGTTTTTGTTGCAGTTACCAATTAGCAAAGTTATTGTTCTGTATTTTTATGAATTGCAAAGTATAAACAGGTATAAACAGGTAAATTTTTGGGGGGTTCTTCAAATTTCATATTTTTTCTTACTGATTATTAATATTGCCAAGTTCCTCTTGTTCCTAACTTCAATGAACATGACTTTTGCATCTTAATATTTAAAATGACATTTAATTTATGATAAAAATTTTATCCAATCTTCAGATGTGTCTTTTGATTCCTTCTTTAAATTTTTTATATGTAAGAGTTACATCTACAGATACCATATTTTTTCTTTCCCTTTCAGGGACTTCCTTCATCTTATTAATTCAGAATTATTTTGACTTTAAGTAGCACAAACATTAATGGCTTGAGTATAAGAAGTTTATTTTTCTCATACTTACTATTTTATATACACTTACACAATGATACCCACATTTTACCTAGCAGTATGTTCAAAATTGTTAAATGGACTGTTGAAAATCTTTCTGGACTATTCTTTTTCACATTGCATGTCTGATTGATTACTCAGTTTTGAATCTCTTTAGTGTATCCCCTTTCCTATATCCTGGGAATCACTGTCAATTTAAGCTGAAAGAATTTCTTATAACAACACTTTGACCTAATTGATTCATGTTCTTTGTTTGTTTTGGTACCAGGGATTGAATTTAGGGACACTTAACCACTGAGCCACATCCTCAGCCCTGTTTGTATTTTATTTAGAGACAGGGTGTAACTGAGTTGCTTAGCACCTTGTTGTTGCTGAGACTGCTGTTGAATTCTCAATCCTCCTGCCTCAGACTCCCAAGCCACTGGGATTACCTGGGGGCACCATGTTCTCTTGTATTTCATCTTTCTCAGATGTACTAACATGGTCTTTCATATGCTTATTACAAATAAGCATATGAAATCCTAACTGCTCTCCATCATCCTGAGGGTTGAGCTTAACACTCTTTATCATGGCACACAGGCCCTTCATAGTCTTGCTACTTACTATCTGGCTAGCTTCATCTCCTACCACTTTCCCAGGGAAACCAAGCTGCTGGCTGTTTCCCAGCCCCCAATCCTGAAGCCTGGCTTAGACTAATATGTGGTAGATGAATGAGTGGTTAAGAAAAGACTTATCTAGCTTGTCCATCCTATGCCAGGTATAATACAGTATTTCTTTTAACCCCAGATGGGGCAGCAGGGGTCTTCTAAATTATTTTTCAATCTCAATCAACAGTGGTAGAGGTTTAGTCCTCTTTAGCCGATTTTAGATAAATGCGACTAATAGCTCCATTGGATGGCAGCAAAAAAGTTAATCCCAATTCTTAGGCTGATGATACATTTGTACTATTAATATTTGCAACACCCGTAAGTATACATCAATCCTCTTGCCTATTTGCTTCCAGTAGCAGAAATAGTTCAATATCAAATATGCTATCCTTAAAATAGTGTGAACACAGTATCCTGAGTTCAAAAGGATAACACTAAATCATTACATGCAAAATGTACTTTTGTTCTCTGATCAACAGGACATATTTTGCTATCGAAAATTGTTCAGATAATAATCTTGGCTATCTAAAATATTTAGGGATATTTAAATTTTCTCTAGTTTTATGGGTTATTTGTAAATTCAGCTCTAAAAAAAGTTTTCATGATAAATTCTTGTTTGTCTTGTTTTATGGCTTAGAATTGTGGGTTCTCAGAAGAAAGATAGTGGAATATATTCAGGTGTTTGTTTTGAAGAAAATATTGACTCCTACTGTCTAATTCTCCATGAGAGATACAACTGTGCTCCTTCTGAATGCCAGTGATAGTTGATTTGTCTTGCAACAAAATATTTCCCTTGCAACTTACATATTTGTTTTATAGATAGGATCTTGATTTAGTCGACAAACAAACATACTTCTATTCTATACTCCTAACATGTTATTTTGTATGATTTATTTTCTCCAAAGTTTTCCTGCTAAGTATGTTTTAGTTGTTGGGCCACTACATTCATAATTCTATACCAGGAGTTTGAACCTAGAGTCCTCAGTGGCTGAACATGGCCAGATGGCCAGATAAATTGTGTCAACTCCCTATGGATCTCATCTTTCTTTTCCTTGACTTAGTTTTCTTTCTATTTCAATAAGTAGCAATATTGGACTTGCCTATGATTTGGAGATGTGCTAATTTTTAAGTGTTAATTTTTTTAATATCAGACCATTTTCAAAAAATGAAGAAAATGGACAAGAAATAGAATTGTTTAAGGAAGCATGAAATTTTTTTTTGTTGTTTTGTATTTTTTTTGGATGGTAAGATTCTTATGATTAGGAAATTATTTTCCACTTGTTTTATGTAGACTAGTGTTAAAATGCATTTTTTTCAGTCCCAAGTATATATTAACTAACTAACTAACTAAGCAAAGGCAGAAACACTAAAGCAGAATATTGAATAAATAAGGAACACAAAAGTTAAATAAGGTAAAAAATATATATAAGTATCTGATTTAGGAGACCACTGGAGAAAACCTTAGAAAATTATGTATGACAGTTTGCAATAATTAAAAATGACAATATTTACATTAAAGAAAAAAATCAGATACACAGCTTTCAATACATGCAGTTAAAATATTCACATATGTAGTAAGTCCTTGTAAAGTAAAAGCTTAAGTGGAAAAATTTATATAAGACTCACATGCAAGAGCATAAGATTTTTTCCTGAAAGCATTCTTTATTTTATTTGTTTATTTTCATGTGGTGCAGAGGATCAAACCCAGTGCCTCACACATGCTAGGCAAGAGCTCTACCACTGAGCTGCAGCTTGAAGCATTCTTGATGGAGTATTAATATCTTTTTGATGTTTTCCCTCAATCTCAACTTATAGTTTTCTTACTGTAAGCCATGATAATAGATTACATTAATAATTTTTAAACTCACCTTCTTTCTATAGAATTTGGTGTTCTTAATATTTTGATAGGATTCACCTGATATGGCCCACAAATTCAAAACAAAAAAAAATCAGTTTAATATTTTTTCCACAAGTTTGCATGGTCCTATATAGAAACCATAGTTATTCCTGTGCTTAAAAGTAATTCATTTTATTCAGTTATATTCAATTTGTAAGGCCTTATCAGACATAGTTGAGATACAGCATTCCATACCTATGTACAAAAGTAAACCATATGGTCCCTTTGCTCTTTTCATAATTACTTAAGTCATTCACATTTCATCTCACTTTATCTCTCTCTCTTTTTTTCCAAGAACGACCCACATTTCTCAGGAGGCCAATTAACCAGGTGGTGTTGGAAGAAGAGGCTGTAGAATTTCGCTGTCAGGTCCAGGGAGATCCTCAACCAACGGTGAGGTGGAAAAAGGATGATGCAGACTTGCCAAGAGGAAGGTAAAACCATTATGTGGATGGAAAATTGTTAGGTGATCAGAGAATAATTAGAGAAGAAAAAGACTTCCCCAATTTCCCACCAGATTTTCTCGCATTTTGGATATTTCCACACATGTGGTGTTTATATATGCAAGCTACATATTTGCTGTGTGCATATTAAAGTTCTTTAGGCTTTTTATATCACTCTCAATAAAAATCCACATTAGTACCTGATCCTAAACTCCATCTTTTATCCCAGGTAATAAGAATCCTAAGGTGTTTTCTTTCTCAGGAACCCTGTAGGTTTTCCATTCTCCTCTTTCTGAATCCTTGACCATCCATCCCACTTGTTCCTTTAACAATGGCCCTCCTTCCATGATGTTTCATCCACCCTTGAAATCCACTCTGTTTTTCTTTAATGCCCAAAGAATCTCTACCAAAGCTGAGTGTGGCCAACTTTAAGGGCCACAACACCAAAGAGGCAATAAGTAAAGGATACCACTTTCCACACAGAGGATTTCTCCTCAGGGACCTCCTGTCACTTTTTCCATTGCCAATGTTTCAAGGACTCATTCTCTCCATTTTTTCCCCCATTCTTCTTTTATCACACCCTAAAACGCAATCTCTCTCAATTATCTATATTATAAAATAAAGTCTATTATCTTTTATAAAAATAATTTGAACTTTTGTTTTTTAATTTATTTTAAATCTATGCCCTGGAAAAAATCATTTAAGATAGGCTAGAAAAAAAGTCATTCAAGTGTTTGCATTTTTTTTCCTATGCAATTGAGCAATTCTAGTTCTAAAATTTATTATGCTTTCCATCTTTCTGCACATGCTGAAACTCCAAGCATCACACCTACCACAATAATTGTCTCCAAAAAATTTTGCATCCCGTTTTCTGTCATTTTCTCTTAAAAAATTAGGTTTCATTCAACTGGTTAAAATTAAATGTGCATCTGCCAAAGTCACATACCCTTATGTGCATTCTCTAGCACTGCTGTAGATATACTGCTAAATTTGTACTTTTATTTCAAGTTTGAACTTTGTATGTCTCTAGGTATATGTTACTCTACTTTCCAAAGTCACATCATCAACAACATTAACCTCAAATGGACCAAATGTTTTAAACAATGAGAGTTTCTTTCAGGTCTGTAGGTATAAAGCACTTACTTTAAACTAATTCAGTTATTTTTTCTGTCTAAATAGAAGCTGTGTTGTTTTTCTGGTTTATTTATTTATTTGTTTATCTTTGCCACTTTTCTTCCAGACATCTACCTTTAAAGAATTGTCATTAACAGTGGATGTTAGTGAATATGAAGCTCCTTGTGCCTTCCCAGTGAAGATAGCTAAAAAGCAAGGAGAATTTATAGAAACTGAGTAGTTATTATCTATTCTTTATAGATTGTCAAAAATTTTCTTCAAATTTAAGAGAACATATGGATAATTTTTAAATGTTAATGTAAGTTTAAGAGATTAATTATAGAATAAAATTTATCCTAGTATAGACAATGGTTAATTTTTAATTTCTGAGAGGATACAGCATTTTCCATATTAAAAATAACTTATAATTTTGGAATACTTTTGTAATTATGGGAACATGACAATGTTAATAGAGAGAGTTCCCATACACAGTGTATGCAGTTTCCCTTATTGCTGACATTCATGAATCATTTGTCATATCTAATTAACAAAGGTCTATATGCAATAATTTAATAAAGAAGGAATCTTACTTGGATTTTGTAGGTTTTTTCCTTAATGCCCCTTTTTTACTCCAGAATTCAATCCAGGGATTTATTTGGGTGGGTGTCATAAAGTATTGCATTTAGTGTTCATGTTTGCCAGGTCTTCTTTAGTCTGTGACATGGTCTTAGTTTTTGTTTTTTGTTTTGGGACTTTTATGACCTTGGAAAACTTGAAGAGAGGTATAGATCAAATATACTACAGTGTTGTTTCCAAAACCTGTATTACCCCAATGTTTTCATATGATTTGACTGGGTTTATCAGCTTTTGGAAAAAAAATGCCACAGTGCTGAGATGTCCTTCTTATTGCATTGTATCAAGGGTACATGCTATCCAAAGACTTCTCATCTACAAGTCATTTGTGACAGGGCAATGGGTTAGCTTCCAGACAGGCTAAAGAAAGTGCCTGGAGACAGCATGGGACACCTGTGGTTTATTCGGAAAAGCTTACAAGAGATCAGGGATTGATCTAACCAGAATTCAGCAGCGACGGGCTGAGAGATATCACCTCTGTCCCTCAAGGTGCTTTGCAAATCAATTCCTGCTGATGGTGTTTTGTCCAGTGACAGCCTGCTGGGCAAATGACATGAATCCTTTCCTCGGTGCCCTCAGTTCCATGCCACTCTCCACTCAGAGAGGAGTTCTGTATGTAGAAGCTGTGATGTCATCAGCATTAGCTTGCTTATTTACCTTGTAAAACTAGCATCCCCGGTAATAACTGTACTGGTGTAAAGGCAAGAAAATAACATTCTTTCTTTTTTGATTTTGTTTTGTTTGAAGTTCCCCTAGGGATTCTTTTTATTCAAATTCTTATTTTATTGATTCTTCTTATACATAACAATAGAATTAATTTTGATAAAATTATAAAAGCATAGCCTATAACTTATCTAATTAGTACACCATTTTTGTGGTGGGTACAATGGTGGGACTCACTTAGGTATTTTCTATGTGTTCATAGGAAAATTATGTTATTACTCTACTAACTTTCTGCAGATACCACTAGTTTGCCCTAGTTCCCAGTGAACATAAGAAAAAGCTAGTGTCCTTCCAGATACATGTATTGGAACTCTCAGGCCCAGGCTTGCTTTCATTGTTGCCATAACTTGGCTAGATTTTGGGGAACAGAGAGGGAACATTCAGGGACATGATATTCTATGATCTTTACTTTGGGTTTGATAGAAAAGAAAATTACAGTTGATCTGGTCAGTTTTTACATTACACAAGGTGGAGTTAGGAAAGATTCAAAAGTAGATACTTAGAAGAGTATATTGTATCTTAAGTGTGTCTGTTTTTGAATGAAGGGAAAATAAAACTTGAGCCTAGTTAGATTTTCCCCAGTTGACTAGAGGAGCTCATTCATAAACCTTTTGTTGCTACACTATTCTCCAAATCTTGTCAAAAGTATTTACTTCAGATTACAGGTACTGCACATTAACTATACAATAGCATACAAGCTACATTTTCAGACTGTATGGTATCAGGCACCCCAAAGCAAGGTTAAATTCTGAGAAATCTGATCTCCACTACCTTCCCTTGAAACATTTTCATAGTCTCAGTCTCCATTCATCCATACCTGGCATTTTACTACTGCAATATTCATGTGACCGGCTAAATATTTTTAAAGTATTAGGCAAATGGAATTGCTGGGTAAGCTTTAAATTGTTATGTTACAAAGGCCTTAGAGCAGAATCTATGCAATACAGAAATTGAGGTCAGTATTTTTATCATGATAGAAGCCATTCACTTTTTCTGCAATTCCCCATCTTTAAATGATATTTCAAAGAAGATTATTCATTCTTGGATTGGTGTGTATTAGCATAAGCTTCTCTTATGTATAATGAGGGGGAAGAGATCTCTTTACTCAGAGAAGAATAACAGTAATGACTTTTAGCCCGCCATGAACTAAATCAACAACATTGATTCTATTACATTATTTAGGTCTCAGACAAGGAAGATGGCCATTGTTCTTGGATAAGCAATTGGTGTGGAGGATGACATTTCTTTGGCTTGCCATTTAATGAAATTTGAATAAGGTTTGTTTGGTGGTTCATGCTTAACACTTTGATAGTAAAGCTCTTTAGGGCATCTGCATAGCCTATAATTACAATTTAAGTAACAAGTGACTAGTTTTCTTTTGAAGACAAGAACAGCCTTTCAATTCAGGTTTAAGTTTATGAAATGCTGTGATAGCTATTTACAGCTTTAACACTGAAGAAGATATCTGCACCAGTATTTCAGGAACCAGAGATGAATTCAGGGAGTATTTTTTCTTTGTGGTGAAAATATTTTTTAAGTAGTACTATTATATGCTTTTCTTTTATTTAGCCTTAAACTCCTTGCCTTTCTCATTAACTACCTTTAATAAAATTAAAACATATTCTTGATGAGATTGTTAAAAACATTTCTGACTATAGTGTTTGGGGTAGGCAGGAAATATAGCAAGTTCAACAACAGCTGTTGTATGCAACTTGGGAGAAGTTACTTATATTTTCATAGAACAAAGGGATGAAATAGGAAGGAGGCTTTATATCATGTATGCTATTATCAGAATAGTAAATCCTTGCAGTAATTTCTGAAGATATTACAATTACACAGTTGGATATTTCAGGAAGAAAAAAAAAGTGACTGGATTTTTATAACCATGCTAATTGTCAATAATTTTTTTAGGAGGGTCTTGATAAATATGTGTTAATATAAATCAAAACTATTTCATTTTATACACCGATATGAAAATAAAGTGAGTTGGGGGAACAATGGGAGAGAAGCACTTACAGTTTATGGTGATTACACTTTTTAAAAGCACAATTATTTTAAAGCACAGTTAACATAGAAGATGGACTTTTAGATTTACTTATTAACGGCCTCATGCATTTAAAATGCCCATTGTCAGAGAGTAAACATAAGTCATTTAAGCATCATAAAGGTATATTTTTGATTCATTATTTTTCATTTTAGGTTAAGGACATTGGGCACTATGGGAAGGTATTTACATGTGGAGTTATTAAACAAAATTACATAACCCGAGGCCATTTATTCCTTGGGTACTGCATCTACCTTTCTCAGGCAACCCTGGACTGTTACTTACTCAGGCTCTTTTGATGATCAAATGACTTTAACACATCTTTTCATAGTGTTTTATGTGTTAGAGGTTGCCAGTGTTTATAATGAGGCAATGTTCCATCTTGTGCTATGTTCCATTATAGAGCAAATATATTAATATTTTGTTGTATCACAAATATGCTCCATGAAAATAATTTATAATCAATATGAAGAAACAGAATATAATAAATTTATAATCAAAGAAGTAAAAATAAAATTGAAACATACCTACACTATAATATTCTGTTCAATCTAAAAATATCTCTCCCAGAATTTGGGTAAGAAGTTTAATTTTGACTTCTTATCTGGACATGCCAGCAGAGTTTGTCTTTCAGTTAATTATTATCAGTCTTTAAAATACTGTAAACTGGATATTTGACATCCATCATAAATCACATAATTTCATCATATCCCTATTAGTTATCTCTAGAATCTTTTCTATGCCAATTTTATTTTCTAAACTAACTCTAAAATGACTCTAACTTCCTCAATAAGGATCTACAAGTACAGAAAGGAATGTTCATAATAGCTTATCAGAGAAAAAAAGGAAACAAAATATGCCATTTACATTCTTATGTATGCTTGCAAATTCTAAATGCAGTTGATGGCTTGAACATAGTGAATATAATTCATGAATATTTCATAAAATAGTAAAAGGACCAGAGAATAAGTATTTGAAGATATGTAGTGCAAAATTCTATCAATTTTCCTGAGCCTACTGATATATTCCTTTTCTAAAGTGCAAGTCTATTTTAAAAGAGACTTCTTAGTTCCATGAAATGTAAGATTCACAAAAATGTATGATTCCATAAGAAAAGGAACTGAATAGACCACTCATACTCTTTTTTTTTTTTTTGTGACTCTTTTACACAAAGTGGCTCTTTACGCTTAGTCCTGGAAAATGTTCTTATATTAACTGTCTGGAGGCTCCATTGTTTTGAGCATGTGCTACAGGGATGCAGGATCCTGAACAGGTGCTCAGCTCCCCAGCTGAGGAGATCAGACTTCTTCACTTGCAGCTTGTGCCTCAAGGACATGTGGTAATTTGGGCTTCTGATAAATAACCACTCTGATTAGGTTGGCTGCTAAAGAATGGGCGATTAAAATCATTTTAGAGAAAGAAGGTGAAAGCTAAGAACAAGAGAAAAATGTTGTATATAAAGCATTATAAATGGCAATTATTTAAAAAAACCTTGTCCAAAAACATCAGATATTTAAAGAAAAGTTTAAATGAAAACTCTGCATTGTTTTCCTAATGCTATACAGATTTCTGAACCACTTCTGTCTCAAAAAATAAAAACTGCAAGAGCAATTAAAAACTGTGGGATCTTTTAATACAGATGACAATAGCATAAGGACTATTTAGACCATTGCCTGTGATGTTGGATTTGGCCTTGTTCTGCAGCTCTTTGATCATTTATCTGTTTAGTAGCACCTCATCTTCTGAAAGAATGTTGGACAGATTTTCCTACCACTAACTAGGAGTCTGACCTTGAAGAAGCAATTCAAGCTCTTTGTGTCTTACTTCCTAAAAGATATGGACCATTAATGTGGTGGGACTAAAGATTACCCTACGCTTTGAATCATTTGTACACGGTGAATAACTATGTCATATTCTAACACCAGTGGTTATTGAAATATATAACTATTTTAAAAAGTGTTGTACAATGGATGCATATATATGGTGTCCTAGTTTTATAAATCCAAACAATTGGTGGCATTTACTTGTAATACAGACAACTACAAGGAAAAAAAAATGGTTCCTGCTAAAATATAAGAATAAAAAAATTTAGTAGTAATTATATATTCTCCTTTCTTTAGCCCAATAATTTCCATAAAAGCACATAAAATGTTATTTATTTAAAAATATCAATTTTGCTTTTAAATTCACAGATTCATTTATAAATTCATTTGCCAGTCACTTTGTCAATCCTGAAAGTTATCACCCATTTTCTACCTCTGCAAGTTCGTGCATCCCACAAATACTGTGTTCTAACTCCTGTTCAATCAGATTTTAAAGCTGGGACCTTCACATTTCACACATTATACAGTATTATTTGGCTTCTAGTAATGATAATAGCACTGCCTAATAAGAAGATTGTGTAATGATACAAGAAAATATTTTCAGAAAATTTACTACCTACCAGATACTCTACAAAATGCCTTTAATATACACTAAAATTCCATTATTTTAAAGAAAAGTGTTATAGAATAATATTACTGTCATTTGAGGAATGGGAAAACAGAAGCTTAAAGACATTAAGTTTTCAAATTCACACAATAATAAGTGTTAAGACCAGAACTTGATTTTGAATCTGTCAAACCTGAATCTATGAAATCTGTATTTTAAACTAGTGGGCTCCCTAGTATTGTGATTATTAGTTGTTTAGGGACTTGAAACACATATGAATTTTATGTTTCTTGTGAATGTTTATATAATTAGCTACAAATAATACATTATAAATAACTATATAGAAATATTACATGTTATTAAAGTTAAGGGTCACTTTTTTGAATAAATTTCATAAGCTTCATATAAGATGTCTTGGTATTTTAGAAATATAAACTTGGAACAGCTTAAATTACCTTCTGGAAACTGAAGATATAGATTTTGTTTACAAACAGAATTAATTAGAAACTCTCAGATGGATGCCAGAATGTTTTTTTTTTTTTTTTTTTTTTTTTTTTTTTTTTTTTTTTTTTTTTTT
>NW_025999968.1:35229685-35411892 GCF_001458135.2 Marmota marmota marmota | reverse complement strand
TATATATATATATACATATATATATATATACACACACACACATATATGTGTGTGTGTGTGTGTTTATATGCATACATATGTATATATGCATATATATTAATTTCACATAATAGTTTCTAAGCAAAAGTTGACTATTTCATCCAGTTATTCAAGTCTAATGATATAAATTAAAAGGTGAAAAAAGCAAAGAAATAAGACCCAGTATTACAATAATATAATTAATGTGTTGATATATCTTTGCTATTAAGGAGATATAATTGTCAAAGATAACAGATAGGAGGAGAAATACTTTCAAAGTCACTACTACTCACCGCAGCAAGCCAATTATTGGGTAAATCTGTTTTAGTTGTTACATAGTATTAATTCATTGGAGCTTTGTTTTAAAAAAATCATATTAGGAGATGAGACCTTGACACTGGGGTACAGTGTACATTTGCCAGAAAGTTAAAATATGGCAAAACCTTCTGATAAAATTATTCCTTATATATATGGGTCAGCACCATGACACAAGATCTCACTGTGGAAATTTTGCTAATTTTTCTTTTCTATATACTGTTATAATTACAAAAAATAATGTAACATCATTAAACTCATTAAATGCTATACATTTCTAAATGTAGGCATTTGGAGTACATTTAAAATACCCAGTTGGGTATTTTCTGTCACTGAAATTCATATGACAAACGGCACTTGTAAAAAAAATATGTTTGATGGCAACCATAAACATTCCAACCAGGAATGCATATTAAATTCATTAATCTACATTTTATAGCGCTTTGTCCAAATATTTATACCACAGATAACAAAAACAAAAATGTAAATCAGGACTGCTATCTTTATTTATTTGAGAGATTTTAAAAGGAAAAGGAAATTGTTTTTGTCTTCTTTATGAGCATAATTTATGATAAAATGTCAATTTTCTCAAAAGAATAATAAAAAATATCCAATGTAGGTTAATAATGTATTATATTTCAAGAATCATTTAAGAAGTAAGAAACACATTCATCAAAGATTAGAAATATGTTGATATTTCAACAAATAAGAGATGAGTCAGTTCTCAAGGATAGTGGTAGGGCATGTGAGGTATTACAGAATAAGGTAAACCACATAAAACTATGGCATGCAAGATTCTGGGGAGTTTCAACTAAAACAAAGGTATTTTATTCCTGTGTAACTGCAGAGGTGGGTCTGAAAGAGAGAGTAGATTTTTGTAAGTGAAGTGCCAAAGACTATTTCTGGAGACAAAAGAAAGATGAAAAAGCTTTGGAAAGTGTGGGCCAACAGCTTGTGGCTCACTTTGCCTGAAGTACAAAGAAGCAGCACATAAGGCCGAAAAGGGAAATGAGGTTCTATTTTGAAACCCCCAAATCCAAGGGAAGCACTTAGGACAAACATTAAATGTGGGATCATTAAAGCATGTTGAGGTGGAATGCATCTGTCTGTATATTTAGAAAACTGTTTTTTACATCTTTGTAGGGTAGTTTGGAGCTGAGAAAATTTGTATATAGGCATTCCTGGTAGGAAATTGTTGGAAAAGTAGTGACACTGCCTTGAGGTGTTTTCTGTGAGTACACAAACTTGGATATTAACGCACACAAAATCCAAAGGGGGGAAAAATTTCAATTGGAAATTAGGGCTCATGGGAAAGAGAAGTTAAAAGTAAAACTGAAGTTAATAATTTGGGTGCCTGAGTGAAATGTATTATGCTTTGTAAGTAGAGAAGTCAGATATATTGCTTAGTCTAATCAATTTTAATCATATAGTGGTAGTTTATAAACTGAAAGGTACAATTGATTGAGATCCAAAAATACTTTTTCTCTCAGTTAAAGAGGTTAAAAAATGACCAAATCAACAATGGCATGCAGTCTGTGGTAAGTTGATTTCTAATTCTAGAAATGTTAAAATGTAAAAAATGTAATCTTAAAATTTATCAACTATGAGAGTGACAGCTAATGTTTATGAGTGCTTACATGCAGTTAACTCATTTGATCTCCATCTTTGCCTCATGGAGTAGGAGTTATTACCATCTGGATTTTATAGACAGAGAGACTGGGGGACAATTTTAAGTGGTGAAGATTTGAATACAAACACCACATATTCAAGCCCACTTTCCTAGGGAGTATATTTATCAATTTACAACTAATGGAATGTGTATTCTTAAAATTAATAACAAAACTATAATTTTTAAGGACACAGGTTGTGCTAGGTGGATATATAGTTTATAATTTATCTTTCCAGCAGTCTTGAAGTATGAATCATTTCCCACATTTTTTTATTTTTTATTTTTGTTACCAGAGATTGATCCCAGGAGTGCTTAACCACTGAGCTACATCCCTAACACTTTTTATTTTTTATTTTGAGACAGGGTCTTGCTAAGCTGCTGAGGGTCTGGCTAAATTGCTGAGGATGTCCTTAAACTTGCAGCCTCCTGAATTGCTAGGATTACAGGCATGTGCTTGTCAGGCTTGAATCCTCTCTTTTTGCAGCGGAAGAAACTGAAATTTAGAGACGAGATGACCTGCTCAAGGTGTACAGACTCATGTAAGGGAAAACTTAAAACCTCTGGTCTATCTCTCTGTTAAAAGCTTGTGCTCATTTCCCACTTGGGTTCTGGAAAGCCCTTCATTCCATGTTTTATTAAAAGGTTGCTGCCTTTTTAATCTATTGGTTTGTATTCCCATATTATTAAGAAAAAACAGTGTTGAGCTCATCATTATTTCAATTGTCTATTTTTCTACCCTCTTAACACCCTTTGTGTATTTATCTTCATACTAAATATTTAGCACTATGTCTGACACATGGTATTCATTAGTTAGCCATTTACATAGAGTGGTTTATCTACTGAGGGAAATTTTGCTTTTCTTATTCCCCAAGAGACATTTGACAACATCTGGAGACAATTTTGATTGGTTCCTTGCATCTAGTGGGTAGGAACAAAACTGGTACTAAACATCCTACTATGCACAGAACAACCCCCACAGCAAGGAAAATCTGTCCCCAAATGTGCCAGGGTTGAGAAACCCTGAGGATCAGGGCATTGCTTAACTGTCATCTTACATCTTGTGTTTTTATTTTTAATGTTAGGATAAAATAATAAAATATATTTCCAAGGAATGCATTTTTCAAGATAGTAGTCTTTCCTTATTGCTTCTAATATGAAGGCTGTACAAAAGTGAGATGGATAATATAATGATAGGATTAGACACAAAAATTTCATCATTTAACAGAAAAAGCAGGCCTTTTGGTTCACTAATGACCTAAGAAGAATGTACACTTTTGCATATTTTCTAAAATATATAAGGCAGGTGATTTTTCTTTGTATGTCTTGCTCATTAAATAGTTGCTGAATTGTTGAAACCAGTTAAGAATACCTCAATTAGATAAGTTTTTAAACCTTCATTTTCAAGTAGATCTACCAACCCATGAGATCTGTGTCACATTTAATGATCAGAAGTGCCCCTAGGAAACTGGGCTAAATTTCTAAATTGCACCATAATCACATTTCATACAGAAGTTTCTATTGGCAGAAGAGGAGAGAGCCTTTTCAATCTTCTAGAGTATAGCCTAGTCTAAACCTCCCTCTGATAATATGGAACCCTCACATAGCTCAGCAAATGCTGAGTTTGAACACTAATGAAGGAGGCTTCTTGGAATTTGTCCAACAAAGGCAGAAAGGCCACCTGCACATTCCAAAACCCAATTTACCCCAAACTTGTAGTCCCTGATTGCACATGTTCATTCCCACCACAGGAAGTGTATGGGGTCTGTCTATGGAAAAACTTCTGGTCCAGGCTGTGAGCTCTGTGGATTCCTGTAGACTTAATCCCTAAAGTTCTTTTCTAATAGGACTTATAGTTAATTTCTAGCTGAACTGTGAGACACAGTCACTTTTTGCAATCTGATATTGCAATTTCTAGTCTTATTGTAAAACCAAATTATCTTTAAAGAAATTAAGCCAATAAGATAATTATTCCTAACTGGGATGAAAATGGAACCTGCTTCCTGACTTTATTTGTTCCAACCTGCTCTTCTTAAGTGTGATATATTTGCATTTTTCACCATATTTGTAACAGCCTTGTGAAGTAGGGACTATTAATTATCCCATAATTATGTTAAGGAGGAAGAAACTCTAGATTCCATTTGTAAATTGAATGATCTGAGATTAAATGGAATCAGACTGTGTTTTGTTTTACTTTGTTACTTTATTGATTTTTAAGAGAATGAGTTTTTCATTGAGTTAATATTCTGTGATGGTCTGTAAGTGAGAGGTCTCTTCTCTTCCTTTGTCTTCCACCCTTAGGCCAGAAGTCAAATTAGAGAAAAGTGAGATTTTCTTTAAGGAATAAGGGATAAATATCTGAGAACATCAGAGGATAAAGAAGAGTTTTTTTTTTTTTCTTTTGGCAATCAGGGAACAGGTAGTTTATTTGTGGAGGTATTCATAAAAATTTTGTAAGAGGTTAAATTAGATGAGATGAATCACATTGCATAGGATGTGAGAAATAAGTGAATAAGGTGACAGTAAATGGGAACCTATATAGTAACAAAGGACAACAGGATGTGATCTTTACAATTTGCCACAAATTTGCCAAGAAAACCTATCTCTGGAGGAGCCCTCCGTGTCTGCTATAAGATTAGAAGATGGGGTTACTCAGAAGATAGCTACAGCCTTCACTGTTTAAAATTCTAAGAAATTTGGGTTTAGGGTAAGCAGGGTGCAGTGGCCCAGTTGTGAATTTGTTAAATTGTTCAAGCTCCAGAGGGAGGCTCCAGTACTCAGGTGGTCAGGACCCAGCATGGCTGACAGTGGTTCAAGGCCTGGTCCTTTTGGCCTAAGTATTTGTTAGCAGAAATCTATACTTTGTTAAGTCAACTATTTTATCCTATTATGGATATTTTTAAATGTCTTTTAAAATTTGTTTTCATTTAGCTTTTTCATTGGAAAATGCCTTGTTTCTTTCAGCTGTGCTAAAGGGAAAGTACTAATATGACTCACCCTCCTCCTCTGTAATGTGGTCTCTTCCTCTATTTCAAAAGGTTCAAGAGAAGCATTAATATTTTCAGATCGAGGCTGACCATAACTGAAACTTCAGAAACTGTGGATGAGGCAGTATTACTGTTCAGGGGTTTCACCCCTGTGGGCTAGTCTGATAGGGAGGGAGTCCCCTGGACAATAGACTAGACAAGGGTAGCATTATAGAAAGTCACAAGAGGTGAAAGTATTGTTTGGCTAATTCAGATGGGAAAGAATGCTATGATATTTTTAATTCCTTGGGCTTTCTGTATAGTTTCCAGAAGAGAAAAGCAAGTTCACTTAGGGATGACCTTGCCTCTTACAATGCCCTGCAAGTCTAGTCTTCATTTTCCTCCCAATGAATATAAAGGCAATTATCATTTTTTTTAAAATTGAGGATATATATCCTTATCCTTCTCTTAGATGTCTTACCTAGAAGTTGCCTGAGACCTGATTCCTGAATGAATAGGTGAATATTTGCTCACCCAAACTGTAGACATTAGCCTTCATTATAACTGTAGATAGAAAGAGAAAAGGGAACCAGGGTTTGCTATGAAGTATAGAAAACTACTCAGGTTTTGGCCAGCATACGAAAGGGCTATTGTGCTCATTTTGAAGTCTCATGCCTCAGATGTGTTTTAAGAACTTGACTTTAGGGTACACTTTAAATATTAAAGATTAGAAAAATATCATATAGGATTTAGGTAGCTATAAGTACTTACACAAATTTAATAACAGATTAAAATATTGTCTCTGAAGGTTTTTATAAAAAAAAAATCTTGAACAGATTGTTTTAGGAAAATTAAGTAACCTTTTCTATTTGGTGCTTTTAAGAGTAAAAGTGACACAATATTTAACTTTCTCCAGGAATATTTGAATATTTGTATTTTATAGATGAAGCCATGATTAAAAATTTAAGTTATTAAAATGGTCCTTTTTAACAATTGAAAAACACTGTTACCGAGTTCTAAATGACTGTATCTAAAGATCCGTAACATGGCACAGTGGAATTTTGCTCATTAGTGTGTTTTAATAATCAATGAATGATTCCGTAAGCTGAATAAGTGATATATATATATATATAGATATATATATATATCTATATATATATATAGATATAGATATATATAGATATAGATATAGATATAGATATAGATATAGATAGATAGATATAGATAGATAGATAGATAGATAGATAGATAGATATAGATATCTATCTATCTATCTATATCTATCTATATCTATCTATCTATATCAAGCAATCCTTGTGTTGAAAGAAAAGCAATAGACTTTGCAACATTTTTATATGAAACTCTATAATGAAATTATCCTTGAAATTGTGGAATTATGGGAGACCTATTATTAGACTTTTGTTTCCTTTAAAGAGTATGAAAGGTCTAGGATGATCTTTTGTTGTTTGGATTCAGTAGAAGTATTTTGAAAATTGAAAACAAACCTTTGGATCTCCCCAAATGTAAAGAAACATTTACTTGCATAGACATTAAATGTTTCCTTATTCAATTCATACTTTTTACTATTGGCCAACTTAATGTTTAATAAAGCAGATAGCATAATAAAATTTTTAAGTGCTAATGCAAAACATTTGCTCAGGAATTCGAGCCAGGAATCTTATAATTAAGAAGTAGTAGGTGCTTTCAAAAACTAAAAAGGTTGAGAAAATAAATTTCCTTCCATGGAAAACAAAGGTGCTTTTGAAAAGAGAATTGCCATCTAGGAGATTTTATAGAGTCCTCATGTAATTCAAACAAGGTGATTAGGTGCACAGGTTTGGACTGAGTATGGCAAAAGTCCAGTTAGTAATAGAAAATTTAGTTTGTATTCCTTCTTTTTTTTCTCTCTCCTTACCAAATTCTGCTCCCATTGTGGAAAGCTTGGGAGTACCTAATTATCTGAATTATATTTATAAAAGCAAGAAAGTCATGAGAAGTTTGTACCCTCCAGGCTTAACATAGTTTGGGAATTTCAAAGTATGAGTAATGAATAAAATGTGGTTATGTTATAAAATTTTGCCCATTTTGGGGTCTTTCTTGATATTTCACAGCAAATTTATATTTATAGAAATTATTCCCCCCTAGTATGCAAACAATTTTCTTTATGAAAAAGAAATAAAAGAGTCTATTTAAATTATTTAAAGTTGGAAATGATTTTATAATGAAGCACTTCGTTTCTTGAAACAATGAATACTAATATTTCTCTTTTGAGGCACTTTTAGATTTATTCATCAAATATAAGATCACACACAAAACAGAAACTTGCATACAAACTGTTGTTTTAAGTATTAAAATAGATTTACTTTGTTTTGTTTATTATTTAGCTGAACAGATGGTAATGATTTTGACACAATTCGATTTCCTTTTCTTTCTGTTCTTTTTTTTTTTTTTTTTTAACTGGGGAAATAAAAACCCACATAAAAACAGAGCTTCTTTCCCCACTTTGTCACAGCTGGTTACCAATCAATCTCAATTCACGGTACAGTGATGATAGCACATGTTGTCCAGGGGCCAAATCTGATTGGGTTGCATTTTTCAGCAGTGTTTCATATCAGAAAAAATAAGGTATCTCTATGGTGTAGACTGTCAACACATGATTGTACAACTGTCATTAATCAAACCTGGCAACAATGACTGCATTTATATAAGTCCACGACTGGCAGATTTCACAATGAAAATTACCCCATTTCTAGTAGAATTGCCTCATCAGGAGTGTTTTTTTCATCTATTTCTTTTTTTCTTGTTTTTAATTAAAGTCAGCATAACCTCCTACATGTTGATCACATATAAATTTAAACCATGTCATAATGTAGCTGTATTAAACCAGAGTCTGCTTTTATTACTTCAAATCTATTCTGGACTGTTTAAAGGCAGCCAAAAGCAATTGAGAGCAAAATTTAAGTGCCTCTGATTAATACTTGTGTTAAATAAATAAATGATGTTAAATAAATAAATCATACTAAGACTCATGTTAAGGCATATACAGATTAGTAAAAATATTTATCAACCTCCTAGGGTTACCGTTTATTTTAGAATAATATTGAGAGAAATGTTGGTAAAGAGTTTCTGGAGCTTCAGAAACCCTGAACACAAAGTCACCAGTACATATGGACACACTTATCGAATCCACACACACAGAGCAACATATATATATATATATATATATATATATTCATATGTATATATATGTTCATATGTATATATATGTTCATATGTATATATATGTGTGTATGTGTGTGTATATATATTCATAACGACTTCCAATCCCTTTCTAACTTCAGACAACAGTCTAAGACAACTTCTTTTGTAAAGTTATTTGTTATTATGGAATCATGTTGTTATTTACTGTAAAGATCTCTCTAAATGGAAGGGGAATTATTACCTATAACTTTTCATATCCCTCTGTCAATATTTTCTTTCAGGGCAATAATGAATATCTTTCCAATTACCCAAAGTGATGATGTAAAGCACAAATGAGATTACAATTAAGCACGTACCAATTTACCCAGAGTGAAATAAGGGAAATAAACCTACATTTATTAGACTTGGACTTGAGGAAATATTTGAGACCTGATTGCTTGTCAAATATGTAATTTTAGGTAGCAGCTTTTTTTCTCAGGGATAACCCAACCCATTAGAGAAAGAGGAGAAGCGTAATAGATACTCGTGTGAGATTTTTCTTCTAAATATAACTGCCTCCATGTGTGGGCTTGGGAAAGAAACTTTGTCATGTTTTGCCTTGATGCCTAAATGTGAAATTAGTTAATTAGCCACATATTTTCTTTGTAAGTTTTGAAATTAAGACATATTTCTTTAAAACCAGTCCTCATATTCCTTAAGTTTTTGCAGATAAGCACTATATGATCACAGCTGTGACACTGTCAGGGCTCATGATGGCACTGTGATGTGTTTGAGTCTCCTGGGTTTGTTGTGGGTATTGTCAACGTTGAGACTGGAGACTGGCACAGTGGTTCAAGTGTGTGAAAAGCAGCAACAGTAGTGTTGCCAGTCATAGGTTGTACAATTGTATTAAAGTTGTGTAAAACTGAGAAAGCAGAATTATCTTTCACTTTAGAGTAAGAAGCACCTGGATCTAAAAATTCAAATTTGCATGTGAAAATGTCAGATTTTTAAATGGTATCAAAATTTTACTTGGCCAAAACACACACCCAAAATAAATTTGTGTTTTTGTAAATTATAAAACAGAATAAAAAGAAATCAAAGTCATTTTTAAAATAATAGGTGTGGTGGACAGATAGTACTTTACATTGTTTAAGAAGGAAAGAAATCTCTGATGAAATGATGTTTGGGTTATCCTGATGATAAAAAAGATTGAGCAATGAAAATGTACAGGGAAAAAAATTCCATGAATTTACAGCATTAATAGAAAGACACAGTGGCAGCTGACTGGGTGTCGAACAAGGAAAAAAAGAGCCATATGGTTATAAACAGGTTATAAACATGAAGTTGAAGAGGTGGACAAGAACCTGTTTAAAGCCTTAAAGACCATAAATAAATAGGTTTTATTCTAAGTGACAAATGAGAAGTTGCAGAGAAGTGACATCACAGATGTAGATTTGTCAGTTAATGAATTTGTGTTGATGCTCTTAATTCACCAAAAAATGCTCAGATTACATAATTGCTCTTATAGCATATGGGTCATTGTTAGGAATACTTGACCTACAGTTAAGATAATTCACAAGGAACCTAAATTTTAAAAGGTGGTCTTGCAAATGAGAGCGCACTGTTCTTTTGGCACAAGTGTAATATGAATAGTAGAAACTTTTGAAAGAAATGTTTCCTGTTATCATGTACAGAAGATTATCTAATATTTCCAAATGTTCAAAGATGGAATAGGCCATTCAGCATACAAATAAGCTGGAACACTGGTTGATTGATTGCATGTTGAAGATAGGATTAAAATGTTGATGGATGGTTACAGAAGGTAAAATTTAATGTCTCTTTGAAGAGTTAATCACTTTATACATACTCAAAGTATGTCAATATAAATTCATAATGCTGATTATGGTTGCAATGTTTTCTCCTACAAAGATCCGGTGAGAAAAGGTAATTTAAGGGAAGCTACTAGAGACTAACATTGATCAAATTATGTTATGTACACGTATACATATGGCACATAAAAAAGTTACAAGATTAAAAGATTCTGAACCTCCCAAAGTTGGAGACTTTTCAAAGTTTGTTTCTGTCTTCTGCTTTAAATTGCAACAATCCTGTGTAACAGGACTAGTGTATTGTAGCAGTTATTTGTAATTGGGGAAAAACAGGACATATGTGCACACCAGACCTTGTAGCTGGTGAACTGTGCACTAATTGGTAATTATCATCTGGCCTAGACCTGTGAAGGCAGACACCATCCTTCTGACTGAAGATCTTTTCACTAGGCTCTACAGTCTATAAAGGCAGGTACTCCAACTTCTGATGCAATGTCTGGAGTGTAGGCTATGTGATTTGTTTATTGCTTAAGTAAAATATTTAAGTCTTCATTATAACCTTCTCAAATTCTTATGATCATCATGGGGAAATTAAAATGAGATAATTGTGAATGCGCATCTATTAATTCCTGTGAACTACACCAGGCATTATGATGTGGAAGATCATTTAAAATCATAACACAAGCCAGGCATAATGGCACATGCCTAGAATCTCAGAATCTCAGTGACTCAGAAGACTGAGGCGAGCCTGGGCAACTTAGTGAGATCCTGTCTCAAAAAAAAAAAAAAAGAAAGAAAAAAGACAAAAGAAAGAAAGAAAGAAACAGAAATAAAAAGGTCTGGGGATATAGTTCAGTGGTAAAGTACCACTGGTTCAATGTAGTACCATAAACAAATTACTCCCAAACTTCTTTCAACTCCAAAATCTTCCTGTCTTTCAGGAATAGTTTCCATACGTGGGTGCATATGTTCTCTACATCTGTAAAATTTTATAACAAATATCTTCATACTACCAGATCATCCTCCTCCTCCTCCTCCTCCTCCTTCTTTACAATCTGTGTCTGAAAACCTTTTCTACAATATTAGAATATTTGCCTGTAAAAACACAATATCTTTGAAATATAGATTTTTTATTAGCTAAGATTAATATGTTGTATTCATCCCAAGCAATATTTTATTTTTAATATTTCTCAAGGGGAATTGTTATTGTAGCAGAGAATACACAGTAACTTGTGTCTCTGATCATAATACATTTCATAAAGAAATAAAAACTAACTTTAAAATAGCAAATTCAGTGTTTGTATTCTTATTCTTGTTTTCATCCTCCTTAAAACAATTTTAAAAATCTCATCCTGGCATGGTAGAACACAGGTGCAATCCCAGCAACTCAGAAACCTAAGGCAGGGGGATTGCAAATTTGAGGAGCACTTTCTGCAATTTAGCAAGGCTGTAAGCAACTTGGCAAGATTCTGTTTCAAAATAAAAAATGGTGGTGGGGGGAGTTTGGAATGTGACTCAGTGGTTAAGAGTCCCTGGGTTCAATCTCTGGTACCAGAAAAAAAAAGCGGGGGGGGGGGGGGTATCTCAGAAAGTCAGATTACAGAGTTATTTTAGGTTTCAATGTATTTTCTATATTTTGAAGGTAGCCTTTTTCTTAGTAAGCCAAGAGATTCCACCTTGTATTTATCTTTCATGCTGCACCTGTGTAGTGAATTTCTCTCATATGAAATAAAATTTTGTCAAAAACTATAACTAAATATTTTTTGAATGTCATATTATACTTTTAGTTATGTCTTAACATGTCTTCTGTCTGCATTTATAAATTAAATGATGACTTTAAGAAATATTTATGTAGTGCATACTTCAGAGAGCTAAATGTATTTAACCTGCTTTAAATGTATACATGTATCAAAACCTCACATGGTAACATAGTAATTTTTTTATGCTTTTCTAGAGAAGTTAAAAGAAATAAAAAATTAAAAATCCACAGGAAACAGGTACACATGGAATGGGAATAATGGAATGCTCAGAGTCAGTGTTGGAATTCTGGCTTTTCTCTCTAGCAACTAAAGGACATTGGACAAGTCATTTAACTGAACTATCAATTTCC
This sequence comes from Marmota marmota marmota, assembly GCF_001458135.2. NCBI lineage: Eukaryota > Metazoa > Chordata > Mammalia > Rodentia > Sciuridae > Marmota > Marmota marmota. The sequence continues at coordinate 35,399,805 of NW_025999968.1, read as the reverse complement.
TCATCTATGAAATGAGGATTCCAGGTTCAGAAGATTGCTTTGAGAGTACTCTGAACAATGTGTACAATTGTATCTTTTTCTACTGTGAGGCAATAATACAATTGTTTTTCTCAAGAAAATAATGTGCAAGTATCTTGTATTAATTTAGAATTGTGGTTCCACATGCCTTTTGATCTAGAAAAGACCTTACAGATCATCACATTGACCCCCTCTCTTTTAAAACTTTTTGAGAAAACTCAGCTATAGAACAGCAAAGAGACTTCCTGAAAAACATACTAACAACCAATAGCAAAACTATAGTCAGGAATGTAGGTGTTTTTGTTTTTATGTGAATTGGAAATGCCTGCAAAATACATTGTTTTTATTCATTGTTTAAATATTGGAACATGTCATGCAGAACATTGGATAATTGTAGGAGGATTGTTTTTCCTGGATATTTTATCACCAACAAATTTTCTGAAGCCATCATCAAAATCATTGTTGTTATATTTTTATTGACAAAATTAATCAGAAAAGGTTTCTCTGTATTATGTCTCTTTTATGTATCTGAGGTTAGTATTTGTCTTGAACTACAAACATAGAATATACAAAAGCCCTAATAGGAAAGTATGGCAAATTACCAGCCTTGAAGTCATTCATAGTTAGTTGGACTTTAAATTAGCAGGAAGCAAGGAAGGTCTTTACTATGTTTTCAATTGGTATTTCTTGATCTCTGGATAGGTATACTAACCACCTGACATAAAGTGTGTATTCACTGTTCCAGTTTGAAGTACTTTATATTTCATACACCATTTAAAGCCCTTACTCATTGAGACAGATATTAGTGCAATTTAGTTAATGAGGATATTGTGACCCAGAGATTTAAGTATTTTGTCCACTCTGACATCCATAGAAAAAGGCCAAGTCCATGATTAAAATCTGGCATTTTGCTACTTAGTCTGTGGTCTTAATCCCTTGGTCATGCTACTGGATGTTAAATATAAATGCAATGTTTGGGAGTATGGACATCATACTGAGTGGAACAGACAAGGTCTCTGCCTTGATCATAATGGACAACAATAACAGTGTACATACAGAATCATTCATGTATCAATGAGTTTCAAAGAATGACTGATTGTAATTTCCTGGTATTCCTATAGAACACTTTAAATAAGACCAGCGCATGAGTCTTTTCTAAGGACTTGTGACATAGTAAATAAACAAAACTGTAAGGCAAAATATGCAGAGAAGACTAAACACCATAATTAAAGAATAGAGCAGCATGAGTAGTTAGGTTTATTTGGCATAAATGGTACATAGATGTTGCATTTTGTCATGCCAAAGTCAATAAAATAGAGCTATTATTAGTGTTTATTTTAACCTCTAATAAAGTTAAGCTGTTGTTCTCTTAGCTAAAGGTAGAAGTTCAATATATCCAATTATGGTAGTTTTAAATGCTAGCCTAAAATATTTTGCTTTTTTCCTAAAAACAATAAAATGTCACAGCTAGTTTCTAGCAGACAGAATCAATTAAAATAATATTTTGGAAACATGAATCCAATTGTGGAATGTATGAGAAAGAGAGACAATGTGACTTAGCAGAAGCTAGTGCAAAATTATGAGTTGAAAAAAATAGTGAAAATTATGAGGAAAGATAAGATATGAAAAGAGTAGAAAGCAAATGACTTTGTTACATTGTTTATGCAATTTAATTTTTTTAGAATCTAAGAAGTCTGTTTTATGCAACTAGCCTCACCCAAATTCATGTTAAAATTTTAAAATTTTGAACCAATCTGTTAGTGTACAGATTTTAAAAATGGAAGTCAGACAATGAATGCATATGATAGAGCTGAGGATATACATTTCTAAAAATCATTTCAAGTCTTAATATTTTAACAGTTCCTGTGGTTAATTTAAAAAAAAAAATTATGACTCCTCTTCATTTTTAAAAATAATATACTTTTTTTTTCAAATTACCAACAAGTCAGTGTCATGCACTACCTAAAAAATAGATTAGATAATTGAATACATTAATTTAATACATTTATTTACTATGTCACAAGTCCTTAGAATGTTACTTACAAAATGGTAAAATATAAATGACAAGAAACTGAAATGTGTACAATTTTCCTTTCTAATGAGGAATTACCAAAGAAAGGTGCCTTTGAGAGTTTTAAAGTAGCAAGAGTTATACACAAGTATAAATGTTGTATATACATATGTATTGAACATATATGTATATAAGTTATAAACATTAAAACATAAATGACTGATAAGCAGCTAGAGATCAGGTGTGAAATTAATGATCTTTTTAGTAATACCATAATGTGAATAATTGTACTTTTATGACTAAATAATGTGTGTGTGTGTGTTTGGCTTTAGGTACAATATAGCATAAAAAGAAAAAAATGAAGATGAATACTTAATATTGTTTTCTATATAACCAGTGCTATTTAATAAGGCCAGCTCCTATTTCACGCAGGTATGACATCAAAGATGATTACACTCTGAGAATTAAGAAGGCCTTGAGTACAGATGAAGGTACCTATATGTGTATTGCTGAGAATCGGGTGGGAAAAGTGGAAGCCTCCGCTACCCTCACTGTCCGAGGTAAGAGACTTAAGGTGTCAGATATAACTGAATCGGGAGACTAATATTTTGTTTTTGGTAAGTGAACTCACAAGCGAAATGATAAATTCTACTTTTATTATTACAATAGATGTCTACATTGCATGCCCTCTCTATCATTAATTGAAATAAAATTATTTCTAAATTTGGGTGCAAATAGTGATCATCTAAAGGCATTCATTTTTATTTAATAAAATATAACATGGATGAAAGTTGACAGTTTATGGCCTAAAAGTTAATCTTAGAAAGGATGTAAACCAGTCATTTGCTCTCAACTACTTATGCTTTTAAATGGCATCTGTTTCAAAAGTACTCCTGTTTTCTGTTCACCAGTTTGTCGCTTTATACTAGTAGAATATTGTTTAGAAATTCTTTTTTTATTTTAGCTTTCAAAAAAGCAATTTGAATAAAAAACTAATCATACTTCCAAAGGTGAACAAAGGGTAATGGAAAAGCTCCAGCTTCCTGATAATCTGATTTAGAGAGTGATATGTGAAATTCATTGGCTTAAGTAATTGCAGTAGTTGCTTTTTTTCATTTTCTAAGCATTGCACACTTTCTTAATCATGGAATAATGTTCATTTGCACACTTTCTTAATCATGAAATAATGTTCATTTATAGATTTATTGGAATTGCTTACACTTGAAGGAAAGCATTACTAAGCCCACAGCAAACTATAATGAATCAACTGGCTTCCTGGTGGAGCAAGTTGATCCCAAGAGGTAAAATATATCCCAGGTACTAAGTGAAGTCTTGACAGTGAACACTTAGCCTCTCCAAACAGACATTACCACCATACTATTCACTCTCACTGGGATCTAAACAAACACGGAAATGCTCATCTCCTGTACATTTTCAAACCTTTCTTTCACACTAATTGTGCCTCCTCCTCTCATCCTTTCTTCCTCCTACTCTCATTGTTTCCTGTTGGCTGCAAGTGTTCATTCACACCTGTCAGATATCTCTCACCCTATTTAGTTGTACTTCCACCCATATGCAGCTTTGCCCTCAGAAATTTTTGTAAGATGAGCAGAAGGGTTTGGAGGAGTTTGGAGGTATAACAAATGCATCAGAGATACTGAGGTTGCTCCTCCATCTGGTAAGAAAAAAGATTTTTGCCAGACCTGCAATGTAAGCTTCAAATCACACAAAACTCATTTGACTCCAGGTAACTCCTGGGAGTCAGGCATTCTGCATACCTTGAAAATACAGTGCTTTTGTACTTCTCAATTGCTCCATTCCTTTTTCACCTGATCCAGTGCTTTCTCCTCCACACAATCTAGTGTGTTCTTAGATGAAAAACACATTTAGACAAAATCAATAAAGCTATTTAAAAATATTTTCACTTCTTACAGGTAACAGATCATAAAGGACTGTGATCATATATGAACCAAATTATATACTCATTATATCTGATCAAAATCTAATAAATCTTCGCAAAAACAAATTATCTCCAAAGTTTGTGTTTGTGTGTGTGTGTTTCTGAAGTGAATGGGGAAAAAAATAAACAACCCACTAGAAATTTCTATTCAAAAAATATTTGCTGACTAAACAAGTGGTGTGAAAATGTAAGGAGCTGTTTGTTTGTAAAAGCAGCAGGGTTCCTTTTATAGTTCAATGTTTGGATGAATGAGACACGAAGTGTTCTGTTTGCTTAAAGGTCTTTCCCACCTAATTGTTTTTATAATTTGTTGAAGTTTCAGGTTTAACATTTTATTTAACAAAGCATGCTCCACATGCATGGATGTCTGAAGCTAACTTACAAGTAGAAAGCATTGTTTAGTTCTACAATGATTTTTTTTTTTTTAATCAGAAACCCTTAAATAGTTTCTCCTCTAATCTGGAGCTTGTAGATGAATTAGAATGTTTTGTGTGTGTGTGTGTTTTTATGAATTTGTTACTCATCTAAAACTGAAACCTCAAAATCAGGTTAAAGGAAAAAAACCTCTCCATAATACAATGTAATGTAGAGTAAAATATTATTTAACAACATTTTTACCATTAGGAAAAGCAGTTGGGATTTCTCAAGCTAAGAGGTTAATAAGGAAAAAATTGTCTACAACATTTTTTTTCCTGTGCTTTTTCTATGCACATAAATGAGATTTCAACCTTTCTCTGGATTGTTTTATTAGAACAGGGTCAACTGACCCAAGAGGCCATGTCCATTTAATGCAGGGACACAGTTTAGTTTAATTTGCTGATTTTGAAAACATCCACCTGCTGATTTTTTTCACATGAATAATTTCCTATGCAATAAAGAAGTTTTATTATCATGTTTCTACTAAAATTGTATCATTATGTTCATTTTAGCCAACTGGTGAATATTTAAGGCAGTTTTACAATCAATATCTGAAACAGATCTCTTCAGTTGTTTTTCATTTCAAAAACATGACAAAAATAAAGTGGAGTAAAATGGAGATTACCAACAAAATAACTCCCTTTGCTGACTTGGCAAATGTTAAATTAGTAAGAAACAAAGTTAGTCAACAACATATCGCCTAGCATATATAGTCTAATCAAATATCTCATTATCTAGTAGCATTTTTAAAAATAGCTTAAAAATGACTTCATACAAACTGCATATTTGGAAACATAATTTCCCTCTATTTTTCAGTTGCTTCGTTGGCTTTGCATAAATAAAGATCTCGTTGTAAAAATTACATTTCCTCTAAGGCAATGAAGCCTTAAGTTTTTTGGAATTATTCTAGACTGCAGTGAAAAAGAGATGTGTTTTATTTATTTGAGCATGATTTTTTCATCATGGTTTCTTCTTTTTCTCTCTTTAATATTATAGATTCAAAATACCTTTTCAGGGCTAGGGTTGTGGGTCAGTGGTAGAGTGCTTGTCTCGAATATGTGGGACACTGAATTTGATCCTCTGCCCTACATAACTAAATAAAACAAAGGTATTGTGTCCATCTGCAACTAAAATTTTTTTAAAAAAAGGTCTTCAAAAAAAATACCTTTTCATTCCTTAAAGAAACATATCTGAAATCCAGCTTGAGGTGGCAACTAAAATAGTAAATTGAAAGATGAAAGGAAAAGGTTCCTTTTCTACTAGACATTGACAAAATTAGGAGAAATATCACCAGTTAGAATGAAGCATGACTTTATGATATTAGTCTGTTGTCTTATTCTGGATATTTTTGTGTTCTGCTCCATACCCCCTTACCAAAAAAAAAAAGAAAAAGGAAAAATATTTCAGGTAACTTCAGTTTTTCTTTTCATGAAGCAAACTGACCTTATGCTATGGGACCTAAGAGTTTTTCTAAGCCAGAATGTTAACACTACTACTACTTTCAGCTTATTTTTCTTTCTGTTGCCTCTCATGAATACCATTTCTATAAAAGACTATATAGAGGCAACTATACATATGTAGTATATGTGTTATAACGCACATAAGTATTATACTTTATTTTAGAAATTACTCAAGGCTAAGTATTATGATGGATCTGTTTTGAATAAACAAATATGCTTTTAATGCTGCATCTATCTTACCTTGCCAAAAGTGATTAGCAGCAAAATACTTACATTGTTCTAGAGACATGTTATTATGCAGGAGGGCTATATCCATTTGGATATAAGTGAAAGGATTTTTTGTTGAAAAAGCTTATATTTTTCAATGTAAGATTTCATAAAGTTCAAATGCCGCTAAATATATTTCTTCTTCTCTGGATAATGGGACGGCATGTTTTAAAATATTCACCTCTATTTTATATAAAATGGTTTACTATCTTAACAGATTTGACATTATTTTGTTTAAAGAAAATGTTATTAAGCCCATGTATCTCTCTTACAATTTTTGTGCATTAATAACAAGGGAAGCCTATTACTACTGATTTTAGTGATTGAAAGTTATGATATAATAAAAAAATAATAATTTGTTGGCGCATCAGTTTGAAAGCCATTCACAGTGTGAACAAGAATCAACTTGTCAGTCATTGTTTCTTGGCCTCTGCCAAAAGAAGAAAAAAGCTTAACAGCAGTTAGGGAGCTACTGAGTTGAAATCTCTAAGGATGTTCCAACCTATTTGTTATATTTTCATCCACCCTGTCCACGGATGAAAAGTGATGTGATCTTAACTTATTACTGACTGAAAAGCAGCATCAGGGGCTTTTCTGTAGTCCTTGTAATGGTTCTGACTAACCATGCTTAAAATCCAATTGCTATTTAAATCAGACAGTGAGGCCTTCTTTTATTGACATGACATTTGCTAGTCTGTGACTTGAATGGTTATATTCAGCAGGTTCTTAACTTTGGGATAGCACTTGGCTGTTGAACTCAAGGTCTTTGACCTAATAACTGTAGTAAGTAATGGTGATGAAACTACCTGAAATAATAAAAGTTGCTGATCATTAGTCCTGAGAGCCAAAATGATATGTTTCTTGGGATCATATTTATAAACTTTCAGTTTTTTTCAAACTCAGACATCCTTGTTCATAAATTATGAGACTAGAAATCACTCTATTGTCCATACTTAACTGTAACATTACACATCATGATCATGCATTCTGATAATTTTTTTTCTTTCTTTTTTTTTAAATTTCTTTTTTATGTTCTCACCACACCATTGTAATGTCTACAGCTCACCCTGTTGGTAAGTAGCCATCCTTTTATCCATTTAGCATGGCTTTTTACAATGCTTCATAATTCATGCATAGTAGAATTTGACAGAAATATAATTATTCACCCATATTCAAATATTACTGGAGGGACTGTCTACTATAGAAATTCTTCTGACTTTTTTGTCACTTTGAAAAACCATTTTTTTTGTAACGACTTTTGCTGCAAAGCATTGTGTAGGTGTCAGTTTTCATATAAATGTATAAATGAATGATTTATGGTATAAAATGCTAACTTTTCTTAAGGAGAAAAATAGAATTCTTTCCTTTCCTTGTGTGTATAAAAGAATCAATTACTATTTATGCTTGGTATTGGTTAAGACAAAAGATTATAAGATCTTATAAGATCAATTAAGCAATTCTATTACTTTCATCACTTATTTTATTTTAACCTACACAGACTCCCAGTTCTTTAGGAGTATTTTTACCTGCTACACACCTGTTATTCGCATGCCTATATAAATAAAATTAAGTAGAACGCTTTAACTTATTGTGAATAGATTGTGACCCTTAGTGTATAAGGGAAAAGAGAGCAGTGGTTTTTGGCATGAAAAGTTAATGTTTGTGTTTTTAACATATCTCATTCTTCATTTGGCTTTGCAAAATTGAAGTAAGAGCTTACGCTTGAAGAAATTTAGGTAGTAATTATTCATGAGCATGTGGTTGATAAAATATTTTCAAATTCATTGATTTACTAATCTTTTTGTGTCAAAATTGAAGTTTAGTTTAACCCAAAAAATACATTTAAATAAACGAAATATTGGTAATTGTGTGATAAGTAAATTAACAGATGGATGCGTACATGGCTGAATGAATGAATGGATCAATTCTACATATTGCTTCATTAATATACTAAGAAATAACAAAATTTTTTCGTTTTTAGGAATTTTTAAATTTTTCCAGCTAGCTTTAAAACTTTCCTTAATATAATAACTTTACATTGCTGACATTGATATATATTGATCCAAATTCATAACCCTCCCCCTACCTTTCTTTGAAATAGTCACAGACTTTATTATCACATAGTATGTTGTTTCATTAATAGCAAATACCATAAATAGAACTTTGGTGTCCCAATCTGAATTTCTGATATGCCATTTCTGATCAGTACTTTCTTATGTTAGCTCTTGAATAACTGAAACTTTCATCATCTCTTCTACAAAACGGACAAAATAATATTGGCTTATCAAAGTTGCTGCAAGACTGGATTGAGCTTATAATTGTTCATGTATTTGAAAAGTGTTCTATATGCCAATACTGGCTAATGTATTCCTTGTTTCTGAGACATTATTTTGCATTTTGATATATTGAAATATGGTTATGACTTAAAGTTATTTGAAAAATAAAGTACCAGGCTATTTTTTTTCTAGGAACATTCATGTTATTTGAAAATTGTGGACTATATTGTTATAATATTTAATCTTCATTTTCTTGTATTTGAAAGAAATCCTATGAATGATAACTTGGTTGTCAATGGAATAGTATCTAAAATATGGAAGAGAAAGGGAAAATTGAGATAACAGAGAAAGACAGAGAACAAGCTGACAGCAGGCTCCATGACCACTCTCTCCGATTTCCTTGTCTCAGCATCTGTGAAAACATTTTCTGGTCCAGGGACAGACTTATTTATGTGTCCAAGAAAGTATTTCATTATTTATTCTTGTTATATAATAAAATATAAGTGCAGAGATTTATACAAGTCAGGTGTGGTGGTACATGTCTAAAATAGCAGCTATTTGGGGAGACTTGAGGCAGGAGGATTATAAGTTCAAGGCCAGCTTGGACAAGATTAGTGAGATCAAGTCTCAAAACAGACCAACAAAACAAAAGCAAAAGCAGAATCGTTTATATATAACAAATTTAAGGAATGAATGAGAGTAAATGTAAATATAACATTAATTGACAAAGATTAAAGCAATTTGAACTTTTTTGGAATTCTTGATAACTAAGCAATATAAATTTACAACTTTAATTAGAAATTATTTTAAAATATTAAACTTATGGATTTTATAATAAATATATAAAGATACATGATTCGATGTGAAAATTTGTCACTTGAAAGGTTGGCAATAAGTACCTCAAAATTCAATTTGATTAGGCTTAGGCATCAATTTTAATTATGAGATCATGACCTCAAATGAATAGAAAAATATCACATATAAATTATAGATTTTTATACAGCAAATCCTGAGTCTGCTATATTGTTACCAGTTAATTTATATCAAACATTTCCAGAACATAAAACAATATTTTAATGATTTTTTATGTATTTTAAACATTTAAGCAAAGAAAACAGTACATTGATGAAAACAATGTGATGTACACAGAGTATAGGGATTTATCTGTCACCTACAAGTCCTTTTAAAAGTTATTTCCATTTTTTATTCTTGTTTGAAATGATTCTTAAATTCCCATTGGACTGGAAATAAAGAATAGCTTCTTGACACATTGCATTTTACTCGGGAAAGTCTGTCATTTCATAAATCTGTCTCGAATGACTTATAACAATGTTCAAAAATATGAAGAACTATACTTTATACTTGACAACTACTATTAATTTTGGAAACTGAATTTAGATACATTTTTATTGAATTACTAAAAAAGAGACTGATAATTGGGAAATTAGTCTGTTTTTTCTATCAAATTCTTACATCAATTTAAGTTTAGGAACTATAGGTATTTGAACTTTTATTGTTAGTGGACTCAGAAGAAAGTTTTTAAACTTTCAGGTGATAATAAGAATATTCTGTATACACCATAGACTGCGAACAGAAGCTAGTTTTTAATTCCAATATGTTTGGTGAAAAAATTTGTACCGAGCACATAAAGCTTAGAGAAAATGTAGAGAGGGCAAAGCTTTCCAAAGAAAATTAGAAATCATTGCAGATTCTGGAATTCTTACAAATTCAGAAAATCATCATGGCATTACACCAGATGAAACTTCCTGATGGTCTATGGAAAGTCCCACTTAGAAATCTTTTAAAAACCCCAACTGGGAGTTTGTTCAAATGGATGACTCTTATGAGTTAAAGAATTTGCAACTTAGTGCAATCCACAAACACCTTCCAGACTCTACTTTGGAGATTCTATAAAACTTGATTAAGAGAATCCCCAATGTGGAAAAAAATTGCTGAAATCAGTCCATTATACACTTGCCAATGGAAACCAATATTTTCCAGATTGCATTATTCATCTGTAATGTTACCAACATTTCCTAAAGAGCCCTTTAATTCAACCTCTGTATTTATTGGTTTCCAAAAAATCTAGACCAATGCCACTTTGACAATTAAAAAGCCATTTTTACTATTTCAAAGACATTCCTTATAAGAAAAGCACAAATGCATTGTAGGGCATAGTTAACTAAGAATGTTGAAATGTTCTTTTGTTTATGTGGAAAACTCTTCCAATGAAGGAACTGACAAGAAAAAAACATGGTCTAAATAAGGATAAATATCTTGCTTCCTATACCCATCTGTCTTATTTTCCTATTGGAAGCCTTTCCCAAGCTTAAAAATAAAAAAGAACATCTATTTTGGAGATGGGCAACACATTTTTTCCTAGCAGCAACTCAAAACATGATGAGTAATTTGGAAAAGAACTGTCAAATCGACCAGCTGCCTTACTTGTGACGCTGAGCCCTGCCTCATTTTATATCTTGTACACCATATGCTATCTGCTGATTGCCTCAAGTAGAGAGACCAAAAGCTGAGCATATCAGGTGAAACGTGTTTGAAATATCACAAACAAACTGACAGTACACAACTTTATGAAAAAAACTTTTTTTCCCAATTCAGTGACATAAAAGTATGTTCTTTTTGATAGTAGAATATAATTGATCACAGAAGAATTCATAAATATTGAAAAAATCATGTTCTTGGCAAAATTCCACATTTTTTTGATTATGATTTTATAGAATCTGCCACTAGTCAAAACAGACATCTATAGGGACATAGTTTTTCAATGTTTTAACTGCTTAAGCACAAAAGTAAACATATTCTCACTTTAGAAAGATCTATTTTATGAGTTGAGGCAGTTTTGGAATAGCATGTTCTAACGTATTTTATTCCTGAGGCCACCAAGAAATACCACAACAATAAAAATGAGTGAATAAAATAACAATTCAAGACAAATTATAAATCAGTTATTACTAAGGAACAAGGTGACAGATAATTTTGACACCTTCATATCCCACCCTACCTTGAAATTTGGAAACTATAATGTGCTAAATGTAATTTAAATTAGAAGTGGAAAAATTACAGTTACTTTCAAGTAAAAAAAAAAAAAAACGTGGTTATTATGTAGCATGCTGAGATGTATTGTTTGTAAAAGGTGTCCTGAGTGTGTTTTGGAAGGGCACCCAGAATTTTATTCCTTGCATTCTTTCTTTGTTGGATAAACTGTACCTCATAACCTGGGGTAATCTTTTCTTTCCTTCAAGTTCTTGAAGTTTCTTGCACCTGGCACTAATTAGCTACTTTATACAGAGTCCTGATTAACTATTACTAAATAAATATCATGTTTTTCATTGTCCCATATATTTTTACAAAATTATAGGTAAAAATGCATATTCTAATAGAGTTTCCACTATGTGAAATGTTCAAGATATCTTAAACTAATACTTTTTTTTAAAGTGAAAAACAATTTTAGATTACTTCTGCTGGGCCGGTTTTAGCCTTATGTGCTTGACAGCATCTGTCCATTGTCTCTGTAGGGAAGGTTAGGTAAGAATTATTGAATCACACATTTCTTTCTTTCTTTTTTTTTTTGTTTGTTTCTCATAACTGGATGACATATTCTCTTGTTTGGGCATTGAAAGGTACTTCCACAACAATTCCCTCTTGGTTGGGATATCTCTTTACATATGAATACCCATGTGATCCCTTCTTCCAAATACATTTTCTGGATTACGTATTGATGATAATCAACCTTCATCAGATATTCCTGGGACACCAAAAGCTCCCCGAATCTATAGGATCATAATTAAGTTAATCCTTCAAGGATGTTTCCTTCTGTTTTATCTTTGAATATTTTTCTTTCACTTATTTTCTTCAGACATACTTTGTATGTTGGCTTTCCTTTGTTTACATTCCATGTTTATTGACTATGCTGTAATAATTTCAAAGGTAAGAATTTTATTTCATATGTGTGTATTTTAATGTCAGTTTTCACCTTCCTTTTTAAATAATAATCATCACATATTTCTTCTTACTAAAATAATTTATTGTTTTTCTCTTTCTTCCCCCATTTCCTTGCTGAGCCCTTACATACCTTTCTTAATCTCCATGTGTCATTTAACCCATTTACCCCTTTTATGAATTTGTTTGTTGGTTTTGTTAGAAGAAAAACCTCATTGTATGTACTTTCCTTTAAAATATGGTCAACTATTCTAAAGTATGTCTGTGTTTCTTTGATAATTCCTAGAAGGTACTGGTCATTTCTCTTGGATTAATTATTTTTCCTTTTATCTCTTTAATTAAATAAGTAGTTCACTAATATATATCAATTTATTTTGCTTTGCTTAGATCCTGTTTGAATCATTATCTGGTAATTATCTAGTTGAGTGCAGAAGACTACAGTTTGCATGTTTAGAGAAGAGGAAAGTATGAGGGTAATTTGCTAGCCCTTGCTTGGAATGTGGTCTTGAACCTTTTTTTTTCCCTTAATTTTCAAGATTATTTGTTCTAATCAGTTATATATGACAGCAGAATGCTTCTCTGGTTGTACATGAATTAGGGTCACACCATTGATGCAATCATGACCTAGTATAATGATGTTTGTCTCACTCCATCATTTCTTCAAATCTTCATGCTCCCTCCTCTCTCCTCCCTGCCTTTGCCCAATCCAGAGTTCCTCCATGCATCCCATGCCCTGCTCGCCATTATGGATTAGCATCCACTTATCAAAGAGAACATTTGGCCTTTGGTTTGGGGGGATTGGCTTACTTCGCTTAGCATGATATTCTACAACTCCATCCATTTATCTGCAAATGCCATAATTATTTTCTTTTATTTTCAAATGCCACAAAATTTCTTTTATAGTAATATTCCATTGTGTACATATACCACAGTTTCTTTATCCATTCATCTATTGAAGAGCATCTAGATTGGTTCCTTTATGAAAAAAAAATAAAATCAATTTCTTCTTAGTGTTTTACTGACTCTGCTGATAAACAATAACCTTTGTTAGGTTTCGAGCTGTCTGCTTTCCCACATGAAACTACCTCCTCATCTTCCCTTTATATTCCTTTCTTCGTAATGAAGATGGCTTTCAGGCATGGTAGTTTCTATTACTGAGAGAAAATTGCCACAAACTGAGCTATTAAAAACAACATCCATTAATTAAGTCAAAATTCCATAGATACAAAGAACAGACAAGTAAAAGGGGGGGGGGGATTCTGCTTAGGGTCTCAACAGGTGAAAATCAAAATATATACCAAGTTAACCTCTTCTCTGGAAATTCTCCGAAAGAAAGCACTTCAAATTTTGTTTGTGTTGATGGCAGACTTAAGTTCCTTTCAGTTGTAGACTGAAGTCCCCAATTCCTTGGCTGCAACTCAGTGTCACCCACAGTTTTGAGAGGTCACTCTTCAGCCTTCCTAAATGGCTTACAGGGCCTTCAAAGTTGGCAATGGTTTCTTGAATTCCTATGTGTTAATTTTATATTGCTTCCCTTTTGGTACTAGAGAAAATCTACTTATTTAAAAATCTCATAGGATTAAGTTAGGCCCAACTGACTCATCTTTCTGTTTTCAGGTCAACTGATTTGTACTCTCAGTTATATCTTCAGAATCTCTTTTGTAACATAACATGATCATGAGAGTAACTCCAGCAAGCGGAAGTCATGTGGGTCACCTTAGAATTCTGCCCACCACAGGATGCTTGGCTTTTTCTTTCTTTAAGTTCACCTTCCTTTCTTCTAAATTTTAGCTGCTTTTCTATGTAGTCATGTCTCTTATTTTCAAAATCATGATTAAAGGATCAAATGACTAACTTTTGCAATGTGACAGGAAATTATAGTGACATGACTAGTGATAGAGAATGGTGGCTGGTTATGCTGATGTTCACCTTGCTTCCTCTTTCTCTTCCGGACTTGAACCTGTTTGGCAGGGATACCATACAGTTTGTTGTTTTGGCTTACAGAAGCTTTTCCATATTATTTATTTATTTTCTTATAATAACTAGAGGAAAATAGAGCAAAAAATATTGACTACATTATCTTAAACCAAACATCAAAAAGTTTAAATCTCATTAATTTTAGAATCTCTCCACATAGGATTAAAATAGAAACTAAATATTTTAACTTGGTACCTAAAGTACTGTAAGTTTTGAATATTGTAATAATGCAAATTCTGTGGCCTGAAACTGTCCAATGAGATGAGAATTAAGTGATTTCACTGGATATAGACAGAATAAAACACATGAACATCTGAGTCATGCCTTTAAAAAAGGTCAAAATTTTCATTTTTATACGTTATTGTAATTTGTAGACCGAAAGAAACACTATGATATGTATGTTTTCATATCCTATAAAATATATTGTGATATGTATTACACCTAAGTCTTACATGCATGGCATTTAAATTACTGCACTACTTACTTAAACATATTAAAGATTACTCAAGAGACTAGTACATAATTATATTCATTAAAAATATATAAACTAGCAAATTAAATTAAATTTTGAGTTAAAATATATCTGAATGCACATTAGGCTATCTGGCAAATATTGCTTCCAAGATTTATTGATGATGCTATTTTCTTCTATCCTACAAAATGATTCGTTCTTTATCTGCAAATATGTTGTTGTATTAATCTTTCTGCTGCTTCTAGCTCTAGCATAACACTTACATGTGGTAGGGGCATGCCAAATGTTGGCACAGTTAATTGATATACACATATGCATACATAGGTAATACTTGCAGAGAAAATGTTTATTCAAGCAGCTTTAAATAGTGCCATAAAAAGATTAAGCAACATTAATGGTAACAGGCCAATCACATATTCCTCATTCTGCTAGTAGAAGATAAAATACAACAAAAAGAAGGCACTAATGAGTTAGGATGGTGCCTTACTAAGCGTGTAATTAATATTATTAAGAAACATTGCAGTTGTATATTAAAATTCCGTTAACTAAGCAACCCTTCAGCATCAGTACATTGGTTCCTGGGTTGCAAAAAATTTTTCCTTTTTCCTTTTTCTGATTGGCATCTTCATGCAATCTTTCTTTAAAAAATGAGATAATGGGATGTGATCAGCCTTCCTGGTTTTCCTGGAATGCTGATGTGACAGTTCTGGCAAGTTGACAGGTTAAGTGACTGAAAGTGGATGTCTTGTCTCACCATTTACTTGAAGAGCCATTTTTTAGGCTATAGTTTTCTCATCCTCACTTGCACAGTTATGACCCCTTCTACCCCCAATATAAGAAATCTTATTTCCCCAGTTTAGCAGCATAGGACCTTAATTTTTTTTAACAAACTTTTTAAATATTCTCCATTTGCTGGTCAAAAATATGATTGTTCTTTTCTGAATTATGTGAATATTGTCTTGATAAACAATTAGTTCTAAAATTAATAGTATTTCACTTACAAATCAAGAGTTCCCTAAAGAGTAAAAAAATAATAATAATTCTGATAAAAAACAGAAAATACGGGGAAGTGGTACTTAGAAGTTCAAAATTTCTTAAAATGTTTATAGATATTTCTAGAAAGTTTTCAATGTATAGTTTTCTTTTTTTATAGTTCAGATGTTCTATGCAACTTGTATGTTGAATCAAGTATGAGTTCCTGTACTTACCTACAATCGAAATTAAATCTACTTTATTAATGCAAAATATAATAAAGCTTAAAATTTCTATAAACATGCCTGAGTTATATGATGAAGTAAGTATACTACTTACACTAATTATGACCAACAGTATCACTGGTGGAAAAGTGTCAGAAGCTTTGAGTATAATGAGATGGAAAAAATATTGCAATGTAGAAATATTTAATAACATCATAGGATTATAGAAGGCTTTGTAAAACAAGTAAAGACAATTAATATGGAAAAATACAAAGTTTCACTAATATGATCCTTTTGTTTAACAAGCTGACTAAAAATGTAGAATGATCTAGATTGCCAGTGGTGACAAAGAAGGAGGTGAGGTTAATGGACCCTTGGTGCCATTGGAAGAATTATATTTCTAACATAAAACATGTGTTTTTCTCTCTGTGAAGAACAACCTCTTACCCTTCCTCTTAACTGTTTAATCAATAAAAAAGAATCAAATTCTATCCTTCCTTCCTTTTTCCCTCTAGCCTTTCCCTTTCTCCCTCTTTCCTTCCTTTAGCTTCTCTTAGAATTGCTTTTATAGTTGCTCTACAATGCAATTAAGAAGTCCACTTTAATTATTTTGTGATCACACTAGGTAATAACTGGCTCACTTCATTGCCTACTTTGGTCATCGGGTTTGGAATAATTGAGAGTGGTTTTGGGGTTTCAAGTATTATATGAACCCTCCAAAATTGTAGTCTTCCCAAAGTCAACAAATTCCATAGGAGGAAATAAGAAATGCACAGAGTAATACCAAATGACAGCAGCATCATTATTCACGCAAGAAATGGATGCTCCTATGTGTGTATGTGACCTCTGATAGGTGAAGAGCAGGATGTGAAGTCTGAATATATGAAGAATCTAAGACTCTCATTCATTGTGATCATTCTATTCTCTTTAACCATTTACTTTACTTTTTCAAATTTCTGAAACTAGTAAACTATAGAGTACTTTTCCATCTTCATTTTGATAGCAGAAAAGTGTGTGTATGGGGGATGGGCCAGGCATGGTTCTGTGCCGCAGTCCGGCTGCAGCAAAATAACCAGGGTTGGGGGGGGGTGATGGGAGCAACTTGTGTAGATTGATACAGCAGGAGTGGGAGCCTTTTATTGTAGGACAGGAGGGGTATATATACATTACACACAGCTTATCTTAATTAACATATACTAGATACAGCAGTCAACCAATAAGGAATCTCCACACTTAATGGCTCACTGGGGTTACTTCACAAACCAATCCCTCTGGCAAAATGCCAGGCGCCATCCAGACTTGTTTATAGACCCTAACAGTTCTGGAAGCTGAGACAGGAGGACTGCAAGTTCAAAGCCATCATTAGCAACAGTGAGGCATTAAGGAACTCAGTGAGACCCTGTTTCTAATAAAATACAAAATTAGGCTGGGGATGTGGCTAAGTGGTTGAGTGCCCCTGAGTTCAATCCCTGGTATCATCCCTCCCCGCAAAAAAAAAAAAAAGATGTCAGAAAAAAATACATATCTGTTTATATTTATACAAATTATATTATTGTCAAAAGAAAAGGTATAGATATTGGTATTTTTAGCATGTAATAAGAATTTTAATATTAGCTACAATTACTCATTAGAAAAGAAACCATTTACTCATCTAGAAGAGTTATTGCTGTGGACTCAATAAGAAAAACAGTTAATTGGAAAAGTAAGTAACTTAGCAATTTGATCATTTATATTCCTTGGAAATAGTGACAAATGAATAAAATGTGATTAAATGGGCTTTATAAAAGTGATTATCTTAAATCCTATATTCCTAATTTATATTTTCCATTATAAATGCATTCTTTCCTCTGAGATGAATTATGTATTAATATGCTTCAAATCAAATATTTTATGACATTATGTATGCATTTCCAATATTAAAAGAAATGATATGGACTCAAGTGAATATTAAATAGTAAAAAATAAATTAAATTAAATAAGTTCAAAACAATCACTTATCAATTAGAAGTCAAACTCTTCTGTTTTTAGATTGAATAAACATTTATCTCTTATTCCTAGAGTACACTGCATTGTAATGAAATGACTTCTGCCTGTTTCTTGTTGGTAAAGGCAAGCCTACTAACATTTTGTCAGGACTTCTAGGTCTGATTGCTATAAAATGCCTATTTTTGTCTATATACTTTTGTTCCTCTGGGATGGTAGCTACTTATTTATAGTTATATAGTCATGTTCAAATTGGTTAGAAATTTTTTTCCAACATTTTCTGTCATTTCCCTCCATCCAAATTATTACCAATAGTATTGGTGAAAAAATGTCAGAAGCTTTGAGTGCAATGAGATGGAAAAAATATTGAATATTTGCTATAGATCCATTTTTTAAAATTTCCTAATCCGTGCCCTTTACTTAGAAATTCAAGTTCACTCTTAGGAGCTTTTCTAGGCCAAATAAAGTCAACATTTCAGTGCAAGGGGTAAACAACACTTCACACCAATAAGAATGTACTACTGATCTGAGTAAGATATGTAAATGGGGGAAAATAGAGAAAAAAAGAGAGAGACAATGCAAGCAAGGGCATGTACCTGAAATTGGAAGGAACACAGGGCAAGTACAAGGTCAGGGTGTGTTCAGGTTAATCCTTGTTGACAAGGTGAATCAAAAGATAATAGATATCAAGATTGGTTAAGCACAAGAAAAGCCAATAAATATGTGAGTGATGGAGAGAAGACTGGTCTACTGAAATTCTGGAAGTAGTCTGGGGACAAATGACTGTCAGGATGATAAAATCTTGGGAGAGAATGATTTGCAAGCCTTGAAATGATATGCATTGTAGGTTTTTATTGCCATGTAATGAAAAGCACTGTAGGGTTTTGAATCAAGAGTGATTTGAAAGAAAGTGTACTTAAGAAAGGCTGTACTTAGAGTTAGTAAAGGAAGAAAAAGATTATGGGTTTTATGCCCCTTTAAATAATAAAAACAGCCATTCAAGAAAAATATATTATGATTTTTTAAATATTATACCTTATTGGAAATTGTAGCCTAAAGTTCTTACTCAATTATTTGATACTAGACATGAAAAATTCTCAGTTAAACAGATTATAATTTGAAGTAAAACAAATTAAACTAGCAGTTCAGTGTTTAATAGGTCCAACTACAGCATTGAAATGAACGTAAAGTAAACTTATCTTCCAGTCTAAGACTTTAACCTTAAAAAAATTGTGTACCCTTTATAAAGTTCAGTTTACTGGCCTTTATATCATAATGGTAATCATTAAGACATAAGGTTTTCAAATTTTAAATGAAATAATGCCTATAATGCCTGTAGATGGTTTAACATAGTCCCTAGCACTTAATAAGCACTCAATTAATGTTAATTATTGTCATTGTATTGCACAGTTTGTGACTGAGCAAGTCTTTGACTCAAGCAAATGATCAAAGACATTGCTTTTTAAATGTTTGCAGAATATATTAGCATTTAATAAGTAAATTATATTAAATAGCAAAAAATGTTTTCTACTCCAATTTGTCAGGAAGTTCAAAATGTTTATTACTATTGAATCAAAAGTTTATTCATTCAGGCATGAAATTACACCCAAAGAAAGGGAGCAGCTGAGTGTGCCTGTAACCGCCCTGTATCACATATTAATGTACCTAACTGCTGCATGACTATCTCCATGTTAATGCCTGCCATACAAAGTCATATTTTCCTGTAGAAACAACTTGAACATGATGTGATTAACCTTTAAGGTCCCCCTCCCCTCATCTCAAAGCCCACCTCATGCATGGCCTATGCTTCCTACTCCTGTTCAGCCATCTGATTTCCATATCACCCACTCACTCTCACCAGCAAGTATTAGCATAACAGAGCTGTCGCGTGACTTTGATTGAAGCCAGCTTGGACTGAATTCAGTATCAAAGCATAATTTCGCAGAAATCAAATCTAATTTGCTGTGCATTGTATTTAAATTCTCAAAACACAGTTTCAAGTGAACTGGCCTAGACTTCTAATCTTAATTGACCTTTTTATAGATTGGGTCTACTTCTCTGGAAATCACACAACATACTTTTCTCATAGAGATATTGTTTTTTAATGTGTATGTGTTGATTAAATACTGAACTGCATCACTCTGCTCCATCTCATTTCTTCTTATAGCTAAAGCAATAAGGTATAATCACTTGACATAGTAAGCAAGTAGGTTATTGCAGCATAGTTACAAGAAATTTGTCTAATGTTTTCAGGTTTTAGAGAGGACATAAATATGTATTTCATAGTCGTCTGTCTTAACAAACATCAGAGAATTGCCATTTTTATAACTAGCATATTCTTTTGGAGTTTATAACTCGATATCCTTAATTCGCATTGGGTTTAAATTATGTTTTGAATTGTCATCTTGAGGACCTAATTGTGTTTTTTTTCATATTTAATGAGAACCATTGTATAAAATCCCTTTTATGTATAGCACACTTCCCACTATCATGCTGTGTTGATAAAACGCCATCCCTGTCTACTCCCTCCCTTTGGTGCCATCAGCCAAGTACTCTCTTTTCAAACCATTCTCACTGCCACCTGGCAGAGATGCGGAAACTGTGGAGTGTCATCAGAAGAATAATTGATGCTGTTTTTCATTTTAAAACCTCAAAAATAAATTCCTTGAGCTGATATGCCTTCACAGAAGATTGCAATATAGATCTTGGGCAGAGAAAGAGAATCTACAAAAGTAAAACTGATAGTTGCAATTTTATTTGTTGGCCTGACTTTGGGTGACAAAAGGACATATATTTTCAGAGACTCAAAAGCTTTTTAGATTGTTTTGCTAAATGATTCAACATTTTTAGTTTTCTTTAAAAAAAAATTTACACCTAACAGTTCTGGTTCTATTGAGACCCATGAGGCTATTGACATGAAATAATTGCATACATTAGAAATAGAGCATATTTATAATAACTTAGAATAAAAGTATAATATAAATAGATAACACAGGGAAAGGAGAGTTTTTAGGATTGATGGCTTTTGGTTAGTGGTCTTTAAAAAATATAAAACTGGAAAAAAGTTCAAGAAATTATGATTTCCTGGTCTTTCAAAATGATATCATGAGTGATAAATATTATGTTGTGATATTACAGCACTTCATTTTTGTGTAGGAGTTCTGATGAAATGTTTTCTTTAGGTGCTACTCATAGCAATTCTCACTGGATTTTTTGTCCCAACTTGCCAAGGTGTTCCAGCCTTTGTCTCTGTCTTTCTAATCATCATCTCCAATCACCATCTACATTGCTTCCAGAGCATTCTTTTTAAAACCATGTATCTGATATCTATTTTGCAAAATCATCTTTGAAAAGATCTTAATAGCTTTCAGGACACAATTTTAAACTCCTTTGTATAAATTATCTGATCTTATCTATATCAGCTCTGTACACCAGGTTTCTTCTACTTTCAAAACTCTTTATCTTCCTGTACCAAATCCAGTTCCACAGGTCTTTGCCTTATGTTCGGTGCCTTTGTTCTGTGACCTTAATTCTCTTCATCTAGTGATCTCTTACCTGTGCTTCAAATAACAGCTCAAATATAGCCATCTCTTGCATTTTCTATTATTGTACAGATCGTGTCATGATGTGTTGTTCCCTGAGAAATCTCTGCCATAGGACAAGTAGGACGAGAGCACCTCCCAATACCTCTCTCTCTCTCTCTCTCTCTCTCTCTCTCTCTCTCTTTCTTTTATTTTGGCTGTACTGGAGATGGAATCCAGAGCCTGTGCATGCTACATAAGAGCTCTAACAGTGAGCTACACCCCCACTCAAGTGCCATGTAATATTTGGCTTCCCATGCCCTGAACCAAGCAGAATGTCTTAGAATTTGTATTCAATCAGTACATTTTGAATGAATAAATGGATGAACTCTAGCTTCTCAGGAAAATGTATGCATAGATATGGTCAATTCTGAATCCTTTTTTTTTGGGGGGGGGGGACTATATTTTAGCAGCTGTGATAAAACTATAGGATGAGGATTTCAAAAATGTTTTACAAAAACACTCATCTAAAACACATTTTCAAACATTTAAGTATCAAATTCAAGGAAGTCTATAGCTATATCTAAATTACAGATAGTGCTTTTACTGACATAGGTAGATGACAGAGAATAAAATGCTTAAAACTATGTTTTCATTGCTTCCATTTATGTTTCATTTGATGATTTCAATCTGTTATTGCTTTTTTTAAAAAATATATATATAAAGGAGGATTGTGTAAGTACCCAGGTTCTCAGGTCTCACTAACTAGTTATATAGGCCAATTTAAATTCTTTCTCACCCAAAGCTGTGCAAATGAACTAATAAGCTGAATAGGCAACTTTTATTAAAGAGTGTCAAATAACTGATTTTGACTGAATTGGGTTTTTAATTTTTGAAGATGACATACAAGCTAAATTCCTCAATACTTCTCAAAAAGCTAATGTCCACATTGGCATTATTACTTTTCTTTCATAGGATTTCATACAACTATACACTGATTCTTAAATATTTCATAACATTTTTTCTAGAAAAATCCCATACCATATTACATATGATGAAGACCAACCTTTAATCTTCTGTGGCAAAAATATCCAGTGGTTTCACATTTCTGCTGAAAAATGAATACTGCTATACTTTAAAAGTTTTTCCTAAAGTAATTTTGTAACATTCATTTAAACTATCATTTCTATTAGCAAACATGGAACAAAAATCAATGTATCTGCTGATTCAGGAGAAGTGTGTAGAAATAACAAGTAGATTGTGAGAGGCCTGTAATCTTCTGAGCATGCCAGGCAACATAAACCACACTCTGTCCAAATAGAGCCATAAATCCAGGTTCTCTGTACTGTTAGAATGAGTCTTCCGTTATCTTTAGTTATAGAAAAGAATTTCACTTAGTAGATTTATCCCTTCTGTCCTTGGGGTATGTGTTGGATATCTTGAAGTAGGAGCCAGGAAAATAGAACACCTAAAAAAAAATAAGTCAATACAAATCTCACTGAATTCTTTTTGAGAAAAATACCGCTGCTTTCACAGTGATAGCATTTTTGTTAGGATGAATGATTGGTTTTAGGTTTGGGGCACCAGGTATTTATTCTGTTCTTGGATTTGCACTTATGCACTTGAAAAACGTGAAAGAAATCCAGGTGAAGTCTTTTATTGGATGTTGCTGATTGTCAGAGTTCTTTAGAGCTCACCTTTTAGCTGATGTATACCAGATTCTAAAACTTAGAATTTGAAACTGATTTGAAAGTGTTTGCTTGGTCTTAGTTTTCTAGCATAAGCAACTAGTTAAAATATAAACAGATGATCAGAAAAGTCATGGAATACACATGGTGTTTACAACTGATATGGGTTTGGTTCTGAAGATGTCCTTGGGAAAATTTCTAGCTATACTTTCTCTTCTTTTTTCTCCCTTGTCTCTCTTTATCATTAGGTTCCAATCTAAATTGTTCTGTCTTAGCATTTTTACCCCATCCCTGCCCTCTTTCTTTCTTTCTTTTTGTATTATATCTATCTATCTATCTATCTATCTATCTATCTATCTATAGATATAGATATAGATAGATAGATTAAACCCTGAGGTGCTCTATCCCTGAGATACATCCCCAGCCCTGTTTTTTAATTTTATTTTAAAACAGGGTCTAATTAAGTTGCCCAGAGTGGTCTTGAACTTTCGATACTTGTGCCTCAGCATCTTGAGTCATGGGATTACAGGCGTGAATCACTGTACCCAGCCCCTCATCCCTCTCTTTTCTTTACTGTTAGAGTTACTCATTTGTTTTTCTTATTATCTTCACAATATCATTTTATTAGCTTGTTAGCCAGACTCCATGCTTTAGTGACTAAATGTCACTCACCCCATTCATTCTTCCTCATCCAATCTAAGTTCATTGAAGGGTTAAAGCTTCCCAAACCACTTTTATCATCACTACCCCACTCAGAAAGAGACAGAATAAAGTGAGTATGGCTTCTAAAGTCTTCCGTTGTTGCCATGATATTTATATATCTCCGACCTCCCTTTCCTGCCAGATCGTACACTGTTAGGCTGGAGATGTTCTTGCTGCTTCTACTTTGCCCGGAAGACGCCTATGCTTGGAATGTGTTCATCAATCCCTTATCCAAATGCATCCCTTGCCCCAGAGTTCCCACAACTTCCCTTTCCCACACACAGCCTTTCACAGCCACTCAAGCACAAAGGGATCCCTCCCTCCTGAAGTCTGGTCACACTGACTGTGGACACCATAACTGAAGAGTTCCCCTCAGAGCTCCAAGAGGACCTCTACCACTGCACTTACCATTGTCTTAGATGTATAGGTTTTGTGTTTACTGTTATCAAAATCATCATGTTTTAAAAAAATGTCTCTATTCAACTTTGAGTTCCTTGACAACTATCATATAAAGCTTTACCCTGTGTGACTTTACTGCCAAGTAAGAAAACATAAGAATTGCCTGACTATTGCCTGTCTGTCCAAATGAAATTAATTAAATAGAATAAACTAATATGATACATTTATTTATATTGTTTGTTATTTCAAATATGTAACTTACATCCCTTAAATAATTCAATGTCTTTAATCTTCAAATCTTGAATTCCAGAATATAAGAATTTTAATAATATGGATCATATTTTATGCCTTCTGACATCCCATTGCCTCATTCAATATCTTACAAATATTATAATAAAATGAGTGTGTACCAGGAGATGGATTTTAAAGGAGGAGATAATTGTGTAAAGGAGTGATTCCTTTCCATGTTTTTCTTATTAAAAAACATAACCAAATCATTTTTCTAAAAAATGTTAGAATCATAAGGGATCTATTTTCCCATATAAGTAGGTGGGACACAGGGATATAATATAATGGACAATATTTAAAATAGATCTGCTAATAAGTTTTCTCACATTATTTCCCCAATCCCTTAGTGTTTTAAGAAATGCATACAAGTAGGTAAAAAAAAAAAAAATGTAGCCTCTTTGGCACTGAGCAATCCACCCAGAGCCAGATTTTCTCTTTTATATCTTTTTCTTTGACAATGGTTGATATTTACACATTTTCTTTCCTTTTAAATTATAGCTCCTCCACAGTTTGTGGTTAGGCCAAGAGATCAGATTGTTGCTCAAGGTCGAACTGCAACATTTCCCTGTGAAACTAAAGGAAACCCCCAGCCAGCTGTGTTTTGGCAGAAAGAAGGCAGCCAGGTGAGTGTGAGGCTTGACTGCTTTTCTGAAGTCTCTGAACTTTGCTGACTTTGGTACTCCCTGAAGCTTGCCTTGCCTCCATTGCTATCAGATGCTGAACTTATTTTATTGCTAAAAGAAAGGCAAATGATTCTAAAATAAGTGAAAGACAGATGTTCTAGCACTTTTTATTTGCTAGTGGTAATCTTTAAAAATCCTGCATTTTGCAAGAAACAGAGTGTAGCAACCTTATTTTAAAAATCCAACCAAACCTCTGTAAATATTTAAATCTCTGCAGGTTAAGGTGATTTTGCTTTCTTGCACAGGATTAGTCTGTGTAAGTGAGTTGGGACATACAATGAGCTGAGAATAGTTCCTCACTCATGGAAGATGATCAAAAAATATTTCTAGCATTTATTGGCATAGATCCAATATCGCTCCACTCCTAGATAGAAAATATAAATGACTTTAAAAAATTATTAATTTAACCCTGTTTCCACTTAAGAGTTGAAGAAATATTTTCTTTCATTTTCCCTTCTGAATTTCTTCACAGTAGGGTTAAACAGAAATAATATATAACACAAAGAGCCAATACCTGCCTTGTCTTTGCTTTGCTCTTTCTGGACATGATGGCCTCTCAATGTCTCTCCCAAAGCCAACTGGATACATTACTTTTATAATTTAGCACTTGGTCCAAATTCAGAGAGTGTTTAGCCTATACCTTCTGAGGCAATGAATGGAACTTTCAGCTTAAATTAGATCTGAAATTGTGATCTTTGCATAAAAATTTGTGCATTCCTGAGAGATCTTGAATTATTTTGTGCTAGATTCTCTAAAACCATCCAGACAAGAAATGTAGTTCTTGTGGTACTCTTCCCCAGCACATTCTGATACTAGTCCAGGTTCTGAAAAAATTTCTCAGGGATTAATTGAAAATATTATTATAAGTCATAGGAAATCTGAAAACTTTGCCAGCGATAGGGAATGTTTTTAGCTACATTAAGAGAACCTATTGATTAGAACTCAAATATGTCTGTCTTTCTGGAGAGCCTCTAGGAAGCCCTGCTCAGCCATGCTTTCTAATTTCAGGGGTTCCTCTGCAATTCCTGAACCACCCCCAAACTAGCAGTTTTAATCTCTGAATGGACACCTGGTCATTCTTACTTTCTCAACACTCCTTGTCACTTCCCTTCTGAGTCAGGGATGTAAAGGCAATGAAGAAAGGAGAGTCATGCCCACTGCCTTATCCCACATCAGAATTATCAGACTTCAACTCCCAATTTTTTTAAATCATTTAACAGCTATAAAATGTATTTCTCTTTGTAGATTTCCTTGACTATTCTTTTTAGTTTCTCTCACGTGAATTTATCCCAAACATTCCAGGAGTATGAAAAAACATGATATGATAGTTAAACACACACATGCATACACACTCACAACCTTTAAAGGAGAGGCCTTAAAGCCATTTTTCTCCTTTTTTGTTGCACAGTATTTGTAAGTGCTATTTAACTTTACTAAAGCTAGTTTTTATACTAATCTGAAATTTGGGGCTATACATCTTACCTCCCATGAGTTATGAAGATTTCATGAATAAGTGTAAATGTAAAAGGAATTTACATGTTATGAAGATAACACAAATTGCTATTTTGCCACTGATAGCAAACATAATGATGTAAAGCAATTTGATTATTGCAAATTCATACTTTAAGTCATGTTTTGAGTGAAATCTCATAATGTTTCCTGATATATATATATATATATATATATATATATATATATATATATGATTTATTTTTGTAAGATTATTTCATGTGTACATAATATCCCTCAAAATAGCTCCAAGTTAGATACAAAACGTTTTTTTTTCCTGTAGTCTAATTCACATATGGTATTAAACATTGTTTTTAATGGTTATGAAAATAGTTATCAAAAGCATTATAGTATTCCTTTTCCTATTTGACAAAGTAGCATGTAAATCCATATATACTATAGCTAAGGATGCCACAAAATTTCTACTTAGCTTCTTTGGCTTGTTTATTATCATAGGTCTAGTTACCTTCTTCTTACCAATCTGCTCCCATCAGGGATCTAGAGATTGGGAGGAGGGAGGGAAGCACAGAGGGAGAGAGAGTAAAGAGAAGTGCTTGAGCAAACTGTAAATTTTCAAATCATGAATTAGGATATTAGGAAAAATAAATTGGTCTTACTGTCTCTAGTATCCAATTTCTATGGTGATCTATGACTATCCATCAGTAGAAAGAGTGAAGTGCTTGGACTTAATGGTCCATATTCCTCAATATGTGCTGATAATGCCAATTAGTACTAATAGGATTCTCAGACACTTCAAGGCAAGCAGAGCTCTATGGAGTTCCTTGGTTTTGCTTATAATCCATTTTCTTTTGGCCATGTCATACAAGCAGGGAATAAAGATGATGGGTTAACCTCAATCAAATGCCATTTTCCATGTCAATGGATCATTTAGAAGGTGGACTGATATTACATCGTAGAGGAAAAGATCCCAGAGAGAATTAGCCCATCTGATGGATTGGTGCTATGTAAATTAGTATTCAAATGGCTAATTGTAAGAAAGTGCACATTTTGAGTTATTGTATCATTTTCAAGTGCCTTTAAATTTAGACCCTTCTCTTTTGGATGGTTTATTTCTGTAATATATTTGGATTCCACATGAGATTTAATTTGTTCTCAAATTATGTTTCATATGCATGAAAATATCTAGACTTAGATAGTAATACAAATTTTAGGAGAGGGAAACAGTTTTTTTGAAATCATATCCCTGACAGGCTAACAAACATCTCTTCTTTTAGGAGTTTAATAACATGGTAATGTTTATGTAAAGTGGGCTTATAGTGTCACACTTGAATCTAATAAAGTGGACATCCATCATGTTGCAATAAAGAGAAGAGCTTCTAATTAAAGTAGGACATCATTTGCAGGATTAAAGTCATTTAGCGTAATTGAAAAGTGTTAATACCCTATTTTATCCTCTTCCATTGGTAGTACTTCAAGGGTAAAAACATTTTAAGGTGACAATGTGTCTTGTGCCTTTAATTGAATGTTATTACCTCCTGATTGCAACTTATTGAAACTGTTTAATTACAAACCTGGAAAATTAATTACTACATTGAGAAACAGATCCCCGAGGGTTATAATGTTCTTTTTTGTAAGTAAATAGAACATAAAAATTGATATGTTCTTATTTATAATCCAACTTGGAAACATACCTCAATATGATTTATTATATCCAAATGTTTTTCTTAATTGAACAACAGTAAAGTGACATAGGTCATCTAAATTGATGTTACTGCACTCATATAAAAACTTTCAACATTTATGATTAGGCTATATGAGATATATGATAGGCTTTTTTGTGATATATAGTAAAATGTTTTTAAAAATAATACTTCAAAATTGTTTGGTAGAACATTCTAACTTCCATAATTATTCTACATCCTTTTATTTTCAGCTATTGATTTTATCATGCTTAGATTAGGATTTGTCTATAGCTCTTTGGGATGTTGTCATGATTTGCAGTGCATTATAGCAATACACTCAGCTTTTTCTGTCAGTCAAAGACACACACATTTTGAAAAATGTTAAAATTGAATTTGTTGTCCTAAAATATTCAAAATTATCAGTAACAATTGCAATTATATTTTACATTCTTTGTTTCTTGTAAGTTTAAAAAACACCTACACATTTATTGTTACTCTCTCGATCCTTACCTTGCGTAGGAGTTAAATCATATGAGAATTATGCTGCCCATTTTATAGATGAGGAAAACTTATTTTAGAGAGAGTAAATGGCTGAGATCAAGAAACCTTAATGTTACCCTGATTTTATCATTACATGCTGTATGTATGTGTTGAATTTTTATACTGTAGCCCATTAAAATGTACAAGCATTATATGCCAATCAAAACTTAAAAATTAAAGACAGATCCAGCTCTTTAAAAATGTGGGTGATTATTCCTTCAACTGAAGTATGTTGAGGTCATAGAGCATACACCATGATTGGAAACTTTCCCAGTTAGTTTCCCCACTACCAGACCTATAATTATTTTGGAAACTTTTTTGTTTAAATCTATACATCTTTTTACCAATCATATTTTTCATAACTAAAATATTTGTTGTTAATGCAATTTTCCTTGTAAATGCTAAAAAAAATATTGATAAGATTGTGTTTGCTTCTACAGAACCTACTTTTCCCAAACCAACCCCAGCAGCCCAACAGTAGATGTTCAGTGTCACCAACTGGAGACCTCACCATTACCAACATTCAGCGCTCAGATGCGGGTTACTACATCTGCCAGGCCTTGACTGTGGCAGGAAGCATTTTAGCAAAAGCTCAACTGGAGGTTACCGATGGTGCGATATTGTTTTTGGATTCGTCTCATAAAATATATGATTTTTATTTCAAGATACACATTAAATGTGGGGGTTTTCTATTTGTTAAATGGTTTAAATCAATGTTTATCCTCTAAATTTAAATCTAGGTAAAGTAACACATTTTAACAGTTTTTAATTTACCTGCCAGTATTTCATTTAATGCCATTTATTTTCCCAAAGGCAGCCCGTTTTAATCTTAAAAACAGTGATTTTAAAGAAATTTTAATTTTAAATTTAAAGTAATTTTAAAGAAATGACATCAAAATTATTGTGTTTACACATGTAATCTGAATACTTTTAGTTAGTCTTATGTTGACATGACTGCTTCTCAAAGATGTTAATAATTTTATATTTTACTGCAGAATAAGAGATATCATCTTTAATATTATCAGTGAAACAGAGAATTAGTTTTTTAGTTAGCTAATCACATTATGACATTCCTCTGCCTTTAATTATACATTCACTAAGTTAAATTAATTAAATACTTTTGGAAGCACTGATGAATGCTAAAATTATTAGTTTTTACTTGCACGTATATACTTTGAATCTTAACTGAGACCCTTACATTCAGAGTGAAAGTTGAAAAGGTTCTGATCTTTCCCCAAGATTCATCACAATTGACAGTTAGGAAGTTCTAGCTATTTTTTGAGCCTCTGAGCATGAATTTATTCCCTATTCTTCCATGCCTTAAAACTTTCTATTGCTGTCTTATATTGGTGAGCTTTTTGTGTTTGTTTTCCCTTCTCATGCTGGTTTTTGAGATATAAGACTTTTCGTCTGTGGTTTCTCTAATTCTCTGCTGCTTAAATTTCAATGTGCTTTCATACAATTTGAATTTACATGTAGATTAAAAGGTCATTTAAAATTAATAGAAAGGCAGTATTTTTTAATATCTGTCCATGGTATGGCCTGATTCAGCACCATGTCAGGAATGGGAATAAATAGGACAAACACTGGCTGTGAAGACATTGAGTCATTAATGTCTGCACCTGCTGATGCTCTGGAGATTTATGGCCATGGAGCTGAAAGAAGAAGTCAGGTTCAAGGGTAACAGTGATGAGAAATCCTTCCTTAAATAGGCAGTGCTTCCTTAAAGCCTCTTTGATGGTTTCTACCTCCTTGTGTATTTAGAAAGAGTGAAAGATAATTATGAATATTTTAAAAGTACTCATATATTCTATCAGTAAAAATTTCTACGTATTTATATTGGAAAACAAGATATCTGGGCCTAAACCTAAGATTTACTCTAAATTGCTATAAAATATTTCAAACATAATGCTTAAAATATCTACTATAATCTAGCTACTTGTAGCAGTTTACATGAGAGAGACTGAGCTTAAATGAATAATTTGCTACGAAAAAAGTAGACCATATATGTAGAAAACAAAATGAGTGAATTAGAAGAGGTAGTGGTTTCAACTGATAGGGTTCATGAGACAGGTAGATATTGAGAA
The DNA here is from genome assembly GCF_001458135.2 of Marmota marmota marmota. NCBI lineage: Eukaryota > Metazoa > Chordata > Mammalia > Rodentia > Sciuridae > Marmota > Marmota marmota. The sequence goes on along the minus strand of NW_025999968.1, from coordinate 35,368,751 downwards.
TTATTTTTGCTACAATGAATTGAAAACTTATGTTAGTTGATCATATCTCACAGCTAGAATATCTATTCTAGGTCAAAATTTAAAAGGTCATGATCAAGTTTAAAATTTCAGTTTGACTGAGATGGTTCTGAGCATTTTGTTACAACTTTTTTGAATATTAATTCCTACATTGATTTTTACTTAAGCAATCAAAAAGTCAAAGTTATTATGAATAACTATCTCTAAATATGAAGTTGTGTCCTTGGCTGATGACTTCAGCTTCTAGTCATACTTTAGGTTTTTCAGATTAGTTAGTGATTTAATCACATGTAAGCCATCATTTTCATTTTAGGTGTACTTTTTGATAAGATCTAGGGCAATTTTGAGTCAATTGAAATTGTAAGATGAAAAATATATATCATATTCAGAGAAACAAGTGCTTATTCCATCTGTACCCATGTTTTTGTTATATCTTTGACATTAAACTCAATTACTGAGCATATTTTTAATTTAAACATTCATATAGTATTCATATACTCTTGCTAATAGTGATGAAATATGTCATGTTGAGTTACAATTGTACCGATTATGGATTGAGCTAAGATGTTCCCAAATACTTAAGTTTCAAAATAGACCTCTAAAAGATCTTCTCATGGTTATTCACTTTTTTCCTTTACCCTTATTTCATAAAGTTAAAAAAATTCTTGTAAAGAAAACTCTATGGGTGGGATGAATAGAATCTAAAAGGACTGGGAACTGAAATGCATTTCTGTCTTATGCTGACTATAAATGTCAAACCATAATCTTACATGAATGGTTTATTGAGGATTTATAATGCATAGTTAGAGAAGACCATGGAGTTGTTCACAGATCACTGGAAACCCTAAATGTTCATTTAAACTTTGACCTTAATGTCATGGAAACCTTGTGGTCATCTTTCACCCATAACATCCTTGAAAGTGAGAATTCCTCTGGCCAGGAGATTTTCAATTCACTTATTGATCGAAGTCATTCAAAACACAATGAACCACTCATTTAGGCATTAAAAAAAGAAGAAGAAGAAAAAGGCAGAGGGGACTAATTAGATGACCTTTGGCTACATCTAATGATTTCAGAGATATGACAATAAAAGCAGATTAAAAGAAATTACTGGAATTCTTATGAAGAACTTAATTTGAAGCAAAGACGTAACATTTATAATTTGCTAAATAAGTTAGACTCTGAAGACCTATTTTTCTCCCCATATTAAAAAAAAATCCATTGATCTAGTTTTGGCTCATAAACGATTTATGTAAAACCATTAGCCTAAATTTCTATTTGCCAAATTATTGTCAGATGTCTCAGAATTATTGTAATATTGGGCTCCCACATTCTCTTAAGCTTCTTCATTTGTTTCTAAAATGAAGAATGTGATAAAAAAAATCAGTGAAATAAGTAGTTCTAATTCTGGTGTATGACCAAGTAATTGTTCTATGGTTTATCATAGTTTTTTTGTATTATCAATATAATAAATTCAGGTTCATTGGGGTCTACAGTGTCTTGACTTGCAGGGGACCTATTATCCTAAGTTCTAATTTAAATTAAAATTGATTGGTTTTTTCATGGGTGGTTCGTAGAGGCCTGGTAATTTTAATGATTTCTTACTGAAATCTGTGAACTCTAGTGTAAATATGATGCATACAGATGGAGACAGAGTCATGAAAATTGGTGTTTACAAACATGGATGGACAAAGGAATTGAGAACCTCAAGCAAAATTACTTTTCTAATTATTTACCTGGTAATAAAAAATAACTTTTTGGAGAAAAGAAACTATTTTTTTCATCATAGTTGCTAAACAATAATTTAAATCCACTACTCTTTTTTTATTTTCTGGGAGGATTTTTAAATATATATCTTATGTATTGGATTAATATGTACATATATGATATATATGATGGGTATTGAATAAATACACAAAGTAAGTTCTAAGTAATATGTTTGGCTTTGGGTTTTCACATTACTTACAATATCAGTACTTTAAGACTACTGAATGCATAGGAGTTAAAATATACTAAATATATCTTTATTCTTCAGTTTTGACAGATAGACCTCCGCCCATAATCTTACAAGGCCCAGTAAACCAAACACTAGCAGTCGATGGTACAGCATTACTAAAATGTAAAGCCACTGGTGATCCTCTTCCAGTCATTAGCTGGTTAAAGGAGGGATTTACTTTTCTGGGTAGAGATTCAAGAGCATCTATACAAGACCAAGGAACACTGCAAATTAAGAATTTACGGGTAAGCAATATTTGGTTTGCATTTGAGTCCTTGTCTTAACATAAGAACTGTTATAGGGAAATATTTTGTGGTGAACTTAAAATCTTACATCTTAGCATGCCTTCTGTGCATGTTACTTCTTACTGTGAAAATTCTTAGTTGAAATTAGAGCAAGGGTCTTTTCCTTATGTCACTCATAAATTCAAAACAGACCTAGAATCTTTTTACTCTTGTATCACATCTGCTATGTATGTAATCATTGAAACTATAAATCATAGTTTAATGATTTAAGGATAGTAGTAGAATATATAAAATCCTTTGAAAAAGTGACAGATGCTTCTGATTTTACTATCACTGATGAAAGGGATATCATAGCAAGATGTAGATAAATTGGCTTGGTCAAAAAATTGTGTAGAAAAAATAAAGGGATTAGACTGAATGCAAGAAAGGCAGGTTTGGCTAGTTAGAGGAAACCCTTAGGTTTTAGGGGATGTTGCTGTGGGGTTTTTCATTTAAACCCCAGGATGAGAACAAATTGTTGGTGATCTTTTAACTGAAATTTATGCAACCATTCCTGGAAATTTAGCAAGTTGGTACTTCTTCAGGAGCAACTCAAAATAATATGTGTGCTTCTGAATATTTTTTAACTATCTGTTACAATGTAACAGTATTGGAAGTAAAACAATTATTAATATCTCACAGCTTATGTGAGTTAGAAGCATGACCATGACTTAATAGGGCCACTTGTTTTAGAGGTATAATTGGAGGTGCCAGTTAGAGGAGATGAGGGCTCATATGAAGATTGACAGGATAGATTTGCTCCCAATCACCATGACTGCTGGTAGCCTAGAGTTATTTGGGTCTACTGGATTAACAACCTCAGTTTACTTGCTGCTGGTGGGAGGCTGCCTTTAGTACATTGCTATGTGGACTTTCTCAATATGCCTGCCTCCTTCCTCTATGTCAACAAGGAAGATCATCTCCTACCAAAATAGGCATTGCAATCCTATGTACGAAAGTCACAAACAAGATATCTTAAAACCTTGAAACCAATGGTTTTCAATTTACTCAGGTGGAATATGGAAATTGTGAAATCCAGGTGAATGTCATCATGAGGGATATCTGTTCTCTGCCAGTATATTCAACTCATTCAACCAAGAATAGTTACTCTACCCTACTTGTCCCATGTTGCAAGGGTTACACTAAAGCTGGAGAATATATTCATAGCACTGGGATTGAGAGCCAGAATTAAGATACTGGGTATAATATAATGCATGAGGAAAAATTGATTGAAAACAATTCATTTTTTTCAGTGGAAGAACAGTTAGTAGAATTGGTATCCAGGTAGAAATTGGGAATGAAAGATAAAGAAAAAACAAACAAGCAAAACCATGTTGCTCAATTTTCACATTCAGAAGCTAAGGAGGAAAGTAAAAAATGTTCTACTATAAATGTTTTCAAATGAAAAGGATTCTTCCCATATGATGGGAAATGTTATCTACACTTATATGTTTATCTAGTTATTTATCACTGTAACACACACACATGCCAAATAGAAGAATGATCCTACTTTTTTAGCAAATACATGCGTACATTTTTAATTCTGTGTGTATATGTGTATATAAACACACACACACACACTCACACACACACACACCACAAACACATATATGATTTTGAGACATAGGCATTAATTATTGCTCTTAAGTAACAAAACTACCGCCAAGTTCAGTTAAGGAAAATAAATTAATACAGACTCTTTTTAATCTGTCTTTTCATTGATTGTAAATTAGTTATTAACTTTCTTTGAACAAAATGGAAGTTATTAAAAAATTAATGCCAGCTCTCCTTGGGTAAACACTTTAACCTCTCTCTCTGGGCCCAAGGCAGCCTAGGGCCATGGAGGTTAATGCATTTTTGCTGTATTGTTGAATTAAAGGGTATTCTCCAAGAGTCAAGATTCCTAGGAGTGTTTGAAAGAAGCAGTTAAAGGTGCGTGCTTGATGATGTCAAACTCGGAGCCCTGACAGGCTTCTGAGTAGTCTCTAAGATGCCAGCTCCTAGGGGCTTGTCTGTAGCCAACTGCACAAGGAGAAAAGTAGGATGGAGTGAGCTAGAATATGCACCTCTTAAAGCAATTAGTGAGATGAATGGATAAGGTTGGAAGAGAAGTGAAGCATTCCTGTCCAGAAAAGTTATTATTTAAAGTTAAAACAATAAAAGAGAGTGAAGTGCTGATGATTATGGTGATAAAATAGTGAGATTTATCAATGATATTCAGGCATTTGATAAACACCAAAGTAAGCACATCATTCTTTTTCTGTAAAATGAGTCTCTTTCCAGGAGGATTCAAATGGGCTTTTCAGTGTTTCACTTGCATAATCAAGAAAGGTTTTCTATAGGTCATGTTCTTTTGTGTCTCACTATTTCCTTTTCAGTATGTAAAGCAAGAGAAAAAAATAACATGATGAATACAGTGTTCTCATAGTCCAGCTAATTGGTAACTGAATCTGTATCTTTTGAGATGTAGAATATTCCAGTACTCATTAAAACCTACCTACCACAGCTAATGTCAGGTTGTATCTCCACACAATGACAAGGAGCTACAGTTAAGAAGCATCACCTACATACTCTTCTTTTAGCATTTGCACAGAATAACAAGTGCTACGTTTTAGTTCAACAGCTATAATAAAATGCAATTTTTTTTACTCTTTCACAGTCCATATTCAAATGAACATCCCATTAAAATCCAACCTCAGCTCATTATATTTAGTTTGTGAGTGATGCTTCTTAAATGCAAAGATTTCTAATGACTATAATGTGCACCCAGCCACATTTGAAAGAATGGCTCATTCTACAATGGCTATTCCCATCATCCCTCTGTGTAATAGAAGACAATTGCACGGAGATAATATGGCGCAGAATGACGTGCCAGAGCAATTTGAAACTTAAGTTAAAATACATAATGACATTTAAAATCAATTAAAACAGTGAAATGGCAGTAACATCCATGCACTAATGATATACCTGAGAATCCATTCTGAAAGCTGGAATCATCAATACACTTACATTTTGTACCTGACAGATGTAATATTCTATGAACTCCCACATTTCACCAACAATTAAGTTCAAGTTCATCACAGTTTTAATCTATGTCTTCTGCCTTGCTTTATTCTCTTTTTTCATGAGCCTCTCTTCCCAGTCTCACTTTTCCTATACTCCTAAACCCAACATAAGTGAGTGTTGTTTACCATGGAAGCCCACAAGGCTCAACCACAGTGAGGACTTTATCTTTTATTGACCTTGGGGCTATTTTCAAAGTATAATGAGAGAATCTTTTGGCTTAGATTTGTAAAAGAGACCTCTTTTTAAATGTTGTTGGCTATTCTTCAATGAGTAATGAAAACATTTTCAGTCCTCAATGAAATGTCAGTTTTTAAAAATGTTTGAATTTTGTTAGATTATTTTTATGATCCCTTTCAACACTAACTCCATAGTCAGTATTTGTTGATTTATGTATGACACAACTTTCTTTTACTGGATTCTGCACTGCTACAATTAACATAGAAGTGAGTACTGAACTCCTTAAAAGACAAAAAAAATTTTTTTCTTCTTAAAAAATATTTTTCTTCTTTTTTTTCATGTTTTTGAAAAGAAAGAAAGTATGGCCTCCTATTATCTCGTTGCTAATTTATTCCAGAGTAAATAGTTTATTTGAAACAGAAAAGATAGCTTTTCATTACTGCTGGTGTGTAGCCTTATGATATTATGAATGAATTCTGTCCTGAGTTGTCTATATTTAACTCTGGCATGATAGGCTCCATTATAAAATGGAATTAAGAGATTAGTATTATCAAAAAAGAAAAAAGACAAATAGAATTTATCCAATAACATTTAATTGTAGAAATATAATTTTGAAAACTTTTAAATCAATGCTATGAATAACATTGTATGAATTTATTTTAATATTTCATATGTATATAAAATTAATGCATTATTTAGATGGGCAAATGGTATCCCTCACTTAAAAAAAATCAAATATTGCCTGGTTGAGATTGAGTAATTATTCTGCACATTGATTACAGTTGAATTCTCTCCTTCCATGCATGCTAGATTTCTGACACTGGCACTTACACTTGTGTGGCTACAAGTTCAAGTGGGGAGACTTCCTGGAGTGCAGTGCTGGATGTGACAGGTGAGCTCTTTGTGAACCATCTTAGCAGCAGAAATCTTGAGCCTCATAATGATGGTTCATTATTAAATAACAAGGTAGTGGACAATCAAAATTTTAATTGATTGAATGTAAATCTAAGTCTTTACATTTAATACCACTTTTTAATCCCTCTACCAGTTCACACTCAGCATTACATTTGTGAAATTTAGTACATTTATTCTTGAAAACTTTTGTTATTTTACATCCTCTTAAGTGCAGGCAATTCTAGTGATCATGTGTGAAAGTAGAGTTTGCATTTACTAATGTGTAAGAAAAGCAGATATTCACTTACATAGATGCTACTGATTAATAAAGATGAATTGTTCACCATCTAAGCCAACTTCTTTAGTAGACTGTTTTCTTCTTGTAAGCATCAACGTCAACATGACTGATCAGGAACAAAGTTTTTTCTGTCTGTCTGCTATAGAATCTGGAGCAACAATCAGTAAAAATTATGATTTAAATGACCTGCCAGGACCACCATCAAAACCACAGGTCACTGATGTTACTAAGAATAGTGTTACCTTGTCCTGGCAACCAGGTACCCCTGGAACTCTTCCAGCAAGTGCATATATCATTGAAGCTTTCAGGTATGGCATGATTTCTTTTTTCTTAGTTGTGTTTTTAATTTAGCTCTTAAGTACTAAAGCCTCACCTGAGCTATCTGGCTGTGTTATGATAAGAATGGGTTCAATCGATGCATTTGAAGAATTTATCTTTTATATCAGTCTTTATTCAAGAACAGACTTTATGTTTTAATTTATAACTTAATTGTAGAATTAAATATGCATCATCTATGTCTATATCTATAGAAATGTAGTCATGACACAATCACTTAGCTCATTTATTTTTCCTGACAAGTATATGTATTTAAAATGAGAATTTGGGCATTAGAACTGGGAAGACAATACTTTAATTAGGGACAGACACATTTTTATGTTATGCAATATTTATTGAAGCATGAGACTTTGGAATATTTATGCCTAATAATTAGGATAGAACTTAATTCCAGTGTTTTTATGCTATATATTTGAATAAATCTATTAAATATGTCTGCAAGAAAATGTAAATCCAAATTAAGAAACTGATTCCATGTGGTTTTAGTGCAGAAAGGAAAAGATGTTTTCATGTATTATTTGAAATCTTATCAACTTACAGATATGAATGATAAATTAGCAAATATTATTATAAAATTACTTTATGGGAATTTAATAGCATACTTATGCAAATGGGAAAATATACTTAATTTACTTTCATGTTCAATTTCACATCATGACATCATACATTTTGAAGGATAGCCTTTGTCCTTTGTCAGTATTAGGACAAATGATCACTTTCATTTTAAGCTTTTTGAATCCACATTTAAGATAATGAAAGGTACATAGTTTCAAAATTTCAAAATATTATTTTTCTACAGTTTGATAGTTTGATGCTTAAAGACATCTAAAATGAAACCTCCCTAATACCATTTTTTCTTCATTGTGAGCAAAAGTAGCATTTGACTATAGACAAAGTATTTTAAAATGTCATCCATCCATCTGGCTGTAAAAGGTCTGTTTACACACACACACACACACACACACACACACATACACATATTCAGAGATATTTTCACCAGTCTGAGATGCCAAATCACAATTCTGTGTAATGTACAATTTTTTAAAAAAAAAATGTAACCAAGGGAAAATATTCATTACATGCTTCCTTTCTTCTTTTACAGATATGTAGTTTTAGAAGGCTCTATTATAATATTGCATGTGGAATTGATGCAAAAGAAAACACACCTTGTAACAGGAAAATATATTGGCATAATTTACTCTGTAGTCCATTTATTCTTTCTGCAGGTTAATTCTTTTCAAGGTATATATATGCATTTATGAGGACCATACTTATTGTATAAATTTGATGTTGTGATCTTGGCCTCTGTTCCTTTTACAGGTATTCATTTAGTGGGCTGCTATGCATTAGCAAAGGGCTGTCACATCTCCTGGGCTGAGTTTAATTTTGTTGTGCATGGCACTTCCGTTAGGTGGGCTCGGCTTTGTTGTTGAATAAACTGAATTCATCCAAATGTTTCATTTATTGGGCTGAACACTTCAAGTGTTGTGTGTGTGTGTGTGTTTAATTTTCAGCCATTAACCTTTGTCATTGCTACCCAACTCCATTTCCAATAACTGTATGACTGTTCTTTAATTGAAATTTCTGTTCGCATTTCAGCCAATCAGTGAGCAATAGCTGGCAGACAGTGGCAAACCATGTAAAGACCACCCTTTATACTGTGAGAGGATTGCGACCCAATACAATCTACTTGTTCATGGTCAGAGCGATCAACCCCCAAGGTCTCAGTGACCCAAGCCCTATGTCAGACCCTGTGCGCACACAAGGTAATTTCAATAGCTGTAAACATGACTGGTTCTAGCCAGAAGCATCAGACGGACATTTGAGAACAAAGAGATTGCATGAGGAAAAGTACATGTATGTACACTGCTTTGTAAAATGATTCACTGGACTTTATCTAGTGAAGCAGAAAGAAGTCAGCAGTTCACCTTGCTAAAATGTTTCCTTTCCTTTCTCTGGAGCTGTTAGGATCTTTGCAGTGAAAAATTAAATCGGGTACATTTACATGTTAAAAGTAAATCCACTAAGCTAGGACTTTAGTATATTTACAAGAGGGAAAAAAAAGATAAAATAAAATAAATAAAAATTTTAAAAAATTCTCCTTCTTTGGAAGAAATTATATACTAGCAAAAAAAAAGTGATATTTTAATGGATAGATGCTCAGATAGGGTATCCAAATTACTTCAGAAATTCTATTTTTATAGTACAGTGACTGTCCTGAGAATGCAGCATCTGGATCCTCTGAGATAGTTAGAAACACAGGTTTTCAGGCTCCAAGTCAAAAACACTGGGGTCAGCCAGTGTCTATCTTAATATACCCTCCAGGGGATGCTGGTGCTAAAGTTTAATGACCACAATTATGATGTATTTTATTCAATCCAATGTTTCAAAAAGTAATTTAGTATAGAAAACAGTAAATCAAGTTTTCTTCCTGAGGCTTGTCATTCTTTTGACTAGTATAAAAACTCCTAGAATATCAAAATGTGATTTCAAAATGGAGATGTCCTCATCTCATCTTTAGTAACCTGTCTCTTCCAACTAAAAAGTCACTGGAATCTCAGATGGAATGCAGGATGCTAGATTATAGTTTCCTTTTCTACTAGTAGGTAAAGGGAATTATACAATAGAAGTAGTGCCTTTATTATTTCCTGCAAACTGCTCCCCACAGAGTTATAAGAAAGGGTTAATTATTTCTTATTTGTAAAAGGCTTTGAACAAGATATAATTCAAAGTAGTATTTTGTGCTATGAAAAGCACTATACAGCCATAAAATATTATTATAATTACCATGTAGTTCAGTGATAGTAACTAGCATGCCATTATAACAGAGAAGGTGCCTTAAAGGAATCAAGTGAGATAAAGTCACCACGTGACTAACCTTGCTGACATGATGACAGTCAAGAGAGGAGGGAATGCCACTCTGCTATTGTTCTCTAAGCAGTAATGTGATTAATTTTCCTTGATGATAAAAGGCCTGTAGGTAAAAAACCTGTCTCAGGAAAAAGAAAAAGCACAACAAAGAATCTGAAGACCTGAAACTAGTTATATTTTACCTTCCCTAGATCCAGTTGCTTTATAGGGTGTCTAAATTTAATGAGTAAATTAAATTATTGGATGCAAAATTGAAAATATGTATAATTTTAATTCAGGAAATCCTAGTACCTAGATCATTTACACCTGTGTGGGTTGCAATAGTTTTTTTTTTGTGTGTGTGTGTACAACTGCAGTGTGAGGTAAGGAGATAATAGAATGTGGACGTCTTGCGTGTGATTGAGTCTGGCAGATTGTCCTGATCATTCAATAACTATGCCAGTCACTAAATCTTGACTCATAAAATAACTCTCGGTGAAAAGGTCAAGAAAGATTAATGAAAAGTTGTTTGTGATCTGACCTGTTTCAGTTGAGAGACTATCTAGAGCAAAAGACTTATGTTCTTTTAACATATATTTAATAGGAAAACTCATGTTGTTTGTCTGAATGTCAGGATCATTTTTGATACCTCACTTTCAGTAGTTTTGCATTTTGCAACCACTAACTTTCAAAGAGCTCTTATTTTACAAAGATTTTAAATATCAGAGAACACAGAAATTGTTTATTTCATTAAGGCTACTAAATGCTTACACCATCAACATCACAATTGAGTGTACTTAGGTAGGCAAAGATTAACATTGTTCATATAAAGGGACTCCCCCCTCCCCTAATTTCAATAAGATTGTACTTTGCAGTTTTGTTAAGGATGAAACAAAGAAGGAAAATGAGGAGGAAAAAAAATCACCCAAGTATAGTTTCCAAGTATTTATGTTGCAATTTAAGTTAGTCCACTCAATTTAAATTATAGCTAAGATATGCACTTTAAAGACATTTCTGCAAGAATGTGGCATGGTGGCCTGAGAAAACAGGAGAAAAAAAGATGAAGAAAATAAATCATTTTAAATTGGACCTCCTTCCTTAAATAAAGTAGTTTTAATTCAACTTAACTTTGAAGTGTACCAGTCAAAGACAACTTGAAGAGTGTGAAATTCAGTGTTTGATATCAATTAAATGTCTTACCATTTTGTCTTAATAGACACAGAGTATATACCATTGTACAGGGAAGTAAATAGGTGAATGGTGAATAAGGAGACAATACAATATACAGTTGAGCATGTCTTATTCAAAACATCACCATTCTTTCTTTCCCTCTTTTCTTAACCACCGAAAGCAGCTGTATTTCCTCTATTCAGATATTTGAGTTCTAGCCAAAATTTATTATTTTGGAATATTTTGTCAGTATTCTAAATTTTTCAGTTACTATGAATTTGAGGAGCTCTGTCCCCTCTCTCTCCTACTCTATTTACCTTTAATGACATAGTTCATTGTTCCAGTCTCCCAATTTTTTCTTTCCATACTCCCAGACTGAAATAGTTCAAGGGGTAGAAAAACACAACCTGAAACAAGGGATTCAACAAATTTCTAACCTTCCGTGTTCAGATATGTCTCAATTGACCACTGGGGAAAATCCTTCAATGCTCTAAAATCTACATAAAGCCAATCCTTCTAGAAAAGTCTTAGAGTATGTACTTCATTCTTTCTAAAGGATCATTCTAGTGATCTTCCACAATACTGTGTCTGCGTTTGAATGGAGATGAGGGACTTTAAATGCTCTCTCATTAAACCATTGTAACAAAGATTAATATCCTTCAACTTATGTCCTACCATTGTGAAGTACACACACACACACACACACACACACACATGCTTAAATGCTCTTTGTCATGAAAGGTTTGTAATTTTTCCCCTATAATTAGTTCTAGAAGGATAATTTGACTTGTATAAGGTGAATTGGAATTTTATTATGAATTTCTAAAAATCAGGAATTTTCATTTCATCTAACTGCAGATATCAGCCCACCAGCACAAGGAGTGGACCACAGACAAGTACAGAAGGAGCTAGGAGACGTCCTTGTTCGCCTTCACACTCCAGTTGTACTGACTCCCACTACTGTTCAGGTCACATGGACAGTAAGTTGTTAAAAACTATATGAGGCTTTATGGACAGCTTTATGTATAGTGACAAAGACTATATGAAATATTTTGTAATACTTTAAGGAAACCAGAAATAACAGGAAAATGCAAATAACCAAACTCAAAACGAATAATTAAAATGCTCACCATTTAAAATCCAGGTATAACCCATGAAAATACTCAATAGATAAATGTGTAAGTGGAGTAGTAGAATAAAAGTTATAAACATGACCTTTTCGATCTTCTAAATTTTTAACACTTTTATTAAGTATAAGTAACATGTCAAAGTGTACAACTAAATATTTGTATTATATTTATAGAGGTTTGAAATTATCATCAAAATCTAACTTTAGAACACATTTTGAAATGAAACCCTGTGCCCACTATAGGTATTCTCTGTACTAAATATCCTAGCCCTGTGCAAGTAGTAATTTGCTCTCTATTCTAGACCTTTCTTGGGTATGGATTCATATAATAATGTCTTTTTTATGTGGCTTCTTTAATTCACTATAATGTATTTAGTGTTCATCCATTGTGAAGTATGTGTCAGTACTTTGTTCCTTAAAACGTACTATTCTATTATGGGATTTCATTCCCTTCTTTACCAGGATAGTGATTCCAAATAGCACTACATTGTATATCATATTTTCTTTATCCATTTACCTACTGATGGGTTGTTTGGAATTTTGGCTATTATAAATAATGGCACCTTGTATGCAAATCTTGGTGTGGACATACATTTAATTGCTCTTGGTGAACACCTAAGAATTGTTGAATAATATGGAAACTCCCCACTTAACTTTTTGATGAAGTAGCAAAATACCTTCAAAGTGATGATATCATTGTGTATTCGAAACAGCAATGTTTTAACATTCCAATTTCCTCCAAATTCATTCCAACTTTTCTTCCATCCTTGTTAACACTTATTATTCTTTCTCTTTTTGGTTATGGCTATTCTAGTGGGTGTATAGTAGTTTATCACTGTGATTTTGACTTCATTTCTTTCTAGACTAATGATGTTCTTCTTTTCATGTGCTTGTTAGGCATTTGTATACCTATTTAGAGAAATATCTATTCAAATTTTTGGAATTTTCTAGTTGAATTGTTTGTCTTCTTCTTAAAGACTTATTCCAGATGTGTCACTTATCTGATATATGACTTGCAAATATTTCCAGCCTGTGGGTTGTTTTTTTACATTCTTTACAGTGTTATTTGAAACACAAAAGATTTTAATTTTGATGAAGTTATCTTCTGAATTTAAATAAGCCATCTTTATATTCTTTTAGGTGAATGTGATACAACAGCACAAAACATTCATACAATTTTAATCATTTGGCATGTGTGGTCAAAAAATTAGTGAGCTTTAGGTAATAATTTGATATTTTAATGAATGTTAAGAAAGCTCAAGTGTCATGCATTATTACATGTGTCAGAATACACACTTATTTCAAATGGCAAATGTTTTTATCAGATGGCAACTGCTGTAGTGAAATCGACAAATAGGATGAAAATAGAAATATCAATTGTATTTGAGAATACTGCTACTGTGTGTGCCTATTGTATGTGTGTGACTGTGTTTTTAAAGGAGCCAGATCCTATTCTCTGTGCCCACTATAGTTAGCACCAACTTCTCATTTATGTCCAAATCCCTCTCCAGTATAAATCCGAAAAATCCATTAAAATATACATATTGGAATGACAGAAGAGTACGTCTACTTGGAACACTCTGAGGATGTGACAGAATTTATTAAAGTAGTGAACATTTGAGGGCATGGTTAAGAGTTTTCACTTTAATTACAATATTGTTTATTTAGACAGTACTTGTGTTTCTATTGTTGTTGTTTGATATTATGTAAGTAGAAGGAAAACAAAAAGTTAAAATAATGTGTTTACTGCTCTTAGAATCTAAGTTACTTCAGAGAAAGAACTCTATCACTATTCCTACCAACTCCCTTAAGAGAGGAGAATGCAAAACTAGTTATTTTTGGTCAGTTTGTGAGTAGTTATGTTTGGAATATAAAACACAATAAAGAGAAACATACTGATGTCTTCCTCATGATAATTCCATTGAACAAATCCAGTTCAACAAGCATTTTTTTTTTTGTGAATGAATTATGTTCTAGATGGAGAATAGCACCACATATGGTGTGATTCTAGTTGCTGATACACATGAATGGTTGCAATAACAGTATTTATGCACACATTTAAATGAAAAGGAAGTGATTAATTCCATCATAGGCACCAAAAAAGACACTATTATTCTTTCCCATCCATATTGAGAAATATGGAGACATTATTGTGTAACAAAAGGAAAAAATGAAAATAACAGTTAAGAATGTTTAGTCCATGCTCCCCTCCTCCCAACCCCACTATGAATCAGCCTCCTTATATCAGAGAAAACATTCAGCATTTGTTTTTTTGGGATTGGGTAACTTCACTTAGCATTATATTCTCCAACTCCATCCATTTACCTGCAAATGCTATGATTTTATCCCCTTTTATTGCTGAGTAATATTCCAGTGTGTGTGTGTGTGTGTGTGTCTGTGACATTTTCTTTATCCATTCACCTATTGAGGGCCATCTAGGATTCCAAGTTTAGCTATTGTGAATTGTGCTGCTATAAACATCGATGTGGCTGTGTCCCTTTAGTATCCATGGGAGGATTAGAGGAACTCCAGATAGGGCAAAGGGGTGGCAGAGAAGGGAGGGGGCATGGGGATACAAAAGATGGTGGAATGAGGTAGACATCATTACCCTAGGTGCAGGTATGAAGACAAGAATGGTGTGAATATACTTTGTATACAACCAGAGATATGAAAAACTATGCTCTATATGTGTAATATCAACTGTAATGCATTCTATTGTCATATATAGCAAATTAGAATAAAAATAAATAAAATGTTTAGTCCAGTTATATACTCGATAAAAGAAAAACAATGCAGACAGGTTGAACAGTATCCCTAATCTCCCCTGTTTATTTATAGGTAAAGACTGGAAGTCCCTGAATTTTTAACTTTTTTTATGTGTGTAACTTTGGAGATTGAACCCAGAACCCCGAGCATGCTATATAAGTGCTCTACTACTGACCTACACTCCAGCCCCAAATTACCTGACTTTACATATGCATTCTTATTTCTTTTTTACTTTAAAGAGAAGCTATATATAAATATTTAATTGAAAGGAATAACTTTTAATAATGAAATTTTGATATATGATTCTGGGTGACACATTTTGTTACTTCTTAAATGAAACCTCATTATTGTTCAAATTTTCTAATTTATTTGTACAAAATGGATAATATTTTAATAAAAATATGACTAAGTTTATAGTGACTGTTTAGTATTGTAGTACTCCTAATTCTATTTTGTTATAATTTTGTATTGCCCTATTTTATGTTCTGTACATAACAGTTTCTATTCTTCCAATCCCATGAAAGTAATGTAATTCTCCAATAATTCCAGTGGTACAGACTGCCATGATTCTATCTTTCAGTAGCTTTGACTGGATACAAAACCACCCAAGCCAGGAAACAATGTGTTTTTCATAGCAGATTTTCCACCATTCTTAATGGAAAACATGTCCTCTGTAAATTTTGAGGGGCTTTTTTTTAATTGATTTTTTTAAAATAAATGAAAGCAGAATGCACTACAATTCTTATTACATGTATACAGCATAATTTTTCATATCTCTGTTTGTATCTAAAGTATGTTCACATCAATTCCTGTCTCCATACATGTACTTTGGATAATGATGTCTATCACATTCCACCATCCTTGCTAATCCCCTACCACCTCCCTTTCCCTCCCACCCCTCTGCCCTATCTAGAATTCATCTATTCCTCCCATGTCCCTCAGCCCTACCCCACTATGAGTCAGCATCCTTTTATCAGAGAAAACTTTTGGCATTTGTTAAACATTTGCCAAAACAAATGCCAAAAGTTTTCTCTGATATAAGGATGCTGACTCATAGTGGGGTAGGGCTGAGGGGCATGGGAGGGGATTGGCTAACTTCACTTAGCATTATCTTCTCCAACACCATCCATTTACCTGAAAATGCCATGATTCAACATGATTCATGATTCTTTTATTGCCGAGTAAAATTCCATTGTGTATATATGCCACATTTTTTTTTACCCATTCATCCACTGAAGGACATCTAGGTTGGCTCTACAGTTTAGTTATTGTGAATTGTGCTGCTATAAACATTGATGTGGCTGTGTCTCTGTAGTATGCTGTTTTTAAGTCTTTTGGGTATAGACCGAGGAGAGGGATAGCTGGGTCAAATGGTGGTTCCATTCCCAGATTTCTAAGGAATCTCCATACTGCTTTCCATATTGGCTGCACCAATTTGCAGTCCCACCAGCAATGTATGAGTGTACCTTTTTCCCCACATCCTCACCAACAGTTATTGTTGTTTGTCTTTATAAGAGCTGCCATTCTGACTGGAGTGAGATGATACCTTAGAATAGTTTTGAATTTGCATTTCTCTAATTGCGAGAGATAATGAACTTTTTAAAAATATATTTGTTGATTGATTGTATATCCTCTTCTGAGAAGTGTCTGTTCATGTCTTTGGCCCATTTGTTGATTGGGTTATTTTTTGGGGGGGTGCTTACCTTTTTGAGTTCTTTATATACCCTAGAGATTAGTGCTCTATCTGATATGTGAGGGGTCAAAATTTGCTCCCAGGATGTAGGCTATCTGTTCACTTCACAGATTGTTTCTTTTGCTGAGAGGAAACTTTTTAGTTTGATTCCATCCCATTTATTGATTCTTGGTTTTAATTCTTGCACTATAGGAGCCTTGTTAAGGAAGTTGGAGCCTAATCCCACATGATGGAGATCAGGGCCTACTTTTTCTTCTATTAGACGCAGAGTCTCTGGTTTAATTCCTAGGTCCCTGATCCACTTTGAGTTGAGTTTTGTGCATGTACAGAATAGAGGACACAGAGACTAACCCACAAAATTACAATTATCTTATATTAGACAAAGTTGCCAAAAACACGCATTGGAGAAAAGATAGCCTCTTCAACAAATGGTGCTGGGAAAACTGGAAATCCACATGCAACAAAATGAGGGAGCTTCTTTAAGCTACTTCTAAGTGAAGAAAATATTTGGGGAAGAATCAAAGTCATCATGTTTATGAAGTTAATTGCTTTAAGATTCACTAAGTTTAAAAGAGTACATCAAATTAGATTAAAATTGCATGTCCTTATATTGGGAGTTCTTCCAGGAAAGGACCATGTCATATTTATCTCTGTAGCCCATGAAGGCTGACATTGCCAGTTTGCTTATCTATCTCTTTCTTGGGCAGGGATTTCTGTGAGTATAGAATCCTTTTCTTTCACGTCTGTTTTTCAAAATATTCTTTTAATAACTGCTTATTAAGCAATTGAAGCAGTTGCTTTCATAGGTCTTTATTTTTCTTTTGAAATGTAACATATTCAATAATATCTCAGGGTATTGTTCCCCTTCAGTTTGTAGTTACATATATGGTAAGAATGTATTTGAAGCCAGGCATGGTGGTGCATGCCTGTAATCCCAGCAGCTTGAGAGGCTGAGGCAGGAGGGTCACAACTTCAAAACCAGCCTCTGTAAAAGTGAGACCCTAAGCAACTAAGTGAGACCCTGTCTCTAAATAAAATACAAAATAGGGCAGGGGATATGGCTCAGCGGTCAAGTGCCCCTGAGTTCAATCCTTGGCAAACCCTCACCCCCCACCCACCAACCACCACAAAAAAAAAAAGGAAAAAATGTATTTGAGAGATATAAGTTTTAGCGAAAAAAGTCTGATTGGGGGTGGGACCAATAGCCAAAGAAATTGTAATTTTGTAATATTTTAACTTGCTAAATGTGTAGGTTATTTAAATTATTACACTGTTATCATTTGGATGACAGATGTGTTGGAGTTTAAGGGGAGGAATATATTCTCCAGCCAAGTGATTTGATCTGTGGGCAGCTGAGGTGATTTACCAAAGGTCCACAGGATTCAGCTATGGAAAAGACAAGACATTGTACTGAAAAATTATCCCCATGCCCCACCCATGGCTGAAGTTACAGCAACAATAGTTAGCAATGGCTAATTTCAGAAGATCAAATTACTACTGTTTTAATGAAGATAGGCAAGACAATTAGAAAATACCTGTTCCACAAAGAAAAATAGTCACTCACTAAACAATGATTATTCCTGTGCTTGATTGTTATTGTTGCTGTTCAAGGCCAAAAGGATTACAGACCATTTGACTCCAAAAACACTCAACACTGACATAGAAAATAATATTGTTTTGAACTCAACTAGAACCAGATCAGTTCCTTAGCAGATAAGCCCATCAAAGAAAACTCACTTCGAATTGTATATTTAAATGGATGTTTTTGTTTTTGTTTCATTAAAAAAGTAGCTATTAAACATCTTGAATGGTTCAGTAACAACACTGATTTGAAAGTCCATATATTCCACTTCTTTTTAGTACATCGATTCTTTAACAAAGCTCCTTAACATTACACATCTCTGCAGTTTACAGTGTTTTTACTGAAATTAGACATCTGATTATTTTTGCACCCTTGAGCTGAGGGTATTATCTGAACAAAATAAGTATAGGAAGGCTCAGAAAACTTAAGAGACTAAACTCTATTTGAAATCAAGGTCTTATACTGGAAGTCTGAAGTTTTCCTTATCATTTCACTTCTTCCTTAACACAATTCTTTTTAATACATGTTTCAAAATACAGTGGTATTTTTTTAACTCATATAAACCTATAAATTTGTGGCCAGACTCTGATTGCAATCAACTCTAAGAGCACATTTTTCTTCTCCTCAGAATGTTAATAAAACTAGTGACAAGCATATGGTTTAACTTGAAAATGATTACCTGTCAAAATGAGCACCACACGTTAGTGGTGTAGAACACACATCCAATAAAAGCCAGCCTATTTGTTTAAATGGTAATGCTCAGCATTTTCATTTTTGCTTCCACCTGTAACAACAAATTTCCTCTCCCCCCAAATGCCTGGCAACTGCACAAACTGAAGTTAAACCACGTGGCTATTAAGTAGGCCATTACTATCTAGGGGTTGGAGACAGTGCCCACTGAAGTGAGCAAGGCGATGTGGGGTAGTAAACATTAGCTTCATAAAGTCCCTAAAACACTTAATTAATGAAAACCAAACATGGATAAAACCAATTTACCCTGATTTACAGACTCCCTTCATCTGGAAACAGCTGCTTAATGTTCTTCTTAAAAACACAGCTTGCTTCTTTCAGTATTAACAAGCTATTATTGTGAGTTATGTCTTTCTTTCAGTATATAAATTCACTTAAAGCCATCACAGAGAAGTTTATAAAATGTAAGCTTGATGTTGTTGTTTTAACATATGCTGCAAGTTTTTTTTCTTTTTTTTTTAAACTTTGACAGTTTTGATGAAAAGCATCACTCTTTGACTCTTATAAATTTAACATTTTGCTTCTTTGTTGCCTTATTTTATGATGTCAGAATGACTCCTGCTTTTCAAAAAAATATGTCAGTCATTATGAACACAAACTGGTAACATGGATGAGGACTCAGAGACCACGAGCTTCTATGTTAGACCTGGGCTCCCCCTTTTCCTCCCTCTTTCTTTCTTTCTTTTTGCTTAAGTGGGATTTTACACATTTATTAAAATGTCATTTTAACGAATTATTTATTTATTTTCATTGGTTTCTTTTAGTTATACATGACAGAAGAATTCATTTTTATATAATACTAAAGCGTAGAATATATTATATTCCAGAGGATGTACTTACTATATGGTGAGATTCACTGTGGTATATTCATGTATGTCCATAGGAAAGTTATGTCAGATTCATTCCACTCTCTCCTTTTCCCATCCTTCCTCCCTTCACTTCAATCCCCATTGTCTACTCCACTGAACTTCTATCCCCCACCCCCCTGATTGTGGTTTAGCTTCCACATATCAGTGAAAACATTCCACCTTTGGTATCTGGAACTGGTGTCTTTTACTTAGCGTGATAGTCTACAGATCCATCCATTTACTGACAGGCAAATATCGTAAGTCATTCTTGATATAATCTTATACAAGTGTAGCAGTAATTCCAGAAAAATCTTTGAGGGTTAGAAAGTTGTCAAATGGGTGAAGAAATTTATATTTGTTGAGACTCATCTGAAAGGCTGGAGTTAGCTGTATATAGATACACACACACTCAGACCCATCAACTTCATAGAGATTTCTAGCTTGGACATTCTGAACATGGAAAAAAAAAAATGTTCCATTGTTTTGATTGAAGTTCTGCGTTTTTATTATTTGAAAACTAATAGCTTAATATTCATTGATTTGCTGACTTCCCTTAACAAACAAAACAATGCTGAATCTAAATAAGAGGTGTTAGAAGTTAATTCATGAAAAAAACATTTTTTGTTCATAACAAGCTGACAATTGAATAAAGAATTTTTTTAAGAGTTAACATAACCATTTCCATCATCACCTCTCTCTTTCTTTTTTCTTACAACCATTCTGAAATGAGGTGATTTTATTTCTCTCCATTAATCTTTACTTTTGATTTGACAGTAAAATATATCAAGCTTAAAGCTTCTTAGTATATGAATATTAAACTATAATATGAGATATTAATTGGAGAAGTTACCATCGCCATTTATGCTTCAATACAGCATCTTAAGAAATAGGACAGGAATAAAAACTCTTTAAAAATAAAGAAAAAAACCTAAAATTCCTTTCCCTACAAATGAAGAAACTCTGAGATACCTGTGAAGAGTGTTTAATAAATGTATAAAAGGAGCATGTTTATTTTTCTACTTGCACTTATATTGTTTGATTTTCATGTAATTATCATGAGACTGAACCAAAATACATATAAAAATACCTATGAAAAGTTCTATTTGATTTAAATTTTAAATTAAAAATCTCAGATCATTATTAAAAATAGCTATTGTCCCTTAAGTAAATGAAAACATAAGAGAGTTCAGTTGTGTACAGAGCAGGCCCACTGAAAGAATAAGAAGCTACTGAATTAACAAAAACTTTTTCATGGAATATTTGGTAATGGGTATAAGCTTTCATATGCATTTAAAACATTAGTACTTGTTTCACAACTGAAATCTCTTTTATATGCTCTCACTAGCCACAGGGTGGTTACACATTTGTCCCCACTTTCCTTTCCTCTGGTAAACTCTATTCTTATTGCAGATGGCAAATCGTCTGACTTTTGTCCTGGAAACTACCTCCCCTTCCCAACTCATTGAGCTTCTTCTGCTCTTATTTCCTGGTGCCTGTCATTCATTACATTTATTTCTGATATATGCTGTAACTGAACTTGGCCATAGTAGGCACGATAATGCCTACCTTCCTTCCACCTGGACTCAAAGTACCAGGAGGCCAAGAGTTGGCTCTACCAACTTTTTCCATTTTATCCCCAGAGCTTAGCAGAATTCCTGGCAGCTACTAGTAAGAACTCAAAAATGTCTAAGGAGCAGACAAGTGATGAGAATGGAAATCCCTGAAAAATACCACATCACATATAAAACCATAAATATGGGTGTTGAATGCAAGAGAGTTGTCCTACTCTTCATTTTGGAGATAATGTTGGGGGCAATGTGAATGTGGGATTGGAAGAGGTTATTGGAAGCAGGGAGATGAGTTAGAAAGCCCTGGTCTCAACTGAGATGATAAGTGTGTGGATTGAACTGGGACAGAGAAGAGAGGATAGGTCTCTTGTGAATCTGGCACACCTCCCTTCAGGTTCAGAGGGTCTTTGATGTGTTTTCCAGGTTGACCGCCAGCCTCAGTTTATTCAAGGCTACCGAGTAATGTATCGTCAGACTTCAGGCCTACAAGCCACCTCCTCATGGCAGAATTTAGATGCCAAAGTCCCAACTGAACGAAGTGCTGTCTTAGTCAATCTGAAAAAAGGAGTCACTTATGAAATTAAAGTCCGACCGTATTTTAATGAGTTCCAAGGAATGGATAGTGAATCTAAAACAGTCCGTACTACTGAAGAAGGTGAGTATCCCAATTTGTAATGTAAACCAAACTTATACTATGAATAAACCAATTTCTATTACAGTTCTAGTTTAGTATATTCCTTAGAAAACTAGACAGAGAACATTTAAAGATATATAGGCTGGGGTTGTAGCTCAGTGGTAGAGCACTTGCCTAGCATGTGTGAGGCACTGGGTTCAATCCTCAGCACCACATATAAATAAATAAAATAAAGGTCCATTGACAACTAAAAAGTTATTAAAAAATAGAAAAATATATAGCAGGCACTATCATTTTTCTCTTTGTATTAGGAGAATTGTACAGAATCTGACCAAAAATGATATAAAAATTTAAATAGATTCTGAATTTAAATTCTTCTTAAACATTTGCCCCAAGTTTTATATGTTTCTGTGACATTGAATTTGATTGTAACATATTTCCATGTATTTATGTGGGTGCAGTTCATTAGGGACAGGCTATAGAAAATACAAGATCACAGGTTATTCACAGTGACTACTCCTTTTTTAATGTAGTAGAATGGGATATTTTCTTTTCTCAGCCATTTTCTACTGTGGGCATTGCCAGTCTGAAACATAAGTTCTGATTTGGAAGGTCACTTTCATGTTTGTAATACGTTTCTTCTTAGGAAAGTTCTTGCCTTCTCTCTAGTTTTGAAAAATTTTTACCTACAGATACTTTAAAGTCATTCTATGGTGGACCTAAGATTGATATAGGTTTCAACTAGTCCATTTATAAAGTCTCCTTCAGTAAGCCAGAGACTTATAATGAATATTGCTATTAAAATAAAAATGTGGGATGACAAAACAAATCTCCCCTTTTATTTTTATATTAATTTTATGTGCACCAATCCTAATAAAAACCTTTTGTCTAAATGTACTTCATACAAAAAGATATTTTAAAAAAGGCTTTAAGAAAATGTATATCGTTTGCATATACTGACAGGTATGTCTAACCAAAGAAATTTTATAAAATATAAATTTTCTATAATATAATACACTGCAAAAATAGAATGTTCACATTAGTTTACAGTGTGATCCACAGGCATGGGCAGAAACCCTTATTTTTAAAGGCACGATTGGTTCACTTTTAGGATATGAAAAGAAAATACAAGATTGATAAAAATTGGTGATATTTTCTCCAGCATTAAATTTTACCATATCTTGCAAGCGTAGTACTAATGAGCAGGGTGGATAACTCCAATACAGAAGATCATGTTGGAATCCTCCCTCCAAAAGTCAGTTTCACTGCAGTTAGCCTTTTCCTCTGGCCTAGACATTTGTCACCATTCAGTGTACATTCATCTCTGATTTCTGTGGCCTTATGAAGGTAACAAATGGAACTCAGCTGGGCTATGTCTGGGAATGATGAGCAGCGATTTGGGTTCTTTCACATCTGTACAAAGAAGCTGAGTACCAGAATAATTGACCTGTCAGGAAGCAGGCCTGGTGTTCTCGCCAAGCCAGCAGCAAGGAGAATGAAAAGCCAGTTTCAAAAGTGTTATTTTTCAGTGCAGTGTACTTAATAACTACAAGGCTGGTAGAAAAGTGGTCAGATTGATGTCATCATACCCCATTTTACAGCAATATTGTCACATAGAGGAATAGGAAAAGAGCAATATTGTATTATCACGTGTCTGTGTACATCCTGTATCTCAATGTAAATATGATCATTCCTCAATGAAATTTATGTCCTGACAAGTTTGCCAAACATTGGAAAAACCTTATCAATGGGTCTTTAAAATATCTTTTAGATACGATTTTTAAGGGACTAAATTGCAGAATATAAAAGCATTGATGATTTTATATTAAAAATCCTTTAATGTCATAAAATTATTTGTTTTCTAATTATCAAGGAATTTTTATGTAGAATCCTTATTATGCTTTCTCTACATTTGGTTTAAATTCAGAGATTCACTGAACATAAATGAGTTTTTTTTTTTTGCAAAATTAATATTTCTTAACTCTCAGATGCACTGTATGGAATATGCTTAGTCTAAATTCAGGAAAACCTTCTCGCTTCCCATTTCTCAGCACAGTGGTAATTAGTTATAGGAGAAACTATAAAGGAAGAGAATTATTGTTGGAAATCAAAATCTGACTATTTCACATTTGACTCAACATGAACCTGTTTTCATATTTATTATCATAGTCCCCTGCCCATCCATATAAAATCAGTTTTAAATCTTAAATTACGGGTCAGTTTATCAGAGTCAATTATTGTTCCCAGTCTGAAAGGATTGTTTTTCTTTGTTGGTGAAATTTATATCTGTGTTTCTGTTTTTATTTACTAAACACAGTTGAAAACAATATTTTTAAAAAGACTGTCAATAATGCCACTATTCAGAAATAACACCTGATAAAATTTTGAGATATATACTCTCAAAATAATTTCGGTTGGAAGCTATGGTTTTATTTTTCAGAAACATGGTCTATTAGAATTGAAATGATCAAATTCTAAAAACAGATGTACCTGGTTCAAATCCTGACTTACCATTTAACTTTTTTTTCTTCTTTTTTTTTTTTTGGTGAGGGAGTTCCAAGAATTTAACTCAGGACACTCAACCACTAAGTCATATCCCCAGCCTTGCTTTGTATTTTACTTAGAAACTGGATCTCACTGAGTTGCTTAGTGCCTGGCTTTTGCTGGGCCTAGCTTTGAACTTTTGATCCCCCTGCCTCAGACTCCCAAGCTGCTGCAATTACTGGCGTGTGCCACCATGCCTGGCTTCATTTGACTGGGATAAATTTCTTACAGTAGATCATTTCCTTTTCTGTGAAATTAAGAGTTACTTCTACCCACTGAGGTTATGGTGATAATGAAAATTGACATTTTGGTGCTGGGCATATAAAAACCACTCATTAGCATGTTAGCTGTTAAATTTATTATTTAGTGCATGTTTCCCCACCTGTTGTATTTGCTTTAATTTTTTTCATTGAGTTTAATGACTTAATTCTCAAAAAAAAAAATTGTCACTGTTAAATGCTATATACAGATTTAGAACTACTGGAAGCCAGAATGTCATTGGTCTTGCCTTTCTATTCATATTTTGTAAGTAGTACTAATGTACACTGAGACTCAAAAGTCTGCCTTTATTCTAATTACTCCCTCTGCAGCCCCAAGTGCCCCTCCACAATCTGTCACTGTGCTGACAGTCGGAAGCCACAATAGCACAAGCATTAGTGTTTCCTGGGATCCTCCTCCTCCAGATCACCAGAATGGAATAATCCAAGAGTACAAGGTAGGGCCTGCATGGAGGGTTTATGGATAGTTTTTTGGAGAAAGTTCAGTGTCATATGAGAAAGAGACAGCTCTAAATATTATCTTATTCATTTAAAATGTGAAGTGATTATACCTTTGTATGACAGGTAAGGAAACAAATGCATCGGGAATCACAACTTAACTTTAAGATTATAGACACACAACTGAGTTGAGCAAAAAACCTACAACAGAGGATTGTTTTGGAACCAAGGATTTAAAGGGATAGGGATAGATGTAGATAGTAAAGACGTCATCCCAGAAATTGCCTGCATGATTATTATTAAATTCTGTGTAAGGGACTTAGGGCAGCTGTTTAAAACTGGTTCTCAAGAAATGGAGAGAGATTTTGGATTTAGAGGGGATAAGGTAGGGATACAAGATGGCAACACCAACTTGTACTCTATATTCTGCTTTTATTTATTTATTAAGATTTTAAAAGATATTTCCCTTGGGGCAGGGGGAAGGTGACCATTAAAACAACAAATTAAAAAAAAAAAAACTTAAAAAAAGTTTTGTCTCTTTTATTAATTGGTAAACTTGTTGCTATTTAGAAAGCTTATCTGTTGTTTTATCCTCATCCTTAATGTTTAAGACACAGGCCATGTCTAAGGATTCAAAATAAAATTTTGCCTAATTGATATGATTAAACCATGGGTGAGTGTAAAACTTCTCACTAAACTTTGTAAAATTTCAAAACTATGTTGCTATTAGGAAATATTTCTAGAATTCTGAAAACAACTTATGCAATAAAAATAATGTAATAAAGAACAATTCACTTTACTTCAGAAATCCATAGTTGGTATGTGAAATAAAGTTGAAATAGTTCACTCAAAAGATTGCTGATTGAATTTTATCTCTAAAAATATCCTATATTTTAAATAGAACTGTATTAAATTGAAGGTCAACTTGGAAGCACATGAATGGACTAAAGCATAAGGTTTTATTTTAAAATGATTACCATCACATTATCAGCAAACATTTTAAAGAAGTATAAGAATAAATGTCTTCATAATAGCATAATTTTGTATATTCTCAAGTTTTAAAATAGTAGAACATTGTTTTCACACTAGATAATTAATCACTATGGTGTATATATGTGTGTGTGCATGTCTATGATTTAATTTGGTGAGGAATTTGCTTTAGTACCATCTAGGACTGAATACCCTAAATTTACTTTCAATTAAATTTTGATAAATTTATTTACAATATGATGAATGTTTTTCATAAATTATAAAATTTTCCACTCATTATAAATCTGTCATATTTTGTTAGCAAATTGTATACATAGATGAGGGATAAATATTCTTTTGTTAGGGACACAGATGTCAAATATAAATATGGAACAGGATGCACAAGAATTATTTTGCTAAAAAAATTCAGGGACTTACCTGTTTCAGAAACAAACCTTATGTATTCCTACACGTTCATCTATATGTAGATTATGAAGTATAATATGAATTAAAATAAAGATATTCAGCAGAATTATTTTACAAGCATTTTTCAATTACAGTTTTTCATATCCCTAAAGAAAATATGCTCTAAAGTATGATTTCTTCTTGGAGTAAAAACCTAGGTGCTTTAACATCAGTGTCTACAGTCTTATAACCAATTTATTTTCGTGTGTGTCTATGTGTGTGTGTGTGTATGTGTGTGTGTGTGGATATGTATTCATCAATATAAAGATTTATTAGTGTCAATGTAAATATTGGCTTTAATCTCATTTTAGTCAATACCTATAACTTAGGTCAATTAATCTCACTAACTACTTCTGTGTAAGTTAATATTTTCTTAAATTACTTAGATGTACACCTATATGCCTCAGACATTATAATTCATAACCATCATATTTTAAATAAGTTAAATGCACAATAAATTTTGATAAATTAAGTGGAAAAAAGTATGTGTTTTTATGTGTACCAAAATTCTATTTCCAACTAAAGACCATTTTCTAGATAGGTGTTAAAGGAATCATTGTTACAGATTATTTTTCAGAATTCCTTGATGATATATATTTGAATGTGGGATAGTTGTATTTTCTTTTATTGTTCTTCCTTTAATTCACACATATACATAAAATGCAGGAGTTGGACTTTGGGAAATGTCATTCACAAACATTTCTGTGAGACCAGAAAATAGATTGGTCACAATTAAAAAATAATTAATCAATTATAGTTATTTAGTTACCACAAATGGGATTTTCATATTTGTGTGTTTTCACTTTCCCTTTGTATAGATCTGGTGTCTGGGAAATGAAACACGATTCCATATCAACAAAACTGTGGACGCAGCCATTCGGTCTGTAATAATTGGTGGATTATTCCCAGGTATTCAATACCGGGTAGAGGTGGCGGCTAGTACCAGCGCCGGGGTTGGAGTAAAAAGTGAACCACAGCCAATAATAATCGGTGAGTATCAATGTAGGTGCTAAGTACTTCAGCATTAGTCAACTGACAACAAGGTAGATTGGTTTCAATCTACATCTTAACCTTGGATATGATATGAACATACCATATGGGCAAATGACTGAGTAGGATTTCCTACAAAAGTGATATAAGTTCTTGTGCTCTTAAGACGTCCACCATCCTCTTGAATCTATAATCATTATAAGTTTAAAAGCTGAAAGGTGTTTGAAAATTATTTTTAATCACTAGCTTCATTTGTAATTTTGGTGTCACTGAAATATTAAGTAACTGAAAGGAGTGCATCGTGTCTCAAATATACATGCTTCTTAGCCAGAAAAATGTCAAAAATTAACCAGAACCAGGCCAAAGAAACTTAGTAATCCAAATATACTATCCCAAAGAAATTCGTGTTAAATCTACTTCCATCATTGCATGGAACTCTTCTCTATCAACATAGATTATATTTGTCTGCTCTTGAAGTGTATATAAATGGGATCATTCAGAATATGATATGTTATGTCTGGTTTCTTTCACGAAGCTTGAGTTTTTTGATGATTCAACAGTGTATGTATTATGCAATTCACATGTTTTACTGCTGAGCAGGATTCAGTTCTATGAATAAGCTGTATTTTGTTTATCTGCTTTTCTCTTGGGAGAATGAACATTTTTCTGTAAGCCTTTACAAGGACACATATTTTCATTTCCTTTGGAGAAACACCTAGGAGAGGAATTTGTGGGTAATAGGGCTTTATAGTTTTGACTTTATAAGGAACTGCTAAACAGTTTCCACAATTTCAAATTTTAAAATTTAATACTCCCAGCAGCAAGGAAAAGGACTGTCAGTTTCTCTGCATTATCACCAACATCTGATGTTGTCAGCCATTGAAAATTTAGCATTCAAGTGTATGTAAAACAGTAACATCCTTGTGATTTTACCTTGAATTTTCTTTAATGATTAATGATCTCAAGCAACTTTATATGTGCTTCCTAGCTGTTCGCATATTTTGTGTTGTAATTTTGCCAGGTCTTTGCCTCTCTAAACTTGGATTGTTTCTTGCTACTCCTTGGGGAGAGTTGTTTTTAAATTCTAGAGATAGATAGATAAATAGATAGATAGATAGACAGACACACACAAACATATATCTCACATTTTCTCCTAATCCATGACTTCATATTTATTTTCTTAATGTATTTTGATGAACAAAAGTCTTAAATTTTAATGAAGTACAACTTATATTTTTTTCATATTTATTTTTCCTAAGAAATTGTGTTCTACTTCTAGATATTGACGACATTATCTCATACTTCTTCTAGAGGTCTTATAATTTTAGCGTTCATACATAGGTCTGTAATTCAATTTAAGGTAATTACATGTGGTTCAAGGATTAATGTTTATGTATGCATATCAAATTGTATAGGCACACTGAAAAGACTTGTTTTCCTCCAGTTAACCACATACACATGGATCCATTCCTGGGTTCCTTATGTTTATAATGTTTATATGGCAATTATACTGTCTTGATTACTGTATCTTATAGTAACTCTTGAAACCAGGTAATGTGAATACTGCCCATTATCTTCTGCAGAATTGTTTTGGCTGATAATAGGTCTTCTACCTTTCCATATACTTTTCAAATTAATATCAATTTCTACAACATATTGAAAGTGTGATTGAAGTGCAATGAATCTATCCATCAAAATTGGGTAAACATTTTACTCATGATTTTTTCTGTTCAGGACATGATATACTTCTTCATTATAGACATCTTCAATACTATTTCAGAATATTTTGTAGTTTTCTATGTATGGATGAGCTTACATGTTTTGTTAAAATATTTTGTGTGTACTTAAAGATTTTTTTACTATGATAAATGGATTTTTGAAATTTCCTTTTGTTTTACATTATACATACAGTAAATTTTTATATTGCCATTCTATCTTGTGGCCTTACTAACATCTCTTTTCATTTTAGTAGTTGTGAAATGCCTTTTTTGAGTTTATTAAAATGACCATATTTTTTGGGGGGGGTTGGTTTATTTTGTTTGGAGGTGGGCGGTGGTTGTTGATATGGTCAATTCTAATGAATGGTTTTCAAAAGTAAATCAACTTTGCATTCCTGGGATAAATTCCACTTGGTCAGGATTGTCCTCTATATGGATGTTTCTGGATGTTATTTACTGACATTTTGTAAAGAATCTTGCACTTATAATTAATAGATAGCATTTTTTTCTTCTACGATCTTTGTCAAGTTTTAGAATCAGAGTATCTGGCTTTATAAAATGGGTAGGAAGTATTTCTTCCTCCTCTTTATTCCTCAGGAATTTTTGGAGAGTTTTTTCATTATCTCTTCCATTAATATTTGCTAAAAATCACTGATAATATCCATTCCTAGAAGTTTAATTTTGATTGTTTTAAATTCAATTAATGTAGATCTATTTAGCATTTTTTAAAATTTTTTCTTGTATTGGCTGTGGTAAGTAGATTTTTGGTTTTGGCCCAAAAATGAACTTGTCTAATTCATCTAAGTTATTGAATTTATTAGCATGTGATTGGTTGTATTTCCTTATGATCTTTGTCATGTCTGCAGAATATGTTGTAATTATGTTAGCTTTTCTTCATTGTGACAAATACCTGAGAAAATAAACTTAGAGAAGGAAAGATTTATTTTGACTCATGGTTTCAGGGGTTTCTGTCCAAGATCAGCCACTCCATTGCTTTGGGCCTGACTTGATCATGGCAAAATGGGCATGTCAGAGCAAAGTTACTCATGTTGGCCCAAAAGCAGAAAAAGAGGAAGGGGCTACAGATGGAATATAGTCTCCAAAGTCATGTCCTATGGAAGCATTCCTTACAACTAGGCTGTATATCTCAAATACATTTTCTCCTAATCTATGAATTTTCTTAATTTGAAAAGTATATGGAAAAGTAGAAGGCCTATTATCAGCCAAAACAATTTCAACCTCCTCCCTAGAATGTCATCAAATTATTAATTTACCAAGAAGATCAGAGCCTTATGATCTAATCACTTCCCCAAAACCTCACTTCTGAACATTACTGCATTAGGGACCAACACATGAGCCTTTGGGAGACATTCCTGATCCAAAACATAACAGTAGCATCTTTCTTTTCTTCATAAATACTAGGAATTTGTGTGTACTTTTCTGCCTATTTTTTGTACCCCTTTGTGACTGCCTCTCTCTCTCTCCTCTCTCTCTCCCCCCACACACAGTTATTACTATTAGTCTTTTTAAAATATACTTTTTTGTTGTTGATAGACATTTTAGTTAATTAATTAATCAACTTATTCTTTTATTTATGTATTTATTTATTTACATGCAGTGCCTCCCACATGCTAAGCAAACGCTCTACCACTAAGCTACAACTCTAGACCTTATTCAATTTTCATAATGATTTAGGAATTTTAATGATATTTTAAAATTACAACATTTGACTTTTTCGGTTTTGTTTTCTAATTAATTGTTTTTTGCTATTTTATCTACTTTTATTTTGCTTCTTAAGACCAATAATTATTTAATTTTGGGGACTTTTTTTGGTTTTCTGATATGAATATTTTAAAGTTTTACTTTATTTTGAAACACTTCTTCAGCTAAATATTACCAATTTTGATGTACTGTTTCCATTTATTATGGAGTATAAAATTTTTCATTTTTTTATATATTTTTGTTCTTTTACTGAGGTAATTTGGAAATACATTGTATAATATACAAATTTTGGGGGAATTTTCCAGATATATTTTTGTTCACTGACTTCTAATGTAATTCCTTTAAGGACAGAGAATGTACTTTGTGTGAATTTAATTTTTTAAATATAGAGTAATTTTATGGCCCAACACTTAATCTTGTATGTACTCGTATTTCATAAATGTAAAGTAAACTTGGTAGTGTTTTACAAGTCATTAATAACTTTCTTTCTTTCTTTTTTTTCTTTGAAATACAAAGAAAGGGTCTGGAAATCTA
Organism: Marmota marmota marmota; assembly: GCF_001458135.2. NCBI lineage: Eukaryota > Metazoa > Chordata > Mammalia > Rodentia > Sciuridae > Marmota > Marmota marmota. The sequence continues at coordinate 35,337,034 of NW_025999968.1, read as the reverse complement.
TTATAATTATGGATTTATGCATTATTTTTCTGCCTACAATTTTGTTTCATGTCTTTGTTCCTTTGTTTAAATGATCACATTTTAAGAATGTTAGCTTCTAAATGAACTTATACTTTAGCATTATAAGATTTCCCTCTTCAGTCCTAGCCCCCAAACTTGCTTTGTCTGATACTAATATAGCCATATTTATATAGTCAGTGTAGTCTCTTTCAAGTATTTGCAAGATTTGTCTATTTTCCAGTCATTTTTGTTAACCTCTCTTTCATTGCATGAAATGTGCACTTCTGTTATTTAATTTACATACTAACAGGTCTCATTATTTATATATTCTGATTATTTTTGCCTATTAATCATGGTGTTCAGATTATTATTATTATTAATTTAAAATAATCAACTTGCTATGTTTTATCTGTGTTACTTTCTGCATTCTTTGTACAAAGTGAGGAACTTTCAGTTTTATATTTTATCTCCACTAATGGATTTTTAAATATGTTTCTATATTTGTTTTTTGTTGTTGTTATTGTTGTTGTTTTTAGTGCTGATCAAACCCAGGGCCTTTATGCATGCAAGGCAAGCACTCTACCAACTGAGCTATAGCCTCAGCCCCTTCTATATTTGTAATGGCTTCTCTAAGATTTCCTACAAGGATCTGAAGTAAAATTTCATTTCTTTCTCTCATTCTATTTAATTAGCCATACCATTTATTTCTAAATTTGTAATAATTATCAGTGTGTAAATTATAGTGCATTATTGTTTTTTTCTGTAAGGACACAACCATCTTTCAAATAAATTTAAAATAAGAAAATAAATTTGGTTACTCCTATGCACCTGATACTCTGCTCCATAAATTTAACCCCTGAGTTTTCCCAGTGCCTCCTTGGTTCATGAATGATCTCAGTCATGTTTGGGTGACCTATACTGCATCACATGTTCAAAACTCTCTCTATTTGGAAATCTACGAAATAGTAAAGATCCCCTGTTTCATTCCTTTATCTCAGGGATCATAATAACATTCTTTTTCTTATGTATTTAATCTGGTCTTGTTTGTGATGTTTGCACATGTCCCATGCCTGCTATTTCTTCCTGGAGTTATTCACTTAATATGTTATATTTTTCTGATATCCAATTTTTATTTCCTTTCTTTTATATTTGTCATTTCCCTCTGATATATTCTATAGATTCATTCATTATGACTTTATTAATATTTTAAATCTATAACCATATTATAACAATTGCTTTAAAACCCATTTCTCCTGATTTCAATGTCTGTGTTGTATCAAGGTATATTTTTATTGAGTACTTTTTTTTTTAACCTTGGAGTATATTTTTCTAGTTTGTTATTATTGTTTTCTTATTTTTGCATGTCTGGTAATATTTATTCTATATTGATTATTGCTGATGACATTATAAAAATTGTATCATCTGTTAAAGTATGTTAATTTTGTTCTAGAATACAGTCTAGGTAAATACCTAGAATGTTTCTTTTTTGTTTTTATTATGTCAGTATGGAATTGTTTATGTGTTCCCCTTATTCTTAGAGCAAAATCTTGGTTTGATATTTACTTTGAAGGCATGGCCCTCCTAGGATTTCAATGAAAAGTGTAATATATTTATCTGATCTCCCTAACTTGATGAAATTTAAACTTCAATCACTAAGTTATTTTTAATAGCTATCAGATGAAACCTCTCTTCAGTCTTTCATCTTTCTAGTTTTTGATTTTCATGAGATCCTTGCAATCTTATTCCTACATGCATAATTCAGGATTCACCCTAAGATTTTTTTGGGGGGGATCATTTGGAGATTTGGGAATTCACTCTCCACTGCTTTCTTTTGCTCATAGTTTTCCCCTTAATTTTCAGTAAGTATTGCAGTCCTGAACTCTACCTTCTGGCTCATCATACCATTAAGAATGTGACTTTTGAGACTGGGCTCTGGCTTCCCTATATTGCATGAGCTAAGTATATCTCTAAGGTGGAGGGGGCTTATCAATACATATTTCCTCTAATAGAGCTTTTTTTTTTATTTCAAGAGTCAAATCTCTTTCAATTAGCTCTGTTCTTATTGCTTGGCAGGGCCATTAATTTTTTAAAAAGTATTTAAAATATTTTTCCCAGAATTTATATATTTTCAAAATATCTGTCATGCATTTGTATAAGCCAGTTAGCTTTTAGATTCCATGACCAAAATACCTGACAGGAACAACTTTGAGGAGGGAAAGTTTATTTTGGACTCATGGTTTCAGAGATTTAGTTCATGGTTGTCCAACTGCATTGCTCTGGGCCTGAAGTGAGGCAGATAATTATAGCAGAAGGGCCTACTAGAGGGAAAGTTTCATCTCATGGCAGGAAGGAAGCAGAGAGCAAAAGAGAGGAGAAAAAAGCATGGACAGATATAGTCCAGGCCATGCCCACAGTGTCCTATTTTCTCCAGCCCTGCCCCACCTGCCTACAGTTAATATAGTAGTCTGTTCAATTTATTAATCTATCAAGTGCATTAATCCACTGATGAGGGTACAGCTTGCATAATCTAATAATTTCACCTTCTGAGCACTCTTGCATTGCCTGTCACATGAGATCTTTGGGAGAACTTTTAAGATCCAAACCATAACACCAATCCCATTATTCTCGGTTTATTTTTTGGAGTGGCATATAGAGGCTATATCGCTAGTGACTAGATAATTATTTCTACTGAAAAGTATTTAATATGTATATATTTAAACTCAGTCATAATGTTAAAACATTTAGATTACCTGAGTTTTCTCTGTTTTATACATTAATAACATTGAAGAGAGAAAGTTAAAGTATTACCTTTTCTTTAAATTGCCTTCCCTTTCTTAATTAGTTGTACAAACTGAATTAATTTCTTAACCGGAGGGAAACCTACAATCTTACCCTTCTGAGATTTTCTAAAATAAATTGGAATAAGAAAGAAATACAGGTATACCCAAAAGGATTTAACTGATACATATATACACATATAATAATATATATGTATATAATAATATATATAATATATATACACACACATACATACATATTTATTTCTCTTACAGTATTTAGAAATATGCCATTGATTGTTTCCCTAAAAACTATATATGAAGCATGTTTAAATGCAATAGTTCACTGTGAGTGCCCCTAGATAAGTAAGAAACTTATTTTTTGTGTCTCTCTACTATATATATATTATATATATGCTTAATATATATATAGTTTTATAGTAACATAAATTAATAAAGTCAATTTATGTATGTGTATATATATATGTATATATAATGGATTTATTCAATATAATTATTATAACTTGAAGATAAGTAAGATTACCAAACAACTATATTTGCATTTCATATTTTATTTTTATATACTTTAGAAATAAGTATATTTCTTAAGGAAGGGAATTTTTATCTTTTCCTCGTGACTGTTTGATTCCCAATACATTGGAGTGCTATGACTCTTGAAGGCAAGGAAAAAATAACAAATATAAGATATAACCAATCCCATGTCATGACAATCAAAGTTATATGCTGAACAGTTTTATAGTAACATAAACTAATAAAGTGAATTTAGATTATTTTAAATCAAAAAGTTTTCATTAGCTTTTCAATCATTTACAATAGACAGTGTCTCCAAATGAATAATGAGTATTTTTAAAAATTTTTTAGAGTACCATAGAAAGATTCAGATTTTCCTATGAAATTAAAAATACCTAGTAAATTATTTTACTATCTTCTCTTCCGATAATTAGAATATGTTGTGACTGAGGGGTAATGATAGAAGGTAGAATTATAGTAATTGAGGAAATGCATGTGCACACACACATACATACACAAGCAGAGTTCAGCCCCCAAAAGTCTATTTGTCTGAAGAGATTTATTTCTTTTTAATATCTACTGTTGTAGTGAGAAACCTCCTAATTGTTTCTTTAATTATCACTCCATATCTACCTTCACATCTTGTCTGATAACATTATCTACACAACTGTTATTCCTAGTTGAATAGTGATGGCTAATCTCCTTTCTGTTTCAATTTATGCTCTCCTTATTGCTAATTCAGTACTGGAAACAGCATTGAAGTGACTCAAGCTCTCTCTCATTTCCCCTTTGCTTTAATTAAATTGCATATTGTCATTTGATGTAATTTCTGGTTCCTCATTTTACATTTGTCCTATGCCAGACTAAATGTACTGTTTTATCTCTTCCCTCTCAGTTTTCTTCATTTCAAAAGATGCCATAAGGAGACCATTAATTAAAATATTGAAAAATATAATGTATGACCTAATGCAAGCTTAAAATCAGTGTTATTCTTTTTCTACAGTTTTCCATGGGAAAGTGACTTTATATGAAAGTGTCCATAAGCCCATATCATTTGTAAAACTTACAGGCACAAAAATGCAACACCATTTGTTCACATACATAACTATCAAACAATATGTCATGTAAAAATTTTACATTGATTTACAGTTTTCGGGAGTCTTGATTAGTAATATATCTATTGTCTCTCTAATCATTTGGCCTTTTCACGCTTACATTACATAGTTGGTAATAATATGTGGAACAGCTGCAAACTTTCACAGTAATAGGTACAATCGAATCTGATGTGTCTAATTAATTTTTAGTCCAACAAATTAGTTTTGTTCTTCATTACTCTCCAATGGGAGGGAGACATTATATTTCATTATATATTTTGTCTGCAGGAACAATGGAGCGTTACAGGTCACACACATCCTTGTCTGTGCTCTAATTAGTCCAACTGATAACATTATTTCAAAAATGCAAGGAACATTAAAAAATAGTAACACACCTTGGCAAAATAAGTATTGTACCATACTAAATAATATTCTGTTGACTCTTTATAAAAATGAAGGGAAATTTTTCTTTTCTTTTTGCACTAGAAGGTATTTATTTTCTTTTAGGTAACTGTTAATAGTTAAGAAAATCAACAAATCTAGTACTGAAAATGCAAACTATTTTAAGTAAAGTTTTGGTTGTGTTTATATGTATGATTATGGGTAAACTTATTGGAGGAAAAAGTAGACTTACTACCTAAGTGAGTCTGGTTTTAAAACTGGAAATTAATACAAAATAACTTTTGGGAATGAAATATAAGTATGTATAAGGAAATATAAGCAGCTTAACAATAAGCCTTCATTTTGATTGTATTCACAAAATAAAAGGTCTTTATACCCTTACTTATAGTCTAGTGTAAGACAGGTCATCAGAATGGAAAATAGGGTTTCAGGGTCCCATATAGTGTTCCAGGAACCTTGTATCCCTCCAAACTTAGCCCTATTATCTCTTAGAGATTCAGCATCCTCCAATAGACCTTTTGTCTCTGTCTAACATGGAAGGAAACATAAAGAGTGTCAAGTATTGTTACAGAAAGTAATGGGTTAGGGCCCAAGGTGTTGTGCATCATTTGTGCCTACACACTATTACTTAACATTCAGTCACTTTGTTGTACTCAACTCCATGTGAGTCTGGGAGATATAAGTTAATTTTCTGCCCCAGGAGAAAGGAGGAAGAGTGTGGTAAACTAGTCATTTACGGTTTGACTTATATTTCATTCCCCAAAGTTATTTGTACTAAAAGTAGTAAATCTACTTTTTCAAATCTAGATAATTAATGATGCCATGAATTTAACAGAAATGCTCTTAAAGTAAAACTCTTACCATTATGTGAGTCATAATTTTCAGTGAAAAAGATACTGTGCATCTATTAACCTCTTTATATCTATCATCTCCTTGAATCTTCCCCAAATGAATGAAGTAGACAATGTTGTTGCCAACTAACTCAAACAGGGACTTAAGATTAGTTATCTTACAAAAGTTCATTGCTTACCTAGCTAGTTAAGTGACAGAGATGGTACACCAATCCAGGACTTCAAGGACCATGCTCTTTATAATAGTTACATTGCCATAAGGTAATGACAGTCCTACACATTCTTTTCATATACTACACTGAAATGTGCCATATATTTTGCTTGCAATTCAATTTTTGAAGGTCTTTGATTAGATACTCACTAGATGTGATATTTACTTTACAAATCACTTAATTCCCAAGGTCTGAATTTCTTTATTTGTTAAATAAGTATCTGAATGTTCACTCTCTCATGATGTTTTGATTCCATGAGTTTAAAACTTATTAAAAATATAGATTGAAATTTTCTTAATTTTTTGAGAGATCTAAATTTTCAAAACATGACCACCTCCAGAATAATCTTTGTCTAGATTTACATGTATGTTTTAGTTATGAAGATCTTAAAATTATTTTAAAGATGGTTCTCATATTTGATATTCAATCATATTGTTAAATTAGTCAAATACATGAGATTTACCTTTTCATTAGGTTTTAATTATACATGCTGATCTCTACAAAAAGACATTTTTATGATTATAATGATTTTATATAGCAGTTTTTCTTTGAGAAAGTTAAAGCATGGTTGTACAAAAGGAAAGGGTAACATGAAATTATATAGTTTTGTGTATCAGGAATATTTGAATATAAACAGATCCATGGCCAAAAATCAATTGGTAAATACCTGTGTTAAATGCTGTAGTTGCTTCCTTTTCTGAGAACTATTTTTAAAAATATTTTGCTTAACTCAAGAAAAATTACTATTGTTTAAGTTCCCAGTACTTGTGTGAGTCCTTATTTATAAGGATATAGATCAAGAAGTGGTTCAGAATTTTAGCAAACCAAAAGAAAAAAAAAAAGAGAGAGAGAGCAATATTCTTAGTCATGCTTTAAGGACATGTAAGGACATGTCTCAATTCTTCTTTTTAAACATGCAACATATGAATGTTGATGATTGTCACAATTGCAGGACAGAACAAATACTACTTGAGCTTACAGGGATTTTCTGTGCCTTTGATGAACCCCATATGTAGTCTGCATTTATTTTTGTCTTCATATTTACTAACACTGTTGTTTCTTCTATAGGAGGAAGGAATGAAGTTGTCATTACTGAAAACAATAACAGCATAACTGAACAAATCACTGATGTTGTGAAGCAACCGGCTTTTATAGCTGGTATTGGTGGTGCCTGCTGGGTAATTTTGATGGGCTTTAGCATCTGGTTGTATTGGCGAAGAAAGAAGAGAAAGGGCCTCAGTAATTATGCTGGTAAGAGACTATTTACAGTTAAGAAAACCTCTTATCTTTAGGAATGTAATGAAAAGAAAGAAAAAAAAAGTATATAAAAGAACAAATGAATGATTTGGGCTTGTTTTAAAATCCTGCTCTGTAAAATGCAATGATAAACAACCTACTTTCACATACTACTCTTGACCATGTAACTTTATGACTTTAGGCAATCTTTTTGCTTGTATCTCCAGTGAAGCGTAACGAGAGTGCACAGTGATAAAATGTTCAGCTGCTTTTCTCAACTAGTTCTTCAAAACCATACGCAAATACTTTGAACACTATGAAGCCATTCTTTGAAAAATCTGTTTAGGCAACAGCATTACTAAAACACGAAAGGAAAATAAAGGAGAGATTTGGAACCTAGCTTGTAGTATGTCAGGATGCAGATTGCAATAGGAAATATCCCAGAAGGAAAATACAAGCAAGCAAAAATCTCACCAATATTAATAAAACTGATGAGGCATGAATGGAGTGCTTTACTCCTCACTTAAATGGGGTGTCTATTCAGTGTGAACTGCAGCCTTTTAGAAGCAAAAAAAAAAAAAAAATAGGAGAGAGGAGCAAAAGGAAAAGGGAAAGAAACAGATCAGCAGACCAAAATAAAACAAAAAACTTGGATGTTCTATTTTTAAAAAATAAATTGTTTTTGAATCCTAGACAGAGTTTCAAGGACATTAAATATTGTGACCTTCAAATTATCTCCAAAAGGAGGGAGGGATAGAGCAGGTGAGAGAGAGAAAGAGATAAAATCATAAAGTGAGTAAATGAGAGAAGATATTCAATGCTGATATTACGTTCAATTACATTTTGATCATAATTTACATTAAATATTATCTCTAACAGCAACAATTTATCTGAAACTGACAATATTTCATACTATCTAGAATTTGTAAGCGGACCTGTTTAAAATAATATCATCCTACAGACATTTAAACAGTTTATGAGACATTATATTCAGTCTTCCATTTTTAATAATCAGCAAAGGCTCTGTCAAAATAAATTATTATTAAGACATTTGTTTTTTAACAAAACATTAAAAATAGAAGATTTAATTATAATCAAATACAATATGTGCATAGTGGAAAATGTATGACATACCACCCATTCAGTTGTATCGCATGTTATTTGACAGCATTAAACATAATAATCTAGTTGTGACATTGTGACTTATCTCTGCATCTTGTGAAGATTAAATTTATTAGTTATTGGTAAAAATAAATTCCAGGAGTAGAGAAAGGAGTATGGCGTATCCATTGAGCAGAGGTTTCCATGTGGTTGACATTCTGACATTCTCAGTTCTCAGTGGTTCTTGGCTCCCCAATTCCTTATGTTCTATCATCCAAGTGTTAAACCACTGCACCAATTAGAGATTCTTCCCAGAGAGGTGTGCTCAGAACCAACTGCTGAGTATAGAGTCTTAAACATTATAAAAACTTTCATATACTTTCTTGTTTTGCATTCTAGCCCTTTGCCTTCACCCATGAATGTATCAGCCCTTTCTTTAATCAGTCACTATGTAATATTTTATCTCTGTGAGACACACATATAAATGATTTTTAAAAATAAGGAAGAATTGATTTAATTCAAGGACAATTTTGTGTTTATCCCTTCACTTGACTTTAGAGATAATAAAAGATGAACTATGCAAGTCATTTCAGTGCAGAGTTCTAATATATCCATATTTGGAATGGTGCATTTTTAAACTTCATACTTCTTCATTCATTCACGACTTACAAATGAAATAGCTCTCATAGTTGGTAGGTTTGCACTTTTAGTACAATCACATTAAGCTGACTTTCTTCTTCTTCTACTACTTCTTTTTTTTTAACAGCCATTCTTTGCAAAACCTATGCACTTAATTTGAAAATATCTGTTGGTCTTTGAGCTTGACAAGAATAGTACATTTCCCATTATCATTTCTCATTGTGATTGATATCCATCTGCTTGTAGAAAACTGCTAACTCGGAATGTGCTATGCCCTTCAAATATTTTGGAAGAAGGCCAAGCCAGAGAAAAGCCTTTCAAAACTTTTATACTTAATTGATAGATGGCTTACTCTCAGAATGGATTTCCCTTCAGCTAGTAATTTGCCTTCTAGCAACTGCTGCTCCAGATGAGAAGCAAATGAAAATTTGCCAAACCACAGATACCTAGCATTACATCTCTGATTTGTGATATTTTCTACATATTTTCCTCCAAAAATTACCTGTCTTCCACCTTTTTAAGTTTTCACATTCTTGTCCTTTTATAACTTAAAGAACAAGGGATTTTGAATGAGTAATGGAATATATTTTTGTTTCTATTTTTGACATTTCATGTGTGAGCTAATAATCATACATGAAAGAGCAGAGAGATTTCATAAGGGCTTTTTAACTCGAAGGTCTTATAAAATTTAAAGTTTAAGAGTGGAGAGATTTCATAAGGGCTTTTTACCTCGAAGGTCTTATAAAAATTATTTTAAAAATTCTTGTGTTGGGCTTGTTTATATTTTGGTTTTCATACATATTTCTTAGTCTTACAATTTTATAGTATAAAAACTGAGGAAGGTAATCAGAAGGAAGGAAAGGAAAGGGATATCATAAAAATAGAGAAGAGAGCCAGAAGACTAGAGCAAGGGAATATGGAGAGAGGAGAGAGGTAAAGAAGATAGGTATGAGGGAATGGAGCAGACCAAATTGTGAGTTGTGCATGTATAAATATATCACAATGAATTCCATTATTATGCAAAACTATAATATACCAATAGAAAAGTGAAAACTAAACCAAATAGAATTCAAGCAATGTGATTTGATATGTAAAACTTAGTCTGAAGTGTATATGTATTTTTTTCACTACCTAGTAATGTGTATGTAGTCTCAAATCTATGTCTACAGTCTCTAATTGTTGATTTATGATAAACCCCCTTTTCTTGTACAATCAGGTTCCACTTTGAGTCAATATTTAAATTACTTTATAGCACATTTACTTCAAACTTCAATTGTGATCATAATTAAATATTTGGTGGAATTTTCCTACACTAGAAAACGTATTTTTAATGCAGCTGGATTGACTGTAAAAAAAACAGGCTAAATTTGTTTTCAAACCTCCCTTTTCCTACTTCTTTGTTTCTGTTTATCCACTAGAGGAAGGAAAAAGAAGATGTATAAATGCAGAATTGCTTTGCAAGGTGTGATCCAAACTCTGGGTAGGATGCCTTAACTAACTCTATGTAGGCCAAACATTACCCATTGACTCATAATATATATAGCTCCTCTGGAACTTGCCATTATTGCAGAAAAATATACTTGAAGACTTAGAAAAGAAACAACAACAACAACAACAACAACAAACTGCTCCTCACTATTAATACTTTCTTTTAGGTGTCAGAGGGTGTAACAGATGTATCAGAGAACAGTAATGGATTAAATTTTAGATTAAATATCAAGAATCAAATGTATATCTATATATTCATATCATCTGGGAGGAAAATCTGGCCTAAACATGTTTTGCCTCTTCACATAGGAGAAAGTAGAGGATCCTCTGAGACAATGTTACACATCAATTTATACTTTTATATCTGAATATTAATCATTTACTTAAACTCTTCAGATATAAATACACATCTCAGGTTTTGACCCATAGCAATAAGGGCAGCTGCAAAAACTAAAAGCATCTCTGTATATCATATCCTAAGTGAAATAATATTATACTTCTATAAGCAACATGAAGTGCCATCTACCTTAATTTTCACTGAGCACTAACAATCTCCATATCACTGCCAATGGGGTTCCTGTTTGCTGAACATATTCAGTCCTTAAACTATTATAAACAATAAAAAAAAGAGTTGTAGAAATTTGATAGAAAACATTAGGTGGTTTTGAATTTGAAGTAAATATTTGATAATATCTGTAATCGTTTTTGTGAATAGAAAAAAGAACAATGTAAGTTTGGAAAAAAATCTATATAGCTTTGATAAGGTTCATATAAATATATCAGTATAAATGTATATAACTGTATTATAATCTTTATGATAAATGCACAGTACTTTTCAAACTTCGGCTATCCATTTTTCTATTTGTGATTATTGAAGTCATCAAATTTTAATGAAAGTAAATGTATTTTTCCAGAAGTATAAAGGGTATGTTATGTTTTGTGAATATTATCTCTGAGGATAACATTTTATGAAACTCAGTAAATATAAACAATTCGTGAGTGAGCAAATTTGAAAATGCTAAACACGTCACACATAGGTTTTATAACTGGTGGTGAAATAAGTTACTTGACAGTACTATCCAAAAGCAGCTAAAAGATTTGATGGAATTTTTATACTCTGATTATCTGGGGTGAGTTAATGCTTATCAAAAAGGATTAATATGCTTTCATATTTGCCAAATAAGCATATCAGGAAAGAGAATGAGAATTGGCTGCAACAATGGAGTTTCCATTTGGAGTAGGAAAATGTGACCTACTAGAGATAGGCAATCTGAAAGCTTCATTACCTCAAAATGCCAATTTACTACATAGTTACATTTTCCTCCCAGTTGTGGCAGACATGTAGTATTAATCCTGTCAGATAGTAGTAGACTTACTTTGTATATGATATAGCTTTGAAAAATCCCACTGGTATGTGGGAGAAATTTCTGGAAACATTATTAGTATTCAGTTCATTTTTGGTCAAAACTTCTATATGTTATGCCTTGTAAGCTTTTAATTTGAGATTCCACACAGACTTCTGATTAAGAGCTTGTAATAATTAAGTTATTCCAAATTTATTTCTGATGAGCACAAAGTTACTGCACTGTGATTTCAAAATTATAAAAAATATAACAAGAAAAAGATTATTCACCATCGATCTATCACCCCCTCACCCCACTTTCTTTGACCTTCAAGTTAAACTTTTCTTATAAATGAGGACTACCTCAAAATAGCTTTTAGTATGCAATGGCATTTATTTTTATGTTACACATGCCCTTACACACACACACACACACACACACACACACACACACATACTTGCACGTTTATATACACACAAACATTCATCAAAATGCTATATATGATTTCCATTTTAGAAGTTGTAGTTGTTCATTCTAATTTGTAGTCTCTTTTGATGGCCTAATAGACTAAGTTACTCTTGTTCTACTTTTCAAAATGAAATTAATCTAAATATTTTGGAGCAAAACATTAAAAAAAGAAGTGTGAAAAGATATCCCCTTTCCTCCCTCACTTTAAAAACACAGCTAACCAATGTTAGTAAGAGAAAAAATGTGTGTGTGTTCTCTTCCTCCTCCTACTCTACTTTCCTTCTTCCTCTTTTCCTCGTCTGCCTCCTTCTTCTGTGACAGAAAAATGCAAAAGGAAAGATTCCTGTGTATACTAAATTTTATGGAGCCCATTTTAAGTTATTCAGGTATTCACATAATGTTCTGTGAAGTTTTGCCTATGTTAGCAGGCATGCAGAGATAGAGGTGAATGATATTATAGAATATTTGACAAACTATTAGCAGTCTAGAATCATTTGAGAAACACGTGTTAATGACGACTAGGACACAAATAAAATGGATATGTCCTGAATACTGAATGTGAAATGCTTTGAAATTAATTATTTTGCTTCCAAATTTAGCTCTCAACTGGCAAATATGGACCATCCCATGTGGTCTATATTCTAACACATCTGCAAATTAACCTTAATGAATGATATATTTTGATAGTATTTTGAGTGTTATGTCATACTACTTTAAACTTCACATTTGATGAAAAAATGCTATTGGTTATCTCATAGAGTTAAGTACAACTCAATTTTTGTGACTCTGCTTCAGCTTCTTTTCTTTTCTCTGCTATACTTTATTCCTATGGCAGTAACAGAAATTTTGGATGAAGAAATAAAAGTCATCTAAATTAGGGAGAACTATGTAGCATCTCACATATCTCTTAAATAGCACATTTTTGAGATGCAGCCCATCAGAACCTGCTTATTTGCATATTTTCAATGATGTTCACAGCATTATCTTAACTCCCTTTTAGCAGAGTAAAACAATCACTTGATATTCCATTAAAACGCCACATAACTGAAAAGTCACATCAGATGGAAAGCTAATTAGCTGTACCACTTTCACATTATGAAAATGCATTTTTACATGTGTGTGTGTCCTAATCAGGCCTTTATTGAATACCTCTAGTGCTCAATTTTTTTGCATTAATTGTTTCAGATTAATTCTATTGTGTTCAAAGCAATTAATAAGAGGCACTATGTGATACAGTTGCACTGCTGATTCATGACTCCCAGCCCTGAATTGACTCTGTAGTGATCAGTATTTTTTCATCATCTCTGCGGAGCTGTCTACTGCCAATTCTGGGCAGATGTTAAGGTTATATCAGGATTGCTTTACAATGCATTTGAGGTGTTACCTGAAAAAATGATAAGGTTGTATATTTCAGATCCCAGTTTGAAGGACCTTATTTATTTTACTGTCTTGAAATCCTGATGGACCTTTGGAATTATGTTCATATTGCCTGGTAGTGTCATGAAAAGTAATGTTACTAGATGACCTTTCATATGGGCTTAGGAAACTGGGCTTGGAAACTTACAAAATTTAAAGAGTTATCATATTTAATAGCTCAAACTTGAAAAGCAGAAGAATTATGGAGAACCATTCAAATGAAAAAGTATCCACCGTTTGTCTATCTTAAGTGGAAATATGCTTGTTTACTTGAAATATGAATTCCTTCATTAAAATTTTAGTTAATTTCACTTTTAGTCACCAAGCAACAACTTTTAATAGACATAATTATTCTGTTCCAAAGATAAGATGTATTGTTTTCACAACTGTGAAAAATGGTATTTTTCTTTCGTCCCCAGGGATTGATTTAACTGACCCTTGCTTTTATGTTAGTTTTGTTTTGATTTGATTTTAGAATTCCAAGCTTATTGCAATTTTGTAATCTATAAGTTTCTTAACAAATACCTTGTCCATAATTTTCTAGTTAAGTAATTTAGTGGCAAAACTTGATACAAACTACTGTGAAGCTATTTTAGACTTTATAATCATTCATATTCAGTTTTCATTGCACAAATATTACATAAATTTGAGTGCAATTTGCTACTTCAAACATTATAGTATGAAAAGTATATTACCTTTCTCAGGTATGAATCATTTTGAAGTCCAAATACATTTGGCTTCAACAGTTTGGGATAAGGTGATGGCCCTCAACTGATATTTGCATTCTTTGGCTGTTCCTGGAAGTTCACTTGCTCCTTGTTAGCTTTGTGGAGTGGAAGACATTGACTGGAGGGAGTGGCTTCATTGACCTTGATTCTAGTAGATACTAGTGGACATTGTTAATAAGTCACACAGTTTTGTAGGAAACTTTAACATGTGATCATTACATATAATTGGAGTCTATTTAGTATAAATTGGTTAAAATTTTATTTTCATGAATGTTATTCTCTATTAGTTACAGTTTATATCTACTGTAATTATACCTATTCAGTTCATATTAACTATTAGCATACTTAAAAGAATCTATGATGATAAGCAATGTGTAATAACAGTTACCTGTTTTTCTTATCTTGTTGGAAGGACATTACCTGTTAAAACTCTCCTGTTTCAATTTCTAGTATATATTTTGCTTTATGCCTTCTAATTAAGACAGTTTTATGTTAATATTAGCAGTTTGATTTGATAACTCTTCATTAATGCTGTGTCAATCTTCCAGGACTACTAGGTCCACCACTTATAACAGTGTTTGATGTCTAAATCCAAATTGTCACTTTTACTTATCCATACTTTTGACTTGAAGAAACTTGAAATATTCTATTAAAGTTGGAGCAAGTGATGACTTTGCCCTGAGCCAAACCACTGCTTTTTACTATCTGCACAATTATGTTAATTATATTTTGTTAAAATTCCCATAGGCTTAGTTCTAAACTGAGGTCCAATATGCAGTTGTTATTAATTGTAATTAATATTGACTACTTGTGTGTGTACATGTCTTTCTGTGTTTTTTGTTTTTTTTTTTTACAGTTACATTTCAAAGAGGAGATGGAGGACTAATGAGCAATGGAAGGTATGTTAAGGAGATTCTTTATTAGTATTTTTAATCAGGACTAGAAGAACTCTGTAGTAAGAAGCTATTATTGTAATAAACGATCACTTATAAGTCTGAGAATTCTAGGAGGAATTAAATGGCTTACTACTAGGTTTAATGATCTATCTGTTGTGCACTTTAGAGGAATCAAGTCCAGATGTTTCATATCTCCCAGATGCCCCTGAAGAAATTAGTAGTAAATATCACAAGGAATGTGTTCATTTGTTAGCAGGATGTTTATTGCATTAATTAGACATTAGCAAATGAAGTTGCTGTTGTTTAAGACTCCTTATTGGCTCACACTAAATTGCTGTGAGTGAACAATTACATATAATCGATCACAAAGTAAATGATTCATGGATGATGAATAGGCTGTAGATTGATAGGACTGGATTCCACAACTTTGGATACTCAATTGAAATTGATAAAAGCTGATAACAAACCCATATATCCTCATCTATTTTCCCTTTGCCAATATGGAGATTGTAATTAGGCTCTGGTAATAACTTCCAATCTCCCATTTAATCAATATTTTAGCAAAAAGAGATTAAGTCTAATGAGAACTAGTGGATGTAGCAAGGAAGCAGTTGAATCTTCTTATTGCAGTTTCCATAGAAACACATGTTCCTCTTAGGTATTATACCAGAAGGGGTCTATCAACAACAACAACAAAAAAGTACAATGATTATAGATGCTCTATTTCTTTGTAAATATGTTAATAACCTGGAAAGGAATCAGAATCCCATTTTAACATTAAAGAAGGAAATTCTTTATTAAATACGATGTGAGGGAAATTTTCCCTGTAGACTATACTCAAATGCTGGAGCAGATCACAGGGTGTCTTTTATTGCCTTCAGAAAAACACTTAATAGCCCCCTGATATTTTGCCATTTAAAGAACTTGGAAATGTGCTATTGATGGAACAGTATAAGTACTGTTCATTAATTTCTTTCAAGTTCTTTGCCTCTAAATCAAACATGAAGGCTCACAATAAGGGTGACAGGCTAGAGAGGACAGATTCATGTTGGGACTGCAGTTACTGGGAACAAAATAACCCAAAGTCCTGGAAATGGCTAATACCAAGAAGCCATTCCGAAAGATTGTTCCCTTGAGGTGTCAATTTATCATCAAACCTTGTGTGGGGTTACTACTATTGCCAATTCCCACCAGTTTCAGGGCAGACATCTGATTTCTTGTGGATTTTGACAGGATCCCAGGCAAAGACACTTCTTCCACTGACAGGGTTGATCTATAGATAGTCTTAATGAACTGCCAAAGTTCCTTAATTTTTGAGAGCCTACACATTTTAATTCTAAATTCAATTAAAATCTTCTTAAATTCCTTAACCCTTTTTAGTGCATGAGACAGGCATCAAAATCTTTCATTGAGCTCCATAGACTGATTTCCTTTTCATTTCTGTCTTAGCCGTCCAGGTCTTCTAAATGCGGGTGATCCCAGCTATCCATGGCTTGCTGATTCATGGCCAGCCACAAGCTTGCCAGTGAACAATAGCAATAGTGGCCCAAATGAAATTGGGAATTTTGGGCGTGGAGGTAAGTTGTATTTTTCAAAATAATGTTATTTTTTAATTTTGTTTTTGTTTCTGTTTTCATTTTCCAGATATTTTTAAGAGATAGAGGGTATTTCTTCCATAGTTAAAAGAATAAAGCACATATACTAACATTGCTGTATATTTCCTAAATATTTTATTATAAAATTAGTGTGTCTATAATACCTTAAATAATAAAGTAGAGGAGGTCATTATTAATGTGGAAGTATTCATTTTTTTTGTATTGGTTGTTCAAAGAATTACAAAGCTCATGATATATCATCTTTCATACATTTGACTCAATTGGGTTATGAACTCCCTTTTTTACCCCAAATACAAATTGCAGAATCACATCGGTTACACACTCACATTTTTACATAATGGCATATTAGTGGGAAGTATTCATAATACATTTTGTTTTTAGGAATATCAGTAGACAGTAACTAAAATCAGGAAGTATACTGATAATTAGGGTTTATGCTTTTGAAACAAATACTTCATTTTTCAAAATCTCATTCAACATGTATTTATTGAGTACCTCCTATGTACCTGGCACTATGGCAGTCAGAAAGAATATAATATTGGTATAAAAAGTGATCATCCTTACCCCCATAATATTTCATGTGAAGAAGACAGTTAACTAGTTGGGGTGGCATGTTCAGAGAGAACTTTCTATTCTACAATCATTAATTGCTATTCCAAAGCAAAGATAAAACAGTGCAAGTGGCTGACATGCTAATACCTCCAAAATTTCATGCTAAACTACCCTCCATAGGTTTTTCTAAAGAGACAGAAATGTATCTAATATAAATAATGACTGCTTCCTCCCAAATGCACTTTTTCTTCTGGTCAATTGGATAGGTTAGTTTAGATAAAGATGAGAGGAGTAGAGAATTCCCTGATTGGCTCAGCAATTATATATAAGTTTTCTCCTGGTACAATACTATGCAGACAGTAAATGGACTTGAACTGCCTTATCGGTACCCTGATAAGGCTGAAATAAAGGCTGCCCAACTGGAGTAAGAAAATGTTGTAAAAGGAATGTTATTTAAATTGATATCTGAAAGAGGGACAGGAATTAGCCAAAGTATAAGAAGGTGTGTGGAGATAAATTACTATATTTTAAGGACCAGAAATAAGAGAGACATTGGGCTGGGGTTGTGGTTCAATGGTAGAGCTTTCGCCTAGCACATGTGAGGCCATGGGTTCAAATCTCATCACCACATAAAAATAACAAGATAATAAAGGTATTATTGTTGTCCATCTACAATGAAAAAAAATAAAAGACAAAATGGCAGACATTCAACCTATTTAAGAAATGAATAGGAGACTGTGGATGTAGCTTATTGGTAGAGGACTTCTCCAACATGACCAGGGGCCTAAGTTGATTACCCATCACTGAAAGGGAGGGTAGGTGAGGGGATAAGAAGGAAGGGAAAAGATGGAACTTCCTAACGGTTGAGTTCAAAGATGTTAGAAAGCACAAAAGACAAGAAAGAAAAGGTGTTCTAAGTCACATTAAGAGTTTAAACTTTGTCCATAGGGTAATCAGAAATTATTGGTGGATTTTTAAGAGGAGAATGCTGAGATGTAAACACTGTTTTAAATCATTCAGGCTTCTTCTGGGTGGAGAATAGAAAAAGTAGAAAATTGGAGTGAGGAATTAGGAGATTCTTGTAAAGCAAAGCAAATTTAGATAGACATACTAGAAGATTTCCAAACTTGGAGAATTAATTCGGAAGACCCAGGGCTGTGCTAAACTGTTCCAGTTCTACTAAAAGCTGCAGTGGATTTCACATGTATGACTATATAACCATATTCACTTAAGAAGAAGGGCTGGGCCTGTGGCTCAGTGGTAGAGTGCTCACTTAGTATGGGTGAGACACAGGGTTCAATCCTCAGCACCAAATAAAAATCAATAAATAAAAATAAAGGCATTGTGTCCACCTACAACTAAAAAAATATTTTTTAAAAATTTGGAGTAATCATGGATCGTTGCATTTTCTCTTCAAGATGGATTAACAATCTATTTGCATATAAAGTAATACCTCAAATTATAAAGTTACTAAGTATTTCATAAGCCTGATTTCTATGAATATCATTTCAATTAACTCCTTTTCCTTCTTGAAAATAAAATATAAAGATAAACATCCCTACCTCATAGGTGTGTAATTAGAATTAAATGGATGACAATATATAGTTTTCACACAAAGCTTAACTGCATAATCAACTCCCAAAAGGTATCAGATTAAATGAGAGAATACAAAGAAAGCTGTAAGTTTCTTTGGCTTCCTGCTTTCTCTCTGTATGCCTTTACTCTCCCCTGGGAAGTTTGTATGTCTGAGTATTCCCCACCAAGGAAACAGATCATCTTTCCCCTAATATGCAGACTGATTTTTGCCTAAAGGAATTCTGTTCCCAAAGTTTTTATCAGTCAATAATAGCTTCCTATTTTACACTTTGTATTAGAACATCACAATGTTCTATCTTTGTATCAAGAGATACATGCCTCAGATGGAGAAAACATTTTCTTTTTCTGTTGGCTAGCAAGTTAAATTAACATCCAAAATGTCTTAGTCCAATTTAACTGAAGGTAGAATGCAAGGTTTTTCTTCCATTTCTACCTTATTTTTATGGCATGAACATCAAGACCAAGACAAAGTTTTTCCAGTTTCTACCCACTCTCTCTTCAATTTGATAGTCATTTAAACACTTGTGCCAGAAATACTGTAGGACATTTTTGTATATTTAAATTTACGTCTTTTGCATAATTATAAAATACATAAACATATTTACATGTTTAAAGTCAAGAGACTAGAGTTAAGCAAGATAATTTGAGAAGTGGATATAGAATGCACGTCTGGTAGATTTTTAATGCCTCTGCTATTTTATTTATACTGCTGTGTAGTCTGAAGTTGGGTTCATATGTATGATTTTATAACCACATTCACTTAGAAAAATAATCATGGATACTGACATTTTCCCTTTACAAATAGAATACCAATGTATGAATGTAATGAAAATCATATTTTGAAAAATGAAAATATTAATTATCTCATAATTTTGCATTTTACCAATGTAAACTATGAGAAATTCATTTAAACATTCCATCAGCAAGTGCTTACTCTCATAACAGAGGGTGAGGAATTATGGTAATGAAGGCATATATCCAATAGGCTCCTGTTCTCAAGTAACTTATGATGCCGTGAGGAAGGCAGTCCTTCATACAAAAATTTACATTGGGCAAAAATAAAATAAATCCATGAATACAAATAAAGCCAAGGTACTCAAAAGCTGCACCACTAATCCAAACTGGAGTCAAGGTTTCTCGAATTCATAGGTTTCCAAAACAAATGTTAACAAGTGCCAGTCAGACAGCATTAAGGATGGGTTGGTGGGGACAGCAAGAAATACTAAATGGATAGTCCTTCCTAATGATGGCAGCACTTATTCAGAGCCTGCTTGTTGAATGGAGGGCTGGTCCAGAGTTCCAGAGTATTTGATGTTATAAGATTCTCCTCCACATACAGATATTCATGTGTGATCCTCCAATATTTCAATGTTGGATATAATTTAATTTAGTTTTTGAAAATGTGGGAGTGATCAAATAATATTTGAAGACAATATATGCAGCCCAAAAATCAATATAGAAGCACTTAGGCTGGAAGGCTGACTATAATTTCATCTAGCAGGGAAAGAGAGATACTCTATTTCCAGAGCCATAATTTTAGTGTTTAGTTGTTAGTAATATTATGTAGAATTATATTCTTGGACAACATTGTTCCGTTTTTTTGTTGTTTGAGCACAGAACCCTTTCAATAACATGTAACTGAAGGGACTCTGGAGAACCTTAAGTTCAAGATATGAGAAACTGAGGTCCATGGAGGAGAAACATTTCTATTCAATTAATATTCAAATATTCGGCAGTGAGAAATAGGTGGAGGGAGCCCAAAAACTTATGCAAAAAAAAAGATCTGGGTTGTTTTTTTTTTTTTGCCAATTTTTGATATAATATTAAATATTCAAGGTTTTGAGAATAAAAAAATATACTAATACTTGAGAATGAACAATGCTTCTTAAAATCAGATTCTATAATTATTAATCACAAAAAAGAATGACAGAAAAGCAATTTTGGTATTCTGAAATCCAAAAAACAATTTCTTGCTTATGCAACCTAGCATAATTTAAAATGTGAATATGTGTAACACTCTCACTGAGATGCCTTTAAAATCTTTACTTCAATAAACATCCACATATTTGTAAAACAGGTTGTTATTCCAGACTTTCAAAACTTCAGAAAGAGTGAAATTGCACACGGTTCACAATATTTTATAAATTTCTTGTCACTGTTGTTAATGAAGATTTTTTTTTTTAGTTTTTATAAATTCCAAAGAAAAACTAATACTTCTGTAAGAACTTTTATTTCAAGTACTGTGGGCATCATCAAATCTAAAAGTTTTAAAGACAGTCGAAATGTCTTATAATGAAGAGATCAAGTGGTTTCATGACCTCAAGTCCTATGAAGTGATATTTTCAGAACATACATTATTAAGGACTGCACTATAATTAGATTTATCTTAACTGTACATGATTAATACTAGTGTTAGTGATTTCTCTTTTAGATTAACTTAGTGTCTTTCTTCTGAAAAGGGAAAGGAGCTCAGGAGCGAGGTGGCAGATCTGAATTATAAAGCATCCTGTAAAGATAATTCAGCATACCAAAATGATAAATGGACTGATTGATATTCAGTGTTGTTCCTGAAGTTTAATTTTACTCTTGCTGTATTACAACGTGAAACTGTAATTCTCCACTTCTAAGTGTTGATAGCATAAATTAAACTCACTGATCACTAAGGTTGCTTTCTCTATAGTTAAATCCTGCTATATTATGGAAATGACTTATTCATGAAAATTTTCCTTTGTTATCCAAGAAAAAAAGAACACATTTTCTACCATCAGTTCTCCATTTCTGCAGTTATAAAATCAGATCACATAAATGTCAAGTAAAAATTTCAGAAAAATGGATTTCAAAGTCAGAGTCGTATAATTTTGGAAATTTTTGCAACTATTTACCAGCCATATTCCATATCTTTGGGGATGAAGTGGAAAGAGCTGTTTTCAGGCACAATTTGTAGACTCCCTCTGTTCATTGCTGCTGTATCATGCTACCACTTTCCTTGACTCTAAAACTCAGTGAACAACTGAAAGCATTTTTCAGTAGTGAAATATCCCAAATTTCTCATTCCTGGTTGGAGGAAATGGGGGAAGGGATGTGTTAAGCAGTGAGACGTGAAGGACGAGCAGTAGGCCTGCCTGTCACTGAGGTTGATAGCTTGGCGATGGTTGTATATCATCTACCCTTCATTGGTTCATGAAGCCCATCTCAGCTGAAATGCAAACGTGTGGCATGACACATTTATTTTTCATCTTCAATCCTGATAGTTTTGGGCTTCCTGTGCGTCATTAAATTGTTTCATTTCCCTATGTTCATCACAGATGTGCTGCCACCAGTTCCAGGCCAAGGGGATAAAACAGCAACGATGCTCTCAGATGGAGCCATTTATAGCAGCATTGACTTCACTACCAAAACCACTTACAACAGTTCCAGCCAAATAACACAGGCTACCCCATATGCCACGACACAGATCTTGCATTCCAATAGCATCCATGAATTGGCTGTCGATCTGCCTGATCCACAGTGGAAAAGCTCAATTCAGCAAAAAACAGATCTGATGGGATTTGGTTATTCTCTGCCTGAACAGAACAAAGGTAACAATGGTGAGTCACATTCTTCTGTCCTGAGAAGTTAACTTCATATCATTTGTGCATGAGATAGAAATTAGTATTCGTTGTTCAATTCAGTGATGCATTACCAGGTTTACTTCCTAAACTAAAAAAAAACATACTGGCATGTATTCAGTACCTTGAACAATTCCTACCACCACCGCCACTGCCTCCACCGCCGCCACCACACACCAACACCAATCGGGTTCATCCTTTCAGCTCTTTTTCAATATAGTGATCAGCTATCCATCTGTACTTCCATTAGGACAGGCTAGACAAAACATTCCTCCACTCTCCCACGACATCCGCTTCTGAGTTGCTAACTGCATGTTCTGCATGGGCTTGTGCTGTGAACTAATCACATGATGCCACTATGACCTCTGCCCTTTAACCCTTAGCCTTACTTTACATCCCTGACTACCGATTGGCTGAGGGATTGTCTAATAGAATGCCACACAACCAGTCACAGGATTTCAGCACCACCAGCTCTCACAACAGCTCAGAAAGGAGTGGCAGTCTCTCAGGTTGGTCTCATCACAGTAAGGAGAAATATTTGTTTGTCACCAGCATATGACCTGTGTTCCCTAACAACTGATGAGGAAATATTGAATCGCAAGCCACTGTCAGGCATTTATCTTACAAATGACAATAACAGTTGATCCTGATGAAATTATGCTTTGGTGGGGGTGGGCAATAAAAATCATTGTCATCACTTATGTACTAACTGCACAATAATGTATTGAAAGAAAAATAGTGCCATTTTACTAATTACTATTCCTTAAAGAGTAGATGAGTTCATTCCATCTTGAACCAAATATATGAGTCCAAAGAACTTTATAATAAAAAGATCATGCATGAAAGTTAATTCCAGGTCATTGATATCAAAAGATAAATTCAACTGAAATGAAAATAATCTTGGAGATGATTTCATATTGGGATGCCAATGATATAACTTCCTATTTTAGGACAACCTCTCAAATATTATGTAATAGTTATCTATTCAATGATTACTATGCTAAATATGAATATTAATATGTAAAATTATTAATTTTTACTTCAAAAAATACAATATTTGATAACAATAACTATTATATGCTGTCACTTTTAATATATATTTGAGAAATATCAGCTAAACCAACAAGTGTAAGGAAAAATGCATTTTATTGGCTAGAAATATATCCCTATCCTAATGAGTTATCCTCCCTTTGTATGTGAGGATATTGTATTAACCACATTGTAAATTCCACCTATTTACATCACATGCCTTTATCTGTCTACTTCTGACTGGTTCCTGACTCCACTTACTTAATATGCTTAATTATATGCTAATTGTTTTTATGGAATTTTTGTTTGGTTTTTTAAATTTACATATTAATAATAAAGGATTATAGTGTACTATGATACTGTGCAGTCTCCCAGGCATCAAGACTATGAAGAGTTAACTTTTTCTTATCATTAGGGTTACATTTACTAAATTACTTTTCCTCAGGAGATGGAACCTTCTCAGAATGAAAATGTTAATGCTGTCTCTTCCCTCCAAAATGAGTCATTTGCTCTTCTTGCCTATTGGTAGGATTAGGTACATTATAGAATTCAGAAAATTTTAAACATCTGTTATGAATTTAAACTGGCTTAATAATATAAGGGAATGTTTTAAATGACCTTCTATGTCATTTATGCTGGCATTTATTTATAATTAGTCCCACAATTTTTCTGAATAATTAAAAAGTAATTTTGTTGGATCTTCCTTTTTATTTCATTAAATATATGTAAAGATCAAGCAATATATGAAAAGAAATCTCCATATTGCAAGCCATGGACTCCATAAGACCTGTGAATCTTTCATTAAATGTTCTGTATAGATTGATTGTCACCGAATTTAAAAGTTATCTTTTGAGTAATTGTAAGCAGAACAGGATTCACAATGGTGCTTGCTGCTTTTTGAATCCATTAATCTCTTGAGTGACATTTACATATATCCAGGAATTATATTAACTACTTCATCTACATTTGAATACAGGATTACTTGAATTGGTGATAGAAAGCATTTTTTAGTAGGTAAGAGTGAAGTGATTACTCCTTTTACAGTTTAGTCTAATTGAGTTTAATATTACACTTTTGTTTAATTCTTTTATTTATAGCTATGTTTCCTAGGGGCCAAATCTAAGAATTAACTGCCCCATGGCTAGCTAATCATATATTATGGGATTTTTTTAATCTGTGCACATTGGTGTAACCAATTTAAAATAATCACAGGGACAAAGAAAATTGGGCATTTCTGAATTATTTGAGTGAACTTCTTACCCTCTTTGAAACACTTTTATAATGCATTCAATATATAAGTTCTGAGTACTTCTTGTTAAAAATCCAACCAGTAAAAACTATACAATAAAACTCAGATGTTTTAAAATAGTATTTGAAATCATAGTTGTATGTGTATATAATATAAAATATTGGTAACAATAGCTAAATCTTTTAATGTAATATTTTTTAAAAATAGACCATACGTTTAATTTTAAAATGAATCATTTTTATGATTTATTTTTTACAGAGAAGTCATTTTTAAGCTTTAACTATCCAACTATTTACATTTTTATTTTAAGAGAAAAGGGTCAAATATGTTTACAAGGCATCAATATCTGCTCCGTTAAAATATAATTTAGGTACTCTGGCCTTCAGATGATTGAGGGTTCAAGGTGAAGAGCAGACTGTGGCTTGCTTCTCTAAAGATTCAGATCTCAGAGATTTTAACAGTTGTCAGTTGTATCAAGCTCACCTCCATCTCAAAGTCCACCACTTAGTTCATTGTTAAAGACAAGACACACGTGTTGATGAATAATAGTCCTACCCAGATGGATCAAATGAGAGAACAGATATTTCTCCAGAACAGGGGAAAAATAAGTGTTGGTTGTAAAGTCCTCAGTAATTCTCTCTGTGCTTCAGCTATTTCCAGAACACATTTTAAAGCCCGTTGTTGTTTGGAAGCATAATAATGAGTAGCTTTCTTGAACCCGAGCAAGGGCTTCAACAATGAGGTTCGGAGCTCTAGAAATAGTTTCAAGTTAAGCTGCTCAGTAGTAAATCTGATTGTTCTCTTGCTATGTGAAGGCGAATCACATAACACTCAGAGCCTTAGTGTCATCATCTAGAATACGGAAGGTATAGGAACTTCTTTCTTAGGCACTTGGTTCAGGTGAGATTCAAATGAAATTTCTAAAATGCTGTAGAATGTGATTAGGATTGTGCATACATAAAGTTGAAAGAGAGTGGTCAGGAAGAACAAATAGCTCAACCATTCTTCTCTCAATCATTGAAATATAGTTCTGATACTGTAAAAAGGAAATAGACCTTAGTCATTGGTGGGTTAAGGAAATGAGGAATTGAGGTTCATTTACCTTAACACAAAAATTACATACTTATAACCGAGCAAACTTATTATTATTTTTATTCTGAATATGAGGCCATTTCTGATAAGTAAGACTTCAGAAAACAAGTGAAACTGGGTTTGCTATGAGGAAGAGAAGACAGGAGAAAGCAATTATGATTGGCATTTATTGAGTTTTTCTGTGCATCTGAGCACTTCATATACAGTATCTCTTATAATCCTCATGACAACTCAAGGAAGTAGTAACTTTTGCATGCTTATAATCCCAACAACTCAGGAGGATCACAAATTTGAGGCCAGCCTCAGCAACTTACCAAGGCCTTACACAACTCAGCAAGACCTTGTCACAAAATAAAAACTAAAAGAACTGGGGATGTGGCTCAATGGTAAAGCATTCCTGGGTTCAATCCCAAGTACCAAAGGAAAAAAAAAATGGAGTAAGTTCATATTTCTTTTACATGTATATAAGTTAAGGCAATGCCTTTTGAGTGAGGAGTTAAATTTCAAACTCAGTAACCAAACTCTTACTCACTAAACAGAGGACACTTTCTTACCCTCCTCTTAATATCTTTTGTCTGTCAAAGAATAGAAGTGACAGGAAAGCTGAAAGCACTTTGTTTGTAGGGATCTTCTTTTAAATATTTATGTATCCTATGTGGAAAATGTACACAACTCAATAATTGGCTGTAGTGTCTAGTTTAAGAGTTTTATCACTTTCTGGCACTCAAATACATTATTACCAAATTGCATAATCTGACTCAGCAGTTGTAGAAGAAAGAAGATGGACTGACTTCTAGTGAGATCTAAATGGCTAGATAGCCCTGCTACAAATATCCTATGCTTAAAATTTAGCTATAAGTTGAGGTGGGATTATTGGAAGTTACTGAGTCACCCCTGAAAGGTCATTTTCATTTTGCTCAAGAAGTATTCATTCTGCATCCAACTGAGGTCCATTTTTATGAAAAAGCCTTATTTACTTGATTTTAAAAAGTACAGCACTATGCAGATGATGAATTTTTATTTTTATACCTCATTAAGCATCATGTAATCTCAGATATGGCTCATACACCCTTCATTTATGTTCTGCTCATATTTGTGCATGAATTCATTCATGTAACAAATAATACTGAAACTGATTACTATATTATCATTAATTTTCCCTCCTTTTTGGAATTTATGAAATGTGATAGTTAAAACATCTGGGAAATATTCTCACTGTATGCAAAAGTAATTGTGCCATTTATTAGTCAAAAAGTCTATGAAATGTATCATTGTGAGAGATTTACAGGTATTCTCCAGATTGTACTTGATCGATTTTTATCAGTGACTTTTGAGAGAAAAATGTTACTCTCCTGGATTAATTAAATTGAGCAAATTCTAATGGAAAAGTTAAGCCTGTATCCTTAGACACTGTATTTTCCACTGAGAGAGATTATGCAAAAGAGCATTTTAAATGCACTAAAATCTGACATTTAAAAGAATTTGTTATGGACCATTATTTCCTCTAACAATGAAAATGTGGAGGCAGCAGACATGAATAAATCAATAAATGTTCTTTTGATACAGCAGCCATGTTTTTGGTTTATTCAGCTCTGCAGTTAATGCAATGGGAAAGAAACAGTATCATTTTGAGTGATTTATAAAAATGTGTTTCTGATTGTATCATTTCATTGTTTATAGCTTTTACCATCTCTAACATAGTGATTCTGGTATTTTGAAAACAAATACATCTTTCCACCTGATATTGCCTGTTTGTTCTGATATTCACCATCTCTGAATAAATGCATTATTATTTCCAGGTGGGAAAGGTGGAAAAAAGAAGAAAAATAAAAACTCCTCTAAACCACAGAAAAACAATGGATCGACCTGGGCCAATGTCCCTCTACCTCCTCCCCCAGTCCAGCCCCTTCCTGGCACAGAGCTGGAACACTATGCAGTGGAACAGCAAGAGAATGGGTAAATGTTATTTTATATACCAACAAAATGGCCCAGGCTGCATTCCACTCTCTATTGTTCTCTTTTGCCCTGAGTTCTTGTTCTTTCTTAGCTCCCCTCCCACCCTGTTCATTACATTTTCCCTCTTTCCTGTTTGCACTGTCCGTGTATTTTTAGCTGATAAACACAAAACAGCACATATTGAGGACTGTGAATCCTTGGCCTTCAAGTGCCTCAGATTGTCTGCAATCATGATAATGCAGCCTACATTTATAATATTGCTTGTTAGTTTGAAAGCAAGTACCCACAGCTCTGTGAACTAAAGAGCCACTCCTGAGAAGGGCTGAAAAGGGAATTAAAATAACCTTCTTCATCATCCCTTGCAGTTCTCTAATGACTTGATGTCTGGCCATAGCAGGGCGCCACGGTAGAGCGCCATCACAATGGGATAATTGTAGGGACCTGGCCAGTGGGTAGAACTTTAATCACCAGCTCTGATGGGAATTTAGGGGCAGGGACAATAAAAGAGGTTCAAGCCAATGCACACTCTGTAACAAAACCTTTTTAAGTTAGAAAATTTCCTTTGAGGACCTTTAAATGTGATCAGTTTTCTTATTCTTTCTTTTGAAACATCTAACAAGAGTCAGTGTCCTCTGTAAGCTTAAGTGTTAATTGATTTTGAACACAGACACAGATAATTTTTTATTTGAAAGAAAAAAACAGGTCAAAAGAATATACTCTCTTTTTCTGTATGAATAAATCCTATGTCTTCCTTATAATTTCTAGGTCACTGTTTATTTTGACTAGACCTTTATGTAACCTAAAATAGAGAATACAGACAGTTTTTCTTTGCATAAATTTTCTTTACTTAGATATATATTAGATATATATTATTATATATATATATATATATTATATTATATATTATATATATATATATTATATTATTATATATATATTAGATATATATTATTATTATTTTTTTTTTACCTTTTAGACTTTTATTATTAGTTCTCTCTGAAGAATCAAAATAGTTAGCAAATTATTTTAGATTCATCAAGGCTGTATATCCTTTGTATTTAGATCTATAATGATGTACAACATAATACAAAAGAAACCAAAGAGAGTGATTTCTAAACCTAGGTGTTATTCATGTGTCATCCTAAAGCAGGGCTGGAGGAAGAGGCTGTTCAAGGATAACAGGGGAGGGTTAGTGCTAGGCCACCAAGTCGTGGCCTGTTTTCTCAACCCATTCAGTGTGCTGGGAAGGGGCCAATGATTACTCAAACTGACAACAGGTTTCCTAGAGCAGGGCTCTAAGACCTTGGGCAGCAGAGGACTGTGGTCCAAACCAAGCTGAAAGAAACAGGCTGGAAAGGGAAGCATGGTGACTGCCTGGCAGAAGAGGCAAACTGGGCCCCATGGGGAAAAGTGCTTTCCTTGTACCTCAGAGACATTACAGAACCAGTGTAACACTAAGACTTCATTAAAAGGGAGAAAGAACAAAACCCTGGAAGAACCTTCTCGTACTCAACTTGGATTAGAGTTCAATCCACCAGTGCACGTAGTGGGGGAAGCATCTAAACCCAAAGCAGCACTAAGTCTAGCCCTCCCTTTTCTCCCCACTCCTGTTGGCAGCTAGACCAGGTTTCTACTGAGGATGTAGAGACCCCCAGAAAGACCAAAGTNAGTTCAGCTGAAAATAAAAGGAAATTGTAATAATAGTGGCTTACACAAAGCAAAAACTTATTTCTTTTTCAAGTAAAGAAAATCTCCAAGAACTTAATTTAATACTAGTATGGATGTTAAATGGATTTTAAGCTCCTTCTATCTTACTAATTTGCCATCCTTAGGTGTAGTCTTCTTTGTGAATCAATAGTCTTCAGCATTGCTCCAGCCATCACATCTGTATTCTATGCACCAGAATGGATGAAGAAAAATGTGATGAAGGGCTTAGTATCTCTTTAAGGAATTTCATGATTTCACTCCTAAAACTACTATTATATATTATTTGCCCATATATATATATATATATATATATATATATATATATATATATATATATCTGTATATATATAACATGCATTATATATATAAATGTATATACACACACACATAGTATCTATACATGCACATACATCTCACACACACACACACACACACACACTCATCACATATTTTTGTATGTCTTTTTCTCCCTCCAAAGGACTTTATTTATTTCTCTGGGATTATAGTGCCCATATATTCATATTATTATCATTTATACATTTTAGAAACATATTGACCTATGAAATAGGCAGCTAAGGGCACATGTTTCTTTCCCTAACTTAAAAAAATTAAATTTTTTATATGAACTTAATTTACCTCAAGGTATAAATGTGTTAGTCTCACATGAATTGTGAGCAAAGAAATAGCAGACCTATAAGGGCTGAAGGTGTAGCTCAGTGTTGGAGCTCTTGCTTAGCCTGTGTGAGGCCCTGGGTTCAATCCCCAGCACTGCAAAAGAAAAGGAAAAGCAAAGATACATATTCCATAAGAAAAGATTATCACACAGAATTTTACAGTCTGCATTTTTAACAGAATCATCAGAAAATGAGGGAATGAAATTTAAAAGATGAATATGAAGAGAAAGTAGTGCTTAAAACTTTATAATCATAAAATTGCAAAAACAGATCACACAAAAATTATGGGTAATTTGGAATTCTTTCTATTTTCTTTTTTTTTTTGAGTCTACTTGAAATATATATATATATATATACACACAATATAATAAGGCCAGTTACTCATTGAAATAAAACTAATTCCATCAAAGTGAGTACTAAACTTATCACTTGATTTTGTTTTATCTAGCAGTAGAATTGGAAATACTAATTTGGCAATGAAATAACACATGCTATTGCAGACTTTTATCTTTTGACAAAATTGTTTTCAGAATATCAAGATATAAAGCATAAACCTATTTCTATTATTTGGGGATTTTAATTTGTTTAAATATTCATCCAAAATGCATGATATTAAAAAATCCCCTTTTAATGATTTCTATAATATCAACTTGATTTTTTAAATAGGTAAATTATATATGTTGAACATATACATGTATATGTATATATCTACATGCATGTGTATATGTATTCATATGTATATTTGAGGTCTTTTTAGGATGTATTTTAGTCCTTATTTACCTTTGAATTTTTATCACTTTACCTAGTATTTGCTGAAAAAAAGTCATTCTTGCTCAAAGTAATGGTTAGGTCTTAAACAGTTAATAATACTAACTGCAGAATTAGATTTACTTCTATTTTAGTTTTTTTTTCAAAGCATATTGTAAGTTTTATTTCAATTGTTTGTGATGAAAACATATTTAAAGTCAATGCAAAAAGAACAAATTAAACTTACTAAGCTGAGGCTGATATTGTTCCTTTGCATATAATCTTTACATTTTGGTGTTTTCTAATGTGCAAACCTCACACTACCAAAAAGGAAATATTATTATACTCAGGTTGTAGTCTGCTATTCATGAAATTAACATTGACTATTTCACAGACGAGAACTTCTATAGAATCTTTTTATATTTTAGTGTGAAAACTTTATTATTTAGGCTTGAGGTTTTCTTCATATACAAAGTACAAAAACTTTAGAATTAATTTTTTGCTTTTGATAATTTTTACTTCTATCCATCAAGGATCCTGCAGTTATACTACTTACAGTGATATACAGATTATGACACTTTTATTTCTAACATCATAATAAATAATTTAACCCACAAATATTTCTATCAAGTATATAATAAGTGCTAAGCATCGTACTTGGAAGAGACATAGGAGACACAAGATAAATGTACAATTACTAGGGAAAACTGACCTGTGACCCAGAGGGGAAGATAGAAAGCACATTCTAGATAGTAACCCCCTTCACAACACATATCCATCTCCATCTCTCTGTCTCTGTCTCTTTCTCTCTGACACACACGATTTTGTACAATGAACTCTTGGGGAATGTTGTATACAAAATAATAATTTGTCTATGCCAAGGAGTAATCATAGATGCCAGGTAAGCAGGTAAGTCTTTCAAAAAGCTGATAGCTGAAGAATATTGCCGTGAATCTTGAATCATTTCTTCATAAAGAACATTACCAAGTTGGGTGGTTGTTAGATGCCAGATATAGAGCAAAGAGTAAGGACAAAGGAGAACAAGAAATAAGTCTGTAATCTAATGCATCTTATGTACTAGAAGTAGGTCGTTAATCAATAGCTGCATCGAAACAATACTAAGGTCACTATTTGAACAAATGGAAAGAAATTTCTCTGGGGAAAGACAAAAATATAAAATTAAAATTAATACTATGTGTGATGAGAAAATGAGAGTATAAATAGCTCCATTGGTCTTCCTTTGGAAACCCTGCCCTATTCTAGTTAGAGGTATCTGCTTTTCTCTTAGTTGCCCCTATTCAGTACCACTCCTTTCCATGCCCTACCCCCAGAACTTTATTTTAATTACTTGTCTGCATCCTTCAGCAATTGGTGTCTTCTGTATGTGGTTTTATGAGCTTTAAACCTACATTTTGTAGGACAACATCTGACATGGAGTCTTAGTTTTCATCGTGAATCCTTAATGCCATAGGAAAATTCTGATTTTTGAATACAGATGATGGATTGGAGGACATGATGCTGAAGGACATGAGACTGCAGGTGGATCACATACAAGATATCATAGCATATGAATAACTGATATAAAAATGCTAAGGCCGTAAAATAAGACAATGACAGTGGGTAGGTGAGAAAGGAGTAGATTTAGGCATAATACCTAGCTGATAAAAAACTGTGATCTGGAAAATATAGTCTAGTTTTTGTTACAATTTTTAGTATAATTTCTAAGTGTTTAGAAATCAGCAATTTTCTTTCTAAGCATTTCTTGGACCAATCTTTCCTTACAATACTAAATAGCAAAAGTTATCAAAGCATTGTCCAAATAACAAAATATTTAATTGTTAATTCAATAATATGATAACAATGCTAAATGTTCTCTCTCATCAATATGCATCTTCAGTTAGACAAAATAGTGTTAAAATGTATTAGTTCTTCACTATAAATATAATACATTTTATTATAGTCATGATGCTAGGAAGCATTGAATAATAATTAAGTATAAAACTGGTGCTTTGCTTTGTTATTGCAATTAGAGATTGGCAAGCTTTTGCTAGTGTTGAACTTTATTGTATTTTTATTAGTAATTTGATATTTGTATTTGGCCTTTAACAAGTTAGTTCACTTGCGGCATTGATTTGCCGTCTTCTTTATCATTATTCATCAGGCAAGACATAACGTGACGCCTCATATTTCACTGACAGAATGTCAAAAGAACAAGCACTTCCCTAGGAAAGGTTGGCCAGAAGAACTATGGTTTGGCATTAGGAGAATTTTCATTCATTTTAATGTTACACAAGAAAAAGATGAAATTCTATCTCTCAAATAAGATGTATATTGTAAAATGTGAAGGAAACTATCAAAACAGACGTACATTTTTATAAACTTCATAGGCACACCTGTAGTCTTTTCATCCTTCCTTAGTAGCTGCATGAACTAAGCCTAAATTATCTGTTCCTCTGGAATGGATCAAGACTTGAATATTTGAGAGATGATGAACAATTCTTCACCATTATGTTTTGCACTATATTCCAGCTTCCCTTCCTCTACTTTCATATTTTTCTTCTTTGGATATTCTTTCCTTCTTTGTTCATTTATCTAATGTTGGTACAAGTCACTTTGAATCCATGGACTTTTCCCAGCTTTGCTTATATACTGCATGATACAGAGTTGGTATATTAAAGTTTTAGATTAACTTTGAAAAAGGATGTAGAAGAATTGGTGAAAAAATGTATAGTATGTTAATGAAATAGGTGATGAAATATGTTTTAGTCACTTAATACACTATGCAATGCATTTACATAGTATTAAAAATAATGTTTTAATGGTTAGACACTTCTTTGCCTGATCTTATTTGAATAACAAAAATGAATCTGATACAACTTACTACCATTTTTTTCTATTACCTTAACACATGTGATGCATATAACATATACTTTTCCTTTCTCTTATGTTCTTTTTTTGTTTTCATTCCATAGGTATATCTCTAGTAGATTATTGAAAGTAAGAACAGTTTATTATTTATGGACTACACAAATTTTAGGAGATAACTGGCTAATTTCACTTGAACGATTAAGTATATAGTTTTGTATTTAAAAGTATAATATATCTGGGAATAAACCAAGTAAAGAAAGTGCAACTATGAATTTCTGGCACAAAAAAAGGTGCTCTTTTCTATGGAATTCTACAAAGTAAATGTAAATTTAACTATTGATGAAGTGCAACAGTAAGCACATTCTATACTGAAAAAGGACAATTATTTTATGACTAGCTTTCTTATAGATTTTTTTTTATTTAATAATATGACATTTAAAGTTAAGTAAATAAGAAAATAAACCTAAGTATTTTTATTAATTAAGCAATTTGTGTGTTTTCATTTCAAATCAGTAAATATACTTATAACCTACTATTTTTAAGGTATGATGTTAGGGGTAACAGAACAAGAACAGTTCAGTGTTATAACTCTAATGTAGCTTAAATCCACTTGAAAAAAAGATACTATAAACATGTGAAAAGTATAAAGATATGAGATTTCACCTATAGCTTGAGGATTTACCAGATTAAGATAGGTAAAATTGGAAGCATCCAGTTTAT
Source organism: Marmota marmota marmota (assembly GCF_001458135.2). NCBI lineage: Eukaryota > Metazoa > Chordata > Mammalia > Rodentia > Sciuridae > Marmota > Marmota marmota. The sequence continues at coordinate 35,302,438 of NW_025999968.1, read as the reverse complement.
TTGAAATAAGTTGAACTCTATAAACAAATGTACCAGAATAGAAAAGTACATAGACAAGAGGAGACAAACCAATTTAGTTTGAGCAGAAGATTCGTGTTGAGAAACTATAAAACCTATCCTAAAGGTAGACTAAAGCTTAAATATATTTAATAAATAGAATAGATAAGAGAAACAAAATTGGAAGACCATTCTCAGATTTTCATAGAAGAAAATTGTAAGTGGTGCTCTGCTTCACCTGTGCCCAATTTTTTTTTTTTTTATCTTTGGAAGATATTGCCATTTAGGGAACTATCTAAATTGTTCCAATACCATTTCCCTTCCACATATATCACTTAAAATTTTCCATTTTTAGTGATCACTGTAGCCTTGCCCAACCCCAAAACAATATTAGGCCTTCCAAATCAACTCTATAGTACCCTGTATTTTTAATAATTTACTTATTATCAATCTGCTGAATTGTATGCTATATGAAATAAAGTCAGGACCCTAACACATAACTGTTCGGGAAAAATGATGATAAATTCAGGGTTACTTTAGAAAGAGATTTTATTTTTTAGACCAGTTTTGGGTTCACAAGAAAATGAAGTAAAGCATAGAGATTTATCCCAGCTTTCACACATGCATAATCTCTTATTATCTCTCACCAAAGTGGTGCACTTGTTCTAGTTGATGAACCTGCATTGGCACATCATTATCACCCAGAGTGCATCATTTCCCACAGGGTTTACTCATCATATGGTACATTCTGTGGTTTGGATAGATTCAGGTTGACATGTATCTACCATTATTGTATCATACAAAATATTTTCACTGCTCCAAAATCCACTTTGCTTTTTGCCTATCTCTCACTCCCCAGAGTCTGGCACTACTGATGTTTTTACTGTTTTCATGGTTTTGCCATTTCTAGAATGTTCTGGAATTGGAAATATACAATCTATACCCTTTGTATATTGACTTCTTTCACTTACCAAGGTGCATTTAAGTTTTCTCCATGTCTTTTTATGACTTGAAGCCCAATTCTTTTAAACATTGAATAATTCTCCATTGTCTGGATGTATCTGTTTATTTATTCAACTTCTGGGGATATCTTAGCTACTTCCAAAATTTGGCAATTATAAATAAAATTGCTATATATGTCCACGTGCAGGTTTTTATGATATATTCAGTTTTTAACAAAATGATTAAAATGATACTCAAGTGAAGATATTTAGCAGACAGTGGATCTGTATGAGTTACAGTTTTTTTATAAGGGAGATCAAGACTAGTTATGCATAGTTGTGATATGCATAGTTAATTCTAATTTTAGGTACTAGGCACTAGCAATAGAGAAGAGTATTAAAAAAGTTCTTGGACTTAAGGATCTCACAAAATAATAGGACAAATGGGACACAGAGACAAATAATCCCAATATAATATGGGAAGTACCACAATGTAGGTATTATAAAATTCTAATCAGTTGTATATGGAAATGGGAGACAAGGTTTCACAAAACTAACCACCTTTGAGGTGAGCAGGAACCCACAGGCAGATAGATGATTTGAGAACAGTCATATGCAGACCCAGAGTTTAGGAAAAAAATAGAAAGTAGGCTGATGTTGGGGAAATAGTGAGAAACAGAGCTAAAATAACAGATTAATCAGTTGGAGAAGGGTCTTTTAAGCCAGCTAATGAGTTTGGACTTTTCTTGTATTAGTTATGATCTTATGTGTAGGTGTGATGTGAATTAACATCCAGTTGCCTGCATTAAAGATAGGGTGGAAAAGAAGATAAGAGACTCAGAAAGCTAGTGAACTATTTTATAGAAGGTAACTGATCTATAATCATGGAAGAGGAGATTCAGGAGATATTTCAGATGTTAAATTAAGAAGACAATTAAATCCTTTAATATTTTTATCTTATACTTAAAAATCTATAAAAAAAAGTATATTAGGACTTATTTGATTTCTGAAAACATTAGGATTACAGAAAAGGTATAAGTAGAAATTCTGCTGATTTTGTGCCACAACAAAAACAGTTTAATTTTTCATATTCTTGGACCATAATCCCCTTTCAAGATGTCATTTAAACATGAAATCTAAGTATTTAAAATAATTGTTTTTTGTGCACTTAAAATATGTCAATGGCGTTCATTTCATATTAAATGTTTTACTACAATAAAACAATTTTAAAAAATATATATATTTTGTAGGGCAAGGTTTTGAACTTCTGTTTTCTGATTTTAATTCAATACTCAATGTAGGCAGAAGCATTTGATTTTACTGAGAAAATTAAGAGAAATGAACTAATATTGAGTATAATTTGTGTCATGAAGTCTAATGACTGGAATATCATATAGAAAGGTTGTCATAAGTCTAGAATAAAAGCAAATCAAGTTCTCAGATACTTCTTACATGGTCAGTCAGCTCTATTGCCATATTCTGCTGGTGCATAAGGATAAATAAGAGAAGGAAGCAGTTAAGTCTACAAGCACTAAATTCATTAATTGTCCTTAATTAGCAATTTCGTGTTTCCACATGAGTAACTTTGTTGGGAAGTTATTGCTTTTTGTAACTGTGGGGTAACAATTAGCCAAAAAGATCTTTAAAGAATAAATTGAGATACTGAGATAACAGTTGTAATTACAATTTTAAATTAGGTGATTTACTATAGTAGCACTGACAATGTGATCAAGACGAAATAAACTGAGAGAACATTTTAGACACCATGTGGTTGCTGTTTATTGTCAGTGTAGCCATTTTTGTTTGTCTATTAACATGCATTTTTTTCCTCATCTAATTTCAGCTATGACAGTGATAGTTGGTGCCCACCATTACCAGTACAAACATACTTACACCAGGGTATGGAAGATGAACTGGAAGAAGATGACGATCGGGTCCCAACTCCACCTGTTCGAGGCGTGGCTTCCTCTCCTGCTATCTCCTTTGGACAACAGTCTACTGCCACTCTTACTCCATCCCCACGGGAAGAGATGCAACCCATGCTGCAGGCTCACCTGGATGAGCTGACAAGGGCATATCAGTTTGATATAGCAAAACAAACATGGTAAATATATTCACTGAGTCAAGGGATCTATGCTTTCTGCACATGGAAATGTCCTTTTATATAAATTCACAAGACATATTCATAAAACTATACACATGAGGATAAAATTTTGATTTTGTATACTCCTTAATCATTTAGAAAATGATTTAACTACTACAGAAATGTTAATTTGACCAAAGTCGCATAGCTAGTTAGAGAGTAAGCTAGAGCAAGAATTCAGGTCTGCTGAAATTCAGTCTAAAGTGCTTTTTGGCTACACTGGAATCTTCTAATTTACAACCGATTTAGCTTCAATTAGCTTATCCTTGAACTCACTTTTAATGCCATAATGAAGGACTCCTTTTGGATTCTTTAAAGTGCCTGTGATTAATTCTGCAAGTGGTTGTGAATATGTAAATGCAAGCTTCTGCAAATCACTTATGGTCAGTGTCAGTTATTAAAAGACCCTCTTTGGGCAGAATTAAACATATCAGAAAAATAAAAAAATTTACTAACAGTAAATGCATTTTTTAAAATCACAGAGAATAGATTAAAAACCCAAACTTCATTTCTTTTTCTTTTGGTACCAGGGATTAAACCCAGGGTCACTTAACCACTAAACCACATGCTCAGCTGTTCCCCCCACCCCCACCTCAGACAGGGTCTCTCTAAGTTTCGTAGGGCCTCACTAAATTGGTGTCTTTGAATTTGTGATCCTCCTGCCTCAGCTTTCTGAACCACTGGGATTACAAGCCTGTGCCACCACACCAGGATCTATTGCTCTATTCTTCTAATTATTAGAAAACTTTCATAAATTATAGATGCAATTCATATAGGTATCTTGTACAAATATGGTAGATCATAATTTTATAGGGTTGGTTGTTTTTTCCAATGTTTTCCTCTCTGATAGTGATATATAGGCCTGCACCCTTGAAAACAAAATCTCTGTTACATTCTTTGAATTATGTTCTCTTGATTTATACCCTGTGCTTGAAATCATGGTAGCTTTTTTAAAAGATAGTATTATCATTCTTTTTATGGGAGGGTAATTCTAGCTACTAGAGTAAGTTGATTATGAGATGACTCTTATTCTCAGTGTTAATTGACTATTTTTAAAATATAACAGCTATACTAAAATATAATATAGTTAACTATACATACAAAGAGAATCTCAAATAGGTATGTCACTTAAAGCTGTATGAACATGCTCTTTCCTTAGGATAAAAGGGTCTTGAACATTTTCTCATTTTTTTCTAAAAATTAAAGACAACCTCATATTACACATAATTATTTTATGATACATCACTGGTTAAAATGAAGCCAATTACTTAAAGAGTGATAGGATTCTCTTCAAGGTTAACTGGTGAAATCACAACTTTAAGTCATTTGAAGCAGAGACTTTGGCTCAGGGGTTCTCAAATTGGTGTGTGTTTTGAAATCATATGGAGAACTTTAAAATATATTGGTCCTAAGTCCCACCTCTAAGCAGATTCTGATTCCATGCTGAGCTTTGACTGAGGACAGCCCAAGTTGGGGAAGTTACCATAGAGGTGAACCTGCTTCCTATCTGCATAACTAGGGGCAACTTGCTTACCACTTGCATGCTATAGTTAATGTGTTTAAAATGATGTCAGAAATAATAGCTCATGTATAAAATCAAAGGGCAGTCCTCAGGCCACTCTCATTTCTGATAAACAAATAGAAATATCAGGGTCCTGAGACCACACTGAAATTCAAGAATTCACTAGAAGAATTTATAGAAATCTATTATTCTCAAAGACACAGTCAACTACTGTAAAAACATATAAAGTCAGCAAAGAGAAGAGTTATGAGGCAGAGTCTAGAAAAGTCCCAAAAGCAGAGCTTCTAGTTGTTTCTTCCAATTGGAGTCAAGGACAGCACTACTTTCCCTAAAGTGTAACGATACACAGGGGATATTGCCAGACTTGGAAATGAGTTTCAAAAGACAACAGTAAAAGAACATAGCACTTACTCTTTAATCTCGCTTAAATAGAAGGGGTCTTTAAGATACTTTTGTATGACAGCAATGAAAAGACTCTGTAAAAACTTGTAGTACATTTGCTTTTAAATGACATTAAGAAATAACATTGCTGACGGCTGCAGTGGCGCATACCTATAATCCCAGTAGCTCTGGAGGCTGAGGTAGGAGGATTTCGAGTTCAGAGCCAGTCTCAGCAACGGCGAGGCATTAAGCAACTCAGTAAGACCCTGTCTGTAAATAAAATACAAAATAGGGCTGGGGATATGGCTCAGTGATTGCATGTCCCTTTCTTGGTACCTCCCACAAGAAAGGAAGGAAGAAAGGAAGGAAGGAAGGGAGGAAGGAAGGGAGGAAGGGAGGGAGGGAGGGGGAGGGAGGAAGAAAGGAAAGAAGAAAGAAAATAACATTGCAATGCTTTTGCTTAGCATTTTGTAGGTGTCCAGCTGCACATTAGTTAGCCACCTGATTTGATAAATTTAAGTTTTACTTGAATATGTTTCAAAACTGTGATGGTAATTATAAGATTCTATTTATCTAATGACGGTTGAGATTAAAATTATTTACTCATTGCAAAGGGTTTATCTAACACATCTTGTGTTCTAAACACAGAGTACTAGGGTGAATTGTTTCTGCCTTGGAGAAGTTCAAGATGTTGGTGGCTGAGATAGATGCACAAATAGGTAGATAGAGCAGAAGGTACTTGCCATAACTGGGGCAAATGAAAATACTTCTCAGCCTGCTCTGAGAGGGTCATGCAAAAAGAAATCCTCCTAAGTCCAGAAATGTGCTGAAGGTGGAAGAGAGGGAACATTAGGCATTCCAGTGACATCTTAAGTGCTAGCAGGCCGCATGGGTGGGTTACACATAAACTGGAAACAAAATAATATGTATATGTATATATGTATGGGTATATATATTATTTTTTGAAAAGGTCAACTTTAAATAGTCTTGTGACAAGTATTTTCATTCTGTTTTTGATGACTTATCTATACAAAATATATGTTTATATCACTAGAATAATTCTTAAATTTATGTGGTTGTTGGTAAGGCATATGCCCAGAGACCTATTGTCTCTATTGACATGTATGTAATAAAGCATTGTAAACTCCAAAGTTATTAATGCAAAAGAAGAATACTGTTACCATAGCATGCCATTTAATTCTTATTACAATGTTTTTGAATGTTAATGGACTGCTATTCCCATTTTATTGTTTCCATTTGAATTCTAGGCACATTCAAAGCAATAATCCACCCCCACAGCCCCCAGTTCCACCATTAGGTTACGTGTCCGGAGCCTTGATTTCTGATTTGGAAACAGATGTTCCAGATGATGATGCTGATGATGAAGAGGAAGCTTTAGAAATCCCCAGGCCCCTGAGAGCACTAGACCAGACACCCGGATCCAGTATGGACAATCTAGACAGCTCTGTGACAGGTAATGGAACTGATTTAATATAAATAACTGACCTATTTGCAATATTGAAATGCATCAAAAATCAAGTACTTTCTTATGTAAGATTTATTCCACTCCATCTATTTCTGTAACATTTTTAATATGTTAATGTTAAACACAAAATTCAAAAAGGATTTGGAAATACTTTTGCTTTGCTGCAAAAATGATAAGAAAATTCATGAATTTTAAAAAGCTTTAAAGACATGAAAGAAAACTCAATTATAGTCATGGCTTTCATGAAAAGTTCACTGTGCTAGGGAACCAAGTCTATTACATAAAAAAACTGAGTTTTAGAAATGATATATTTTGTATATCAGGAGGAATATACAAAATGAATGCAATCTTAAAATGCTTCTTGATATTTCACTCTGTAAAACCATTCACTGATGAAAATAAGTAAGTCTTCAGAAAAAGACTCTTCAGTTGCACAAGGTATTATTTTTATAGTGGAAAATGCATAGTGAGATAAACCATGCATTTATGCATTTCATAGTGTAGAATAGAATCCAACAACTTCCCCTCTTCCAAGAAGTATATTTATTTTGACTATTTACTCCTCTGGCTTCTACTTGCCTTGTTCACCAAGTGAAAGACTTCAGTTGGTACCCTCCTCTGATGATTCCAGGACTGATGTGTAACCTATGTCCAACAATTTCAATTGGAAATTTTAAAATCCTAATATGTACACAATAAATATGGTGAAAAGTAAAAATTCAGTATTTCTGTTCACATAGTTATACATTCTTTGATACACACACAAAATGCCTTTGCAAAATTATGAAGACCTAGCTACTCCAAACTAAGCCTGATCTTTGCATTTCTTTAGGATTTCTAAGGAAACTACACATATCTGTATTTTCCTTGATGGCACCTTTCATCCTAGAAAACATCTTATCACAGTCTTAATTTCCTTTTAATCCAACAGCTTCCCAATTCCACAGACTCTGTGTTCCATATTAGTTCTGCAAACACCAATGGAAACTGATTTAGTGCTGAGAAAACATGAGTGCCTGCACTTTTCCTGTACAGCCCTCCCTGCATGAGGCAGTGCATGATGCATGAGTCCACTATTCAGTTTTCCTTCTTGCTTGACGGCTGGTCAGCTTGCCAGGCTAATTAAGATTTAAAAACTGCAGATATACTGGTGTGATTTGAAACCCAGATCCAACCCAGGGTGACAGAGCAAAAGTTAAAATCTTTGAATTCAGAGAGCTGACTTATTAGTGCACTATTATGTTAAGCCTATTTGCCTGAATTTCTAGCATAATCTCCTTAAGGGTAAAATTCTGCATATTTTTGCATATTTCACTAATGATACTGAACTCTTTTTTTCCATTAGGAATGCAGTAAAAATGTGCAATAATGATGAAAAAAAAGTCAGCTATGCTGATGTAGTTCTTTTATTAAATATTATAATGACAAAGATGATAAATGTATCTATAAATTGGGAGAACACCACCCTGCACTTTTACATGCACACCTGTCAGGAACAAGTAAGGATGTCTAATGTAGTCTACTGGTTAAGATGTCAAGTTTGAACGTCTTAAGTAACCTGCATTTCTCCTGTTGGTAATATAATGTTGATTCCGAATGAAGCTCTTATTGCTAAGAAAAGAAAGTCTATTTTCCTACTTGAATTCACTGCTTAATTACTTCTGAATATAGAAACCTCAGGGTGTTTAGGCATGAATTCCACAATGCATTTATCCTATGAATAATACATCTCCTTAGCAGAAGTTGTACTTTACACTTAAGCAACTTAAGCACCTCCCCCATACACATTTTTTTGTCTTTCCAAGCACCAGTGACTTTGAGGAGAAAGTTTGATCAAAGATTTGATTTGCCTTCCAGGGTGTGTTGTGTGTCTATGTGTATGTGTGTAGGAAGTGTGAATGGGTATATGTAGGTATTAGTGTGACCATAGGGGATGTGAGTTTATTAGTGTATGTACATGTATAGGGTGTAGAGTGCATGAGTATAAATGTGTGTGAGAACAGAGAAGATTGAAAGTGCATATACAGTGTCAGTGTGAATGGGGTGTGCACATCTATACAGGGTATGTGCATGTATTACACAGTTTGCAATTCTATACAGTTTGTGCACATGTGTGTAGAGTGTATGGTATATATGTGTGTATGAAAGACAAGGCACAATGTGTGTGGAGTGTGTGTGAGTCTATGTAGCGAGTGAATGTATTTGTGTGTGAGGGAGAACAAATAAGATATACATGTAATTGTGTGTGTACACATGCCTGCTCATATGCTCAAGTGGATGTTTATGTGGACCAAATGTTATCAAAACCAACATGCTAATGAATATTGTCCTAATGATGTTCTTAGGTTTTGTTCAGCTATAAGGCTACTTTAATAGTGCTAATTGAGATAGGCCATAATACACATACTCCTTCAGTGAGCTTTGGAGACTAGAGGATTCTGAACTTACCATCAGTTACTTAGAGTTCTAAACTCACCTGGGGTGTAAATTAATGTTTACTTTCAACTGAAATTCCCTTATATTGTCATTTTCATGAAGCAAATGACCATTTTGATTAAATAGAACTAACAATTTCCATTCCTGGAGACTCTAAAGCCCGTCCAGAATGATACTACAGTCACACTGGGTGGGCTGAAAGCCTTTATGTAAAATTACACATTTTACTTGGCTGAATTGTACTCCCAACTGCCAGCTTAGGGAATACTAGCCACTAACAGTCTACAGAGCTTTATTCTGTAAAAAAAAAAAAAATGCACATTAACTCCAAATATTTTCATAGCAAGTATGTAGTTTGTGAGTGGCTACTTAAATCTTGAAATGATCATCAAGAATGAAAAAGAACAAAAATAAAAGAAAATATCAATAGTTCCATATCCCATGACCTCAGTAATGGTAATATGTATTTTCAAGTCTCCTGTTTCATGTATTTATTCCCTAAACAAACATTTATTTTAAGCCTATTACTTCTAATCACTTGAATAGACATTTAGATTCAATAATAGCAACAACCAAACAACAATAATAATAATAAAGTAGAAAACCTAGCTCCTAGTCGATGCATGATACCCTTCTAAGCAGTGGCTTGTTTTTCCTGTGGCTGGCTGAGCTAAGAATGGATTTACATGTTAAAGTTTGTAAAGAAACAAGACATAAGTAAGAAATCAGAACTAACGAATGCATGACAGATGGTGAAGCCTAAATTATTTGGTTTCTTACGTTTGTAGAAAGAACTCCCTGCCCTGATGTAAAGTTTTACCATCTACTAACTCATTTAATCCTCATAACCTCATTATTATTGTTGCTGTTCTCAGTTTATAGCTAAAGAAATTGAGTCACAGAAGGATTTAAATCCTTTTTCAAGGTTATCTACCAGATAAGTGGAGAAGAATGAACAAAATCAATCAGTTTTACTCTAAAGATAAATTACTATGATCTCTGCCCTGGAAATGCCCAGTTTATTCTAATCCTCAGAATTAGCATATTGAAGAAGAAAATAATGTTCTGTTTTTTTACTTCTCTCTCTCTCTCTTTCTCTGTGTGTGTGTGTGTGTGTGTGTGTGGAGAGAGAGAGGAATAAGTATGTATTTATAAAAATAAAACATACATTTTATCCCTGGAAACATTAATCCTTTCCCACAATGCACTTAATTTTGATAAAAATATTAAATTTTGATATGACTTTTATTATTTATTCTCATGTTTAGCTCTGTGTGCAGTTACCTTTTTCTAATAAAATTCAAATCCATCAGCTCTTTTGGAAGGAATATTATTTTTATAATTTTTATTTTAATCTGCGCTTAATACTATTTGGTTGTAATAATGTACATTTTTTAAAAAATTTCATACCATCACACTCCATTTGGGACTAGGCAATGTCTATGCAACATTGTTTTGGGAAATGTGGACTTTTTCTTCCTCAATGTTCAACTTGTCAGCTTTGTTCTCTGAGTACCAGGGAGGGGCAAGGCTTCAACATTTCTTTCTCTAACTTCCAAAAGGTGGTGGGAGTCAAGGATAAGTGTTTCCTGAATTTAATGACACCACCATGAAAAGAAACCAAGGCAAGAGGAGAGAGGGAGAGGACAATGTCCTGAACATGTAGTCAAGATTCTAACCGCCTCACTGATTACAAAAAGACCCAGATTGACTGTTGTAAAGTGAAACGAATAAAATTTTCCTTGCCTGTTGGATCCCACATGAACACTACAGCTGAAAGGAAATTGTGGCCCTGTATTTTCCACTTTATATCTTTGGAGGTTTTTACTGGAACTCCCATACCAGATGAGTATGAAAGTAATAAAATCAGACATCCTCACCATCTAACCTGAGCACACAGCTTTTGGGTCCTTGGACTCTGGAAAGTTTGATCTGACAGATGGTGAAGCCTAATGGCCTAACAATTTCTCTCCCTCACACACAAATACACTCACTCCCTACACAGACTCACACACACTCCACACACTTGCCACACTTTGCTTCTGCTACAAAAGCATAATAATTGAGTATTAAGGCAAATTCCAGGAATAATGCTAAAATTAAGGAAATCATTTTCTGATGTCTTTAAAAAGAAATTAAATATATACTTTGGAATTTAATGGATAAGAAAAGTGCATACTTTATGCACAATTTTTTGAAACGAGTTAACAAGTATTATATGAACCAAAGGAAGAGATTTTTTAATTGCTTATTTTGCTTTTCCTATATGACACATTTTTCTCCCTCCCTCCCTCCCTCCCTCCCTCCCACTCCTTCCTACCTCCCCCCCACCACTTTCTCTCTCTGGAATATAGGTGGGACTATTGTATATTCAGATATTTGAGTGTAAAAAGAATTTCCAAAGACTAGAAATGTTTCTCTGCCTCTAAACAGAGGTCAATATTTGGATTGATTTTATCAAAGACATTTAGAGTTGAAGATTTTACTTAGCAGGTAGTTAAGCAATGAGAACTTCATAGGGAGAATTTCAGGATTAAATATTGGCTCGAAAAGTGGGGGACCATTAGTTTTTGTATCTCATAAAAATGGTAATGCAACAATTAGCAGGGTCATATTAGAAAGCACAGACTTTACTCTAGCTTAATGGATCTAAGGATAAGCATTTATCAGCAAGGAAGGATTTAGCATAAAACGACATGTAAATGAATTGATGACTGATCATAAATTAATTTTAGTGCTGAAGATGTAATAGAGACACAGCAAGATGCCACTTTATCATGGTATTTTATGTTCAGTAACATTTAAGCAACAACTTAATGTCCTGTGTGCACTTTTTCTTTAACAACTTGAATACATTTGAGGTATTTTTTGATCTTTTAGTAATTTTAAAGCTGAGAAATTTGGAAAGATTGAGAACATAAACACAAATAAATTTCTCTATGTGACATAAATTCATTTTTCATTAAGTGTTTAAGTATGTATTGATTATGTTTGGGGCAATAATGTGTCAAATGAATATGAATCTCATATAATTTGTAAGAATCTCTGGCTGAACTCCTTTTACCTGGTGTTCACTTTAATTTTCATGTTTATGCTTACATTTACAAAAAAAAAAAAAAGCTGTTACCACTAAATGACTTCCTTTTTAATTTATGAGTTACTATTTTTGTTTTCTTTCAATTACTGTCTTCTTTCTCCCCGTCTTCTCTTCCTCCTAAAGGACTTCTACTCTTCTTCTTCTCCTCCTCCTCTTCCTCCTTCTTCTTCCCCCCTCTCTTTAATAATTGTTTGCCTGAATCTTCAGATCATTCTTGATGTTCAAATCAAAAGTAAGAGGAAAAATTGTAATGACTGAGAGGTGAAATCAATAAATGTTAAAAATTCTAACAATGTTATGGGAGGAACTTTAACGTATGATATACACCTTTTTATTCATACAATATGACTAAACTGCTTTAAAATTGTCCTACAACTAATTCTATGTGTCTCACCCCCAATTCATAGGAAAGTTGAAGACTTACCAGAAAGGCAGAGTAATAAAGGAAAAGGAAATATTGATTTCTTTCTGTGTTTATGTTGTTTGCAATCTATTGAAGCAACTAACTTAACTTTTCTCTTTCACTTGGGATCATTAGTGTTCTCATTGGCTAATATGGCCAAATAGCTATGGTATATTTGTCTTTAACTCCAAGGTCATCTGTCTAGTCGCTTTGCTCTTATAGGAAGTACAAGTAAAAGAATAGCTGATGGTTGTCTCTTTATCAACCGAAACCCACTTGATGTCCTGCCTTCCAGGCCACTCTGTCTTCCCAGAGAAAGGAGTCAGTGAGCAACAGGAAAAGCTTCATGAACAAACGAAAAATAAATTCATTTTTAAATGAATTGAAATATGTTTAAATATTTATTGATTATGTTTGAGGCCATAATGTGTCAAATTAAAGCTTGAAAGATTGAGAGAAATCAGAGCAAACACAAAAGTAGGAAAGTTGCTGATCTATTTAGGGTAAGGCAGATGTGTGTATGGAAATCCTCTTGTGTGGGACTCACTTTCACAGGGAGATAACAGTTTATTTGGGGGGAAAGTTGGGCAGTCTTACAAGATGGGATTTCTTTGGTGACATTGCTGTGAGATTTTTTTTTTCTCTCATTTCTCTCTCTCATTTTCTTCTGGGAGATTTTTTTCTAAATTTTGCAGATCCAGAAACTAAATTTGTCAGTATGCTAGATCATGAGAGTGGAACCACACAGCAGGCAGACAGAAATATAGCCCAGAGTAGACTCAATTTCTTGGTTGATCATAGTGGATAGTAATGGAATAAAAAATATTTAAAAGAGCAACAACAAAAATAAAAACTTGGGCTAAATGCATTAGAATGGGTGAATCTGGATAGAGATGTCACATATACACACACAAATAAATTTCCACTTGCCACTTAATTAAAAAAAGTCATTGCTTTTCCCATTATTCCAAAGTAATTAGCAAGCATTCACTAATTTGTTTAATAAATTTTCTAAGGATGCTTGAAAGAACATTCTTTTTGCAACTAAAGCAAGGTCATTGCTAAGAAATTGTACATCATATATAATTACTCAAAGAATTTACAGTGAATAACAGAAACAATAAATGCATTTAATTCCATATGCCCACTGTTCATTGAATTCCTACTGTACAGTGGCCCTGTACAAGAAATACTGAAGTGAATAAGAGATAGTTCTTAATGTCCAGAGTTTTATTTCCTGGAGCAGTATACTATAATACAATATACTATAATACAGGGAGACAGCTCATAGACTACTGCATGCACAATGTTTTCACACAAAGGAGGGAGTCACCCTAACAGAATGTTGAAGGTAGAATCCAGGTGATAAAGATGGTGTTTTATTTGAACTTTAAAGTTTGGCAGCAATTAATAGATTTGGTGCAATACAGAAATATTGTCAAGGAATGGGAAGTGATGTGTGGGTGAGAGAGTGAGATTACACTAGTTGTGGGACAGAATGGGCTGCAAAGGTAGGCTGGCTTAATATTGGGGGGAGGTCTCAGATTCCTAATTTTGTATGTGCATTGGTGTTATAGGTAAGACTTCAAACAGAGGAACAAAGTATAAGATCAATGCTTTGAAAAGATAATGTAGATAACAATGAGGAAAGATAGAAGGGACTAGAAGAAAATCAGCTAAAAGGAGTGTCAGGATGAATTAGGAGAATAACAATAAGGAGATGCTTGTTTGGTGAGTGAGCACAGACATTTAGAAAAACAGAAATCACATGGAAGGGTTTGGAACTGAGCTTTTGAATGTTTTAAAACTATTCCCAGTTCTCGACTTTCATATTCTTTTGTGACCCCTTGCTAAATCACTTTGATTTCTTCTTATCTTCTGTAGCATTATATTGCAAGGCCTACTGCATCATTTCTTCTTTCATTTTGGGCTGTTGATCCTTGACTTGTGATTATTAACCTAGAAATGAATCTCTCAGAGGAGGCTCAGTTGCTGGTGTTATCTCAGTTTCCTTGCAGTGGTCTGTGTCAAGGGAATTTGTTTGGAAAGTAAAAAGTATATCTTTGTGCTTTTGGCAAATAGAATCAAGACTCTATCTTTCTCTGCTACACTTAACACCCTTTTAATGTCCCGATCATTCTAACCCTTTCAGTTTCAGTTTTCTCTGTCTTGAGAGTGCATGAATCCGTGTTATTGTACCATGACAGTCTGACTACCACTTCAAATACTGAGTTGTGGCAACTCCTAACTACACTGCTGTCTTTTAAATATTAGAGAAATAGAAATAATCTATAACATACGACTTTCATCTCTTTCCTGGAAACACCTGTTTGGTTTATTTTGAAATTCTAAATTAACTTTTTGTAAGTACTTTTTTGTCCCTCTTCTAACAAAAGCAAAAGTTAGGGTAAACAATACTTGAGAGTTTATTGTGTCATGAATTAATGGTACACCAACTTAAATATGTACTGCGATTTTAATTTTATTACATAATGAGTTAAGTTCCTAGTGTGCTTTTATCTAATATGTGTATTTATGTATATGCATAAAATAGAAAATGACTTTCTAGAAAGAAAAAAATTGTCAATATCTTCAAAGTGTATTTTATTTAAATATAAAGTTGCAATTCTTTTCCTCTACTGCCATGGTTCATTTTGAAAAAAAAAAAATCAATAATAATGCTGATAATAGGCTCCATAAAGGCTAATTTCATAAGTATCAGTGTTAAAGAGAAAATTAGAGTTCTTCAAATATTAAAAATCAAAGAAAGCATAAGAAATCTTGAAATTAACAGCACTTTTGCAAACTAACGTTTTCCTTATGTTCTATATTTAGTTGATTTGATGTCATTTATACATTTTAGTTGATGTATTTTGTTATTTAACAAGTAATTAACTGTTCACCTTAAAATCTTAAAATAATTCCAGATCTTCTATGATATACAACTGTACGTACAAGGTCCAGTATTCAAGTTTTTATGCAGATTATCATTGCCCTCTGAACTAACTTCAAATTATACCCATACTATTTATTCAAGCAAGTCACCGATCAGTTTAAATACACCATAATTTGTTTCAATAAGAGTGTTCATCCCTGACTTGTAGAAAATACACATAGCAGTTCTTGCTTGGAAAAATGATCATGTAACAATTTAAACAATGTAAGAAATGAACCACTTGGAACATGTCTTGCACATGTGCTTCAAACAAATACAGATTTTACACAAGCTTCTTTCATTTGTACTAAGTGTGTTTAAAACATGGATAATGTTTAGCTAAGGAATCCATGATGAAACTTCAAAGTGGCGAGGAGTCGAGACAGTGTACTTGCTCATTCATATAGTGTTTACAAGCACATGAGATATGCAATATATACAAACTCACTAGACAACTACATTTGTTTTTAGGTTCAATGGTAAATGGATGGGGCTCTGCATCTGATGAGGATCGTAACTTTTCTAGTCATAGATCTAGTGTAGGTAGCTCCTCAGATGGTTCCATATTTGCCAGCGGCAGTTTTGCACAAGCACTGGTGGCAGCAGCAGATAAAGCTGGTTTTAGGCTGGATGGAACCAGCCTTACAAGAAAAGGTTGGTAGACTCCAAAGTCAACACTCTTTGCATGAGAGAATCTTGTCCTTGGGACACTGACCTTTTTTCTCCTCTTCTTTCTCAGCAAGTCTGACTACAGGGCTCTCTGTAATATGCATGAACATTTGGGATGCTCTGTTGTCTGAACTCTGTCCTGATGCAAGTTTTGCAGAGCCAAAATTAGGCTCCAACTTACTACCTTCTATCCTTAATATTCCTTTCTCTTCACGGTTCTGCTGATTAATTGGAATACACTTCCTTTTTATATTATGGCAAATCAGCAACTCAGATTGCCATTAAATTTTCAATAACTCACACTTTGCAAAATCTGCACACATTAATAATGAACCTAGTGATTGAAATTATTCAGCTTTTATCTCCATTACTTTCCTTTGCCCCATCTCTTTCTACAAATGCAGTTTCTGGGAAGCCTTCCTCAGCATGGGGTGAATGGGTGTAAGGCTTTCAGTCTAACAGTTCAAATGGCTGAGGGTCTTATTGTTTGGCTAAGATTTTAATACAATAATTTATTATATGTTTTAAAGGATGCTAATTAAAGATACACCTACTGCATTTGCAAGTTGAATAAAATGATGACTACATGTATATTGTACTTTAGAGAATTTAATATTGATTTCTGAGAGTAATAAGTAGTAATATAAAGGACCAATTATGTCATTTTTCACATGCTGCTCATTCCACAAAAAGAAATGCAGTCTTAATTCTAAAAATAGATTAGCAGTTTGTAATCATTTGTTTTTCTGGAAAAAAAACCCAACACTTTGGCATGATTATGCTCTAATATTATATGTACTTCTTAACTTCACATTTAGGATGGTAATATATGAATTAAACTGAGCTCTCTTACAAAACTAATGAAATATCAAATGCATTTTTAAATCTTTGTAGTGTTCAAATATTAAATAAAAGTAATATACTCCTGATCTTCATTAAACTCTCAGGTTATAAAAGTGAGCCTTGGAAATTGTCTTGAATTATATCATCAATATTTAATTTGAGCATGTATTAGATATCTTCAAGCAAAATAAAAAAGATTTCTCAAGCATTGCAGAGGTTTATTTTCATATAGCATCCAAACTAAAATATGTTGTAATATAACTGTTATTTGAATTTTCTTGCTTTATAAAGCATAAGTCAAAAACTTTATGTTGCCTGAGTGCTCTTTGTGGCATTAGCTGTAAGCAGAACAGTGAGAAAGTGTAAGGAAACTAATAAATTAGACAGAATAGGTGCATTTCTTGCATGTATGCTAATAGCTAATAAAGCATTAAGCAACATCATGTCACATTGACTTAGGAAAATGAAACTACATATGATAAGTTTGTATGAAATGAAAACATGACAAGAGAATAAATATATGAACATAAACCATCCTTCTCTTACTATAATAAACAGTATTAAAAGATGTTTTTGAAAATGTATTAGGTAACCTTTTCCCAGAATAAATTTCACTTCTTTTGTGCTAAACCACAAGAAAGGGAAATAGTACAATTCATTCGTCCATGAGAATTTGAAGTCTGCTCAGATACAGTAATCACAAAATACCTACTTCACTTTGGATATACAAGGTGATTTTAACCTGCTATCCTCTACACTGATGTTATTGAGTTTCCACTAAGAGATAGAATTCATTTTGTTTGCATATAAGTGGTAAAGTCAATTTAGCATATGTACCTGAGCAGACTTTTCACATAAAACTACAATGCATTTTTTACTGTACTCAGATTTTGTAAAATTTCAGGGGTGAAATTTGATTAAGCAAATGAAACAGTGTGCAATTCATTTAAGAAATAACCTCTTTAATTTTGAGAAATAATGTTTCATGAATTTGCATATAACTATAAAATTATCACTAAGATTTTCAAGGTAATATAAAAACTAATCAAGCAGTATGAAGCTTTGGATTGGTAGATTTGTATTATGTTCAGTTGTTTGAAATATTTTTGTGGGTGGGGTGTTCTTAGCTTATAAAAATTGAACACATTATATGTAGCAGGGCATGTATTTATTTTTGTAGGTGCACCAATATTTGGTATCTTCCAATGGCATCTCTAGGTAGGTTCACAGATTTAGCCTTAGGAAGAGCAGAAAATACAAGACAGACATTATCAGTGTATTACAATGACATTCCCTATACCCCATTCCCTTTGTTTTCTTTCTAGGAAAAGCCTTTACCTCCTCTCAAAGACCTCGACCCACCAGCCCGTTTTCTACTGACAGTAACACGAGCGCAGCCCTGAATCAAAGTCAGAGGCCCAGGCCCACCAAAAAACACAAGGGAGGGCGAATGGACCAACAGCCAGCACTGCCTCACCGAAGGGAAGGAATGACAGATGGTAGGCTGATTTCTGTTCCTCTTCTTTCCTCAATGAAGAGATGCATTCTACGCGGTCATTAACTCAGATTAAAATATCTATGGTAGATTAGGCATTGCCTCATTACATACAAGGCAGAAACCTGGCAAAATGGTCTTGCTTACATGAAACACCCTCTCTCTCAACAATCTGGAATTATGTCTTTATGATCAATCCCCAAGAAAGAGAAGCTGTACCACTCTTAACTGTTGTTTTTTCTACCCTTCTGGCATTTTTCTTTATTGCATTTTAGCAAACATTCCACTTTAAGGTTAGGAAAAAAAAATAAGCAGCATGTGTACATGTCATAGTATCAGAACATTTATGATATGAAATTATAATCTCTTTCACTCTTGGAAAAGAACTTCAAATGGTTTAGTAATTTTTTTAGTTTCGTGAATTTCAGAGCTTAAAAACATGCTAGCGGTCATGTAGTTGAAGAGTGTCTACTTGGGCTGCTATAACAGATGATCATAACTTTATAAACAGCAGAAAGTTTCTAAACAACAAATATTTATTTCTCATAGTTCTCTGGGCTAATATTAGTGGAAGTACAAAGATCAAGGCACTGACTGATTTGGACTCTTTTGAGGGCTCACATTCTGGTTTACAGATGGTACATTTTTATTACTTCTCACATGATGGAACAGACCTCTCTGGGGTGTGATTAATAAGGGCACTAATCCCATTCATGAGAACTTTACCTTTATGACCTCATGAAGCCCTCATATTCCAATACCATCATCCTGGGGTTAGGATTTCAACAGATGAATTTTAGGGATGTAGCCAACGTATGTCAATTAATTGAATAGCCAATCTTTGAATATTTGCTTAAATAGTTAGTTTCAGAAAATATTATTACTGGAAGTTATCCATGGTCAATAATGAGTATGTCAAGAGCTCTCAGAGCATAGTCTATTTCCCACATTTTCCACTTAATTATTATATCTTTTAAAGTCTGAATAAAAATATTCATCCTGAAGCTTTATTCTAAGCACATATGAAGTATATTTAAGGATATATAATTATATTTAAAGTGCCTAGAATACAGTGAGACTCAAAAATTTTGAGTTTCTTCCCTCTTCTCAACCTTATCTTCCATAAGCATACAAACTTTATCTGAGATTGTCCAACTAAACACTAGGATTAACCTAGCCATGCTGAATGTTGGAAACATTTGGGGAGATCTTCAAATAAACCATGGAGACATTCATGATTATTGTGAGGTATAATCCTATTATAGGAAGTTTTGAAGCTCCATGGGTTAAATTTAATGGACATCCAGCTTTGAGAAGCTATGACCTAGTCCTTAGCACTCTTACATCCATCATTATGAAACAGAATGAAGCTTGTTTGGAAAAAAAGCATTTTCCTTTGTGGGAAGGGGCACTCTGTGTCAGGAAGCCATCTTTGTGCTTTCTTTTGTCACCGTGTAATGCTAAGAAGGCTTAAAAAAGCCAAACATGCTTGTTCTAAAAGCTTTCAGGTTTGTTCATATATCCTGCTTATTTTGTTTTCATTGGGAAGTGTTTCTATGGAATATGAAGGTTAAGGGTCCAATTGAGTTTTTCATTCTCTCTAAATAGATACCCTGTGGTGAACAAAACCTTTCTGCTTCAGATGCTCTGGAGATTAGTTGAGCACTTAGAACAGTTTGCAGTGTTGATCTTATTCACTCTAAATAGAAAAGACTGCTCTCACTGATATGCTACTCACAACTTTGAGAATTAATAATTTTATATATTTTTTCTGCTCAGAATATTGTGGCAACAGAAAAAAATATAGTGTGTTCTTTTTACAAATCTTTGAAGACCATATGTAGTATATGTGGATGGTATAAAATTTAAATATACAAAATAGAGTGTTCTTTTTTCTTCTATAATCCTTTTTCTGCAAGATTTTTCAATATGTTCACATAAAACTATCTTCCTCCTAGTTTAAATCATGACCAATATATTGCTTATCTTTCTAAAAAAAAAATAGGTCCCTAAATTTCAATTTTGAAAAGTGATTATGAATTATGTGTTATTAGTAGATATATTTTAAGTGATATTGCAAAGGAAATTTGGCTCACATATCTTCCCACATGTGCAATCCAGACACATTTAATTGTGAAACAAGGACATTTATTTTGGAGGCCTTAAGAATATTGTTATTTTACAATAAATGCTTATGACATGGCACTTACATGATATGAATCCATGTGTCAGGAATAATTCATAACTTCTTTACATAAAATCAAACTGTTCTTTTTGGGAAGATTGCTGCCTAGTAGTTTATAGTGTATGGACACTTTACAATAAAACTTTTACATTATAGATTTTACAATAGTGTTTTATGGCTATATTAATTAGGGTAATTATTGCTAGCTACTTTACCAAACAACCTCTAACCCTCAGTGTCTTGGCACAGTAAAAGATACTTTCTTATTGACACACTCATCTATCAAGGTCAGGTGGCTCTCCTCTAAGCAGTAATGTAAGGGTGTTTAGGCCTCTCCAGGATTGAGATGTCATTATTTTCAGAAATCTTTATGGTTTCTGAGTGAGGCAAAGACAGATAATGGGTGATCATTGGGAGTTTCTAATGGCAAGAACCTATGTCATGTCTCATATGTCATTATCAAAAACTCTCTCCCATGGTGTCTCGTACTAGAAAGTATCCTCCATGTGTCCCAGAAGAAAAATTGGAATGGATATTTCCGTGTCTGTCCCAAAAGCTATACCAAAACCCAGGTACACCTAAGGAATCATTGATGAATCCACATCTTCTATCCACTTGCATAATGAGTCAAAAAATACCTTTGAAGCTAACACACTGAGTAAAAATTGGCAGTTCTCTACCCAACACACTGATTTTCCTTAGACTACATCCTCCCAACCTGTGTTCCCTTTTCCCTGGTTTTTAATGCCCTGTTCATAAAAGGGGCCCTTTCCAAGCTCTGTCAAATACTAGCTTTACCCCTTAATATATATATATTAAGTATATTCCACATGGTAGGCAATAGGAGCCAGATAGACAAAAATCCTCTGGTTTCACGGAGCTTACATTTGAGTGTAGGAAGATAGATAAAGACCAACAGTAATACATGAATATAAAAAAGCAGTTGATAAGAAGGTGATCATTGCCATGAGGAAAAAGACAAAAGGGAAAGAAGTTGAGAAATATGGAGGTAGGGAAGAGATATTTTTAAGAATGTTTTTTTAGGGAAGGCCTCACCTACAAGGTGACATTGGAGAAAAGACTAGAAGAATGAAAGCAAAGATATCCAAGGAAAGGTCCTTCGAAGACCTAAGAAAACAGCAATAAAATCTGGGGCTTATTTACCAAAAATGTTAGGGGAGAAAAACGACTAGAGCAAGCATAAAAACAAAATAGAACATGAAGTCAGACAAGCAAAAGAGCACATGTGATGTAGGACCTTGAAGCTGCAGTGATGCAATCAGCCTTACAGTATGTTGAGTGGGAAGCTCCTGGAGAGAGGGGCGGGGGGTGGGGGGGAGCAGAGGAGTGACATGATCTTCTCTGTTTTTCTTTTTAAAAAGATCATCTCCACTGTTGTGTTATATTTAATGGGGAAAAGGTGTAAAACAGATCACCTACATAGGAGGCTGTAGAAGCAACATAGGGGATAGACAATGGTGGTTCATACCAAGTCAGAAATAAGTGAAAGCCACAAGAAGTGGGGAATTCTGGAAGTGGTGCTCACAGGTCTTGTTAATAAAATTAGTAAAGCAAAGCTTAAAGGTCACTTCATAGCTTTGGTGAACTTGTAGGATGAAATTGCCACAGGTGGAGAAGAGGCATACCATGCAAGACACACATTTTATAAAGGAGGAACTAGATTTCAGTTCTGATATGTGCAATTTGAAAAGCTTTCTAAATATCCAAGTGGAATTGTCCCATGTAGATTTGGTTAGAAGAGTCTGCAGTTCATGGGAGGAAAGATCCAGAATGGAGATACTTCATTTCTTTGTGGTCCCAGTTTCTCAGCTAAAAAATGAAGACAATAACAACACTTGTGTCATGGGATTGTGGTCACCTGACAATAGCTAATTCTCAGTAGGCTAGTAAGATACTCTTTAGTGAATTGACTTAGTTGAAATGAATCAACCTAGAATTGAATAATAAATTTAATTTAGATAAAATGTATTTGATTATATATTTTTATTTTTCTATAGCCATTTGCAATTCCATTTCCCTTTCCCGTTGGTTTATTTCAATGTGCTTGCAATGCCCTTTCTTCTTAGAAGACACAGTCTTCAAGGATATTACTTAATTATGAAGCTATATAATTTCAGGTTAAATTAAATAGTCTTCAGAATTTTAGCTGGCATAAGCAGATACCATTTTGACCATTTTAGAAATTAAGCTGCTCTGATGGAGAGTAAAAATCAATGATAAGATCTGTTATTTTGGAAGCAAATTTTATAATTTCTCCTTGCTGTCTTTCTAAGACCAATAACTCAAATGAAATAATTAATTTGCATTTATAATAATGTTTAGTGATGGGAGTCCCAAACTCATTGGATTATCCAACAAAAAGATATCTCAACATTACATTAGCTTTTCATCTTGGAAGAAATATTTGGAATAAAACCTTATTTTCCCAGACAGAGACACTGTTCCCCTCAATAATTAGAAATTCATAATATAATGTGAAAGGTATACATAAGAACTAGTAACCATCCAACCTGGGTGCTCCAGATTCTCTGTGCAGTGGAGAATAATATCATTTTGCTCCTAAGACAAAGTATAAATCTTAGAATGACCAGTTTAACATTTCTTTGAAAAAGCTATTTTTTGTATATAAGAAATTTATACTTTTCCCATTAAAATTCATAGATAATATTATTAGAAATAAGAACCTGGTTATAAAAGTGTCATAACAATGCTATATTAAGTACAGTATCTTCTAATTAATGAAATAAATACTATACATGATTTTTGCTTTTTATGAATAAATAACATAATTGCCAATACTCTAAGGATAAACTAAGAAGTACGCAATAGCATACACAAAATCACAATAAATCAAGCTAAATGAATATTTAGAAGGATTTAAAAATTATTTTAAAGCTGGGTGTTGTGATGCTCACCTATGATACCAGTGACTCAGGAGGCTGAGGCAGGAGGGTCACAAGTTTGAGGCTGGCCTCAATCATTAGCATTTAATGAGACTCTCAACAACTTATGAAACCTACCTCAAAATAACAAATAAAAAACACTGGGTATGTAGCTCAGTGTCAAAATTCCCCTGAGTTCAATGCCCAGTACCAAAGGAAAAAAAAATAAATCATTTCAGCTAGTGTAATATTTAAGGAAGGAAATATGATTTCACAGTGGAAGATTTTCAAGACACAAAGCTGAAGATATGAAGAGCTAAGAAAAGGAAAATGAAAAATTTGCTGATACTTGAACTTTTAAGTTTTTCATTTCCGATATTTAATTTAAAAAGCGTTTCTGAAAAATTATCTATTCCACTACTTCTCAAATTTCCATGATATATTGCCAACTCTAGTACCATAAAGCATTTTCAATCTGTATGCTGAACATTGGTTATTACTTATTAAAATTAATACATTGGAAGATTATAATATATTAGTTGTAACTCATTAGCTAACTCATGAAACGAATAGCCAGAATTGGTTGTCAGGCAGAATGTTAATTGCATTTAATAAATGTTAGCTTAACCCTTTGACTATTGCTAAATGTGCCACATACTTGGGTAAAGGCAATCATATGTTGCATATGATACGGCATATAGTTCTTAATTTCCCAAGGGTGATGTTTCCTATGGAGATTGGCAGGCTGGCTTTTGTTCTTTTATTAGCACAGCTGCTAGAATTTCTAGTGATCTTATTATTTTATTTTTTTGCCATAGTATTTCTACTTTGAAAAGGGAAGGATGAAAATGAATTATGACCCTTAAGTTGCCCTTTAACCTTGAATGTTAGCGCCAGTGTGCAATTGAAAACACTTTCCATGTTTAACACTTGGATGAATCCAGTCAATTTGATTTCAATGATGCTGTGGTAGAAGACAGCAGAGAGACCAATAATATGCATTTTACATATCAATAATTGACTTTTATTTTTCTCTGTTTTTTTTTCTTTTGTTTGTTTTTATTTTTTGCATGGGTGATACTTGTATGAGGGCAAGAGTTTTTTTTTTTTTTTCCAACTTGAACTAAAACCTGTATTTTTTCATTAAATTTTAGTCCATTCTAAACATTATTCAAAATTTTTAGATCTTCCACCACCACCAGATCCCCCACCAGGTCAGGGTTTAAGGCAGCAAATAGGCCCGAGCCAGCATGCTGGTCATGTGGAAAACTCAACAGAGAGAAAAGGAAGCTCTCTAGAGAGACAACAAGCCTCCAGCTTAGAAGACACAAAGAGCTCCTTGGATTGTCCAGCCAAAACCTCCCTAGAGTGGCAACGACAAACCCAGGAATGGATAAGCTCCACAGAACGCCAAGAAGACATACGGAAAGCCCCACACAAACAAGGGGTTGGATCAGGTGTGTTCTGCACAGTCCCAAGCAAGTGTGGGCTGTGACCCTTTTATTTTCTACCAGGTATTCTAGAAATGGCAGTTGTTTAAGGGCATCCGAGAGATATTTGCCTTAAGTCAGTAAGTGAAGTTGGAATTTCTCAAGCAGAGCTCACAGGCACGTTCCTTGAGACTGATTACAGTGGTGATTGCTCCTCAAATTAACCTCTCCATAGGTCTTTGAATCCAAGAGATCTCCAGCCTTCATCTACGGTCTCAGGAGACAATTTTGGCTTTTTTGCCTTTTACTGTTTCTATTGAGTAGCTTTAAGACCACTAAATTTCAGCTTTTGTGTCAGTTTAATCTCTACCTTCAAGGAGATTGTCATTTTGACAGAAGTAACCAGTCACTTGAAAGGAGAGCTCCTGTCAGTCAATTAGATGAATTAATTGAGATTATAAATTTACAAGTAAATGCCCAACCACAGACCTCATGTTGGAAAAGGTTAACTGATTAAATGTAGATGACTGTTCACATGGGGACAAGAAATGCTCTTGTTTACAAATCACACTTCCTGGAAATGTTAGAACATAAATTTCATGGTTTCCGATTAGACATTAATTAGGGGTGGGGCTATTGCATTTTTTGGAATATCTTGCATCAGGATTTACTGAGTATTAATAAACATAGACACATGCACACAACTTTTGAAACATATTCCTTATTCATTTGGACTCAATCTTTATTAGACAAGTCCTCTCCCCATGCATTTCTGTAACTACATTTTGTTACAACACTGTGCTCAAGTTTTTGAAAAATTCAATTTGTGCAAGGGCCAGAAGATGACAATTTCAATATCTAGATTTACTGAAATGTTTAGGAATGGTTGACCATTCAAGCTGTGAGAGAAAAATTATGTGATCCCTGTCATTAAAGACTATCTAAGGCAAGAAACAGTAAATTCAGCCAACATTTTTTCATCATCTAATCACTTGTTAATGGCCAATACCTCAAAAGAAAGAAAGAAATAGAGTTAGTTGGGGTGGAAAGGAAGATGTGGAGAGATGAAAGGAAAGAGCTAGAGAAAGACAGGAAGAGAGAGGTAAGAAATAGAGGAGGAAAGAAGAATGAAGAAAGGATGCAAAATATTAAATAATTATTCATAATATATTTGATCAGTTATTTGCAGGGAGACAATATATAAAAATGAATATTATCACATTTGTTAAAATTGGGTGGGTTTCTCTTTTTCTTTTAATGAAATTCCTAGCCTTTCAATTAATATATTTGTGTCCCAAGCAACAACAGAAATTTAAGAAGCTTATTTAATTAGCTAATACATATTTTTTTATCTAAATTGATTGAGGAAAATATTGCTGTGGTTTAAAGTAAAACAAAACCACATTCCTTCTGTTTTGATAGGAATATTGAAGCCTCATTGAACTCTAGAAATTATTTGAAGATATGCTTTTTTTTTTGAAACAAAGTAGTTCACTGTAAGCTGCTCTCTTTTATAATGAATTTAAGTTTTGCAAATAATATACAACATTGTATACTTATCCCAAGATCTCTTTTAATTTAATCCTGCTTCAGTTCCTATTGTAGGAAATGTTGCTTGCACATGGAAATTCCTTTAATATCCGGTCTTGATTAAACCTCCTAATTTTAATTTTACTAAAGAACGAAACAGTAAAATGGTCCATTCTGAGCTTAACTTGTAAGAGTTAAATTTGTGTCATTTTCCTGGGCTTCAGTTCAATTTAGCCCTGTATGTTTTTTTTTTCAGAGGAGGCCTTGGTGCCCTATAGCAAGCCCAATTTCCCATCTCCAGGTGGCCACAGCTCGTCAGGAACAGCTTCTTCTAAAGGATCCACTGGACCCAGGAAACCGGAGGTGTTGAGGGGAGGCCACCAGCGCAATGCCAGTGACCTTCTTGACATAGGATATATGGGCTCAAATAGTCAAGGACAGTTTACAGGTGAATTATGTAAGTGTTTTAGGTCACCGAAAAGGCTATCAAAGCCAAGCATGGTGTGGCAGAGCTGTAATCCCTATGACATAGGAGGCTGAGGTAGGAGAATTCCAAGTTTGAAGCCAGGCTCAGCAATTTAGTGAAACCATCAGCTACTCAACAGGACCCTGTCTCGAAAAATAAAAGCTCTGGGGATATAGTTCAATGGTAGCTCATCCCTGAGTTCAATCCCCAGTACCAAAATAATAAAAATAATGGTTTATTGTGATTCAGAAAGAATATTAGATTAATAATATTTTCATATTAAACAAATTTAAGAATGATAGAAAACTTTCCCTGTTACAGGAAAAAAAAATCAATGATTTTTGAACAAGTTTGGTCATAACATAGATGATTGCTATTTACAGCAGGTCAATGACATAAATATTTCATGTATATTTCAAGTTGATTTATGCCAAGTAAGAACTACTTTAAACATGGTGGTGTATACCTGTAATTCTAGCTACCAGAGGCTGAGGCAGGAGGATCACAAGCTTGAGGACAACCTCGGCAACTTAGTAAGACCCTGTTTCAAAATAAAATATAACAAAGGCTGGGGATGTAGCTCAGGATAGAGCACCTTTGGTTCAAACCCCAGTACCAAAAAACAACCATAAAACAACAAAAAATTGTTTCAGTGTGGGCAATTAGTCTCAACACTTACAAGTTAAATTAAATGTAGTTCACTGGGTACTTTTCTTGCTCTTTTAAACTCAACACAATAAAAAAGGGAAAAATTCTGGCCCTTGGGTACTTTAAAGAGTCTTCTTAGGAGTTCCTCCTACTCTTCATTTATTTGCTCTTCATTCGTTTTTTTTTAATTTATGGAGTCAGTCTTAAAAAAATTTGATCTTTGGTTTGAGTTAGTTCACAATATTTTGATTATAATGATATAGCTATTGATTAAGTTTATCTTTTTGAATGAAGAACTGGCATTGGTTTTCATATTTCCTAAATATAAAAATATGAGGTAATGGTGAAAAATAGGGATGTCACAGTACGTCCAATTAAAAACATTGAATTTGTGTTAATTTCATCAGGAAATTTACCAACTCCCTATTCCCTATCAGAATGATGCCTGCTTAACATTGTCAACTGCTTCTTTGAATTCAGCTTAACCAAGGCTGTTAAGAGAACAGCCATGGCTTCTAATGTTCTCAACCACTTGCCTGATTATGGCTCATGAGAAGACAAAGCTACTTTTCTGATCTCTTGAATTCCTCATGGAAAAATAGTTTATGATCACCATTATGCTCACATCACAGGCTGGAGGAGCTCATGAGATGATGAAAAGGGAAAATAGTTTCAAACTTGTTGTTTATGGATCTGAGTTATCATGATTGGCTATTATCAATCTGATCAGTATTAAGATTTATTTATAATTTTTCATTTGGCCCATGGGTACTTGAAATTTTGTTTAAATTTTATATTGAAATAATCGTAGGTGTGCAAGGAGTGAAAAAAAAATAGCTCTAGTTGAATTTTAAATCTCCAGATTCTACAGTGTTTTTATTTTCCTTGTTTCTCTGGTTCAACGAAAATGAATTGCACAAACTCACCAAGATCTTTCTGATGACTTCATCTTCATTTACTATCCGGTTGCTCTGATTTTGATTATGCGGGTCGGGATAGAAGAATGCATCATTTAACTCTTGAGCTTTATTCCTGACTTTTGTTTCCATCTCTTTTTAGAGTAACTGAGAGGAGACATACAAAGCTGCTCTGAAAGGACCATCAGGTCCCAACTCATGGACGTGATGACACTAAACAGTGCAATGAACAATTTCTTTTATTTATGTACTATTAAAAGAACTGTAAATGCAATGTAAAGACACACAGCCACACATATCCCACAGATATTTTACTTGTGTTCTTCTCTTAAGTACACCACCCACCTTAACTCTTTCTTGTCAGGAGTATATAAAAAAAAAGAAAGAAAACAAAACTCGCCCTCCAGGAAGAAAAGGATTTTCCTCTGTATATAATTTCTTTTGTGCATTGCTATGCAAGCTCACTCTTTTTAGCTCTGTTCCTATTATTGTCTGTTCTTATTGGTCTGTTGTACTATATGTGAATTAATAGGCTGTGGTGCCATATATTAACTTTTAATTGTGTAACTTTTATGTTTAAATTTTGCACTGCAATTTTATTTGGTGATAAGCACAAATCTCTACTCCTCATGACATGAAGAAAAGATTGAATGTGAAGGGGGTTTCTGTACTGTAAGCTAGGTTGGATAATGCTGGTGTAACCCATCCTGTTAGATGGTTTTCAGTTGGGGTGTAGAAATAGGAAGATGCAAAGGAACAATGGTGTTGGCAAAGTCTGAACATCAGGAATTGAGTCTGTTTTTAAGAGAAGAAAGATGGATTTTGCTATTGACAAAAGCAAGGGGTCAAAAGAAAGAATTTTAAGTCTTTAGACTGAATATGCATTAAAATATGCAGGTAGCAAAGATGTACTAAACTTGCTTTAAAAAAAGATAATTAAAGTTTTATTTAGAATCAACTTTACCTGTCATTGTAATTGACCCATCTGAGAATGGCGAGAAGCAAAAGGAAATTAAGGTGTTTCACAAGAGCTGTATTTATATTACAGCTTTTTTAAAACAGCATTTTCTGAATTACCATAATTAATCTCTCCAACTCATTAAGTCAGAATATAACATGAAGTTCCCCAAGGAAACAAACAAAATGAACTCGAGACTATCTAGCAAGTAAAGAAGCAATTTATTATTAGGACATACTCAGGCTGCTTCCAAACATGAAATCTATTGCAATATCTTGTTTTGACTTTCTAATACATGTACAGTACACACTAGAGGATAAAACTGCATCATTTAAATTCATGATTGAAAAAAATGCAGTCTATATACAACTTTGTGTTTCATTTGACTAAGACGTAAAGTTGATTTCACCAAACGTAGAGCCAAATTGCAAGTGCTTAAAAAGCAGTGCTCAGAGTATGTTCAGTTCACTGTCCGTAAGTTTATCGGAATAAATATTTGATGGTACATTCTCAGAAATTGGCTACCAACTAAAATCTGTTTGACCCATTTTGAATGAGTAAATTGAAAAGAAAAATTAAAAAGGAGGAAAAAAATGCATGTTTATACACTTTTTAAATAAAACCAAACCTTGTAAGTGGACATTAATAACAGTGTCCTGCCTCATTTGTTTTCATGACTTTGAGAACAAGAAGTTCCTGAACATCAGTTATGTATGCTCAAAATAAATGTGACTTTGAAATATATGTTAGCTACTGTACATGTATAGTCAATCCGTCAAGTAGAAGATAACCTTCCTGAAATTCCCACTTGTGACATTTTCCCATGTGCTACCTACACAATCTTAAATTCTAGCTCTGACTATATTTTCTTATGTTTTTCCTATGATATATTCAGTACTTCAAAACTATTTGATGTAACAATCAGGATCAGTTCTCAAGTAGGAGACCCTTTAATAAGTCTCACACTCTGCATTATTGGCTCGGTCACCGGTTCATGTCCTGTTGTCATAGCAAAGGGATGACATAGTTCAATGGCTCCATCTTTTGAATTCCCTGAGACTGCATTAGCACAGGCAAGCCTAGAATGTGATGTTCTTTATGGGCCCCAACATCTTCTTGGTGTCGTGTGTAGTTCATCTCTTCACTGAAGAGAAAAGGAATTCTGAGACACACTTATTAAACACTTTATCAACTTTCTACCATCAGTGCCTGGATTTTCATGCAGTTTGATTTCTCTGGGATAAAGAGACTGGGAGAGGAGAAAAAGCTTCTGCAAAAAAATGAATACATAATTATTCACAACTCTAAGATGTGAGGAATTTATTTTTTATTTGTGAAGTTCCTTAATTCACCTCCTTTATTTCAAAACAAATATCTAAGAAGTTATATTCATTTATGTTTCATCTTTTTGCTCCTCAATCACTGAATTTAGTCTAAAATTTTATCACATAGATTATACAGATTCTTGACTCCTGGTAACTGGCATTTGTAGGCAATTAGTAAACCAAGACTTAAAAAAATATGTCTTTATGTAGATGACATGTAGAATAATTGGAACATAGCATCACACCTTCCTGATTGTCTAGAGTACACAAAAAATTAACAGTTAGGTAATGCAATACAAACCCTGTGGTTACTTGGAATGTTATTTTAGAATAATCCATGTTGCCCATTAAACCTAGTTTTAAATACATTGGTCCAACAAATCTTCCACCCAATATGGTCATCCTTTTATAGAGAGCAAAATAACATGCTATGGCTATATAAATTCAGGAACACTATTAAAAATCAGAAATCTTCATCAACATGATACATGTATAAAGCTACCAGTCAGTATAAGCCAGAATGTCAACAGAATAACACAAATCTAAAAGAGAACCTTTGTAGATTTTCATTGTGTAGCTGATTGAATGAATGTGATTAGAAATTCACTGAGCTCACTCGGCTAACCAGAGCCTACATAAGCCATCAGAAGGAAACGTGGGTGGGAGAAAATGTAACTTACCTTGCACTTACAGGCAACACTGCTG
Source organism: Marmota marmota marmota (assembly GCF_001458135.2). NCBI lineage: Eukaryota > Metazoa > Chordata > Mammalia > Rodentia > Sciuridae > Marmota > Marmota marmota. The sequence goes on along the minus strand of NW_025999968.1, from coordinate 35,271,023 downwards.
TGAAGTCACAACAGACACAAGTACTGCTTCATTTATAACGGGTAAAGTCTCTTTGGAGAAAATAACCATGTCAGTGCCCAAACTCAGGTATGCCAGTGTATGCCAGGGAGTCAACCCACCCTCCTCTAAATCTTTTCCATGCCATTTTTTTAAAAGTTAGGATAGTACAGGGGCATGAAAATAATTGATCCCTTCAGAGGATTTGCATCCAATTCAAGAGAGAATATAAGAAAACGAGGACCAACATGTTAAGTTATCATACAACCAAAGGGAAGTAAAACCATTGCAAGTTTACTTGCTTTGAATAGCAGATTTAATGGTGTTCTATGTCATAGTTTAATGCTCTAGGTATTTAAATATATTTTCAATTGAATTTGAGTTGAAAGTTTGTATGTGCTTTGGTGGAACACTTCCTAATTTCTACTCAATAAAAATATGTAACTGTCCATTGACAATAAAACAATAATGATGCCAATGAGCTCCAAACAGTGGATTATCTCCACTGGAAAGCAATTGTGTGTCAGTATTAAAGATATGCAGAACCATATTATTCACTAATGTTAGTTTTTTCATCTGCTTCTGTATATTGTGTTTATAGAGTTACATGACAAGAATTGGTGTAAAGCTACATGTCTTTCCACATTATCTTAGAGGTGAAGTTACTTTTATTTTCCTTCTTTATAATGTGTACTTCAAATGAAGCACCATGCATTTCTTTAAATGACATGCAATTTACTAATTCTTTTTAATTCCATAATTTTAAAAGCATTTATTGTGACTTTAAAAGTGTTGCAAGATAAGGGATTCTGTGGCCGTGGGTAGACTTTTTATACTTTGTTTTATAGATGCATTTTTTTTAAAACTGTAGTTTGTTTAAGTCACCAAACAGCGTCCAAAATCTTAATGTGTTTCATTTGATGTTAGATTGGCAAAGAAATTGGCATAAAATTGGTTAATAGTATTGTCAAACAATTGTGTATTGTGTACTCACTGGGAAAAAATAAAATATATTCACATTTCAAATTTGTAAAAAAGCCATTTAATGTAAAACAAACTTGCTTGTAGACAAACCAAAAAATAGACTATTTTGTCACTTTTAGGTAGGTCTTCACATTAATATTTTGTAGCAAAATGAATAATCTTGTCTTCTAATTCAGGTACGGGATGAAAAGTGACAGCTAGGAATTGGCATTGACCTATAAAAGTCATTAAAATACAATGATTGAGACCATGACCTGTAGTTGAAATTTCACAGCTCATTCTATCAGCATTGTTTTCCAGATCTGAAGCCTCCACCACACCATAATGACCTTTAGATAGTTAAAATTACCACAAATGTTTCTCAACAGAATTACTTTAATTAATTATTTTTAAGTGTAAGTAAATATGAGAATTACAAGCAAGTACATAGTTCTTAATTGCTTTAGAATAGTTAATTATAATTGTTTGAGATGTTGTATATTGAACAATTACCTCAGGGACAGACGGGTACAAAAGAATAATATTCTATCTTATTGTACTTCATAAATACTTCATCATTCTTCATGGTAAATTATAACTGTAGGATATAATTCTCCAAAAGTAGTTTCTGAGTTTTTGAAAATAATTATCTCAGTAACTGTAAAAAGCAAATGGTAAAAGAGAAAAGATGCATTCATTCATTTAAAAATAGCTTTAAAAACACGTGGTAAATGGACAATACATTTTAGAGATCTATTTAACTTAGATGCATCATAAAATGCTCTTAGAGTAATTACAAATAATGTTGCATTAATATAATATAGTGGTGATACATACTATGTGGGTGTTAAAGATGAAACCTATCAGTTATCAATATGATGAAAAACAGACTAATTACAAAACAAACATTGCTTTATTGAATTTTGTTGTATTGTAGAAACACCTACACATGGCAAAAATACAAAATTATCACAAAGGTTATTTTAAAAAACGCACTATTTTATCTTGATTACTGTAGATATTACTTTGGAAAATATATATTTTAATATTGCAGAAAATCATTTATATAAAAATATTATTTAGAATCTTTAATTTGTGAAAATGAATTCTCTCTCTCCCATGGAAAGCAGCAGAGGTCAAGCTAAACTTCACTCTATAACAGAAATGCGAAATGAAATTATGCAATGAAAGAAAACCAAGTTATACGAGTATAAAGGGAAAGGTATATAAAAAGGCTAGCTGGTGACAGACAACATGTTATCCCAAACTCTTTTTTATCTGTATGAATTCAATGCAGTCTCATGGACAGAAGAGTAGGAATTTGATACCTGGAAGTGTCACAAACCTGTCCAGAGTCACAGAAACAGGGGCAAACATATCCTATGGCTATGTGTTTAATTTACAAAGAATTAGAAATATGGCATGTCTTTGCATTTTCTAGTCAACACTTTCCTTTTGCAGTAGTCAAACTACAAGGGAGGGGAGATATATATATATATATATATGTATATGTATATATACACCTATATATATATATATATATATATATATATATATATATATATATTTATTTATTTATTTATTTACATATAAACTCACATCCAAGATATCTGACTAGATATAACCAAGATATGTGAATATCTGAATATATATCTATGTTTATAATATTATATGCATGTCTTTAGGTATATATGTGTGTGTATCTCAGATATCTTAACCAAAGAAAGCTACATTTTCACATCAGATACTGTGACCTTATACTAAAATCAATATCCCTTGCAGGTCACTATAACTGCCTTTAGACTATAGTACCATAGTACTCTTTCCAAAAAAAAAATAATACCTGGACAGATACAGGCTTTATAGCACACATTTTTTTTTAACAATTTTCAGACAATATTTTTCTAGACCTAATTTTCAATAATTTGTTTCTGTCAAATATAGTTCTTGTTTTTATTCTTTTTTCAAGCAAGCACTGAGACACAGTGTTTAGAATTAAATATTCAGAGTGCTTTAAAAGGAAATAATTCTTGTCTTGAGAAATAGATTAATATCTTTTATTAAATATTGCCCTGATTTTTAAGAAAGTATTGTTTTGAGTAATGTTTTTATGTTAATGGGAAAGACCCAAAAAACAAAGCTTTCAAATACATTTCCATACAATAAATTCTGTGTTAGCATCATTCGTATCTCAAACTCCCATCAAATTACCCTTGTTCTAGTCTTTCTCAAAATAGTATGTGGGATATTAAAAGTTATTTTAAAAACTAAGAAGAGGCTAAAGAACTGGAAGCTCTAGGTTTGAATATATAAACAGTTTTCTACACTGCCTGACTTATTTACACATCTGTCCAAATCTTATGTGACATAAAACCCTTTGTCCTGGGACACCTCCTGGGATTAATACTCTTCCAGAATCTGTAGTACCTATTCTGCCTTTAGACTCTTTAGTGACGCCAAAGGTTTCATGCCATACCTTGCTGCATATTTTTTTAACCAATTTAACTCATGGGAAAGAATCATGCAAATCTCAGGAACTCTGTGAATGTGATGAGAAAAGTGAGTTATTGAATCATTAAATTATGTTTCAAGAACTTATGAGATCAGTACTCTGCGCTTTCTCAACAGGTATGAGTGCATCATGTTCCTCAGCATTTCCACAATTCTGTGCTCTGAACACTTGAAATCATTAGGCTAAAACTAAAGCATAAAAATAGACTCATTATCTTTCCCCACCCCCAGTTCATATCTCCTACCTCCCACAAAAGAATAATTATTTATTTTTTAAGACTATTGCTTGATTATCACTAGGCTCTACATTAAGTGGAGTTTTGCTAAAATTAATAATGGATAACACGAAATTTAAGGGAAAAAGACTTATCTCAGTAAGATAATAAGAGAATTAAGTCCCAGTAGAATTTGAAATATAGCTAACTAGAAACTACAAAAATCAGAATACTCAGAAATTGCTAAATATAGATGCTCAGAAGTGAAAGTGAAGGGTTACCATTATACAAACTTTCACTGGCAGTGAGTACAAAGATGCTAATATTATCATAGAAATGAAAGTGGAATAGAGAATATAAAGATTTAAATTTGTTTGATTAATTTTGAATGATGGTAGATTGGTGCAATCAATAAATTTAAATATCCTAACAGGGTGATTTAAAAACAATTACCAATGGGTAATGGTTCTACTAAAAGATGAAATAGGCAAATGGAAACAGCCTGGGTGGTGAGGGGGAAGACACATAAGGCTAATATTCAACTTAAGAAAAAGGAGTAATATTTTCAATAAATATGCAACCCTTTCTCATGCAAGTAACCATTTACCAATAATTAAATTAATCAGTAATAGAGATGTTATTTTTTAAACGTATAAGAGAAATCCTTATATATGCATGGCAACAAAGTATTAAAGAAATAAGTGTGTTCAATATCAGCTAACTCCTACTAAAACTATTTGAATATTATATTACAAGTTAAAAATTGGGCTGGGAATATAACTAAGGCTTGCCTAGTGTGCATGAAGCCCTGGGTTCAATTCCAACACTGGAAAAAAAAACATTAAAATCTATGATGAAGATAAGAACTGCTTTTCTCAATGAAGCTCAAGTAGAAAGATAGTTTGGATTTCCTTTGATAAATTCCCAAGTAAAAGATTATAATGCTTACAATGTAATAGGTAGTCAATAAATGTATTAGAGCACACACATATAATATAAAAATAATTTTCAATCATTAGAATCTAAAATAGATGTATATACTAATGGGTAAGGGAAAAGGGCACCTTACAAAAACTTTGAGTATCCAGAAAGGCATCTCATATTAAATAATGCTTCAAATAATCTCAATTTCTACTTGATAAAGGATACATTTATATATATACATATATATATATATATATATATATATGTATATATATATATGTATATATATACATATATGTATATATACACACACTATATATATACACACATACATACACTCAGGTACACAAGTATTTTCATACTGCATATCATTTATTTCATACACATACATGTTGCAACTTATGAAGGAAGGGATATTTCGTTTGGTCAAATGCTGTTTTGGAGTGAATGAACATGTGCCATACTGTGCATGGCACAGGGTAGTGGGGAGAAGATTGAGATATAGTAAGATCTCATTATAACTTAGTTGGGGAGATAAAAGGCATAGAATGAATATTCTACTGGAAGCAGAAAATTAAACAAGTGATATAACTTGACTAATGTCAGAGAAATAAATCTGGACCATCAACAGTCGGAGAAAGTATGGTATGGCAGCCAGTGGGCAGTCAGGGTTTTGGTAATCAGAAACCAGTGGAAGCAGAATGCAGGCTGGCCTTGAAAAGAAAGAACTGAAGAGCACTCAGAAAGAAGGGAAGAAGCAAACACAGCTCAGTCCCTAACCTATAGGAAACTTGGTCTGATGAGGAAATTGGTTATCTGAGCCAACATTTGACTTTGGTGGAATCTAACATATGATAAAAACACAATATGATACTTCAATGGAGTAAGGAATAGGGGCACCTAACTCAGACTCTAGGAGGCAAGCCAGATTCCAGGCTGAATAATGCTGACGAGTCTCCATTTCTTCCAGACAGAAGATTTAATGAGCACTTCATTTTCCCTGTGCAAACACACTGATACATAATATAGCACAGCATAGTATACATAGAATAAATATAGAATAGCAAATGGCAAAGGAAATTAAGTACTCAATGGTACAGAATGTTTAAAAAAACAAAAGTGGAATATAGTGCGGCAATGTAGTGGATTAAACGGCACATGGAATAAAATTCCCCCAAATTCAACTAATATCTGGAATTATTAGTGAAACCTAAAGTAAAACAGATGAAAGGTTAGTATGCCTGCTCCATATGCTTCGTTTTCCACATGGAGAGAAATGGTTTTGCTCCTCTAGGGGGATTTATGCTTTTGCAAGTGAGAAGGGTCAATTATCCTTTCAAATTCTATGTATTCCAGCTTTCTAGGTATGCAGGAAGAGTCAAAATTAAGAATGCTAGGTAATCCTAAATCTGCAAACTAAATAAATATTATAATTAAAATGGAGTATAAAGTATTTCCATTTAGAAAGTGTATGACTTCATGTAAACGACATCACATACCAGACGAAAGCAGAATGGGACCAATTATGATGAGCACAGTCCAAAATGTGTCAAAGTGACTTTCTACACACATTCAATTGAATGTAACAAAGCCAAACCAGACCCAAGGGCACCAACAGAAACTTCATTAGGGAAAATGAAGAACAACACACAATGATGATGAATTTTGCAACAATGATCTGCCTGAGGACCAACCACAAACGAGCACAAACAAATAATGCTATATCCTGCAAAGAACAGATGAATGAAAATAAAGATAATGACATACAATAACTTAGTAGGGAAAAACATTGAAAGTAAAACGAGGTCGTCCTACATATCCTCCCACCCATTCCACTTCTCCCCAGGACCCTAATGAGTTGTTGATTATATCTTATTAAAGACAAACAACAGAAAAGCTTAGAAACATGAAAAATAATTAGAGCATAAAAGTAAGTAGGGATAATTAGGAAATGGCAAAATATAATTAATCATCCATTCTCTGCAAATATCTTTTCTGAAATGATTCCATAGTTATAAAGTGCACAAGGATTTTCATTTCATAAAGCCCCGCACAAATACGAACTGCACACAAAGCTATTTTCTCACAACATACACCCGCTATGCCACTTCGGGGCAGTAGTCAAAATACATTTGAACATGGGTTTGCTAGATTAGCTCTCTAGGCGTAAGGCATAATGGCTCAGACTTTAACTGATATCTTTCCTTAGGTATATCTTGTCATCAGAGGTTTCAAGTTATCTATGTTTACATTTAATGCTACTAGAAATGATAGCTTTTTCTTTCCAAGTTATGTCTATTTATTTCCCTAACCATTTGAGGTTTGAGGAAGTATTTCCAAATAAAGATTTTGGATTATTAAAAAAAAAAGTGCAGTACTAAAACACCATGTTCGATATTCCTTTTGCATCTATCTGCCAGCTTCTGATATAACACTGAATTGAGAGGCCTCCTAAATATTCAATTGACTTTAATATATTGACACCCACTAAATTATTTTACTAAGTTCAGTTGAGCATCATTGTGACTTTACTTGAAAACGCAGCCATTTCACATTTCACTAAATATTCTATCTATGAGCTAAAAGTCTAAACATAATGCAGAATAGCCTTAGTTAGTTGTGGAAATAGAATAGCATCAAAACTGTTGGAAGCTATGAAGCGCTGAATTTTTGTCTTCAATACACTTAAGAAGAACAAAGCTTTATAAAGCACCATTTCACTACTTATGTTCAATTAATTATAACATTTCTCTGGAGAGACAAATATACATATTCCACTAAAATTTTAAGCAAGTGCAAGTTCACCAGGTGAGACTTTAGATAAATGCTGGGTAAGAAAATAGCACTACCACCAACCACAGCTTTGCAAGTCAGAAGACTATTTTTCAAACAGATCCTTTTTAATATAAATCCTTTATATATGCTTAGAGGTGAAGTCCCAGTAAATATTACCTTATCAAAGGCAATTTTTTGGTGGAGTTAAAGTGTGGGCATTAGACCAATATTTCTTACCTGTAGGGTCAATCTACTTAAGCAACATGTATACCCAGAGAGCAGATAGTCAATATTTTCTTATAAGAAGATCCTTGGATCATCTTTAGCATTTAGAAAAGGCCTGGGTTCTGTGTGTCATAGAAGAAATTGCCTTTAAGCTTAAAATATTTCCTGCAGGTGTTCCCACAAAAGATCTTCTCTCTAAAGAAACTCTGCTGAGGCTATGAAATATGTGCTTCCAGCTGTGGGACCCACCAGAAGTCACCCAACATACTCTGAAAAAAGCAACTTGTCAGTTAAATGAATGAATCTAAGATTTTCCACTCAGGGTGTTGATGAATGTGCAATGTACACACTGGTTTTGCTTAGGCAGTGACTGCTCAGCAAAAAACAGGATTATACCCACAGAAACCTTGCCTGCTGGGACTAAAGAAAACAGAAAATAGGACCCAGTGAAGGAAGGCTGCCAACATGTGTTACTGTTTGAGAATAGTGAGGAATGACTCCCGAGGAATTCAGAGAACCTCTGACTGCTGCTTCCCTCACAAGCCTGGGGCATTTTAGCAGAACAAGTGGTTACCACAAAGAACACATGGAAAAAGCCCTCCCGAGAGAGCCATGTTGGTTGGTCTCCGGGGCAGACCCGAAGGACCCGTGTTTTCCAAGAGGCACTTATTTTCTTTCTTCTGTCTTTGATACACATGGTTGTCCTAAATGTCTTGCCATTGGCCTCGGTGACATCAGATACTCCGAGACGGTTCCAGAGAGTTTTGCTTCAGCTGCTGCAAGTTTTGATGAGTGTTCATCTCAGATAACTCCACCCCACAGCTTCTCTAGATGATGTCCCCCTCTGCAGCTACTGTAGCTGTCCCCTCTGTGGTCTCTCAGAAGCTCCTCTCGTGAGGAAGCAGAACGTCCGAAGTATAGGCAGGACATGGTGCACATGTGTGAGTGTTCCATCAACCATTTTTTTTTTTTTTCCCTACATGAGCAGTCTTCTCCTCACCGTTTTTAGAACAGTGGAATAGTCTGAGTACTGTTTCCCTTATGCTGCAGCAAAAGTTCTAATGAAATGGGTTTTATTTTGTGTATTCATGATTTCTCTCTTGAGTAGAACCAGCGGACCTAGTGACTCTAAAAGCTAGTAACACTGCTGCTGCTGGTACTAAAAGCAGCCACCAACCAGGGCTGGCAACACTGAGGGGTCTAGCAGCCAGAGAGGAACAGAGTGCAATGGAGAGTTCCAGAGAGCAGTTGGTAGCTGCTGGCTCCAGCTTCTAGTGTAACAGGGGTCCACTTCACTTTTTGAACATAGCCTTCACTGCTCTGAGGCCTATTTTCAAAGGGACTTGTTTATCTTTTCCTCCTTTCCCTCTTCCCTCCCTAACCTGAGGGCGGGGAACAAGAACCACAGCCTCTTGGACTGGAGTCCCCTGTGCTTCTCTTTAGCTAGCAAAGCAATAAAACTTCTTTTTCCTTTCTCTCCCAATCAAGTCCTTGTTATCAGATTGGCATCTGGGACAAAGATGGAGCTTTTGGTAACAAAAGAATTATGTAGAAACCTTCATGTCTGATGGAATGTTTCTGGTAAAGTTTAGACTTTGTTTGGGACCTATCTTGTGTCTTTATTCCTTCTGCTTTCTCCCTGTTGGACTGGGAATAACCTACGCTTATCTAACCATTGTATTTTGGAAGCACATAATTCATCTGACTTCCCAGTTTCACAGTTGGAGAGGAATCTGGTCTTAGGATGAGTCTCACATTTAAATGACGTTTAGCCAAGAGTGGACTTTAGAAGTTGAGTTGATGCTGGTATGAGTTAGGACTTCAGGACTGTTGGATCTTTAATAAATATACTTTGCATGCAAGAAGGACATGCATTTTAAGCTATAGACTGGAATATGCCTCCCCCAAATTCAGATATTGAACCCCTAAATCCCAATGGGATGGTATTTGGAGATAGAGCCTTTTGGAAATAATTAAGGTTAATTGAGTTCATATGCATGGGGTCTTAATTTTATGGGTCTGATGAGGAAGAGAAGGGCTAGGGATGAAGCTCAGTAGTAGAGTGTTGGCCTAGCATGCATGGGTTTGGTCCCTAGCATCACAAAGAGAGAGGCAGAGATATCTTTTTCTCTTCATATACATGTACAAATCAATTGTCATATGAGGAAATGGCAAGGCAGGGCAATGTACAAGCCAAACAAACAAACAATCAAAAAACTTTACCAGAAAATGACCCTGCCTGCCCACGGAAATTTCTGTTGTTTAAGCCACCCAACGAATGTAATTTTGTTATGACAGCCTGAGTTAATACAGGTCTCATTTTAAAATTTAGAATAATGAGAACAGCAAAAATATTTGTGTCTCCTACCTTTGTACATCCTATGCAGCTTTTTGTGTTTTTTTTTTTTTTTCAACTGAATCTGTCACCAGTTGAGTTGAGACGACTCAGTTAGTGGGGTAGGAGGATGCTTGGATAAAATAATGCACTACATTGGCACTGCTGCTCTCTCCCGCTCTTTAAGCCAGATGGCTAATGGTGCTACTGCAGGACTCTCAGTGAAGATGACTGTCATCATGCGAATCATTTGGCAGGAGCTTTTCTTCCCCACCACCAGCTGGAGGCCAACTCAAGTATTGATTGCTGTCATTTTGCTTCTGTGAGCTCCCTTTGCTCAACCTTCAGTTTTGCTGAGATATGTTTATAGGGAAGACGCGTGTGTGTGTGTGTGTGGGGGGGGGTGATTGTGCACACATCAAGGTGAGATACTTTTGCACGTGTGCTAATCTTACCAAATTTTGTTTTCCTTTTCACCATGCCATTAGTAGGCCACTTTCTCATTTTGGACCTAACAATTCTCTAACAGAAGAAAGGCTGGACTCCACTGTGATTCCTAGGATTATCCATTGGCTTCCAGAAAGCCATATGGGCTCCTAGGACTATGGGGTAGAGCACATGTCATATGTTGGAAATGATAAACCCTTTTCTCAAACTATAAGAACTAGATTCACCTGCAAACAAGAGAGATGTTTTCTTTTGTGAAAAACATGTCCACTCTTACTGCTCCAAGTGTCATTAAAGACTCATTAAAGAGTAAGGAGTGTGGGCTTGGAAGTCAAAGAGGCTTCTAGTTCTGGCTCCCCCAATGACTGGTTGAACAGGTGGAATATTGTCACTTAGCCTCTTTCAGCCTCATAAAATCATCAAGTAAATATTGGTCAAAGGCCCACTGAATGTCAGAGGCTGCACAGGGAGATAGGAAGGAAATAAAGAAGAACAAAAAATAAATATATGTGGGGTGGGGGGAAAACTAAACTAAAATCTCGAAATCTCAGAGAAACTTACAACCTTGTAAAAGGAGCAGATGTAAAATAAATATGTCGGGGTGTCCTGGGGACATCAACCTGGGAATCACAGTCTGCCTTTATGTAACATGTGTGGTCAGTGACCAGTACTTCAGATGTCCAAACTATATGAACTCTTCAGTAGTAGTAATGGAGAGGATAAAAGCTTTGTGCTCACTTTACAGGGAAAAGCAGGAGATGGAAGAGAAATACTGTGGATTAGCTAGCCTGTCATGGCATTTGGGACATGACCATGGGACCGGATTTGTGCTGTACCTGAAGACACTCTAGAATGGATGATATTGCTTTCACTTGAGAGCATAATACAGTTTTGTTACTTTGGTGCTTTTGCAGCTTTGGACTGCCCTAGATTTCTGTTCCCAGAGAAAGACCTCATTTTCCAAGGAAGAGGGAGCTTTAGCAGCAGGCAGTGCTGAGAGGCAACATGCTCATTAGAGTCAGCAATTGCCCAGGAGACAGTGACAGTTACCAGTTTAGGTCCGAGACTGGGATAGCCACATGCAGAGTCCGGGTCTCCTTCGTGCACATGTGGGGTGTCCACAGTATTGAGAGGTCATAGATTTTCTTTCCAGGAACTGCTATTATGAGGCAACTGAGGCTACAAATTAATATTAATAATTATACAATCTCAGAGTCCATGGAGTCTGACGTGGGACATGTAAATTACATACAGAATTATAATAAACCTATAATAAGTATCTAATGATGGTAACCACAGATAGTAATAAGGATACCCAAAAGTATAGAGTTAACTCAGAAGACTTAAGGGAGGGTTCAACAGAAAAGGCTATGGTTTAGAATTTTCTTATAGATAGAAAAAATATTTTACATATAGGAAAGGAGAGATATTCATTTCAAAAAGGTCAGAATATGTAAAAGCATGAAGAACTAGAAAACTGAGAGAATTTGAATAATTCTCTCAAAATAGGCAAAGAGATATCTTGAAAGAATGAATTAGTGAGGAATGCTATTTGTTGCATTTAACAGAAGACCCAGAGGCAATAGTTGCAACCAACAAAAGTTTATTTTTATCTCAAAAAAAAAAACAAGTTCACAATAAGTAATTGCTGGATATGTTTCAGGGTCAATAATGCCACTCCTTCATGGCTGTAACATGGCTGCTGCTGCTCCAAACATTACACACATGCTTCAGGCAGGAGGAATAGGAAACAGAAAATGGTTATGCCTTACTTTTTTTTTTTCCTGAAAAGACAAGAATTTGTCAGAATCTTTTCAACATGATTTCAAGTAGATCTAATCCTGATTGTGTCAAATGTCTCTTCTCATGGTACCATGCCCCCACTCCCCCCACCTCCCGGCAAAAAAAAAATCTGGGAAAAATAAAGATTTATCTTCATCTACTGTTGTATTTATAAAACCCCAAAGAATTGTTAGAAATAAAAGGATAGATCAACATGAAACGGTGAAAAAGTATGCATTGTTAGAACATTCAGCCTATGTACATGTAGGAGAAACCAAGCTTAAAAAGTAAAGAAAAGGGACATCTGGTTTTAAAGGCCTCTTGGGCCTATAAATTTTGGTCTTCTAGTCCTCAAAATAGGGAACCCACTAATTTTCTTTTAATATATATTCTGTAAACTCCCTTTGTCAATCATCCCTAACACTGTATAGAACATCCTTTGGAAACCTAGGCAATGTTAGTCATTGCCATGAACTCCCTGCTTATCCTACTTCCCCTGAAACTCAGGGAACTGAGAACATTCCTCCTTCTCCCTAATCATGCTCCATACTGGGACTCTGGCACAGTAAAGGTGAGTGAGTACAGCAGGAAGCAGCTGCTCCTGAAGAGAATAGACCTTCCTCATATCCACCATCTAGGAGCAGTACTGGGGTGGGCAAGAGACTGGAGGAAGGAAATTTCATTCAGATCCTGACTGTCACAGATGAGCTTCCTGGCCTCACACAACTCATTCTCTAGGCTCCTGTCATGGAGGATAAGCTAAAATAATAGGGTTGAACTAGTGAAATTATAGAATCCATTCTAGTTCTATGATTATTTGTTGATTTATATCCTTCATCTCCTCCAAGCATGCACACACACCATGGCTATATTTTTTAAAGATTGATAGGATGACATTTAATGGGGAAAAAAATCAAGGCAAAAACCTTCCTTTATTAGAGACATGGATCTCTAAGTTAGCTAGATTTACAGTCTTTGTACAAGTAACAATGGAGCCATTAAGGAACCTATGAAATAATATCTCCCCACCACCATTTCCCAGTTTTGGAGTCCTACATTGGTGTAGCTTTAGTTTCTCTTATTTCACTATGAAAAGTTTTGCCGTCAAGGCTGCTGGGTAATTCTCTTATTTCCTTCAGAACACATGACTGTTCATTAAGCTTGGAGGTACAGCCTTCATGCTTCTAGACAGTCACAAATATCTTTAAATGTCATTCAGGCATGACTGTGCGTATAAGAATGAGGAGGTTTTGCAATTGGGTTCAGGGAAATAATGACCTCGCTGTCATTTATCATCAATAAGCCCTTGAAGATAGTCCACGTAGGCACTGCTGGACAGAGATGCTCAGTCAGTGTGCTCCACTAGCTTCTAGGCTCTGCTTCTGATTGCTCTTCTTGGACCATTTCCTTTATTTAACTTTGGCAAATTACTAATGTTATAGATGATATTTGCTTCTGTTGTGGGTGAGATCAAATCACTTGTCAAATAAGCTGATCTTGAAATTTGGGTGGAACATCTCAACACTGGGGACTAAAGACAACATGTTCACTGAAGAAGGAAATCTTCATTACTGTGAGTGTACAGCATTCTGTTGTTGCAGGAGAACTCTGACATTTTTCTAACTGGATTGCATCTGCACTTTTAAAAGATAGACAAGTAGAGTATCACTGGAGATAATAGGATCTGGGACTCGAAAGCCTTCATATTTTATTAGAGCTTTATTGATCCCATTTCTTTAAGTCACTGGAGTGTTTTTCACATTCCGGTGTCTGCATAACTGCATTGCCTTTGTTTCTCAGTTCTATTTAAAATTCCCTGGCACATCAAGGCTAGTGAATGTCAGTGAAGATAACTATCAACATGTAATAACTTCCAACTACAGGAATGTGTAGCTTGAAAGCACTTAAATGATCAGGTCTCTTTGTAATAAGTGGGAGCCAGGGGAGGACAAATTAACTCCAACCACTTGGTGTGGATGTCAGATTTAATTTGAGTTCTGACCGTCCGTGCATAGACATAGACATTTATCACAGATGGTCAAGGAATGGAAGTGTGTTCTAATGAACAATAAGTCTACATAAAGCAAACGAAAGACTGATTCCCACATTACAAAGAACCTCTAGATCAACCAGTCTCAAAATTACAAAAGAAGCTAGGAAAGGATGTAACGTGAATTTGCACCATGAAAATATACTACAATGACAACTTAATTTAGTAACTTGCTTCGAACTTTGTTCTAGTTGTCCATTGTTGCAAAGAAACAAATAAACAAACAAAAAACAAAAATAAAATAGCAAACTTGTTGACTTTAAGCAAGAATTTATTATTATCTTTACTGGCTCTGTGAGTCTCACATAGCATTACAGCCAGATGTTAATTGACTTTTGAAGGTTTAACAGGGTCACGATCAAGATAACTTCTTCAATCACTGGTCTATCATCTGCCTGAGTTAGAACCACTTAGAGCTGTTCAAGCATCTTTCTTTCCATGCCATCACTTCACATGACTAGTTGGAGTATCCACAGAGCATAGTGGTCTGAGAAAATTGGTTTTCCCTAGAGCAAAATTGGTTTTGCCCAGAGACAAAGTTAGAAACTACAAGAGTTCTTATGACATAAGATCAGGAGTCAGTCAGACAGTATTACCCCTATCACAAATTATTTGTTACCAGCATATCACAACGTCAGCCTAGACTCAAGGGTCAGGAATTATATAAGGGCATGAATATTAGGAAGCATGGTCAGTAGAGGTCCATCTTCAGAGAACAGCTATAAAAATCTTGTTAACCTATGAGCTGAGGGATTTGCTGTTGCTTAATATGAATAGAGCACTCCTCTAAATCAGATGTTTCTTAACTTACAATGGGGTGATATCCTGATAAACCAAATGAAAATTGAAAATGTCTTAAGTTGAAAATGTGTTTGGTACACCTGGTTGGTCCTACTGAGCATCACAGCTTTGCCTAGCCTATCTTACTTATCTAATATGAAGACTATTTTATAACAAAGAGCAAAATATCTCATGTATACACATAATAGGCATTTTGCAGACCTGATGGGATGCAAAATAATAAAACACTATATCTGAAAAACTATGGCATTGCAGGACACTGCAGAGAATGGGTTATTTATGTTTGTGATCTCATGGTCAGCCTGGGAGCTGACAAGCACCACAAGAGAGTACTGTATCACATTTTGCTAGCTCTGAAAAAGATAAAAATTCAAAATCCAATGTATAAGTTCATTTTCTACTAAATGTGCTTTGCTTTTGCACCATCCTAAAGTTGAAAAATTAAGTCAAACCATCTTAAGTTAGGGACTATCTGTACTTTTGTATGCATTATCCATTTTAATCTTTGTAATAACCCAGTGAAAGGTGAGTTTTGTTTTTATTTGTTTGTTTGTTTTTAGATAAATTAATTGCTTTATATATTTGGTGCATGACAGCTCTGTACCAGCCTGTGGTGGATGGAATTCTACATGGCCCTTGTGGTCTCTGCCCCATGGTGTTCCTCCTCTAACTCTTGTTATGTGACAAAGGGATTTTGCAGATTTAATTAAGTTTTCTAATTAGTTGACCTCAATACAAGGAGCTTATCCAGGTGAGACTATCCTTTAAAAGCAGGGATTTTCTCCAGCTGGTAGCAGAAGAAAAAGTCAAAGAGATAAAAAGCATGTGAAGGAATCCAGGAGCCACTGCTGACCTTGAAGATAAAGGGGTTGTGTGAAGGCCGTAGAGAGATTTTAGCAGACGTGGGTAACAACAGCCCAACAGCCAACCAGAAAACAAGGACTTCAGTCCAGCAATCATAAGGAATTATGTTCTACCATTAGTTAAGGGAATTTTGATGCATGTTCATCCTCAGTTTCCAGAACAATCCTTGATTTGGCCTTGTGATCCCTAAGCACAGAACCCAGTTGAGTCTGGCTGGACATCGAAATTATAGAGCTATGAAATAAGTAGGCATTGTATTGTCACAAAATGTGGTCATTTGTTAGTCAGAAACCCAAAATCTAATTTGGTACCTATAGGGCTTTTGTGGGTATCACACTCTTGACTGAACTTTGCCTGTTTGTTCTGCTATCCTAAAATACCACAGACTGGGTCATTGATAAATAATAGAGTTTATTTCCCACAATTCCAGAGGCTGGGAGGTCCAAGATGGAGGAATCAGCGCATCTGGTTGTCTGGACATGGCTTCATCCTCTAGAGGGAAGAACACCATCCCCATATTGTACAAGGTGAAAGGGAAAGTCTCTTTTATAAGGGTCTTGATCCCATTCACAAGGTCTCATTCCTGATGCCATTACACTGGAAATTTGGAAGAGATACAGGCAAACCAATTTCTAATTCTCCCCCACTCCTTTTCCAGTTTTTTTCAATGAACTTTCTCTAGTAAATTCATTTCATTTCAAACTCCCTATCTTGGGATTTCACTTTGGAGAATTAACTGAGTTAACAGAGGTGGTCCTAGAAAGTGGACAGTGGGAGAGAATCCTGGGGTGGGGTCATTTACCAGCCTGAGGGTAACATAGATGCAATTATTGGTGGAAACTATATTGTAACTTCTAATACAATAGTGTCTTATATTTTCTAACCTTCCTCTGAGGTGAAGTGGGATGGGATTAGGAGAGAATGGATTTATTTTCTTTTGCATTATCTCCAGCATTCAAGTAATGTAGGGGAAGTAGTAACTTTTAGAATCATTGAGTGATTGATTGGTTTTTGCCAAGTATCATTTATATACTAAAGAAAGGAAAGGATAAACTCAAGTCTTGTAGCCTCATGTCTGGCAGCTGGGGGACATGGCATCCTAACGTTCTCTCCAAAAATCTTGTGCAGCTCCACGCCTATGTCCTTGCTGTTTGGAGACCACTTGGCCTCCCTCTCTGTTGGCTTAATTCTGCTCAATTCCTACAGCTTTCCCCAGAAGACACTCCATATTACTGGCATCTCTTAATCTGGAGAGTATCCAGTGCTACTTGAGTTTCCTTTACACATCTCCAAGCAGCACCCTCTCAGGGGCTGCTTGCAGGGTCTCAGGAGCTACAAGACTTGTTTTCCCAGGTGAATTTTTCTCTTGCTTTGATCTTGTTTCTTTTTTCTATCCCCCTATTTATCCCCTGTGGAATACAAATGTTTATTCTGTGCCTTCATATATTGGATATATATAATTTGCTTTAGACTTTTAGAGGGACTCATGCTGAGAGTTTGCCTTGAGTCTCAGTGGAGACTTTGAACTTGAATGTTTGGGCAATCCTTGAACTATTGAGACTATGGGGACTCTTGGAAATGGACTAAATGTATTTTGCACTGTGGGGTAGGCATGAGCTTTAGAGGGTACAGGCGGAATGTTATGGTTTAGATATGAGGTATCATCCAAAAACTCACTTGTGAGACAACGCAAGAAAGTTTAGAGCTGAAATGATTGGGTTATGAGAGCTTCATCCTGATCAGTGCTGATAGGGATTAACTGGATGGTAACTCTAAGCAGGTGGGATAGAGCTGGAGGAGGTGGGGTCACTAGTGGTGTGCCTTTGGGACTTATATTTTGTCCTTGTTGATCAGAGTTCTCTCTCCCTGATTCCTGCTAGCATGTGCCACATTCCTCTACCACATTCTTCCACCATGAAGTTCTGCTTCACCTAGGCCCTGGAGCAATGAACTTGGCTGTCTATTTACTGAGCTTCTGAAATCATCCTCCTCTAAAATGGTTCTTGTCAGGTCTTTTGGTTGCAGCAGTGAAAAATCTGACTAAAACATGTGGCATCTTTGGTTATCTAAGCTTGTTTTCACCTTGTACAAATCATAGTCAAACTATGGCACAGTGACAAGGACCAAGTCACCTGAGGTAAAGACATTGTCACTCCACCATTTAATTAATCCAGGGTAGCAGAAGTGTTGACCAAGTGTCAGAAAAGTCTAGAATAAATGGTGAAGGTGGGAGATGGTGTACATTACTTAGGCTTCAGGACCAACTATGATGGAAGTCCTGCCATAGAGCACAATATAGTATAACTCACTAATACTTCCTTTTCATTTTTATTTTTCTAGGAATTTTATCAGACATCGTCTTGAAGCAACAGTATAATGGATTTAATGTGACAACTGAATGGATCTGACCATTGATATGGATGAATTGTAGCAGATCATGTTTCCCACACGTTTCTTATAATCATCCACAGATTTCCCCACTAACTCATATTCTAACAGTCCAAATCTGCATCTTTTAAACATAGAGCTGTCTTCCGGATGATGAGCATACCCTGTCTGCACAAATGAGATGCAAAAAAAGCCTGAAAATGTATGTTCCTCCAGGAAAAGCCACTAAAAAATAATTAGTGACATAAAGGTACAAATTCTCAGCTCTCTCACAACGTGATGAACTGAACTCTTGTGAAATATACACTGCGTAGATTATCCCTTTAGGATTGACCTAAATTTACTATCTGTAGGACTTGATTACTATATTTATGCTTGGCCTCCTTAGAAGGACAAGTTGTTAAAGGACAACTTCCCTTGAATTTCATGCATTCTTTTCTCTGCTACATCATTTAGAAGCAATTCTTCCTTCTCTTCTTCTCCATTGATATGGTTTGAATGTGTATGTCCCTACAAAATCCATATATTGGAATTTAAACCCCAAGATGATAATATTAGAAGATGGGACCTTTGGGAGGGGACTAGGTGAAACCCTCATTAATAGGAACAATGCTTTTATGAAAGGGCTGGAAGAAATCACTTGGGCCCTTTTGACCCTTCACCTTCTGCCAGGTGAAGATGCAATAACAAGATGACATCTTGGAAATAAAGATGAGCTTCACCAAATCTGCTGGTACCTTGATCTTGGACTTCTCACCCTCCAGAACTATGAGCAATAAATTTCCATTGTTTACAAATTACGCAGTCTGTGGTATTTTGTTGTAGCACCAGGAATACATCAAGATCTCCTCTCCACATACCCTTTCCCCGGCTTCTCTTTTACTACTTCTCCTCCTTCTTCCCCTTTCTCCTCTTCTTCCTCCTCCCCTTTTCCTTCTCCTCCTCCCCTCTTCCTTCTCCTTCTCCTTTTCCTCTTCTTTTTCCTCCTTCTCGTCCTTCTCCTTCTTCTTCTCTAGCTTATTTATTTCAGAAAGCATGGTTCCTTTAAGAACTCAGCCATATCAACTAGTTAAGACTTTATTCTGAGTAATGCAGGATGCCACTGAAGAGCTTTGAGCAGAGAAAAATGACACTTTTCTGGATATTTCATGTAGAAAAGACTGTAAGACAGGAGTGAAATGACAGATGATAAGGAGGAAGACTTCAGGTAAAATATGTGTACACACTCACACACACAGCCCTTCATTGTATGATATGTGTATGTGCCAGTCTCTCCTCCCTTATTGTATATATAAAAATTCCTATTGTCCATGGAAATTGAAAAAAAAATGTCTCCCTTACTGTATACCACTTGAAGATCGGGATTATGGTCACAAGGTTTGGAAAACCGAAAATAAACAAGAAAAAATTTTTCCCATCATTCTCACCCCCTATTTAGGAGTAAAGACCCATGTCTTAATTATTGTGCATGGATATAATTGTCCTCTCTATCTCTATCCCTCCCAATACTGAACTGGGTAAGACATTTTTTTTTACATTCATTGTCACATTTCTTGTCTTAGGCATTCTTTCTTGCCATTTTTTTTGGTAAAAATTAAAATCAGCTGTATTGATTTTATGAATGAACAAGTGAATAAAATTTTAAACTAATTAACTAAAGTGGGAATATGAAGAGAATGTCAAACCTGAAACCTGTAATGGCACCAGAACATTAGTGTGGGTTGTGAACAGGAACTGATCATTAGACCCAAGAAGATAGTGCCTGCAAATAATTAATGCAATTATAATAGGAAGAAGAGAATATACAAATATATAGTTTTGAGCACTTGCTTGGGGAGTCATTTTCCTGAGCATTTCTTTTTTCTCTTTAGTTCATTTTAGTTATACATAATATTAGGGTTCATTTTGACATAATTATACAAGCATGAAATAAAATTTTCTCTGATTCATTCCCTAGTAATTCCCCCTTCCCTCTGCTCCCTCCGTGTTCCCTTTCCTCTATTCTACTAATGTTTCTTCAATTTATCTATATATTTTCTTAAATTAGTGCCTTGTGGAGATGTGTGTGTGTGTGTGTGTGTGTGTGTGTGTGTGTGTGTCTGTGCGCGCGTGATTTACTGTGGTATATTCAAATACATACATAGGAAAGTTTGGTCAGATTCATTCCAATGTTCTTCCTGTCCCTCCTCCTTTCCCCTCAATCCCCTTCCTCTGCTCCAATGACCCCTTCCTGCTCTTCCTGAGCATTTTCTATCCATTCCTTAAGTTAATCTTCACAGCAGCCCCATGAGTTTGCATTACTCTAACTTTTTACAGATATTAGCAGCAAGGGACACTTGGGAGAAGTAATGTGTGGACCCTTAATGAAAAGTATGCAAATAACAATTCAAAACTCCACTGGATTAGGTTGAAATTAGGAAGACACTGGTATGGTTGCTGTGGGGATATATTCTGGCTCATTTGGGATTTCTTATGGAAACTCTGGGGAGGCTGAATCAGCACATACAGGAAATCAATGGTTCCATATATAAAAAGTTGAAGGAGACAGAGAAGCAGCAGCTGGAGATCATGGTGCTTCGAGATTTCAACTTAACACAAACATGAAGAATGGCCCTGGATTGCAAAAGACTTAATCTACTTACACATAACATATGATGACAGAGTACCATTCCTTTGTGAGACACTTACCTGAATTTCAATTCCTTTCATTTTCATGACATAACTCTTACAGAAAGATATTCTCCTCTTCCTTCCACTTTCCTCCTCCCTGGCTTCACTTCCCTTTCCAATCCATCTCCTCCACTTCTTCTCCACCTACATTTCTCTCCTTCCCCTCTCCCTTTAATGAAGAACAAAGCTGACAGTTGAACCCCGAGTTTCTGATTTCAAAACCCACCATGTGCTGCCTCTATTATTTCTGTGTAAAATATGAATTTTCTTGAGATCTATGTGTTAAGTTAGTTTGGGGCATGTGTAGAATTAATTTTAATTTATGTGAGAATAAATTTTAAAAGGAAAATTTAATAGGTAAAATTTGAAGAGTTGAAATTGAGAAAAATCAACATAGTCCCCAAAGCAAAAATGATATATATAAATTGACTTCTGCTTATCATGTGTTTGAAAAATCATCATTATTTATTATGTTCATCATCAGCTACTTAAGAGCTTGTATTACTGGGGCTGGGATTGCAGCTTAGTGGTAAAGTGCTTATTATAGCATGCATTAGGCCCCGAGTTTGATCCTTAGCACAGCCCAAGTCGATTAATCAATTGATCAGTCTTTCTTGGATTATTTACTAAATTCAATATTTAGTTTTCCTATCTCATTACTTCTTTGATTGATTAAGTAGTATATATGATTATTATTTATTATATTATCTTTATATGAAACCTTCTAATCTTGTGTATTTAAATTCTCTGACTCTGGACAGTGACTTTCTAATTTTTTTTCCTATTTTTTCTTTCCCTTCATTATAGTAGATCTCTGTGTAGCAGTTGCTATGATCATAAACAACCTAATCAAAGCAATCAACATTTGCTACATACCTCCTACTTGTGAGGGCCTGTGCCACATTAGGACTGTAAATGAAGTAACATGCTGTACATGTGTATCCATACAGTATCCACTAGTTACATGTGGTTAATTAAATGTAAATTATTTAAAATAAATTGTCCAGTCCTTTTTCATTAGCCACATTTCAAATGCTCAATAGCCACATAATTCCATTGGTTGTGGTATTGAACAGTACAGGTCATAAAATAGATAAATCATTGTCCATTGCGCTCACAGAAAGTTCTAGAATTAGTGCATAACTTATGTTAGCAATTTATGACTGTAGTCTGTGCTGTTTGAATTCACTACTTCTTTCTTCCATTAGATTTTGAGTTCCATCTGCAGTACTTGCTGGATGGTAGCTACTCTATAAACAAACATGAATAAGGAGGTGGGGGAAGTCTTAGAATTTGCTCTGCAAAGAGATAAACAATTCAAATATGTCCAATTTTAATTTGTCATGTTTATTTTTAAATTAGTGCTCATCCAGCAAAATTTATACTCATTTGTATTTAGGAAACCTAAAAAAATTTTGGTGAACTAGAATAAAAAGAGTAATGGTTAAATATTTTCTATCTGACATAATCACATATAACAGGATTGAATTGTCTCTCTTTGTTTATCTGTTCCATACTTAACTATTGAATATTCTCAGGATTACTTAACCTTTTAAATGTGTCTTACGTAAATGATCTCATTAAGAAAAAATATATTTGGGTCAATTCCAGACTTAAATCTTGTACTGTTAGTTTTTGTTTATACCAGAGTTAATACATGATGATGATTTTTTTACAGGATACCTGAAAATCATTAATTTCAGAAATGATATTAGTCAAGATTCTTGATTGTTAAGTGACAAATGCCAATCTGAATCAATTTAACAAGACAGAATAACTTAAGGAATTCAAGAAATAAGTGAATATCCAACACACAGGAAAAACTGGGGTGTAGTTAAGTCTGGCAAACACCTTGATACAGGGTTTGAAGGACCATAGGACTCTATGTATTGATTGAGCTTCCATTTGCTTGTTGATATCATTTTATCAACATATAATGTTATATAGATTTCTTCTGTATGGTGGAACACATGAATTTTAATTGTTTCTGTGTGTTTCATGTTAAGATTTCAAATCCTAGAGATGTACTTTCCTAGATTAATTTGGTGCAATCCTGTTCCCAAGCTTCCTAGATCATTGAACTCAGCCAGGAATCAGGCAATAGATTTTTTTTTAACCAGTTTTGGTCCGATTCTCACAATTGGATCAACATGGCTGGGAGATGTACTCATGGCCAATATTGAGGAAGTTATGAAAAGATAAAGGAAATTCTAGAAGGAGACAAAAACAATACACATCCAGGACAATAATATAAAAGAGTTCCCAGTTCTTCTCAAATTTTCATTGGGGACTCAGAAACTTTTTCCATATGGTTCCGAGTAATCCTTGGGTCTCAACTCTCAGATTGCTGCAGACAGCTCTATCAGGCACTCTCTCCTGTTTTTTGTTATCCTTTCTAACAAAAGGAGCAGTGTTAGTATTCACAACAGCAGGATACAATGAAATCATCTGTTTACCAAGCACCAAAGGCAGTGTTAGATATTAATTAACCCTTATTGTGGTTAGAGAGAAAATAATAACAATAGTTCTCTCTTCTTTCATTGCTAAGATCATAATTGAGCATTTAGCAGAAGTTCCATTCCTGAGTTTCTTTCTTTAATAGGCAGTGACCTTTAACAAATAACCACTAATAACATTAATATTTTCCTTCTCAATCTTGCACTCTCCACCCATTGTCTACACTCTGTCTTTCAAATTATATTGGGTCATACAGAGGACACATGCTAGATGTTTGGATTCCAGAATTACAAGCTTCACAGCCAATGTGTATTTGCATAAAAGCAGACTTCTTTTTCAGACATTAGACACACAGAGCAGCCTTCAGTCTGCCAACTTTATTACTGTTTATTTCATCATCCTACAGCAGCTCTTCCTAAAACAGTACCATCAATCTCTGCAGTATAAGGTAGTCGTCCATAATCACTCACAGGAGAAATAAGATACTGTCTTGTTCTATGGAATACATCAATGATATGGTATTGTTAAGCATTTTATGATTCAGGGGAAAAAAAAACATGATAAAACTGAATGAATATATGAACGAAATAGCTTGAAGACAAAAGTGGAAAGCAGAGAAATAATATAGATCTTTTATTTTGGTTGGGAGTGCTATGCCAGCAATACTGTCAAAATATCTGTGTGCCCATGTGGCAGCAAAATGAAAATGCTTTGATAGGTAGAGACTATCCCACATATTTTACAACAGACAGCCACAACATAACCCTGTATATGATATGTTCACATTTCAAGGCCCGTTCTGTGACTGGCTGAACCAACTAATGGGTTACTCCATATTCGAAGATTTACACTAAGCTTTTTCTTTCCAATTTTCCTTGGACTGCAGGAGTTACTGATGCTGATTGAACACTGTGGCTCAATAAACAACTTTGCTATCTCAAAAAATACACCCTCTTTGCCCGCAAGATGTTTGGAGTGATTCCAAGAAAAAGAAAAAAAAAAAAGTCTGGTCAATGGAGAGAAGGAACCACATTGAAAGGTTTGCAGTCCTATTTTCACTCTGGTCATAAATCATTATCCACTCTGGCATTGATTAATTGGTCTTTCTCGAATTCTCCAGAACTCTTATGAAAATCTAGGATAAAGCACTATTACACTATTAGCAGAAGACAGAAAGGGATACATTTTCTAAATGTTGTCTGGAGATAACAGTGTGTAGACAAAAATGTGCCACATTGAAAGCAGCTTTTTGGTTATTTACATTTTTAGAGTGATTTAGTTCCTTTTGTCAAAGTCTTCATTCACCCCCTTTCTTATCTCAGGTCTACAACCAAGCCAGAGAAGGTGAGGGTGACATGCTCTACATAGTCCACCTGTCACTTGTGACACCAGGGCATCCTGGCCCCATTGAAAGTTTCTATGTTATGATGTCTAATTCTTCAGGGTTTATTGCTAATGATCCAGTTTTGCATTGGTAATTGAAGCTAGCATCTTAAATAGATTAAAAATGGGCTAAAACAGCTGTCTGAATGTCACATTTGGTCAGTCTTCTGGAGATGAGGCTCCGAATTCGAACAACAGTTTCACTTTGAGAATTAATAAGCTTTTAATTTGAGGTCTAATGTCTACTGATTCCTGTTTTCTGTTCACTCACTGCCATCTTGCCTTCCTTTATTCCTCAATGACT
This sequence comes from Marmota marmota marmota, assembly GCF_001458135.2. Lineage (NCBI taxonomy): Eukaryota > Metazoa > Chordata > Mammalia > Rodentia > Sciuridae > Marmota > Marmota marmota. The sequence continues at coordinate 35,245,932 of NW_025999968.1, read as the reverse complement.
GTAGTTCTTTAATTTGCTTATGTGTTTCTTTTGAAGAAAGTCTGTCATTACACTTTACAGTTTGTTAGTTACCATTTTAAGTGATACATATTATTTATTAAAGACTAGCTATTGCTATAAATTTATCAAAGTATACAATCATACGAAAGGAAATAAACCAACAGGTCACATTTAAAAGCTCAAATACAGACCCATGTATATATAGACACTATGTACATGACAGCTGCTTTTGTGTATGAATGGTTTTACAGAGAGCATTTAGAAGACTGGCTACCCATTACAGATAATAATGAATCCAGATTCCTATTTTAAACACATGAGAAGGTTATATTTCAGGCAGATAAAAAAATGAGTGAGTCAGGAACAATGGTAAATGCCTGTAATCCCAGTGTCTCAAGAGGCTGAGGCAGGAGGATCGCTAGATCAAAGCCAGCCTCAGCAACTTAGCAAGGTCATAAGCAACACAGTGAGAACTGCTCTCCAAATAAAATACAAAATAGGGCTGCAAATGTGGGTCAGTGGTCAAATACCCCTGAGTTCAATCCCCAGTACCCCCCTAAAAAAAAACCCAAAACCAAACAACAACAACAACAACAACAACAAACAACAAGTGAAAGGTAATGCTATATATCTAATGAATGTTTAGGAGCATATTCCTATACTGCTGCCAGAGTAGAATAAAGGTTTTCCAATATCTCAAAAAAAACCTGAATAAATATTAAATTTAGCTATATTAAATTAAATGCATATTATACATTATGTTTAAATAGTTGAATTCCAAAATTTTAGAGGATTCTTAAAAGGAAAAAGATACAGGCAAATCATGGATACTCCTAAAGTAATGCTCAAGCCTTTTAGCTGTTAATTCTCAAAGAAAATGTCAGGTAAATCCACAAAACTTGGCTTTGTAAAGGACCATAAAAATGATGGTGAAAGTGTTACTACACACCCATATTTTAATGTGTAAATTCTTGTGTGACTAAGCATTGTTCTAAACACTATTAAGAATACTACTTTAAACATTCTAAAAGCCACATAAAGGCAATACTGTTTCAATTATATTCATTTTATAAATGAAGGAAGTAGAAGTTGTTTTACTCATTCCAGGTAAGACTTTGAGGAAATTGACTCAGTGTGATATGAATCCAAGCAGTTTGGCTACAGATCTGTCCTGTTCAACATAGTGTATTGTGTTTTCTGAAAATTTTAACAAAAGTAGCATTTAATATAAAATGTTCTTTCTTCTGGAAAAAATAACTTTTGCTATACTTTTTTCTTAAACATCTTATTCTCAACATCTCACACATTTTAGTTACAATGATGAAAAAAAGAAAGCACTCTCTTTAGTGACAGTTCAGACATTTCTAGCTCATCAATGCAGTCTTGTGAAGAAAATCTTTCCATCTTTTTATATTTATGATATATTTCCATTCTACTTCTTTTGGTGTTTTCTTCTAATTAGTCAATAATTTAATAAAAAATTAGTGAGATAATCATGTTTACCTCAAATATGTAAATATTAGCATTAAGGAAAATAGATTGAGTATAAAAAGGGACAGATATAGTTTTATGTAAATATATAGTTTTATATAGATATAAAAAAGGGACAGATATAGTCCCCAAATCCATGCTCCCAGTGATCTACTTCCCACAGCAATATAATGGAAATACATTTCGAAGGTTATGGATCAGATGAGATGAAATTAATCACTTTAGTTCCTTGAATATATAAAATACAGAACACATGGAGGATCTTCACAATATCACTAGAATGAGTATATAAATGCATCCTCCACTCTATATTGGAGGATCAGCGACTGAAATACTATCATACTTGAAATTACAGAAAAGAATCCATGTATTACTATTGTGAGAGACAAGTGACACAGGGAAGTGCAAAAAGTGTGCTAAAGGGGAAAGCCTTGTTTTGCATAGGTCTACCATCATGTGTTTCTATAAGTATTTCTTTATGCATAACAAACCACTCCAGAGGGTACTGCCTGAAACAAACAACATAAATTTTGATCCCAGATTTGCAAGTTGGTGAGGGCTTGGTGGCCATCAAGTGGTCTATGCTGTACTTGGCTTTGGCTGAGGTGGCCAAACAGCTGAAGTGCTGTTTTCTCTGAGGTTGGCTAGCGGATATTGTTAACTTGGAACTTCCTTAGCTGGGGCCAGAGACTAGAACCTTGGTGGAGTATCTTTGTGACCTGAGCTTTTATCCTTACAAAAAGAGGTCTGGATTCTAAGGGTGGATCCAAGAGACAAGTCTAACTTTGGAAGTTGCTCAGTGTCACTTCTTCCCCAATGTATTCATGAAAAACAAGTTGCTAAGTGAACAAAGTTCAAGATAGAAGGAATCTTTACCTTTTCATGAAAGAAATAATAGTGATCTCCAGACTTTTAAATATTTGAATATTGATATCATGTTCCCTTAAATTTTCTCTTTTGTTTGCTAAATTCATTGTATTCAGTTTCTTTAAGCTTTCTGTCAGGCTATTTTTTGGGTATCCCCATACCAAAATTGGGATTACTTTTTAAAGACAATTCCTTTTTTTGCTTTGTTAAATGAGACTGCACTTAAAATTGTGTAGCAGAAGTTAGTTCTCAAATTATGGTTCTGAGATCCCTGGGGATCTCTGTGTTATCTTCAAAGGTCTGCAAGGTCAAAATTATTTTTGTAGTAATAATAAGGAATTAGTATTATTATCTTTTACTCTCATTCTTCCAAGAGTACACAATGAAGTTCTCCAAATCCATGTAACAATTGATAGCACTGTTAAAAAATTTTAAAGGTAAAATGATGACTCTCCTTTGGGTATAAATTATAATGAATTTGAGATTTTACACTACTCATTATCTGAGAGAACCTATTAGGGGGGATTGGTTTAATACAGTCAAAAAAGCTCAAATTTCTATGGAGTAAAAGAATGGTGAAATGAATTGCGAATGAAGGCAAACCTGCTTTTCCCACAGAGTTCAAGAGAAGACATTTGAACTTCTATCAGACAAGACAGAATTTTCACATCTTTCAGCTCCTTACACCTTTGCAGACTGGTAAAATAGCTCTGAAAGATTCTGGTAGAAGGGGATTTTACAGAAAACACACAGTGTTGCAGGAAAACACATTATTCTCCTATGGCAGAACAACTTCAATGCACAAAGAGATGTGAGAATCCAGTCATCTTCCATAAAGCCAAACATTAAATACATTTGCAAAAACATAAAAAGGCAGCTTTTCTATTATTTTTGTTTTGAAAAATATAGTTATCATCATAAAATATGTTAATAAACAATAAGTTTATTATTCTCATTTTAAATGAACTACTTAACATTTAAAATTTTTATGTTTTAATTACCAAAATAGTAAATATTGATAAATAACAATCCACATGAACAGAAGGCCTATTTATCTTCAAATGTGAGTAGTATAAAATATTGTGAGAATCACTGCTTTAGGAACTTTGATTGTGAAGGGGATCAGAGTATTTCACACTGAAATACACTACTTTGGCATAAGTATTGAGGCAATTAAGAATCATAGATGCAGAAAGAGTTCTCTACCCTACTTTTATCTGCCTCAAAGCATACGTTTTCCTTTGTGAAGGTGTCCCTCTCCTTTCCAGGGGAGACAAGAACACTCATCACCAGAGATAATGAGAACATTTACATCCAAAGACCATACTAAAATAAATGTAGTCTTGGTGACTTCTCCTACATATTTCCTAGTCATTTCCTCCATGTCTGATCATCTCTTGAAGCCCAGACCACCTTTTCTTTTTTAAAATAATACATATGCTTCCAAGTCTGTCCCCTTCTTTGAATTCCCCTTCTTTTCTGTTAACTCCAATTCATGTCAATCATGATTCAAAACTGTCTGATAAAAAATCTTGTTCATCTAACTTTTGTTATTTTCATTCATGGGCCCCACAGTGACCTCTTTCCTAAAAGGGAAGAGGACAAGTTTTTCCTCCCTGACAATTACTTGTTTTCTTTATGCTTTATCACAGTGAATTCTCAGAAATTGGAAATTCAGAACCACTGCATGCCTGGTTTTCTTTGGTTATCTAAAACTTACCAATTTAGCAAGTGTATCAAAAATATAAATAGTCTGACTTCTCTTTAGGAAATTGATATCAGTTCTCAATGGGTACGTGTTTTCATTAAGTCCTTAGATATCGTTCATTCAACATTCCTTTTAATAACTTCCCTAGAGATTGACCTCAAGATTCATCTCTCTGTACTTGGAAGAACCCAAGTTTTGGCTCTTTGAAGAAAAATGCAATCACGTTTTTTGATCTCCAGTCTTTGGCACCTCTCTCATTTTCTGTTTCTTTTATCATGTTACTAATTAGTGGTTCAACTATCTCCCCTAATTTTAGATAGTTTCTATGTTCCTTCTAAACTTAGTTCATTCCAATTTCAAAGATTATCTTTGAGTGTTTAGAGATTTAGTGAATAATATTTTTTGCTTTCTCTATGTATGGCATTTCTGATTTCAGTCTTGTCTATACTCTTCTTGGCCTACTGAGGTTGCCATCCTTATCTTTGATGATTTTAGATCTGGTCCATTACATTCTCTTTCATCCCCTGCCTTTCATTTTGTAAGGCCTATAGAATATGCTTGTACCCCTAGAACAGTGATTTTTTTTTAAAGTGTGATCCAATTACTATCTATACCAGAATTCCTTGTTTTGCTTGCTTAAAAAATGCATGTCCCTAAACAGCATCTAAATATCTGGTTTGAGTTGAATTTCTGTCAATCTTAATCAAAATATTTCTAATGGATATTCTTATAATATTAGACTTTGAGGAGTTTTAACTATCCTACTCATTTAGTCCTCATAAAACCTTATCAACCTTATTTTATGGTTGAGGACACTAAAGAAGTAGCTCAAGGTCATACAGCTAGTAATTGTCAGAGACTGGAATCAAATCAAAGCCTTGTTTATTTGTTTCTCTGCCTCCTAATGTCTGGTAGGCAGATTAAACACCTGAGGGGTATTGAGAATGGCTTGGTGACCAAAATAACTCTCATTGGCCCTGTCTCAGAGTCTGAAATCCTCTGCATTTTCCAGTTCTTTCAGTTAAGGCAGCTGTTTAAATGCAAATTATATCTGGGAAGGGTGTCACATTAATAGCTACTACCAGCTATTAACTCCTAAACACAAATCAATGTTCTTGTTCTCTAGACTAGACAGGGCTCCCAAAAGAATGTGACGTTTTGGAAATTTTGAACGGAGAATGAAAGGTATGGGAAAGGTTGGGAACATGAGGATGCTGTCACAATGGGAGCCTTGGACAGATGACAGGCCACAAGTGCTGAGAGCTGGGCAGGCTATGACAAGTAAAGCTAGCACAGGAAAGGCAGTCTGAGAGCACTTTTATCAAAAGCCATGATAAAAGCAAAGCTTTTCAGCTTTGTGGGTTTTTCTTTTCTTTTCTTTTTTTTTTTTTTTGCATACAATCATCTCAAATTGTGGCATCCATTTTGAAGATGTTTCAATCTTGATGATAAAACTCAGGGAAATTACTCCCCCTTAAGTGTGTAATGTGTGTTAAATATGAAGAATTAATTTGAGACTGCCAAACCTAATTCACATAAGGTCCCAGCATGAGCTCGCATTCAGTTATCATTAACATCTTTAACCTATTCTTCAATTTTTTTAATGAATAAATTTAACTTCTTTCCTCATAACAGAGAACAATTGGACTTTCCTTCTTGAGCATTGTATATATGCAATATAAAATATGATGTTAAAGTATTCTATCAAGTCATAAATGTTATCACGTTGCTTTTCGGTCAGAATCATAACTAATGGAATGATGTTAGAAAGGTATTGAAGAAACAGGTCTTGATTTATATTTTTTCCCATAAATTCTTCATGAAAACAGATTTCACATACCAATAAAGTAATTCTGAGGCTGCATAAATTACTAAATTACTTGTTAAGTCAAAAAAACAAGTGACAGAGCTATTTGTGCCTTAGTGGCTAATGTCAGTGCCTAATAAATTTGTTATAAAATGTTACAGGATTAAAAAAAAAAGATCATCGCTTAGGATTGGATTAACAATAAAAAAGCAGGAGCCTTTTCCTAAAGCTCTATGTGAACAATGGCACTTGAAAATGAAACACTGGCAATTTGCCCATCTCCTGTGGGAAAAGGAGGAAGGAGGCGGCTGTGTCTTTGTAAGCAATCACACTGGAGAAGGCAGGCTTCTTCCTGGGGCATTAACAGCATCTCAACAGGACTCAGAGATTTTTGTCAAGAGCCACAATTTACACAATAATTACACTCATTGGAGCAAATACTGATCCCAAATTGCCTACTACTTCTTGTTCTTCGCTCCCCAAATCAAATGTTTTGTTCATGTCCCCAAGTTGTTTGAAAGGATTAGTTTATTAGTGTATTTGTTTAATAAATAGTAGCTTTTGTATGTGTGTGTGTGTGTGTGTGTGTTTTATCTTTCCAAGCAATCAATTCATAGCCCTGACATCATTTTCCTTTCTATTCATGTACAAAAAAAAAAATTTAAATGTGATTTTGGAAGCTTTTGACCTACCTAAGCATACCTCTTATATTCATAAAGGACATAGATATTTTTTAAAGGGTGGCTAACCATGCTAATCATAATTTATTAAGGAACCTGAAACCAAAAGCAAAGAAAGACAACTTGGATTTATGTGGAAATGGCAAAGATTTTATTGTGCATTTTACAAGACAAAGGTAGTTTTTCCAGACTATTAGTTGCTGGTTTTTCAAGGACAGATGTAAAGCTATCATTTTTCCAGATGAATAGGATGAGAGAGAGAGAGATGCTTCTCTGTAGCGGATGCTCACATACTTGCTGCTGCTGCTCATATAACATTCGCATATGTCTGTTTGTCATGACAACATGGGAATTCAGCGAACCTGTGATCAGACTCTGCCTTCATGGTACCATGAAAGAGAAGCTATTTTAGTCCAATGTTGCTCAAACTATTGATGTCCAAGCTTATTATGCATTATTAACTTCTCTATGGTGTCGGGACACCAAAGAGAGATACTGTTAAGAAGCAGAGTGCAAAACAGGATCAGGGGGATATTGTAATCAGGTGGATGAGGAACTAAAGTGCCTGGGAAAAGACCTCCAGATGGTAATGAAAAAAAGATGACCTCCAATGGAGACACTACACAAACTCCTGGAGGGAAGCCTCCTTGTGGACACATGCTGGGAAGGGAACTGAAGAAGAAGAAAAGGCAGCCTATTTTCCCTTCTAGGTAGAGATCAGGTCAAAAGCTCCCTTGGGCATGAAATGCAGACCCTTCAAGGGAAAGAAGTTCCTTGATTATCTGTGGATTTCCATCACTCATGCACACACCCACTCCTGATCAGCTAGAATTAGGCATTGCACATACATAGGAAAATATCCTTGACGATTGAGTTTATGAGTGTTGGTGACTCCCTGTTTTGCACAGCTCTAGAAAGCAAACCAATTCACATTTCAGGAATTCCCATTTTGAAGCAAAATCGATGTTTTAAATATGATAGGTGTTTTTACTTCTGCTTCTGGGAAAAACACTAATGATTCACCTACTAGTGGCTATGACAATTTGGTATCACTTTAAGTTTATCTTCTCATAGGGCTATAAGATTGAAATAAATATTGCTTTTAATATTTAAATGTTATACAAACAAGAATTATTTTTACCATCTTGTTGATATTGAAATAAACTGAAGTAAAAAAATCCTTTATGAAATGATGAGGTAAAATATTGGATCCCACTAGCACACTGTATAATTTTATTTTTGTTGAAAAGAGATCCACACCACTATAAAGCCAGATCATCATTTTGAGAGGGAGATTCAACAAGAGTTAATATTCATTCATTAAAATCAATCATCAAAAACATTGCCTCAATCTAAAGAAAATTGTAAATAGTAAGTAAGAGTATCTGAAGACATGGTTCCGAATTTTATCTGATGCTGTATATCATTTCTTTTTCATTACTAACTGAAATACTAGTGTAACATCCTCATTACAAATATGCAATTACATGCAAATGTATAAATAAAAACAAATTGAGAAATAAATATATTTCAATAGGAGACAAGTTATAGATATGTGCTTAAAAACCAATATGTTCCATAGTAAGAATGTGTTCCTTTCAAATTCGTGGTGATGCAAGAAGACAATCCTTGGGGCTGGTAAACCTAATCATTCTTATAATTTGAGGTGGGCTTGAATTATCACATGACCTATTTGTGAAAAAAAGAAAAAGAAAAAAACTTAATGAATCATGAGAAATAAAAACTTTACAAAAGTAAACTAGTCTTCATTATTCCTACAGTGTATATAGCAACCTCAGAGAACACAATTAGCGAGGGGTGTATATATGATAGAGAGAGAGAGAGAGAGAGAGAGAGAGAGAGAGAGAGAGAGAACACAAAGGAGGGACAAGTTTGGTGGTTGTCATTTTCTCCATTATCTTATGCAGAGCTTTGTGGGAAAATGAAACAGGTATAAGGGGTGAGAGGTGTGAAACATGATGGTATTTTTGGAGCATTGGCTGTGGCATTGCAAAATTCAACAGAGAAAGGAGACTGAGGCATTTCATCACCCTTTCTACTTCAATCCTCTGATAACTTTTTTTAATATTTACTTTTGTGGGAGACCAGAATATGCCACCCAATAATATGAAGGTGTGTTGAGCTGAGGACAATTAAGGAACAGCAGATGCAGGGAAACTCTGTGTCCTCTCTTACCTAAAAACAGAACACAAATTTAGGGAGATAAAAAGGACCCTGCCCCCTCTTCCACCAGGGTACAGTTAACCACTAAAGACTAATCCAGACTCTTATTAGCCTGGGGATGATACCAAAAGAAATCCATATTAAGAAACCTCAAAAACGAGCCTTTACCTGACATTTATTTGCCTTGCCACAATTGCCTTCCCTAAAGACTCAAATACTCTTCCCTTTGTCTTGTCATTTCTCTAAAAATTTGTTGCTCTTTGTTGAGGATGCTCTAGGAGCTGGAGTAGAAAGCCACATCTCTGAGGAATGCTTATTTCCTGAGCATCTCCCATGTAGACATGAGATATACTTATTAATAAATTTGAGTTTGTTTTTTTCTTATTACTTTGCTCTTTTTAAAAAAAATATTTTTAAGTCATAATTGGACACAATATCTTTATTTTATTTATTTATTTTATGTGATGCTGAGAACTGAACCCAAGTGCCTTGCACCTGCTAGGCAAGCACTCTACTGCTGAGCCACAATTAACAGCCCCTTACCTCTTTGCCTTTTGTTACCGGGTTCTGTTTCAACTAAGAATTTAAGAGAGCTTCCCTTCTGTTACAAATTCCTGACTACAGTTATTTTGTTGCCAGCTTATTGAGGGGTCGATATGTTCCGACTTATTTACAAATCTCAGTTCTTAGGTACTTGGAAAGCCCTGCTCTAAATAAATATGGGAAGAGGAGATGAGAGAAATAAAAGGAACCCAAACCTGAGATCTGAATTCAACCTGATGAAGAAATCTGACTCCCTCTACCAGGACCTAGGAAGATTCTATTCCATTAGGAAGGTTCTTTTCCATCTGCTCTCAGGGAGAAGACTGGCAAAGAGACACAACATCAGAAGATGCACCCTGCAGCTGAGTACAGGACTGGTGGTTGTCATGCATAATCTCAGCTTTCAGCTTTCAAGGAATGCTGCATCTGAAAATAAGGTGAAGGGATGCTGAGCTAAATGGTCCCCAGTTCTCTAAGCTCCTGCCATCTCTAACATTCTAAGACTAGAATTGTGTATTGGTTGAATGCAGACAGCATTATTGATGCCTAATGATTTCATTAACAGAAGTCTCATTAGAATAAGGTGCTAAAAATGAAATGCACTATTCCTTAATAACCAGTAAAAGAATCTGAAATGAGTTTAATTTAATTTAGCTTTAAGGAATTGTAGGGTTATATAGCCAGCTGTGAATAATCTGCTTTAGATCACTACAGAAAGTGCTGTGTATTCAAGTAGAGGAGAGAATATTTCAGTCTCTTCCGTGGGTATAGATTAGTGTGGTTATTAGCACAGCTTTATAAATGCACCAGCTTACAATTACAGAAGGCTAGAAGGTCACATGCTGAAATTTCTCAGAGTACAGCCATCAAAGCCATTTCAAAAACAGTTTTAGAGTCTCTCCTTGAACCTATGTGCTTTCTGTATTAGACTATTTACATTTTTTGACACACATTGTGTCAGTCAAGTGAGAGAAGATAGACATCAAGTGTTTGAGGGCCCTAATATACCATTTACGAGGGAGCCACCAGCTGTGGCAATGAAAATGTAAGGGAAGAATACAATCTTTTTAAAAGAACTCTTTGAAACATAAAAGAAAAATTACAGTGTGCCTTGCTGCTTGATTGTCTCCTGTACAAAGGCAACTGACACTGACTTGAATCTGTGGCCTTGTAGCCCACGTGCCTTCCAGATGATCTAAATTACTCAGGCTTGAAATAAGAAAACTTAGGCCTCGTCTTGTATGTAGACAGAAGCATGCACTTGGTTGTTTTCAATCAAACTTCTGTGTGTGTCCCTCCGTTCTCTCTTCCCCCTACTATTCTTTAAACAAAAGCAAAACACAAACTGACATGAAAAATACTATCTTGATTCTTGTGGAACATTGTCAGCTGAAAACTACAATCATAACACTCATAAAAAAATTGTAGCAACATCTTCCTGATGATCATAATAATGTGAATGTCGAGTCTCAACACTGTCATTTCTAAGCTTGTCAATGGGATTTGCAGTCCTTTCTCCAAGTGTCACTAATTCTAAATTTGGGGTTGGATATAAGCAAGTGCAGGTAGCCGAATGTTCTTGAGGATCTGACTTGTCCATTTGAGTATAGCTTTTAGCTGAGAGTAGTGTGTCTACCCCATTCAGTTAAGACCAGTGGTCTGATATCCCCCCAAAATAAGTGCAACAGTTGAATTAGAGATGCTTTGCTTATTTTACTTCAAATGTGTGGAAGCAGGTAACCACCCTTCGTTGATGGGGGACAAGGGATCATAGAAGAGACAGGACTCTCAAACTTTAGTGTGCTTCAAAAATCCTGGGTAGTGATTGTTGAAAATGGGTCTCTATAGAATCAGATTCTTTGGAGGTGGATCTGAAGCTTTCATGTGAAGTGCATCCAAGTAAGGCAGGTGTACCATGTTCTGTGTTTTGAAAACATTGGTTAACGATCCAGAACCCATCCTCATGAAATAGTGAAAAGTATACTGGATCCAGAAGTAATTACCTTTGTGCATTTTTAGCATCTCTAAGCTTTAGTTTCTTTAGCAGTAGAAAGAAGAAGTAAAATAAAAAGAAAGAAATTAAAGAAGACCTTAGAAGATAAAAAGATCTCCCATGCTCTTGGATAGGCAAAATTAATATTGTCAAAATAGCCATACTATCCAAAGTGCTATACAGATTCAATGTGATTCCAACTAAAATCCCATCATCATTCCTTATAGAAATAGAAAAAGCTTTCTATTCACCTCACTGAGTGTTTCTATTGCTGAGAAGAAGCTTTTTAGTTCGAATCCATCCATTTATTGATTCTTGATTTTATTTCTTGTGCTATAGGAGCCTTGTTAAGAAGTTGGGGCCTAATCTGACATGATGAAAATTTGGGCCTACTTTTTCTTCTATTACACGCAGGGTCTCTGGTTTAATTCCTAGGTTTTTGATCCACTTTGAGTTGATTTTTTTGCATGGTAAGACATGGGGGTTATTTTAATTTTGCTGCAGATGGATTTTCAGTTTTCCAGCACCATTTTTTTTGAAGAAGCTATCTTTTCTCCAATATATATTTTTGGCACCTTTGTTTAGTATAAAATATCTGTATTTATGTGGGTTTGTCTCTGTGTCCTCTATTCTGTACCAGTGATCTAAAAGTCTATTTTGATGCCACTACCATGTTGTTTTGTTACTATTGCTCTGTACTATAGTTTAAGGTCTGGTATAGTGATGCCACCTGCTTCATTCTTCTTGCTAAGAATTTCTTTGGCTATTTTGGGTCTCTTATTTTTCCAGATAAATTTCATGATTGCTTTTTCTATTTCTATGAGGAATGACTGGGATTTTGATTGTGATTGCATTAAATCTGTATAATGCTTTTGGTAGTATGGGGGCAAATTTTTACCACATATACATCAGACAGATGTAACTAATCTTTAGCATATATAAAGAACTCAAAAAACTTAATACCAACAAAACTAACAACCCAATCACTAAATGGGCTAAGGAAATGAACAGTTCTCAGAAGATGGTATACAATCAATTAACAAATATATGAAAAAAAATGTTCAACATTTCTAGCAATTAGAGAAGTACAAATCAAAACTACTCTAAGATTTCATCTCACTCCAGTCAGAACAACAGCTATTATGGCAACAAAAATAAATGATAGTGAGGATGTGGGGGGAAAAGGAACACTAATACATTGCTGGTGAGACTGCAAACTGGTGCAACCAATATGGAAAGCATATGGAGATTCCTTGGAATGGAACCACCATTTGACCTAGCTATCCCACTCCTTGGTCTATACCCAAAGGACATAAAAAACAGCATACAACAGTGAGGCAGCCACAACAATGTTTATAGCAGCTCAATTCACAATAGCTATACTTTGGAACCAACATAGATGCCCTTCAGTAGATGAATAGATAAAGAAATTGTGAGATATATATATAGGAAGCAACAGCAGATATATGTGTAGGTGTATATATACACCTACACATACATATACACACAATGGAATATTACCCAGCATTAAAAGAGAATAAAATTATGACATTTGCAAGTAAATGGATAGATTTGAAGAATATTATGCTAAGTGAAATAAGTCAATCCCTAAAAATCAAATGCTGAATGTTTTTCTCTTATATGTGGATGTTCATCCATAATGGGACTGGGGGTGGTATATGAGAGGAATGGAGAAACTTTAGATGGTGCAAAGGGGAGGGAAGGGAAGGGAGGGTGCATGGGGGTAGGAAAGATGGTAGAATGAGGTGGACATCATTACCCTAAGTACATGTATGAGGACATGAATGGTGTGACTCTACTTTGTAAACAAGTAGAGGCATGAAAAATTGTGCTTTATATGTGTACTATGAATTGAAATGCATTCTGCTGTCATGTATAACAAAGTAAGTAAATAAATTCAAAACAGAAAAAGAAAGAAAAAGGAATAAATAGAAAGAGCAATCATAATATTCATTTGGAAAAATAAGAGACCCATAGAAAAAGACAAATCAATCCTTAGCAAGAAGAGTGAAGTAGGAGGCATCATAATACCAGATCTTAAACTATACTACAAAGCTATAATAATAAAATGGCATGGTAGTATCACCAAAATAGACTTGTAGACTAATGGTACAGAATAGAGAAAACAGACACAAACCCACATAAATACAATTATCTCATACTAGGCAAAGGCATCAAAAACATATATTGAAGAAATGATAGTCTCTTCAACAAATGGTGCTGAGAGAACTAGAAGTTCATATGCAGCAAAATTAAAATAAACCCCTATGTCTCACCATGCCAAAAAATTCAACTCAAAGTGGATTAAGGACCTAGAAATTAGCCCAGAGACCCTTCATGTAGTAGAGGAAAAAGTAGGCCCAAATCTTTATCATGTGATATTAGGCCCCAACTTCCTTAACAAGACTCCTAAAGCACAAGAAATAAGATCAAGAATTAATAAATGAATGGATTCAAATGAAAAAGCTTCTTCTCAGCAAAAGAAACACTCAAAGAGGTGAAGCCTATATATTGGGAACCAATTTTTGCCACACATATGTCAGATAGAACACTAATCCCAGTATATATAAAGTACTCAAAAAACTTAACACCAAAAAAACAAACAACCCAGTGAGTAAATGGGCTGAAGAGCTGAACAGACACTTCTCAGAAGATGATTTATATTAGACCAACAAATATATGAAAAAATGTTCAACATCTATAGTAACTAGAGAAGTGCAATTCAAAACTACTCTAAGATTTCATCTCATGTCAGTCAGAATGGCAGTTATCAAGAATACAGACAACAATAAATGTTGGAGAGGATGTGTTTGCTACAAACTGGTACAACCAATATGGAATACACTATGGAAATTTCTTATAAAACTTGGAATGGAACCACCATTGGACCCTGCTATCCCACTCTTCAGTCTGTACCCAAAAGACTTAATATCAGTAAAGCAGCCACATCAAAGTTTATATCAGCTCAATTCACAATAGCTAAACTATGGAACCAACTTAGATGCCCTTCAATAGATGAATGGATAAAGAAACTGTGGGATATATACACAACGTAATGTTACTCAGCATTAAAAGAGAAAAATTTATGGCATTTTCAGATAAATGGATGGAGCTGGAGAATATCATGTAAAGTAAGCCGATCTCCCAAAACCAAAGGCCAAATGAATGTTCTCTCTGATAAGTGGATGATGATCCATGATGGGGGAAGGGCATGAAAAAAATGGAAGAACTTTGATTGGGCAAAGGGGAGGGATAAGTAGGGATGGAGTATGGGGGCAGGAAAGATGGTGGAATGAGATGGACATCATTATCCTAGGTACATGTATTACTTCACATATGGTGTGTTGCTATATTGTGTACGACCAGAGCAATGAAAAATTGTGCTGCAATTGTGTATAATGAATCAAAATTCATTCTGCTGTCATATATACCTAATTAAAATTAATTAATTAATTAATAAAAAATAAGTAAAATAATATGTCTTTAAGGATTTATCTAACAATATAGTGCTTCTGAATGTTGTGTTTTAAAGAATTTTCTGTCTTTTTTTTAACTGTTTTAAGAGAAAAATATAAACTAAGGTAGTAATGACAAAACTTTCATTGAAACAAAAATATTCATGCTACCATGCTCTTTGAAACACTGAAATGCTGTAGTAGAGATACACAAAAATGATGTCCACCTGGGTTTGATGATGGTCAATATTAGCAAATATGCTACAAAGCCCAGTGTAGGTTATGATACTAGATAAATTGTATTAGTAAGGGTTCCATAGAGGAACAGAATTAATAGAAAGTATAATTATAAAAGGGGATTTATTAGGTTGGCTTTCCCAACCAGAATTTGGATAGTCCACAATGGCCGTCCGCAGGCTGGAGAGCTGGAAGAACCAGTAGCTGTGCAATACAATAGGCTGAAGCCCCAGAACAAGAGGGATCAAAGGTGCTACCCTAGTCTGAGATGGGAGGCTTCTGCAGAATCACTGGCAAAGTCTGCTTTGGAAGAGTGAAGAAGTGAGAGTTTGATATCCTCAGACAACTACAATAGCAATCAAGAACTGGTTCAAGAAGAATGGAGCTTGCATCTGCTGTTTCTTCCTTGTTCTTCTAACTTTTATTCAATCCAAGCCATCATCCTACTGGAATGTGCTACCCATGCACAGTTGGCTATTCCACATGCCAGTCATTCCTAGACACACACTTATCTACACACTCAGAGCCTCTTAATAATCAGCATCTCTTAATCCAATCAAGTTGGAAATTCAAATTAACCATTACAGAAATGAACAAATAAACAAAAGGAAAACAAACTTTCTTAGACACTCTCAAAGTATGGTAAGACCAAAGAAATAACACAAAGCTGTAAGTTTGGTAATGATATACAATGCATGCTGTGCCTATGATTGGCTCCGGGACTTAGATCCTGGTCTTTCTACTATGTACCCTCAATCTTGATGTTATATGTCAAAACCCCCCACAAAATTACAAAAAAATATCCTTCTTTCCAAATTTTACCCTTTAAATTATTCCAAGGTAATATTAGCTCTGAGTTAATAGCTTATTTCATTTCCTTGCTGTAAAGAAAATATTGTTATACATGTAGCTATTACAATTGTCAGGGAGAATGTCATGCATATGAAACTTTCCCACTTGTAGGCACCTCAATCCCACCACCACTTCAATTAAAAAAAATTCTGCAGAAACATTCATTATTTGGGTACAATATCCCCCATGTCTATTTGAGAACATTTAATCGTATGCATGGGATTTTATGTGCTCTCTTTGCAAAGGTGACTTTATATATGGCAAAGGAAGGTTTCAGAGTAAGGGAAAGACATCAGAATAAGTTATGATTTCTCAAGATTGTATCAATTTTGTTCAATATCCTTTGTTGCAATAATATTTTCTGTTCTTTATTTCTAACATAGAGCCAATCCAAAAAAAAAAAAAAAAG